>NC_090443.1:78984202-79608065 GCF_031143425.1 Pleurodeles waltl | reverse complement strand
AAATAGCCATAAAAGGGCTTAGCATGGGGGGGTGAAGGCCCAGCAGCTAAGGGGTTAATGGCATTCCTCTTAAAGGGTTCAGCTTGAACTCTGCTAATTCAGTCTGTTCAGCAAGTGAGGTCTTCAAAATTGCATATTGATGTAGCTCAAAATTAGGTCTCCCATTTTTATGATATTCATTTTTTAACATTTCCATCTGTGTTATCCATATTTATTTTTTGGCTATTTCATTAATATTCATCCATATTTATTTTATGTTTTGGAAATAAATGGAGTTGTAAAATGGTATATTTCCACATTTATTTAACTGATAAACATGCATTTATACTTTACCTGTCTCATTTTAGCAAATTAAGCTGCCAAATATAACAAAACAATACACTGACAGGTAACTACCAGCATTATATACATACAAGTATACGTTAACATATGCCTGTATTTAAGGAAATCTTATCCTGTTTTTAAATCCCCATGGTGTCTTTCTGCTTAGCAGTTCGTCTGGAATTCACAAAGGGCAATGAGGAGTGTCACTCAGAGGAAGCATACATTTCTTTATTTTCCTGCTTTTAAAAATAAATACAGACATCAAATAGATTGTTTTCGGTCTGTATTTATCTGTGAAAATCAGTAAAACAGGAAGTCTTACTCAAAATGTAACATCATTTTTGTGATTTTCTTTCTCAGACAGTTGGTGCAACACATACAGAGTTGCTGAACTGTCACCAAACCCTTCACCCGACAAAAGCCAGGCCAATTGATTGTACCAAATCTTATTTTTTGTGGCTATGTTTGTGAACATTTGAAAACTCATATCATGGACATCTTGCTGAAGGGTGAAGGGTAAGTGAATAGGAGGTTTGTTCATCCAGATTGTACTTTGGAGATGTAAAGGAACTCCACTGGTACGTCAGTCAAAGTAATGAATATGTTGATCAACAGCAGTCTCTGGTGCTAAAATACTCTTTCAGTTAAAATGATTAAAACAGACTACTACTAGAGCCAGATGTAGTGATAGTTGATTCACAAAAAGTAGTTGCAAATTGCGTACCAACATTTTGTGACTCATTTCTGATTTTAGAAATTGACCTTTGTACTAATAGATCAGTTCACTAAAACCCAGATTTTGAATGCAGTGTAATTTGGAAGGGACGCCCTAAACAAGCACTTTCCCTTCCAAACAGAGATTAATATTTTTTAAAACCATTTTATGAGTCAATAACCAATAACTGAAACGAAAAATAAGTTTAGCACATTTGTAAAAGACATTTAGCTTTTACAAATTTAGCTTGTCACAGGCTTTGCGACTTCTAAATGACTTTGTACATCTGGCTTTTTGGGTTTTATTCACAAAGGTAAATATGCAATGGTATATTTACTCATGCACATTTAGTACCACATCTAAATGTCATTCCACACTTGTTCGCTATTCACTGTTTCGGAGTGTTGATTGTCACCTAGTTGAAGACTTACATGTTTCCACCCCTTGAGATCCAGGGGTGGCAACTTCTGCAACAAAATTTACAGTTTTAATGTTTCTACTAGTTACTTTCTACACAAAGGTGGCGATCTCTGCCACCATGGCAGAGATCTTCACATGGGGAAAATGTATGCAAGATAAGTACAGTTTTTATTATTACTATAAAAAAAATAATTAAAGTAAAATATAAATTTAAATAAATTTTACATTTTTATTTTTACCCTAGAACTAGTAAAATAAAATGCTAAACTCATTTACTCAACGGAGTATATATGTGTAAAATATGTGTCTGATTTAAATATGATTTTTTTATTTTAACAACAATTCAAAAAATTCTTACCCTCACTAACATTTTAATGTAATATGTAGGACATTTTGTTAAACGATGTGTATACTTAATTTCAGTTATTTAATATTTTTTATAATTCTTTTTTCAAGTTAGTTTATTGCCCTTTGAAATAAAATATTTAACAATAATGTATATATTTTGTTAAACATTAAAATTAATATGCTCATGTATAATCTAAACGTGGATTTTTTTTAACATTAGTTCCTGTGAGGTGTAATTTTATTTATTTTGATGGCTCTCTATGGGAGTGTTTTGCTGTATCTGTGAGTGACAATGTATGGTGCTTGACATACTCCAAAGGCCTGACTGGAGTAATTTACATCTGTTTTGAGACCTTTAGGGACTAGCAATTTTAGAAATGTAATTCGTCAATTGCAGTGGTCTTACTGTTTTGTTGGCGTGTGTCTGTGTTAGCATGTCTCTCCTTAGACCCCTCTTCAAATAATTTTCTTAAACCCTTCACATTTAGGATAAGTGTTCTTATTTTCAAACCACTACCTCCTGTCCGTCCTGTGTTTAGTAACAAAACGTATAACTGTTTGGGGAGTTCTCTTCCACAGTAGTGGATATCTCCACATAGAAAAGATAGGAAAGAAGGAGGTCTCTGCATGTAGTTTTGTAAATAGCATTGGTAGTGCTTGAGTAGGACTACTTTAGAACTACTTTATCTATTACAAAATACAATTTGTGGATAGCCCTTAAATGTATTTTCCCTGACTCTCCCACATCATCCATTTAGAATTGGCTCTTGGCCCATGTTTCATAATAGAACTTTCTTACAATGATACTGAGTGCAGAATTCTTGGACCCCGTACTGGAAAACTAATTTACTCTTGATTGGCATTAGAAAATGTGGTGTGAGTAGCCTAACATAATTTCAAACCCTTTTGAAAAGACTGTATCCCATTCTATATTCCAAGCTATGGCACAGATGCTGATCATGTCAAAAGTAATTTATGATAACCTCCTTCTGCTCTTGTTTCTGAATTTTTAAATTGCCTGGATAAAAACCGTACAAAACGCTATTTCTGGAACTTTCTATTACAACAACATTCTCTTGGTCTTAATCTCCCAGTCAAATTCTCTTGCATTTTAAAGATGACTATCATACTAAATACACCACAGTACTTAACGAAATAGCTCTTATTGAGACTTCACTTCTACAGTGCATAGCCCTGTATTTACGCATGAAAGGCTGAGCTTCAACCAATCCACCTCAGACTGCTCTAAGACTATCAGGAAAAAAAGTATGGAACACCTTGTCTCAGCCCTTAGACCATCCTCTGAGTGTTTTTGTTTTGGAATTTCTTCTGGCTGCCAGTTTTCTGGATTCATCTCACTTTTTGTAGTCTGGGTTCACATGACTTTAGATTTCTGCCAGCTGGCAATGCTGCCTTGTTAATGTTAAATCAAAAGGGTTGTACCCACTGCCTCTCATACCCGCCTTAGTACTTCTTGTCTAACTTGCTAATGTCTGACATTATCCTTTAGCATCTTCATGCCTTTCTAACACAGGACAGTTAACCCTTTAAGCATTGCCTCATATTTCCCTCATTCGTTTTTCCAAACAATGGGAAAATAACCCTACATACATTCCTGTTATGTTGTAATTTGTAGAAATGCTGTGCACTGTGCATCCCTCAGACTGCTTACCAACACCATACAGAAGAAGCTTAGCAAACGGAACACAACCTACAATGTAATCTAACCAAACACACTCTTTAAAAGCACCATCCTATTTTTTTCTGGGACACTTTTGTCCTAATTCTGAGGTTTGTTCACTGGTATGCTATTGTGCTTCCTCCCACACAGGCTTCAATGGTTTAGGATCAATCAGTGAGACTTACGTTTTGTCCAGAGCCCAGCATACTCAGAGGCCTGTCCTTCCTAAAAATATTTGAATGCATTGGATTTATCCCAAACCACAGCATGGGCTGAGGAAAGTTCCACACATTTCTGTTGCTGCTCTAACCGCCTTTCTTAGAGCAGTAAAAATATTACTTTTTCCTCTGGCTGCCCAGTTCTGCACTATGGGGGAATAATTAGCCTCACAAACCAGCAAATAGATGTACATTCCACAGTAGGTCCAGAGCCCTACTTAGGGTCAGGTCTGGAGGAAGTCAGAAGTAGCAAGATGTTACAGCCCTGTCCCAACTAGAAATTGCAGTAATAGATTGTGACATTTTCTGAAGAAAAAAAAAACATAATCTCCGTGGATCCTAGATTTTAGTGGCCAAAGTAGGTGAAAACAGTTGAGATATATGCAGTTCTAATCAATAACTGCAAACCCTTGAATATATTTGCAGAGCTGATGAATACTTTTTTCGCTGGCATCCACACTTGCAGCACAGTCTAGTGGCAACTGCCCTTCATACGCGCTTCTACCTCCAAAACAGAATTTCCACGTCATATTTTGCTATCTAAAGCTCGTCCCAATTCTTAGGGTACTTGTAATGCTTATCTGACAGGAATATCCACAGAAAATAATTTACACCCACTGAACCCTCTTTTCACTAGATTGGAGGCACAACACTTATCATTTTATTACAATTTCCTGAATACGTGCTTTGAATTTATGGTGAGGGATACATGCCCTGCACTAACTCATCCATTGTGTAAAATTGTATGGCAAAACCAGAGGCTAGAACTATCTCCCTAACTTTTTAATTGCCACACCTCAACAGATCATTTAAATCTTAAAATTCAGCATTCAAAAATCTGATATAGAATTGTGACAGATCGAACAATATACAAATGACGACGAGATATGCGTTTTAGTTTATGGTGGGATTTATTCTAAGATTAAGGTGGAATAAAGACAAAAACTTGAAGTATATAATCAAGCGGGCGGGGTTTCCTTAGGGTTTTCGGTGTTGTTGTTCAGTTCCTGTAGTGTTGATTTAGTCTCAATGTTTCTTTTCCCGGGAGACGTCTGGCGGATCCCCTCAGGTGGATTCCCGGATACCGGAAAACAAAGGAAAACAACACCCGGGTAAGTATGGGGTTTAACCAAAAGGTTATTTCACTTTTTCTCTGTAGTCTTGTCTGGGTATGGGTAGGAACGATAAGGGGGGGGTGTCTGTGAGGAGTTGGGGAATAAGTGCTCTCACTCTCTAATTATAGATTTTGTGGGGTGCCCATATGTGCTCGTTATCGTGCCCCTTTCCACTTCTATATTCCCTCCCCCCCCCTAGTCTGATATGGCCTTTGTTTTGGTCCACAAGGACCGTACCTTGGTGAGCCACGACCCTCCTGGGTCGTGGCTGGCGTTGTGGCGTTCCTCTGCTGCGGTCTCTTCTCCTGCCGTCTTTTTTTTGGTCTCCCTCTCCTGGGCTCTCCTCTCCTGCTCCTCCGGTCTCCTCTCCTGCTCCTCCGGTCTCCTCTCCTGGGCTCTCCTCTCCTGCTCCTTCTCCTGGGCTCTCCTCTCCTGCTCCTTCTCCTGGGCTCTCCTCTCCTCCTCCGGTCTCTTCTCCTCGGCTCTCCTCTCCTGCTCCGTCTCCTGTCTCTTCTCCTCGGTTCTCCTCTCCTGCTCCTCTCTCTCTCTTCCGGTGCCGTCCTCCCTTTTGTTTATGCCGCACCGGGAAACCCATCCGGTTTCCCGGGCAACGGCCTTCCCCCTGCCTCGTTCGGATCGCGTTGCCCCGGCAACGGGGAGACGCGGACATGACGCATCGGCCTGATCCGATGCGTCATGACGAGCCGCGGCTGCCGGGGACGCCCGGTTACACACCCCTTCCCAAGAACGGTCCTGATCGAGGACCGAGGTAGAGTCTGGGTATCTGGAGAGATAATCAGCCGGGGCCTGTTGGGGACCAGGGTTGTGACGGACCTGAAACGAAAAGCGTTGGAGTTCAAGGAACCACCTCAAGATCCGTGAATTCGTATCTTTATGAGCCGACAACCAAGTGAGGGGAGCATGATCTGTATAGAGAATAAAAGGGCGACCCAAAAGGTAATACTGCAAGGTGTCTACAGCCCATTTGATGGCCAAACATTCCTTTTCAATCGTGGGGTAATGGCGTTCCCGAGGAAACAGTTTCCTGCTAATATACACTATCGGGTGATCCCTACCGTCCCCATCGGGCTGGGTCAGTACCCCTCCTAGCCCGACATCAGAGGCGTCTGTATAGAGGTGGAACGGTTTCGAGAAATCGGGGCACCGTAGGATGGGCTCCCTAGTCAGAAAGGCTTTTAGCTGTTCAAAACTAGTCTCCTGTTGATCCGAAAAAGGGGCTAATTGATTAGGACGAGATTTAGCCAGAAGATCTGTAAGGTGGGCGGCTAGGGTGGAATAATTGGGAATGAATCTTCGATAGTAGCCGACCAACCCTAGGAAGGAACGCAAATCTTTCTTCGTTGCAGGGCTAGGTGCATTGAGAATAGCGTCTACCTTTTTAGATTGTGGCTGGAGGTTCCCTTGACTGATTTTGTATCCTAAGTATAATATGTCAGGCTGTCCGATAACGCATTTTTTTGGATTGGCAGTTAACCCTGCCTGTCTCAGAGTATGGAATATCTGTTGCAAATGCAGTAGATGATCATTCCATGTTTCACTGAAAATAACTACGTCGTCTAAGTAAGCAGCTGAAAAATGTCGAAAGGGGTTTAGGAGGCTGTCCATTAACCGTTGAAATGTTGCTGGGGCTCCATGCAGTCCGAACGGCAACACTGCGAAGTGGTACAGGCCCGACTGCGTGGCAAAGGCCGTTTTCTCTTTATCTTCTGCGGCTAGTGGAATCTGCCAGTATCCTTTAGTTAAATCTAGGGTGGACATGTATTTTGCTTTTCCTAGTTTTTCTAATACATCATCCACCCTGGGTATCGGATAAGCATCGAACATGGAATGTTCGTTGAGTTTCCTGAAGTCGATGCAGAACCTAATAGTACCATCAGGTTTTGGTACCAGGACAACTGGAGAGCACCAGGGACTAGTAGAAGGCTCTATTACTCCTAATTCTAGCATCTTTTGGACCTCGTCCTCCATAATCTGTTTCCTGGCCTCTGGTATACAATATGGTCGTAACCGGACAATTGTACCTGGTGCAGTCCGTATTTTATGGGCAATCAAAGAGGTTTTGCCTGGCACTATGGAAAAAAACGATCTGAAATGTTCCAGTAGACTGAATACCTGTTCCCTCTCTAATTTTGTTAATGAGGCGTTCACTGTGGGTAGATTCTCCCCAATAGTGGTCTCGGTCGGGCAAAATTCAATTTGAACCCTCCCATTGGGACATAGGAACCGGCCCACGGCTTCGGTCGAGTTAGAGCCCTCGGGTTCTTCCCATTTTTTTAATAGATTTATGTGATAAATCTGGGATTTCTGCGGCGTGGTCGAGATTTCAATTAGGTAAGTGACCGGGGAAACGGCTCGTAGTACTTTATGTGGACCCTGCCATTTTGCAACCAATTTGTGTTCAGACGTGGGGCGCATTATAAGTACCTGATCTCCTGGTAGTAGAACTCTTAATTTACTCCCTCGATCGTAATATTGTTTTTGGTTCTGTTGGGCATGTTCCATATTTACTCAGACTGTGTCCCATAACCCTTGTAACTGAGACCGTAAGTCGTGGGCATATTCTAACAAGGGTTTCCCCCCTTCCTCCGCCTCCTCTTCCCAAGCTTCTATGGCCATGTCCAGCAGGGATCGGGGCTGTCTTCCGAACACGAGTTCAAAAGGACTGTGTCCGGTAGATGCCTGTTCATGGGTACGTATAGCATACAATACCAAGGGCAACTTTTGATCCCAGTCTTTACCTGACTCCTCTACTACTTTTCTTAGCAGGGTTTTTATGGTACGGTTGTACCGTTCTACCAGTCCATCGGTCTGTGGATGGTACACCGAGGTGCGAATTTGGGAAATGCCTAACGTTTTGCACACCTGCTTCATGAGTGTAGACATGAAAGGAGTTCCCTGATCAGTGAGTATTTCATGTGGAAATCCTACTCGAGAAAATACATTAATCATTGCTTGTGCTACTGTTTTGGTTGTCATACTTTTTAAAGGAATGGCCTCTGGGTATCGGGTGGCATAATCTACCATGACTAGGATATATGTGTGCCCTTTCGTGGAGGGTACTATGGGACCTATCAAGTCCATTCCCATCCTACTAAATGGAACGTCTATGATGGGTAATGGCATGAGAGGCGCTTTTCTAGGTCTACCGGGTTCGGTAAGTTGGCACCTGGAACATTGGGAGCAAAATTTTCGTATGTGGGCAAAAACCCCCGGCCAATAAAACCGCCGGAGGAGATACTCCTCTGTTTTTCCCTTCCGAAATGACCTCCTCCGGGTTGACAGTGGGCTAAGGTTAAAACATGTTCTCTATAGTGCTCGGGCACTAACAACTGTTGCTTACGGTCCCCGGAGCGATTAGTGGTTATGCGATATAAGAGGTTTTTTCTAATTAAGAAGTAGGGACCCACCTCTTCAGTTTCTTCTGATTTGGCCGACTTCCAAGCTTGAGCGAGAGAAGGATCTTCTCTTTGTCTTTGGGGAAACCCGACAGGCACCTCATGTGTCTCGGCAATCAGACCTGAGGGTGTGCTATGTGCCTCTTTCTCTCGGTGGTTTGCTTTTTCAACACGTTTCTCCCTACGTGACAGTTTCCTACGGGTAGAGGGGGGCTCTAGGTCGCTGTCAGAAAAAGGGGCACCCTTCCACCAGTCCTGGGTCAGGGTTGGTTGTCGAACGTGGTCCAGGATCTCCTGAAAATGTTCGTAATCCGTCCCAATAATACATTCCTCTATCAGATCTGAGATTATACCCATAGGAAGGCTGTCCCTGTAGTTCCTCCACTCTACTGTCAGGGCCTGTAAGGGGTATCTCTCCTTATCCCCATGAATGCAGCAAATAGTCACCCAATGTTCGACTTCCCGGTCTGCTAGGGCTAGGAGATCCTTCCTTATCACGGATTGACTGCATCCGGAATCTATAAGGGCGCAAACCATTCGACCATTAACGTTTAAGGACTGTTTAAATTTGGGGTTGCCCCGGCCTGTACACAGCACCCGTCGTCGGGTAACTCCAACCTCCATGGGTTCACTAGTGTCTTGTTTTCTGGGACACATACGGGCAATGTGTCCCCATTCCCCACAGTTATAACACTGAGGACCCGGTACTGGTGGATGCTCGTAGGTTCTGCGAGGTACGGGTTCTTCGGGAAGGACTCTGGGAGTGCTTTTTGGGTTGGGGAGCCCCGGTTTTATGATGGGGCGGGTTGGCATATTTCGTACATCCACCGAACGATGGTATGCACATGCTAAGTCAATTGCCATCTCCGTATTCACCTTGGGATGTTGACGGATCCAGTGTTTTGTAGCCGTAGGCAAGGCATCTAAATATTGTTCGAGGACAATTGTTTGGATTACGTCTTCCCGGCTATTCCCTGACGGACCCAACCATTTTAAAGCCAAATCGTTTACCCGATAGTAGAAGGTTCGGGGATCCTCGTTCGGTCCCCATTTGATTTTCCTGAATTTGATTCTATAATATTCCGTGTCATGCCCCACCCGCTCTAATATACTGGGCTTTATTTCGGAATATGGGGTTGTTCCCCCGGGGTTCGCTGCTTGATATGCGGCTTGTAGGATTCCTGTAAGTAGAGGGGCGACATACTGGCCCCATCTATCTTCCGGCCATTGTGCGGTTGAGGCCACCCTTTCAAAATTAGTAAAAAAGGATTCAGGATCATCCCCTTCTTGATATTTTTGCAAGACGGAACTTGGGACATTGGGGTGTACCTTAGTGGTAGCAATTGTCTCCGTTAGTTTCTTCATGGCCGTCTCGTGGACCAGTTGATTATTGGCCAGTATGGTTGCCTGACTTTTCAAAGCCGACTGTAAGGCTTCACGGTCCTCCTTAGCCTCCCTCTGGTGGGCCTCCCACACCAGTTGTAGGTGTCGTTGGCCTTCGGCCAACTGTTTTATCATGTCCTCCAGCGAGGGGGCGTCATTCATTGTGTATACTGTTCGATTGTCGAGGAGGATCTAGAGTCTGATCCCACTTCTGACACCACTGTGACAGATCGAACAATATACAAATGACGACGAGATATGCGTTTTAGTTTATGGTGGGATTTATTCTAAGATTAAGGTGGAATAAAGACAAAAACTTGAAGTATATAATCAAGCGGGCGGGGTTTCCTTAGGGTTTTCGGTGTTGTTGTTCAGTTCCTGTAGTGTTGATTTAGTCTCAATGTTTCTTTTCCCAGGAGACGTCTGGGGGATCCCCTCAGGTGGATTCCCGGATACCGGAAAACAAAGGAAAACAACACCCGGGTAAGTATGGGGTTTAACCAAAAGGTTATTTCACTTTTTCTCTGTAGTCTTGTCTGGGTATGGGTAGGAACGATAAGGAGGGGGTGTCTGTGAGGAGTTGGGGAATAAGTGCTCTCACTCTCTAATTATAGATTTTGTGGGGTGCCCATATGTGCTCGTTATCGTGCCCCTTTCGGTTCCCTCCCTTTCCACTTCTATATTCCCTCCCCCCCCCCCCCCCTAGTCTGATATGGCCTTTGTTTTGGTCCACAAGGACCGTACCTTGGTGAGCCACGACCCTCCTGGGTCGTGGCTGGCATTGTGGCGTTCCTCTGCTGCGGTCTCTTCTCCTGCCGTCTTTTTTTTGGTCTCCCTCTCCTGGGCTCTCCTCTCCTGCTCCTCCGGTCTCCTCTCCTGGGCTCTCCTCTCCTGCTCCTCCGGTCTCCTCTCCTGGGCTCTCCTCTCCTTCTCCTGGGCTCTCCTCTCCTGCTCCTTCTCCTGGGCTCTCCTCTCCTCCTCCTCCGGTCTCTTCTCCTCGGCTCTCCTCTCCTGCTCCGTCTCCTGTCTCTTCTCCTCGGCTCTCCTCTCCTGCTCCTCTCTCTCTCTTCCGGTGCCGTCCTCCCTTTTGTTTATGCCGCGCCGGGAAACCCATCCGGTTTCCCGGGCAACGGCCTTCCCCCTGCCTCGTTCGGATCGAGTCGCCCCGGCAACGGGGAGACGCGGACATGATGCATCGGCCTGATCCGATGCGTCATGACGAACCGCGGCTGCCGGGGACGCCCGGTTACAAGAATGTAATTTCCTTCAATAGCCCTTAGCTCCCAACATCATATCCTTCCCCTTTTGCTTTCTGATCCTTTTCCGACAAGTATATTGTTATGTGGTTGGTTATTTTGGTGTCTTGCTATTGATAGGCTTTGAGAAGCATAGTTGTGTCATTGTTGTTTATTTGTGTAGAATGACTAATTTGTAAAAGCCTTTTTCCAATCTATCGAAACTAGGCTTGGGCATTCTTGATGCAGAGAAGCACATAATCATCATGACAAGCTATGTAGAATAAATGTATGGGTTTTAAGTAATGTGTATTTTTAGATATTAGGTTTACTTGGCAGCTGAGGTGATGGATGTGTGAGGTGTGCTGGTGTTTTCACATCTTTGAACCTCAATAGTACGACGTAGGCTGGTCTGCAATCTCTTGAGAATGCAGATGGTTGGCAAGGGACAGGATCAATTCTGTGGTGAATGAAGCCATCCCACTAAATGCTCTAGTCTCATGAGATTTGATAGCTGTGATGGATCAGCATGGTTCAGATGGGATTAGGATACGATGCACATTTGGGAAAAACATGTCATGGTAATGTGTTTAATTGACAGTTAACAGCTGATTGCGCTTGAGAAGGCAGCAGTTTCAGTTTAGTGTTGCAAGAGACACATTAATTGTAAGGGGGTGATCTTTTTTTATTCATGGCTGATTAAGAATCTCAGGAGAGTGTATTGTTGATAATACATAGAAGGATGTCCTGAAGCATCTAATGAGTGAAGAGATTAAGGCTTCCATTAATCAAGCCGTGAAATCAGCAATTGGAAGTAGCATAAGTGGTGAACCTGCTGATGGAGTGTTTTGGACTTATCAGAAACCAAGGAGCTGAATGTTGTGAAAAGAAGCTGTGATGGGAAGAGAGGTTAAGAACATAAATAGTTGGGAGAGATGAGAACACATAGGGAAAAGAGGTCATAGCATTATGCTGGGAGAAGGTGCCCTCAGCAGAACAGAGAGAGTTTATCCCAAATAGTCCTCAAAGAGCAGATTACTGCTGAAGTTGAGGAGGAATTTGATTTAAGTGAAGGAAGTAATGAAGATACCAAGGATGACGAACTTATGACATGGATGTTGGCAGTATGGAAAATTCGTTTATGGAAGAAGGTGGGAGCTTATGCACAAAGGGTTTGATTAGGGAACCTAATGGTAATGTGATTGTTTAATTCAGCTTTGATAAAACATCCTGTAGTGTGGATTGCTGGCATATGGAACAATTGAAAACCAACAGATGGACTTCAGCGGAGAAGAAATTCCACATAAATGGTTTGGCGATACACCCAATTTTTTTGGCTTTGCAGATTTTTTTGGACCAGGTAGGGAGGTGCCCAGTTCTAATGAAGATGGGCAATTTCACTGCAGTTCATTGTATAAATTGCTATGGAGATTCAAGCTCAAGAGAGTTATCAGAGTTAGCAAAGATGTGTTGGTGTTTTATCAGGGCGAAATACTTGCCAGGCGTGCATAATCAGGCGGTGGATTGGAATTGCAGGTGTTTGAGAGATTTCAATGACTGGATGTTGGATCTAACAAGGTTTCAGGAGGTTCAGTTCAGGGTGGGCTTACTAGAGATGAATTTTCCTGCATTGAGGTTTACAAATCAGTTGAAGGCTTATTTAATTTGGAGACCAGATCTGGGTGCAAAAGTAGTGGGTATTTTTCAGCAGAAGTAGAGGGAATTAAAGGATTATGAGGGTCATTCTGACCCTGGCGGGCGGCGGATGCCGCCCGCCTGGCAGGAACCGCCAAATGGCCGCTCCGCGGTCAGAAGACCGCGGAGGCCATTCTGACTTTCCTGCTGGGCCGGCGGGCGCCCGCCAAGGGAGCGCCCGCCGGCCCAGCGGGAAAGGCCCTGCAACACAGAGGCCGGCTCCGAATGGAGCCGGCGGTGTTGCAGGGGTGCGACGGGTGCAGTTGCACCCGTCGCGATTTTCACTGTCTGCAATGCAGACAGTGAAAATCTCCTTGGGGCCCTGTTAGGGGGCCCCTGCACTGCCCATGCCAGTGGCATGGGGAGTGCAGGGGCCCCCAGGGGCCCCATGACACCCGTTCCCGCCATCCTGTTCCTGGCGGTAACAACCGCCAGGAACAGGATGGCAGGAAGGGGGTCGGAATCTCCATGGCCGCGCTGCTTGCAGCGCCGCCATGGAGGTTCTGCCCACGCAGGGGAAATCTGGCGGGAAACCACCGGATTCCCTTTTCTGACCGCGGCTTTAACGCCACGGTCAGAATGGGCAATGAAGCACCGCCAGCCTGTTGGCGGTGCTTCCGTTGCCCCCGGCCCTGGCGGTCTTGTACCGCCAGGGTCGGAATGAGGCCCTATGTATTTTTACCTTTCAAGATGATACAGAGACTTGTGGTTAGGGTAAAGAGACAGGGTTGTCTCAGATAGTGTTAGTGACACTGTTTTGGGAGTCACAACTGTGGATTTTAGAAGTACTAGTGTTAGTTGTTCAGGAGACTTTCTTGAATCAAGCAGGAAGATTTATTGGTTGCTTGGGGCTAAATTATAGGAACATCCGATTGTGCAGGAAAGAGTCCTTGTCCTTCCATGTTTGTGGGATGTCAGGAAATCCAGAGAGTCAAGGGCTTTCGGGGCAGCTGTAGACTTTCACAAGGACTCGGGTTCCAGGGTCTTGGTTATTATAGAAAGGTGGATGGATGCATGAGTATGTTGATGCCTGGCAAGGGGTGTGGAACCCATGAAAGGCTACTTTCTCAGTTTGATTCATTTTATAAAAAGTTTGCATCTACGTAGATGCAGATTGGTCAAACACAAGTCTGCTTGCAAATTTGTATTTGAGGAAACTGGAGCAGTTATCTAATTCAGCCTTTCAGGGCTTTAAACGTGCAAAATGATAGCTTCTAATCTTGCATAAAGTGACAAGTCTCTTAAGCTTTACTTTGATTTATTAAAAACACAGAGACTAGCATTATCCCGTCCTCAACCTGGAACAGTGGTGAATGCTTGTTGGAGTACATTTTTGAAAAAAATATGAGGTTTATTGTACTAGCATGGAATGGATGTTAAATGAACTGTTTCACTGGTAACAAGATTGAATGAATGTTTTGGTACGTTAAATGAAAATCTAGATTCTTTTTTCATGTTGAGGTGACTTGTCCTTCTCTCTCACCTCTCTTATTGACTATTAGAACTGACTTCTCAAAATCTTTACCTTACCTACTTCTCTAAACTAATATAGGTGTGTTGATCTAGGACAAAATACATACTGGAGAGGCAATGATAGATTTTATTGGGCTGTTTGACTAACTCACTGGTCTTAAATACAGCCTCCTGGTACAAAAGAATACAGTTGTTAGATAGGAACGGATCAACAGGAATAGGCATGCAGCTTTGACCACCAGGACAATAGGTTGGGATTAGAGTCAAACTTTCTACATTGTTGATCTACTGTGAATAGATTAGCAGTTAAGTGTACACAAACGCATTACCCAATGCTTGATAAGGTCAAGTCTACTACAGCCTCATTGTCCAAGTAATGTAATTCTGTCAACAATGCAAAAACAACAGGTTGACCCAGTTTTGTTTCTTGAATTTTTGCTTTATTTTATTCAGTTAAATATCTTTCTGGTGGTCCAAAATAGCTTTCTCTGTTACTTTATTTGGTGTTTTATCTGGCCTAGTGTCAAATTTCTTGAATGGCAGTTTCCACAGTAAATATCATATCCCTTTCAACAAATGCCCCACACCTGAGCTGTCCACCTTTTCATCTGCCTTCAGCACTTTTGAAAGAGTGAGCCTCCTAGTAATTAGCAATATGTCACTTAGATCTGTGAGTATTCTATTTTTCTGGTACAAATACATTTCTTAAGCTCAACATGTCTAATCGCTCTTATTCTGTCTTCAATATCCAGACACAGAGAAGAGGATTTTTTATTATTCAATGGACATATTTAATGGAGAGTAAATAACTGACTTTCTTGGTTGTAATGGTGCATTTATGTCAGATGCATTGATAATATTAAAGAAAAGCCTACCCGGCAGTGCATAGTAAAATAGATGAGACCTGTGTTGGGAGGTCTGGATGGGATGTACATGATGATGAGGATAGTCATGCGGACCTTCTTTCAAGTGTGAGGAGCGTTAACAATGGTTCTGGATATTTGTCCTTTTTGAGTGGCTTCATTTATTTACCAGTCACAAGGGCTATGAAAAGGCAATAAAACAAGCCCCTCCCCATAAGACATACCTATAATTATGAGGACTGGCCGTTGACTGTAATGAAGTGTGTATTTACTATTCTAACTCTACGTACGCTTTGATAGTAGGGAAGGTTATAAAGCGGACCGAGGCAAATATAACTGCACTGTTAGTTTTTTTTAATACACTCGCTCAAAACTACCTAAACACACTACAGGGACTGGTCCTCATAACTCACCGGTCCTCACAAGGATAGTGTTTGTGTTGAACTGACAGTGTTTACCCACGCTATGAGGACCGAACCGTTCCTCACAGCGTGGGTTATGCATACACACACACACACACACCTGGAGGGAACAGTACATTTGTGATAGAGAGATCTTCAAAACATAAAGGACAGCATTTTTCCATAAGGATGTCAGCAGCAAAGATGTTTGCAGAGACATTGAATGGTGGCCCTGCCGCCCTGGTCATTTTAGATCTGTCTCCAGCTTTTTACATTGTTTTGCACTCTGTCCTAATTAAGTGTCTTTTTAGGATAGAGACGTGTCTCCTGACCCTTATGACTAGACTTGTTCTTAGCTGATAAAATGCAGGTGGTATCTCTTGCCCCTTTTTATTCAGCAGCTTCTTCAATCGTGCAAAGTATGCCACATGGTTCTCACTTGAGCTCATCCTTAGTTTATATCTAAATATCCCTCTGGGCAGAGCTAGTTTGCTCTTTTGGCTTTGAGATCATTACATAAGTAGATGACTCGCAGATTATTGTCACCATTTCAGCCACTCATTCACCACCACTTTAGAGAATGGATGAGTGTGGTTGGCAGTTGGATGCACTCCAGTGTTCTACATTTAAACGCAGAGAAACCTTAAGGCTTTGTTCTTGGAATGAGACACACTGTTCAAGCTGCTCTACATAGGGTGTACACATAATACAGGCTTGCGACAGATGTTCACGTTCACATGCATGACACTCAACTCTGTCACTAGCTTTGACCCAAATATAGGCCACCAGACAACGGGTGAAACCTATTACAAGGACTCTGTCTTAACTTTCAGTTGGTTTAAGATATTTGCCTCGACCTGAATGGTACAAAGTAGAAGCCAAACATTGTTCCCTTTGCCCAGGACTGTGGAAAAATCCATTGAATTAGGCAAAGAAGGAAATCTAAAAGTTATGTTCTCTGAATGATGCTTTCCATGTTGCACCAGGAGCACCCGTAGGACGAACCAAATCACTGGCGCAATTGAACTCGAACTGCTGCAACATTGTCCTTATGGGCTTTGTACAGAAAAGCAGCTTTGGAAACGTTTAAGAGAATTCAGAGCTTTTCTACCGGTTCCTGGTTGAATTTAAAAGTTTGCAATCACACAGCATCCCACTAAAACCTAAACTTTGCCCTAGAGGAGCACAGGATCAATATCAAATCGCTATGTACCGTGTATGTTGCATGCTGTGGAAAAGTTCTTGACAAGACATTCTACTGCTACAAACACATTCCACTCTGATTCCAGAAGACTGAAATTCAGCCATTCTAATCTAATTTAGCAACTCGTGCAATGAGGCAATTTCAGCAAATTGCAAGGTCCCTATCCCTGTAATGTGCTTACTCCTGCTCTGAATTCCCACCAAAACCTTTCTGTATTTAACAAACTTTGTTCAGACATCTTTGATTCATAAATCTAATTTATCTCGACTCCCAGACCAAGCAGATAGCAAACCCAGAATCCACACATCACAAAAATACAGTCAATTTATTGCTCTACATTGAAGCTTCATAAATACTGTTCATTCGCCTCTTCAAACAAAAGTTCACCACAGGAGCAGTGAACCGCTCCAGTTACACACACGGGCTGGGCACAAGCTGCTTCGTACCCCTCTAAAGTGACCACAAGCCTTTTTAGGTGCATTCCTCTGATGATATTCTTGACTTTGGCCAATGAACAATTGGTTTTCGATTAAATATCCATTTTGCCTTAGGTGATAATACCCTCTCGTGGACTGTTTTTGACCTTCTTTTGTTCTATCACCTTGGGGTTCTTTGTATCTCTCAGCCACCTGTGAATTACAGATTGACTAAGTGTGGGCGCTGTGATGGATTACATCTGAATCATACAGAGTAATAGCCTTATAAAACTTTATTATGGAACAACACATGTGCAGCCTAGTGGAATCTAATCAATGCACCTTCATAATTTCATAAGACTTATGGTTCTTACTGTCCTAATTACTGTAGTATCATTAATGTAGTTGATGTATCTCTGCATTTCCTGAAAACCGTACGGATAGGTTTGATGCATTCCCTAACTATTGGAATACTTTACTAGCCATCCTAAATGACTGAAGTCAATTGAATCCAGTTGATGCATCTCTGTGTTATCACAAAACTGTACAGATGTTTCAAGTGTACCCTCTATTGGAGTATCTTTTTGACTATCATTGGGAAATGAAAAATATCCTTATACATTTTTGATTGTACTCATTGTGTCACTGCAGTAGTTATTTATTATTAGTATATGATACTATAGGCTTGTGGTACCTTATTCTGTCTGCATTTATAGTATCATCTGCAGTATGTGCTTGTGAGATGCGGTGCACACTTCGTCTACAGAGATTATTAAACCTTTACATGGCAAGTGTTCCCACAAGGTTTAGCACCCCAAAACCTATAATATACTTCTCGCATAACTGCTCTCATTACAATATCAGGACTGGGTAAATTAGTGAGTGTGTTTCTTAGTACTACTTCATCTCATTGTAATGGTTATGTACTAAACATTGTCCAGAGAGGTATAAACATATAGGTGGTCATTCTGACCCATGGTAGTCCAACCGCCACAGACAGGGCGGTCCGACCGCCTCATTATGATCTGATCAGGCAAAATGGTGTCTCTGTACAATAGAGCCAACGGATGGAGGGCGTGAACCATTGCCCCAGGGTGATCTGTCAATCGGGGTCTGGGAAATAGGGGGGGGGAGGTTCCCAAAATAGGTTTTCCCAATGCATTTTCCATAGTAATAGGGAACAGTGATACTGCGAAGCTAGCAGAACAGAATTGCACAAAATTTGGCAGAAAGCTAGATCTTGGTCCAGAAAGTGTGATTTGGTGTAAATCCTACATCCATTCACTAGTTTTTAGAAAATTAAAGTTGAAAAACTTTATATATTTCCCACCATGAAGGATCCACGGAGACGACAGATCTTAAGATAACATATAATTTGCTGTCACAATCACAATTCCTACCTATAACATTACTTTAACCTTTGCTTTTCAGTAGATAGTTAGATAGACAGATAGATAGCTACTTGTATTTTTTGTATACCAGTCTCTAAGCCAGACTTAAAATCCTGTGAGAAAATGTTTCTGGTTGCACTGCTCGAAGTTGGCTCTGTTAAGCAAGGTGAGGTGATTACACTATTGAGCAGTTTAGGGATCTGTCACTAGCTGGTAATGTCAGAAGGTGACGCTGAAAGGCTACGTGAGGACCTCGCAATGGTTGAAGGTGGTACCATAGTCAAAGTGAATCCGGCACTGATGACTAGTATCTGAAGCTAGCTCTAGTGCGCATTGAAGGAGAAGGACACTGGTGGGTATTATGAGATTCTTATATTGGAAGGTAGTGTATAGGTCTGAACCAGGCAATTTGTGATGCGGTTTTAATAGACTGAGTTAAGAGCTAGCAGTAGAAGCATATGTGACAAGTTTGCCCAGCTTTGGTGGGGTACATGCATCACCCACACCACAAGTACACTATAAATCCCCAGAAATGTGCAGAGTTTATGCCTTAATTGTTGCTTGCATGTCAAAATGCTCATAGCAACTACATGAATACAAATTAGTTGATAAATAATTGAAGACAAGAACATTTTATCACATCAGCAAAAACTGTCTCACTCGTGATTCTGTGGTCTGTCAGGGGCTCGAAGACATAGATGATGAGGTGAGGTATGGTATATGTATATTTATAGCGCTTGTTATCCCTGGTGAGACACTTAGAAGCTCTTTGTGGACGAGCAGAACATTACTTTGTGGGAGACCATAATAAGCGATTAGTCATATAAAAAGTTTGTAGTTAGTCATGCTGTTCTAGTTTGGTGCAGTGGAATTTATAGTTTTCTTCTCCTGCACGTTAGCACAAGATTGTACAGGATCTAGTGTGATGCTGATTTCTTTTTTTGAGTTATGTTTCTTCACATTATAAGTAACACATTGTTGGAAATGGCCATTTCTACAGGGTTATCCCCAAACTTTTTGCCTTTTCTCTTTCTATTTTTCTGACCCTCTTTTTGTTGGCTTTAAGACCCTGGGCACTTTATCACTGCTAATGAGAGCTAAAGTGCATGTGCTCTCACCCCTAAAACTTGGTATAATTGGCTTACACCTGTATGGCTTATTTAATTTACCTGTAAGTCCCCTGTAAAGTGGTATAACATTCATCCAGGGCCTGTAAACTAAATGCTACTAGTGGGCCTGCAGTGGAGATTGCACCACCTACAGAAGTAGCCCTTCAAACTTGTCTCAGGCCTGCCACTGCAGTGCCTATGTGCGCAGTTTACTGCCATGGTGTCTTGGCAAGTTAAACTACTTGCCAAAGCCTAAATTCCCTTTTTACTACACGTTCGTCACTCCTAAGGTATGCCCTAGATAGCCCTATGGGCAGGTTGCTGTGTATGTAAAAGGTAGGACATTTATGTGCTACATGTCCTAGTAGTGACAAACAACCTGTTTCGTTTTTCACTACTGTGAGTGCTGCTCCTCCCCTGGGATTGCATGGGAAATCCTCTTACATATCTCTAAGGGGTATCTTCTGATCTGTGAGGAATAGCGTGGGCATTTTTATTCTGTTTGGAAAGGAAGTGAGAAATCCTTCTTATTGGTGTAGGTGGACAGAAATACCACTTTTTAGAAAGTGGGCATTTCTCTAATGCTTTGCAGCCTGACTCCGATTCATGTCTGAGCAGAGGGCAGGTCCACTTGTTGCACACTTTCCAGATAACCATCACACTGGAGGGCTGGGTGTGACGAAGAGGCATCTGCATGCTGATAGTGTTCCTGGGCTGGGGAGAGGGAGGGTAGTTCACACCTTACATGTGAATAGGCTGTGTCCTGCCATCACACAACCGACTGATTACAACCTACTTATGTTTGGAGGCAGGGCTGGGTCTGAAAGGGTGTTGAACTTCACTCAAAAGGTCTCTTTTGAAGTTACCCCTGAAAAAAGGCATTTCTGAGTATAAGAAGAGGGGCTGTAGCCCCATGATTTTGAGAGCACTGTTGGAACTGGGACCGAACCTTTGCCAGAGGGACTGCTCGGCTGCTCAAAGGACTCATCTGGACTGCTCTACTTTTGTTGCTCTCCTGCCTGGTGTTTGCTGGGTGTCCCAAAGTACTCATCTGGATTGTTTTCCTGAATGTTGACCTGCTGCCAGCTGCGCCTTGACTGTGTTCCTACCGAGGGCCTGTGGGACTGCCAATAGGAACCACAAAAGAGTTATTTGCTACCTTGTGCTGCCCCCACATGTCCCCTAGAAGCTCAGCATAGCTGGAGCATTGCTGCCTGCTCCTTCATTCAGCTGAATACATGAGGCAGGCCCTCCTTCTTTTTCTGAGCGCATGAAGAGCACTTTCCCTTATCTTTGCCCAAGGGCGGGGTGAGCGCTACCATCTTTGAGTGGAGATGTGCTCCCCAGCTTGGGGAGAGCGCTTTGCCCTCTGTGACTGCAGGGACTGTACTGCGTTAGATTCCCGAGCACAGGTGATAAGCACTCCAGCCAGTGCCCCCAGTGCACATGCAGACCCTCATAACCCCCGCACTTGGCCCACTCCAATTAATGTAATTCCCCATAAACATTTAAAACAAATTCACAACAAACAAGTGTGTTTGCAATCTCTTGTGGGAATACTGGGCCGCAGTTTTATTACAAGCATAGACTCTTGCGACAATCTTTGACCCCATTACTCATTAGGTTCAGCCATCAATCACAATGACAAGGCCATAAATTATCATAATGTCATCAATCATTTTGAGTGCCACACATTGCTTTCGTTATGATTGCAAATCGTAATTTGGAGACAGGTCATAAATCACAGTTGATATGCCATACATAAATCATTTCTCCAGGATCATAACTTTGCTGCATGACATCGTCTCTGTTATAAATCAATCAAGTCCTTGTCGTTTGCTTGTCATAACTCTGACACCTATTGTTGTTGAGGTCGTCCTTCATGCTGCTTTTTGGGGTCATCCATTTTTTGTTGATTCTTTTGTGATCGTGAGGGGGGTAGCCTCTTAGTGCTGTTAGGCTCAACTCGCTACCTTGTCTGTCCATTTTGTGCCCTGGCAACCGGCGGGTCTGGGCCGCGAGTGCTGTGTTCCGATTACTCCCCCATCGGCCTCCTTACCCTGCCGTAAGGCATCCCAAGGTAAGTAGCCTTTCTCCGGCGCACCGCCCACCGGTGTGCCTCCTTTACCAACCAATGTGCCCCTTTTTCCGCCACCGCCATCCGCTTGTCCTCTCAGCCCTGCAACAATGCTGTTATTCCGGTGTGGGTGGGTAGGTTTCGCGATCCCGCGCGCTGTCCCTTGTGGCCCACGAAGTGATTTCTGCCTGGACAGCAGAATCCTTTTTGTCTGCCCTCCAAAATGAGGGCGGGCGGTGTCTCCCCAATCCCATTGGGGGTTTGTACTTTTCTTTGTTCCTCAACGGAGAGGGGCTGCTCCCTCTCCCTTGAGGGGGAATACCCAATGTCCTTCGTTGGTTTTGCCGCTGGGGCAGCTTTGAAATATAATTTCCGGGTCCCCGGCAGCGGTTAATGCGCCGGCCCCTGATGCCCCCTGCGGGGGCGGTCCTTTGCCATAACCCCCGCACTTGGCCCACTCCAATTAATGTAATTCCCCATAAACATTTAAAACAAATTCACAACAAACAAGTGTGTTTGCAATCTCTTGTGGGAATACTGGGCCGCAGTTTTATTACAAGCATAGACTCTTGCGACAATCTTTGACCCCATTACTCATTAGGTTCAGCCATCAATCACAATGACAAGGCCATAAATTATCATAATGTCATAAATCATTTTGAGTGCCACACATTGCTTTCGTTATGATTGCAAATCGTAATTTGGAGACAGGTCATAAATCACAGTTGATATGCCATACATAAATCATTTCTCCAGGATCATAACTTTGCTGCATGACATCGTCTCTGTTATAAATCAATCAAGTCCTTGTTGTTTGCTTGTCATAATTCTGACACCTATTGTTGTTGAGGTCGTCCTTCATGCTGCTTTTTGGGGTCATCCATTTTTTGTTGGTTCTTTTCTGATCGTGAGAGGGGTAGCCTCTTAGTGCTGTTAGGCTCAACTCGCTACCTTGTCTGTCCATTTTGTGCCCTGCCAACCGGCGGGTCTGGGCCGCGAGTGCCGTGTTCCGCTTACTCCCCCATCGGCCTCCTTACCCTGCCGTAAGGCATCCCAAGGTAAGTAGCCTTTCTCCGGCGCACTGCCCACCGGTGTGCCTCCTTTACCAACCAATGTGCCCCTTTTACTGCCACGCCGCCTGAGGGGCTTACATCGCCAGGTGGCTCCCCCTTTCATTCTTGGGGTTTTTTCTTTCAGATCTTCGCCAGAAACACTCAGTGTCCCGGCCATCAGGCCTCCCAAGGAGCACTGATTTTGCTGCACCGTCCTTGTGACAGCCTGCCTGTCACTTGTATTCTTCACTGATGCAATCTGGGTGTATGTGTTCGGCTTCAATTAGCGTATGCCTCCCGGATCTTTGGGAGTGGGAGTGCTTCCTCTGGGTTTTCCCCCATTGCACCCGCAGCTCACACACTGTTGCGTTCGCACGGATATGTGTGTGCCCGACCGGCTCCTCTCCGGCCCTTCTGTGTGTCATCTCACCTCGCCAATACGGTACATGAAAAGAAACAAGGAGGGCGGGGGACACAGACATTTTATTATGTGGCCCACGAAGTGATTTCTGCCTGGGCAGCAGTATCCTTTTTGTCTGCCCTCCAAAATGAGGGCGGGGCGGTGTCTCCCCAATCCCATTGGGGGTTTGTACTTTTCTTTGTTCCTCAACGGAGAGGGGCTCCTCCCTCTCCCTTGAGGGGGAATACCCAATGTCCTTCGTTGGTTTTGCCGCTGGGGCTGCTTTGAAATATAATTTCCGGGTCCCCGGCAGCGGTTAATGCGCCGGCCCCTGATGCCCCCTGCGGGGGCGGTCCTTTGCCATTCCTGCTGCTATATGTCGGAGAGGAGACGTGTGTCAGGACGGCACTCCAGCGAGAAGGCGTTGTGGCCTTTTCAGGTCTGGGCCGCCCCCTTGGAGAGAAAGGCAGCGGTCCGTGATGTCCTGGAGGGCTCTGGATGCGCTCCCAGTTGGAGGCGGCTGGTTGGAAAGCCTCCGAAGTCGGTAGTCGTCCATCATGGACACAGGCAGCTGCCTGTTTGTTTCAGGCTCAACTCTATGCGGGGGACCCAGGGAGGTCTCCTTGCTGTAAAGAGGGCCGCGTATGCCCTTTCCCCCCGTTGTACATTTCTTATGGAGGCATGGAGTGTGAATCCAGCAGGACGGGTCGGCGACCCTCGACAGAGGTCCCCGATCCTGCTAGCATGACTGGACAAGTACTTCCCTGAGTTAGTAGTAGCGCAGGAGCTCCTGTGATCGATATGTGAGGCCCGGTAATTACCACCCATCGTATAATGTAAGCGCAGGTGTGCTTTATTCATTCACAGAGTCCCAAGTGTGGGGAATATCGTGTGATTCCTAGGCAGTTATATTTACTTGCTGCATACCCAACATATATGTATGTTCTGCTTCTACCAGACAGGTGTACTGAATGCAGTTGTAGGGGCTGAATAATATGAGAAGCAATGTTTCATTGGTGATGTTTTTATCCCGGCATGTGCAAGATGGAAATGATTCTTCTTGTTAGAAATGGGGTTTTTGGTTGGCAGTTAGGTTGCCCTCTGTCCAAGCAAGAACCCTCACTCTAGTCAGGGTAAGTCACACACAATCCAAAATCAGCCTGTGCTCACCCTCCGGTAGCTTGGCACGAGCAGTCAGGCTTAACCTAGAAGGCAATGTGTAAAGCATTTGTGCAATAAATCATACAACACCATAGCATAACACCACAAAAATACACCACACAGTATTTAGAAAAATATATAATATTTATCTGGGTATCTTCAGGTCAAAAACGATCAAAGTTGCAATATGAATTTGTAAAGATATCACTGAAAAGTGATATAAAGTGTCTTAAGTCTTTAGAAAGTAAACAGAGTCTCTTTCAAAACACAAAGTACCTGGTTTCTGGTGGAAAATCTCCTCAGAGGGCCACAAAGGAAGAGGTGCGTGGAAAAAGGGTGTGTGTGTCGATTTCTCCCCAGCACACACGGACTTGCGTCGTTATTTTCCACGCGGGGAAGTCGGGCGTCGTTTTCCGGCGCGCGGACAGTCTCTTTCTGTGGGTCGCGGGGATTACCAGATGTCCCGGGTCTGTGCGTGGATTTTCCTGCTTGTTTTCCGGCTGTGCGTCGTTCTGCAGGGCTGCGCGTCGAAGTTTCGATCTCACGGCAGGCGTCGCGTCGATTTCTCCTGCGGAGTCGGGCGGCATTGTCCTTGCGAGGCCGTGCGTCAAAGTTTTGATCTCACGGCAGGCGTCGCGTCGATTTCTCCTGCGGAGTCGGGCGGCGTTGTCCTTGCGAGGCCGTGCGTCAAAGTTTTGATCTCACGGCAGGCGTCACGTCGATTTCTCCTGCGGAGTCGGGCGGCGTTGTCCTTGTGAGGCCGTGCGTCAAAGTTCTGATCTCACGGCAGGCGTCGCGTCGATTTCTCCCGGGAAGTCGGGCGGCGTTGTCCTTGCGAGGCCGTGCGTCGAAGTTTCGGTCGTCCCGAAGGCGTCGCGTTGATCAGCGTCGGTGTGCGGCGTTTTTCTTGCCGCGGAACAAGCTGTGCGTCGAAAAGTTCGGCGCACGGAGCGTCCAAGAGGAAGAGTGAAGTCTTTTTGGTCCTGAGACTTCAGGGAACAGGAGGCAAGCTCTATCCAAGCCCTTGGAGAGCACTTTTACAGCCAGGCAAGAGTTCAGCAAGGCAGCAGGCCAACAGCAAGGCAGCAGTCCTTTGTAGAAAAGCAGACAGGTGAGTCCTTTGAGCAGCCAGGCAGTTCTTCTTGGCAGGATGTAGTTTCTGGTTCAGGTTTCTTCTCCAGCAAGTGTCTGATGAGGTAGGGCAGAGGCCCTGTTTTATACTAAGTTGTGCCTTTGAAGTGGGGGTGACTTCAAAGAGTCTCTAAGAAATGCACCAAGTTCCCTTTCAGCTCAATCCTGTCTGCCAGAGTCCCAGTAGGGGGTGTGGCAGTCCTTTGTGTGAGGGCAGGCCCTCCACCCTCCCAGCCCAGGAAGACCCATTCAAAATGCAGATGTATGCAAGTGAGGCTGAGTACCCTGTGTTTGGGGTGTGTCTGAGTGAATGCACAAGGAGCTGTCAACTAAACCTAGCCAGACGTGGATTGAAGGGCACAACAAGATTTTAGTGCAAAGAAATGCTCACTTTCTAAAAGTGGCATTTCTAGAATAGTAATATTAAATCCGACTTCACCAGTCAGCAGGATTTTGTATTACCATTCTGGCAATACTAAATATGACCTTCCTGCTCCTTTCAGATCAGCAGCTGCCACTTCAACAGTGTATGAGGGCAGCCCCAATGTTAGCCTATGAAAGGAGCAGGCCTCGGAGTAGTGTAAAAACGAATTTAGGAGTTTCACACTACCAGGACATATAACTACACAGGTACATGTCCTGCCTTTTACCTACACAGCACCCTGCTCTAGGGGTTACCTAGGGCACACATTAGGGATGACTTATATGTAGTAAAAGGGGAGTTCTAGGCTTGGCAAGTACTTTTAAATGGCAAGTCGAAGTGGCAGTGAAACTGCACACACAGGCCTTGCAATGGCAGGCCTGAGACAGGGTTAAGGGGCTACTGAGGTGGGTGGCACAACCAGTGCTGCAGGCCCACTAGTAGCATTTAATCTACCTGCCCTAGGCACATGTAGTGCACTCTACCAGGGACTTACAAGTAAATTAAATAGTCAATCATGGATAAACCAATCAGTAGTACAATTTACCCAGAGAGCATATGCACTTTAGCACTGGTTAGCAGTGGTAAGGTGCCTAGAGGTCAAAAGCCAACAACAACAGGCCAGAAAAAATAGGAGGAAGGAGGCAAAAAGTTTGGGGATGTCCCTGTCAAAAAGCCAGGTCCAACACTTCTTATTGTGCATTGGTAATGATGGGGATCTGACTGCTGCTTGCTTAGCAGGCTATTACTGATTTATGTTTTTTTTGGTCTAATGTCCTATGCAATACAGTTTATTTTTATATCGCTTATTGTGGAGTTTCTTTTGTGGTGTATTTATTGTGTCAATGGTTTGTGTGTGTTGTGCAAACAATTTACACATTGCTTCTGGGATAAGTCTGACTGCTCTGGCCAAACTACCAAGGGGTCAGCTCTGCTTACCTTCGGTGTGTGTAACTCCCTTACCCTGACTAAAGTGGTGGTCGCTACCCGGCTTAGGTTCCTACTCTAGCCAACCAGGAACACCATTTCTAACACTCATTTATTCATGAGTAGGCAGATTATCATGCTGTTTGTAGTTATGCATATGGCTAATGCATTACCCTGCCATTTGTGCAGTTTCCATTACATTATTTGGGCTAGACTTTGTACGAACTTTTGATAGTGTAGTACAGATTTGTGTTTGATTGCAGAGCAAAGCTGTGATTTAGGGAGACAAATGTATGCATATCTCATAGTTCAACCATATTTGAGCAGGACATCAGGATCAGTGACGTACTATCGGAACCAACAATATCGATAACAAAAATATAATTTTCCTTATAATGGGGAGTATAAAAATATTGAAAAAATATAGTTTCACACTACATACAAAAATATTGTTACTTAATATACACACACACATATACTTTAAGGTAGTAATCTAAAATATGTTAATATGTACCGTTAATATGATGTTAAATTTCATTCATATTTAATACTATATAAAATATATACTTAAACACATATGCATGTGACAAATATTTATATATTTTACAATAAATTAATGTTTTTAGTTATTTAAATTTACTACTATAATATTTTGCATAAAGTATTAATTAAATTCCAAAACAGTAAAGAAATGACTAAACAAGCACAATAAACATTTATACAAAACATACTATAAACATTTAGAAACAAAAATCTAACTAAATACTATCAAATTAAAACTATAAACAAATATTAATAAATATATTTGAATAGTATTAGAGAATGTTTGTAGGTCTGGGCACAACACATACAGTATACGCACTGCAGTTTATGCAACAGTAGGGAAAGTATTGGACTTCGAAGGGGTCAAATGTACTATTCCAACTCCAGTCTGTGCAATAGTAGGGAAAGCGTTGGACTTGAGAGGGGTTACAATCACTATTCCGACTCCATTCTAAGGGCCTGAATACGAGTTTGGTGGTCCGGGGACCGCCAGGTTGGTAGCGACGGTCCGACTGCTGTATTACGATGTTGGTGGTTTGCTGAACTAGAGACTGCCGGAGTCCTGCTAACACCACCAGCCATCCGCTGACCGCCTTGACGGCGGCTGGGGTAAAGCAACTATCACAGGGCGGTTTATACCAGAGTAGCACTGTGTACTTTACGATGTGCTGTTCCGCTGAGCTAACTGTGGCGGGAGAGACTGCCTGCTTCAAGATGGCGGAATCAAAGGTAATGGGGTGCTAGCTCCCCCATTTGTTTCTTTTCCCTTCAGTCTCCAATGTGGGCCCCTTAGTGCAGGGCCCCCCCTTCACAGCATCCGTTTCACCCCTGAAAAAAAACCAAAAAATACAGGTAAGCACAATTTGCATTATTCTGCCATTGACTGGACTGAGCATATATGGCCCAGTCTACAGCACTACAATGATACATGCACAAAGTATATTTACACGTGTCATGCATATTTGTACCTTTTTGTCAAAATGTACACACCTGTATCAACACCAATGTTAAAATATACCTTGTATTGCTGGCTGCGACCTCACTGGTTCACTGCTGCCCAGTACACCGCCCCTGGGCAAGCTGTAACATTATAATACAGCGGGCAGGAGACCGTCAACTCAGCAGTCTTTTTGGAACCGCCACCTTGGTATTCTGGTGGTCCGACCACCAAACTCGTAATTAGGCACTAAGTAACAGTAGGGAAAGGGTTGAACTTCGGAGGGGTAAAATTTACTATTCCCACTCTAGTCTGTGCAACAGTAGGGAAAAGGCTAGGCTTCAGAGGGGTTAAACGTACTATTACCACTCACGTCTAAGCAACAGTAGGGAAAGCATTGGACTTTGGAAGGGTAAAATTTACTATTCCCACTCCAGTCTAAGTAACAGTAGGGAAAGTGCTGTACTTTGGAGGGGTTAAAATTTAACATTCCCACTCCAATATGTGCAACTCTAGGGAAAGCGCTGGAATTCGGAGGGGTTAAAATTACTATTGCCACTCCAGTCGAAGCAACAGCAGGCAAAGAGTTAGACTTCGGAGGGGTAAGATTTACTTATCCCACTCCAGTCTGTGCAGTAGTAGTAAAGTGCTGGAATTCAGAGGGGTTACAATTACTATTCCCACTTAATTAATAATTACTTTATCAACAACCCACCCAACAACCCTACAAACCCAGCAGCCCACACCTAAAATGCAACTAATATATATAATAATTATTACACAATAGATATTATTATTTAATTACATATTTAATTATACAATTATTTTTTAAATCGGACTTAATTAACTTCATACCCTCTACCCCTAGAAACCTAGCAGTCCACAACTAAAGTAATTCAGTCTTACACAAAGTAAATATTTAATAATATATCTATTAATTAATAATATATTATCAATTAATTGCTTAATTAATGTCCACCCATCAAACCCAACAACCTGCACTTAATATTTAAGTAAAATAATTGATTATTACATAAATTACATAATTAATAATCAATTAAATAACAATTAACGTTTAATTTATTAAATATTTATCACCTAATAAACTCCCCACCCAGTTCCCCTACAAATCCAGCGACCTACAACTAAAAGTTAAATAAAATCACTGATCATCACATATTATCACATAATTTAATTATTAGTCAGTTAAATAATTAAGTTAAAATTGTTGATTAATTATGTAATTAACTTCAGATCCTCTACCCCACAATCATAGCAAACCACACCTAAAATATAAATAAATGAATCAGTATTACATAATCTATGTAATTATTACCAATCACATACTTAATTTAAAATAGTTAATTAATGATTAATTGTTACTCCACTTCCTGCCCCACACCCCTACAAACCCAACAAACCACAATGGCACTATAAATTACTAATGACAATTAAAAAATAAAATCTGAATCATGTAAAATTGCAAACTATATTTTAAAAAAACAATTACTAATCATACAAATAATAATAACACATAAAAGTAATATATAAACTATATAATATGTTTTACAGTTATATTATTAAAAACAATATTTACAACCATGATATTCTTGCTAATGATATTACTTGAAAAACTATATTCTTGACACCAGTATTTCTGCATCATAATAGTTTTGTATCACAATAGTTTTCTGACATTTCTGTAGTCTGATATTAAAAACTCAGTATTTTGTCCAAACACTGGACCTCATTTACAGCCGGCTGACGAGATCATGCTATGCCTAAAATTATACAGTCACAATTTGAAAAATTTTCAATTGCTGTGATGCTCTGGTTGTTGAGGGATACCCTCTTAATGCAGTGTTGTTGGGAATTACATGCTGGTAATGTTTCCATCTTCTCTCAATATTATCAAAAGATGCAGCAGCAGGCTATCACTCAACGCACCTACCCCAACAATTCCCCAAGTAAAAAGTAATAATATCAAAAATATAGATTTTCTTTTTCGCTGATTTGTGTGCACTAAAACCAACACATGCTGCCAAGGTGTGATCCTCAAAAAAAGGAAAGAACTCAATTTAGAACACCGGTAGTGCACCACCCACAACAATATTATTTCAATGTCCAAGTCCTTGGTATAATATCATACAGGTCCTTCTCTTTATTCTTTTTTCTTTTCAAAAGCACATGTATCCATAAAGGCAACAGCCAACGCGTTTCGTCCTTTAACATAGGACTTCTTCAGGGCTGGAATAAAACAAATTTGACTCTCATTCAAAAAACACATAACAAAACTTAAACACTATAAACATAGCTCCACAAAACAAATATATAATAAACCATAACAACTTCACGAATAAACACATACAGCTCAATATCCTGTCTCAAAGGGATGAAAACTGACAAAGAAATGTTTCAATTTTATATTAAAAAAACACTTGAAGAACACATATATATATATATATAAAAATAAAAAAAACATGTAAAAACAAAACAATTACAATATCATCCAACGTTATTAGATATATTGACAATTATTATTATATATATATATATATATATATATATATATATATATATATATATATTTAAAATGTGGAAAGTGTATTTAAAAAACGAGCAACTACCCCCCCCCATATTTTTAAATCTTTATTTTGATTTATATTCTTATTTTTATTCTTTTTATTTATATTTTTATTATTACTACCCAGAAAGTAGTGCAAAACAAAACACCCACCTTTAACTACATGATCCCTTTTATTTACTAAAAGGGTATGAATACATCACCTTTAGAAAGCATTCATCCATACGTAAGTGCCAACTCATAATTGATTGCTTCAATACACCCCCTTAACATACCTATTTGATTGATTTCACATTATTTTGTCTTAATATCTTCCATGTGGCCTTAAGTACATCCGAATGGGCATCGAGTATAAGGAAAAGACACCGCAGCACTTCTTCAAATAAGACTCACTGACAATAGTCATCCATTACTGAAATTCCCCCCGCTGCCATTTAGGCAGCAAGTTCCCACATAATCACATACTATTCAGTGTTAAAGTATCTACAAATCAGGTCTCAGTGAAGCACACTTCATGCGCTTCTCTCGGAAATAACATAAAAAGACACTACATCACCTTTTCACCTGCCCGCGCTGTCGGTGATGGTGTTCTCGGGAGAGAGGCAGTAGGAGAGTACATCCTTGAATACTGCGAGTCCGGGGAGGCCGTTGGTCTAGTGAGGCTCTCCAACCATCTTGGTGACAGATTGATGGGCGAGACATGCCCGACGATGCCGCTGTCGACCGAGATGAACCACTTCTTATGGAGACCACTGGAGATGGAGCGGTCTTATCTGCTGGCGGAAGCCGATGCTCTGCTCCCTGCAAGACCGGTAAAACCTGCGTCGACGTTGACAGCCGTAATGACGCAAAGGGAGCGCCGCCGGTTGTTCCTGTCTCGACGTTGAGTGTCTCGACGTCGAACGGCGATCTCTAGACCGCGACCTGCTCACCGTCGTGTGCCTCGACGTCGCGCGGTGGGCAGTCGACGGCGGATGTCCTCGCTCTCGCCGTTGGGGTGATTTCAACGTCGCCTTTCTTGACGTCTGGGGGTGCGAGGCCTTCGGTGGCGAATGGGCACGCCGGTGATGGCTCGACGTCGATCGGCGGGTTGCCGTCGACGGATATCTACCCCTGTGGTGGCCATGTCCCCTCAACGCCGTATCCTTCGGCCTTCTTGGAATATGTTTACATATTAGGCCATTATTTATAAAACCAGCGATCATCCATAGATATCACTTTATTTAATTAAGAACGCTTGTTCTTTCAGAACTAACCTCTTAGTTTCCTCATATCAAAAGCTTCCTCATATATGTCATACCTTGACTGGTATGTCTTTTTATGTTATTTTCGAGAGAAGCGCATGAAGTATGCTTCGCCGAGACCTGATTTGTAGATACTTTAATGCTGAATAGTATGTGATTATGTGAGAACTTGCTGCCTAAAAGGCAGTGGGGGGAATTTCAGTAATGAATAATTGTTGCCAGTGAGTCTTATTGTGAAGAAGCGATGCGGTGTCTTTTCCTTATAAAAGATGCCCATTTGGATGTACTTAAGGCCACATGGAAGATATTAAGACAAAATAATGTGAAATCAATCAACTAGGTATGTTAAGGAGGTGTATTGAAGCAATCAATTATGAGTTGGCAGTTACTTATGGGTGCAGGCTTAATATAAATAAAAATAAAAAGATTTAAAAATATGGGGGGGTAGTTGCTTGTTTTTTAAATACACTTTTCACATTTTAAATATATATATGTATAATTGTCAATATATGTAATAATGTTGGATGATATTGTAATTGTTTTTGTTTTTACATGTTTTTATATTTTTTTTATACATGTGTGTATTGTGAGTATTTTTTTTTATATAAAATTGAAACATTTCTTTGTCAGTTTTCTTCCCTATGAGACAGGATATTGAGCTGTATGTGTTTATTCATGATGTTGTTATGGTTTATTATAGATTTGTTTTGTGGAGTTATGTTTATAGTAACTAAGTTTTGTTGTGTGTTTTTTTTATGTGAGTCATATTTGTTGTATTCCATCCCTGAAAAGGTCCTATGTTAAAGGACGAAATGCGTTGGCTGTTGCCTTTATGGATATATGTGCTTTTGAAAAGAAAAAAGAATAAAGAGAAGAACTCTATAATATTAGACCAAGGACTTGGACATTGAAATAATATTGTTGTGGGTGGTGCACTACCAGTGTTCTAAATTGTTTCCATCTTCTCTGTTTAATGCTGGAGGGTTGGACTCAAGTGCAGAAATAAGGTATTCCCCTTGTACTAAATGGTATGCTGTGGTTTCTACCATGTTTTTTCGGTAGCAGAGTAATACTAGTCTGTTGTCTAATGTATTTTTAGGTGAGGAGAAACAGGTCTTCTCCATCCACATGAATTCTTGGTAATCAATAATGGTTAATATGCTTGCTGGAAATTAGTTCCTTAATCTGGCTGGCAGGAAAGGATGTACCACCATTTTTGTTGTTGGATGTCAGTGTAATTAATTAGGGTGATAGTCTGGAATGCTTTGTCTTTTTCTCTTAAGATTTGTCTGTGGGAAGACTGGTCCTTTCTCGTGTCTTGCTTTATGTGTAGTGCAGAGATCAGTTTGACATTTATCAGCACATCATGAAAGATAACCACCAACCAGCCTCAAATACTCAAAGCACAGCCAGACCGTAGCTGGACCCTGAAACTCTGTTTAATGCATTGTGGGTGCTCTGCTTTGAGTAATTTTAATTTTCTCATTTTCCTGTGAGTTAATAAGATTGATTTCTTCCATACTGTTTGATATATTATTATTCATTAGTTTCCACCACTAAACAACACATCCTAGGACTGCCTCTGGGAGCAGGGCTTCGGGCACCATAGACTAGCAGAGAGTGCAGTTTCACACCGGAAATAGCGGTGTTCTAAGAAAGGGAAGCTACTTTATGGCGCACCTCAAAACAAATGACAGTGGCTTCTGTGCCTTTCGTGCTAATACAGCTGTGGGTGGAATGTAAACAAATCCTTGTCACGAAACATAAACTATTCTGCTAATAATAACACCAATGTCCTCATTACAAGTTCTGGGCTAAATTCCAATCCCTGTGCAAACTGGAGTTTGCCCAGTGACCGAAATGATGAGGTGTGCGCTTATTATCACACATTTGCATATTTCCCTTGATAGATTCTAGCAAGTCAACCCGCTGAAATGTATCTAGGGCACAAGGAATGGTATGTAGATTCTGGCGTGGTAAATGCAAGTTCTGCATTTTGTGTCTCATTGTGAAACCTCGGAATAGGAGGTATAGATCATGCCCAGTAAATACCTTGCCTCAGTGTAATGGTCTTTACCAAATGTGGTAAATACTGTATCCCTCCCTGCTTAACCTGTAATGCGGGCTCTGGAATAGCCCCCAGGACCCATCTTTTTACATTTTTTGGGGAAGGGGGTATTTTATGCTGGGAACCACATTGTAATCTCTTTATTTATTAGCTTGCTAAAACAACAACCTTGCTTCCCAAGGGTTTGAGCTATGGCGGATTTTCAGTAAAAGTACTACGTATGTAAATGAAAGCTATTTACATTGTATATACATTCATGTCATGTAGGGATACTTGCTGTCATGATGAATGCTTTCCCTACTGTTGCTTGGATAAACCTTAACTAAATAAACATTGTAACGCTAACTCACAGAATAAACATGACTTTTTGAATGGGACAGTTAGACGAAACGGACAAAATGTGCACTTGGGGTTTCCAGCGTTGGCCCACGGGCCCACATTTTCATCATATCCACATGGGATCCATTACAAATGATACATCTAAATAGGAGTCATTTACATAATAAGTTAAATCCTTATTTTGTAGATACTTTAAGCTTTTACTGCAAAATGCACAAGTAACACCTAGCACTGCACAGGTCTAAGATTACAGAAATTTAAAAATAAACTAACCACAGCACAAACAACCTGGATGTTCAAAATTCTTCTTTTACATTCTGAACGTATTTATTGCTGTCTGTCAGAACCTAAAACTAATAAATGAAAACAAATATTTTAGAAGGTATCGAAATCTGAGCACTGGCAACAGCTTTGTTTGAACAAACAGATGGAAGTATCAAGGTTGTCCCTCATTCTGCTTAAAATGTAAATAGTGATTATTTTGAAACCGTGGCACGGGATGCAGCATTTATCGACCAACCTTGTGGACCTCAGCTATATAAAACATGTCGTTTTTCTGTTTGTTCTGTCAGTCCCCTTAAACAAATTTGATCTGTGCGAAATTAGGATGACTGGGCTACATATGGTGAAAGATCAACAACTCCGAAATGGACACTGTCTGCTATGTGCTACAGAAACACAAATTGATTTGCAGGCTGGGGTGGGGTGCCCGCTTACAGGAAGTGCTGCCTCGGGAAGCTTCCCAGCTGTTTTCAGCTGCACATTGTCTCCACTGCTCTCTTTGCTGTCCCTCATAGCCGTGGAGCCCAATAGACGTCATGTTACACTGCTTCACACTGCCTGCCTTCCCGTCGCAGTGCAGCTCTCGGATTCACCTTATGCGCTATAGAAATACAATTATAGTTACATTTACCTTGGGGGCCCCAGTGCCTAAACTACTGTTTTTGCAGGTTGTCCTTTTCTTTTCCTCCGGGCTCCTCTGTGTTACCACAGAGCGGGCGCCTGGTGACCTGGGGAGGTTTGGTCACGGAGGCCGCAGCTTTCTCGGTATCACTGTGCACCTGTGTCCTGGGTTGCAGAGAGGCGAAGTCCCTCCTGAGGGAGACGGGGCTGGGCTTCAGTATTAGCTGTGCAGTTAGGGTAGTAGAAAGCGAGGTTGCCTGTCTGGGTGTGATTTACCTTGTTCTGAATTAGAGGAAACACCCGGAAATAAACTAGATGAAGTCAATCCGCGCAGGGCTGACCCACGAGACCTAGTACCCTTTGGGAGCAAGGAGACTCGAATTTGACTTCTAAAGAGGCATAAGGACCTAAGTCTTTTCTCTACAGAATTTGGCTTCTGTGGCTCTCCCAGACGCTTAGGCCATACGTCACAAGTTTGGAAGCCACTGGAAAGTGGCAGCTGAACTCCATTGTGCTCCCAGTGTTTTTCACGGCAGCCAGGTCAACACAAACGAATCACGCAAACGAATAAACGGAGTGTGCGTGCGCAGATAAAACATTTTCTTTATTCGGGGGCATAAGCAAGACCCACTGTAGTGCAGTGTGAAAGGGTCGACTGCAAAATTTCTTACCTCTTCGCCAGTGCCTGATTAGGGGTCAACCAAGTTCAAACAACCTGTTTATGTACCTACTCTTGTATTTACTCAAGCCATCCTGCTGAATGTCCCCTCACTGTCATAAGAGCCTAAGCAGCGTCCAAGGGGGGCCAGCTCTGCGCGAATTTCTCAGTGAGTAGAGGGGAACGTTGACAGCCACTGGCCAACCTTAATATACCCAGAGGTACTCATTAATTCTTGCAGTGAGGGAGGAGTGTTGCTGAACTGTCTGATGGTGATTATCAAATTTGCCTAGAGGCTGCAGCAGCTGAAAGGAAACAAGATTTAACCTCCTCTGTCACGCCTTAGATCTGTTCGCCTTAAGACTAACTGAATATGCTTTTGTTGCGGCGGGGACATTGCCTGGAACACAGGGGTCCTGCTGGAGTAGGACTACATCCCCCACCAGGCCCTACTGCCCTTCTGTTCTGGTGCCTGAAGGAGAGGCCGCATTTGTTGGGTAATGTTAAAGCGCGACTCCAAGACACCTGCGCAGGACATGGCCTCAACACACTCGAACTGCTGGAGTGGGAGTGCGTCCCCCAGCAGGTCCTACTGCCCTGTTAGTGCCTTCTAAAGCAACCTTGGCAAAGGTCTACCATATCTGGCAAGGTGGGATACTGCATTGTCTTTTTCAGCAATTACTGACTTTCTGGGGCAATTATACTGTGGTCTTGGTCCTCCTTTCTTTACTTTTCTATTACCTGTGAGGATTATTATCTACTAATGGGGAAGAAAAATCCCTCAGGGACTACGGCTTGATAATGTGTCACGATCCAACCCTTCCATCACCTCATATCTCGTTTCAGCTATGGGAGCAATCTCCACTGAGCTAAATTTGGTGGAAGACCTCATCGAGGCTGTGCAAAAGTTGATCACTGACCTCCCACGTCCAAATCGGATCATACCGAGGTCCCCTGGTACAATCACTCTATCTCAGTTGTCACAACTGAGAAGGATGGCCCACCACGCACCCCCCCCCCCCAAACTAGAAAGCCATGGGACAGAAAAGAGTAAAGTAACCTACCCATGTGTAGTGTATGAGGACACAAACGCTATAATCCTGGAATCACCTAGTCCCAGCCTGGTAATACCAAAGAAACCACCACCATCTAAAAGGAAGCAAGGTGATGGGAGTAGAGTGGATCCATCAATAACAGTCTGCACCCCCACGGATATTTCCGGTATGGATAAAAATGAATCTCCGCCCACTCTGGGTGCCATCAGTCATCAGCAGCACATATTCACCCATCCATGGGATACATTAAAGACGCCTTTAAAAAGATTTGTCAATTTTTCATTGGATCGGCAGAGACTATGCTGTCTTCTTGTATTCATTTACAACCAGGAGCCTGCACATCCCTCCTCTTCTAGGAACCAGGACTTTTTCATCCATTTTCAGCAGCCTCCACTTCTAGCTTCAAAGGGGCAATCAGACTGTTCACATCTAGCCCCAGAAAGTAACAAGTTTACGGTTATCTTGGCAGAGATTCCGTTCCCGAAAGAAGGAGCCCAAGGGGAGGGACCGTTATAGTCTAATTAATAAGGCTGTTAATTGATGCAGGAAATACGCAGGCTGCCAATTTGAAGTGGCCAATAAAGTCCTTAAGGCCCACAGGGTGAACTGGGTGGGCACAAAACCTAAATTCTCAGTGGGGGACTGCATGGTTCTAAATTTAAAAGATTCAGCTTGCGTACATTTCTTCTTGTTGCGCCTGGGCCATGTATCTCCCCAGCAATCAAAAGTGTGTCCCCGCCTATTGGGTTTCTTTTACCATCCACTTCCTGCCAGTGTTCTAGATGCAGTAACTAGAGAACGCAGGAGAAACACTCAGGGAGCAGCGACCGTGGCACCAGTCACGCTCTCTAATCGCTTTGAAGTGTTCCCATGCCTTTCAGATATTGACTGACGATTTATGGCTGTTATCCCGGATGGAATAGTTAGCCCCTCAGATATTGTCCCTCACCACTCACAAACTCTCAGTTGATAGGAAATCTAGTACAGGTAAGAGCCTAGTAAAGGTAAACCTAATCTTTGACTACTATTGTGAAACATTGCTGGGATTTAACCCGAAATTGTTGAATAAGCCCTGGCTATTCTTTATTTATACATTTGGCATTATATGCTATCAGGAGACTTGGACCCTTGATCCTGTTTACACTGATGGCTTTAAATCCTCTTGTTCTCCAGTGATTTCAGCAGTGGCAGGAAGAGGAAAAGGGGGCCTGTCTATCTTTGTGTCCGCTGCCATTAGAAATGTGAAAGTTAAAGTTCTGGTTGCTAAACCATGCTATCGGACCATAAAGCTTTGTCAGTCAAAATCTAATAATTAAATCCTTATTAATTTGTATTATAATTTCATCTCAGTACAGCCATTAGGCATCGTTAAAGAGTTGGGCTACTCAATTATGAAAATTGTGCTTAGTGAGAGAAGCTGTGCATCAATCATATGGGCTGGTGATTTTAACATTGTAAAATGCATCCACAGTGGGACCCGTATATGTGGGGGTCACTGATGAACAAGGGATTAATGTCGCCATTTTATTCATTCGGTTTAGAGGGAAGCCCTAAATCAGATCGTCATTACCCATAACCTGTCCTGTTCACCAAATACTTATACGGAGTGCACTGCCTCCTTGCCAACTTTTGTAGGAAGAGGAAAAGGCAAAAGTATGCGATACACAGAGCGGAGGTTGTACACATTTCATGAAAGTTTTCAGAGTGGTAAGGCAGGGATGTATCTTGACACCTTTATTGTTTTTATTTATCATTAATTCATTACATGCAGCCCTAGGATCCTGTAGTAAAGATCATCCCGAAGTTGGCCCCAGACTGGTCCCTGTACTTTTGGACATGGATGACAGAAAAGGACCTGCAGAACCTTTTTAAATGGTTTTAATGATTTTATGACAAATCTGAATCTCGAAGTCAACCATCAAAAATCCTTCATTTTGACTTGTGTTCCCAAAACTAATAGAACTAAAGGCTATTATATTGGGGGGCCTCTATTGCAAAGTACCCCATTTTAATTATCTGGGTATTGTGTTTGACACACATTTGATGTGGGAGAGGTTAATTAACTAGAGAACACAGACGTTGGGGGCTTCTTGTGAATCAATTCATGTCTTTGAGAAAAACGTAGGCTATAAGCCACCTAGGCAGGTGACCCAGTTATGTAAAAGTAAGTATGGAACAGGGGTCTGGGGGTGTGCTCCACTTGGGAGATTAGAAACAGTCAAAAACAAGTTACTGGGTAGGCTCTTGGCCATTGCCAAAAGCACTTCAACCTTCATTTCACATCAAAAACTGATTAAGGGCTATCTGGAGGACCAATGTAGACTGGCCCCTTTATTGCTGTGGCTCAAGTTATGGAGCACACCTGAGACCGGCTTTTTCAGAAGAGTGCTGGGGGATTGCCTAAATGTAGAAATCATGCTTGCCATCTCCTGTTTAGTCTATGTTAAAACTACCTTTAATGACTTGGATCTGAGTGTATTTTTGTGATTCTCCATGATCTATTGGCCCTAAATCTAGGGATTTTGTCAAACAAGGATTTCTATCTTTTAGCAAGGTGATAGAATAGCTTAGTCATTAGATAAGGCATCTGTTCTTAGATACATGCCAATCACTACTACCTCAGGGATGGAACACTACTTGATATGGGGTTTGAATCCTGAGCACAGATTTTACCTTACTAGACTTACACTAAATATGGCCCATTTGTAAATAGACTTCCCTGAGATAGGCACTTGGTTCCCTCTCTCCCGTCCTACCCATGTGATGCTGTCTCCTCCCAATCAGCAACGCACTTGATGCTTTTCTGCACTTTGTACTACACCTTAAGGTCCTGATTTTACATCTAGTTTTAGCCGATTGGCATTTTACATTACACCAGGAAGGGTAGGCATTTTTACAATATTTAGTTTCCACAGCAATCTGCTCTGCCGTGCTTAGTTATCTCTCCTCTGCAATAAAACTAACAAAGTGATATACTTCATAAAAGGTTAAGTTTAAATGTGTATGATCGAAGTGCCATCCTTTTAACTGTATAATATGTATTATTGATTATGCGTATGAAATTTGTTTGTTATCCTGTGCTTTTATGGTCAGGTTTTAGACTGAATACAAATTAAAGCAGCGACTTGCAGGCTTAAAAAAATGTAAGACTTAAGCGGTTACCTTAGCTCAAAGTCTATATCGTCAACACCGTATTTACCATGTTAACACCCTACAAATAGATACAGGTATTTTCTTTCTTAAGCAAGCATCAGGAGGATGGGTTTTAAACTCTTCAGTATTCAAACCTGTGTGTGGGAATCAGATTGTTTTGCTTTGTTGGAAGAGAGGCTGTATTATAGGAGCATATGGCCACTGAGCTCCCAGAAGGCCCAACCAGTGTGACTTCCAAAAGGTAAACTGGTTTCTGTGAGAAAATCCTGGCTGGCCTCCAGCGGCTTGCACATGCAGGACGTTTTCTCCAAAGAAACTTCATATGGTAAATGTACAACTAGCCAAAACAACATTATAGTCAAGAAAATAAAGAAGGTTAGCTGCCCAATCCAAGTTGACTACAAATATATAATTTTCACAAATAAAATATTACAAAAGTTAGTGAGCCAGTCGTAAGGAATCAAAACTAATAGCAAAATCTCATTTAGCAAAATGCAGTAAAACATAGTTCCTTTCTTAAACTGACCCCAGGGGACAGACGTGCATTTAATTCTAGCTCTAAAAGAAAATAGTACACACAAAAGTGACAAAATCTTAAAGATGTCTTTAGGAAAGACTTGTTATAAGCCAGTAAAATCTTCTATGTACTACTGGCTTGCAATAGTGCCACCTTACTTTGCTGCAAATATTTCTTGATAAAATGTAGTTTGCTAAAAAAAAAAAATCCATCTACAGACGTGTTTCTTGGGACTCAGTGGCAAGTGCTCTTTTAAAGACTTTGTTGAGTTTAGGTAGATTATAGGTCATATTCAGTAGCTAGCACTATAATGCACATTGTCTGTCCCCGTGGTTTGTTAGAGCAAATTACTGCCTACTATTGTAATCTGTGAGATTCCATGTTAATAAATAGCTGCCTACAGGCTTTAGAAAAGTGTAATAGAAATCCACCCTTAACAGCCTATTGCCTTTAGCACATGTGTTTCAAAATAATTAAGAGAGGCCTACTTGCTTATCATAACTTTTCAGAGTAAACAGAGCACACCTCAGGGCTCTGACATAACTTTTATCAGTGAACCAATAATCTTTTAACCTTTATTAAAATATTGAAATATTGGGAGCTCCATTGAAGATAATGTAGTGTTCCGGGCTTTTAACGGCTGGTAAAAGCCCAGAGATTTAACATTCCAATGTTTGTCTCACAAAGCCTCATGGAGCCAGAACGGATTTCATTCCCCTCGGACCCAGTGAGTTTTTTTATTTTTTTATTAGAACATTCTGTCCTCTAGTGATGGAATGTTCTAATAGCCTTACAGCTCTCCATAGCTGGGCTATACCGGCCATTAAAGGCCCACTCCTTTGTTAAAGGCCCTCGTCATCGACTTTTGAATGCTGGAGCGGGCCTTTAATGGCTGGCATAGCCCGCCACGGCAGCTATAAGGCTATATTAATGGCTTGACACTATATACAACACAGGCTGACTGAAGTGTGCGTAAGCTTGCAACCCTCGGGCATATAAAATTACTAGTATGTACAAAACTGCACTTGAAAAAATAATATACAACCCCTTGCAATAGGATTTAGGAATAGGACTTAGCAAGAATCATCTTAGTGACATTCTACCCCCAGGGTTTGTGTTATGTTATGTCTTGAGGATTTGTGGAGTGTGCAGGTCAGTGGATGATCACCAGAACAGAAGCCCTTGCCTACTATAATAACCTACTATGATAACTTATGACACCCTGTGAGATTACTTGTCACCAAATACCTTTCTACAGCCTGTATCATAATGTTTATACAATCCACTGTTGGAGGCCTATTGGCTTTACCATGTGCTTTTAGTAATACATATGCCAGGGCTACTGCCTTTGTAATAACTTTTAATAATTGGCCAAAACTATGGCATTTGACATAACACTTCCCTGCACACCATTGAAGCCTATAGCTGATATCATTGATTTGTCACAATAATCAATTCAGGCCTACAATACCGAACACAAATTTCCCCACAAGACAGCAATCAGGCACACAGTCATACATATGCAAATATACACAAAATTACTTTGGCAAAGCAAAATACTATCTCTCTTAACTGGGCTTAACAAGGATGTTCTCACAGTACACATACACATGGTTTATCATGGGGTAACCAACATCAAAACCCTTTCCAACTAAGATAATCATTGAGATTCCATGTAACATAATACCTACCTGTAGGATTTAATGTAGAGTGATACCCATCCACACGTAAATGCCTGTTGGCTTTAACATACACTTTTCACAATAAATAGTTCAGTTCTAGTGCCTTTTTCATAACATTTCATAATAAAGTGATCAAGGCTATTGTATTGTGTATTGGCTGGCTGCCATAACAAACTCAGTGTTTCTGTATGGAGTACAAGCTTTGACACAAACCAAAAAGTGCAATACAAGTAAGTTGTTTTAATTGAAAAAAACACAAATTCGGCCCAATCAAATCATGTACTTAGAGAAACCAACATTGGGGTGGAACCTAAGCCCCTATCTCAGTAGTACTCTTTTTAGTTGATCACATAAGTTCAGGCTACAGTTGCACTGTCAAGTCACACCTAAAAATAATGTACATGAGTGTAGCCCTGGACATCTCATACATTGTCAAACTCAAAACTGCACTCTGAAGTCTAAAGTGAATGGTGGAAGGGGAGAGTGCTGGAACTGCAAAACATTCATCATGAGTGTCCTCCTTTTATTGGTGCCATTACCAGAGAAAAACAAACACTGTAAATTGTCTAGTTAGCTAAGACACTTAACAGCATTACAGTATATTTTGTGTGCCCCCAAAAGTTCAAGCTCAGCAGCCATACCCACAGCTTTTTGGAGTGGAAGCCCTTTTTAGATTGATCCTAGACAGTGCTTGCGCTGTCTCTTCAAGACATTTTAAATATACTTTGTGGGCTTCAAGTCTGCCTATTGCCTGTCATTTGTTTGTTTAAGTGTCCTTTAAAAACCCTTGCTTCCAAGTGTCGTTTTTGTGGTCTGTTCACTCCCACAGAACAGTGCCGCGTTACTTGCAGCTATCCACTTCTCTCAATATTAGCATCTGTTTAGGTACTATTTTTCCCTTTCTGTAAGAGTATTTCACATGAGCGCTCAGTGTATTCAGTGGCTCTGAACTACAAGTTCTGTAAACAGGGCTGTAATTCTTGTTTTTATCTCCTCACATAGAATGTCAGGTGCTGTTTTCGAGGGGCTGCTTTAATTTACTTTCTCCGACTTCAGAGTGAGAGGATTTCCTCTGTCCTGCAAACCCTTCCTTTTTGCTGCTTCAACCATCCCACCGCCCCCTCCCATACAATCATTTTTGAATACCTCTTTATTTGAAGCTTCCTGGTGCCTGGGCCGCTCCTGCAGGAGAACAGCAGTATGCACTACTTCCCCTCCGAAGACAATGTCCTTGAGAGCGAGCAGTTAATGGAGAGGAAGTTCCAGGAGTTCTGCAGCAAGATATCCTTGATCCAGTGACAGTATAAGAACACTTGCTGTGCGACAAAACCCTGACAGCTCAGAATAGCCACATAAAGCACAGTAAATTCAGTTGGCACAGTCAAAAAAACATAGACAAAACACCCCTCAGCCCATATAGACATCACACAACATGCGTAAATGCAGCATACAAAGATACACAACTTAATTTACAATCACTGACCATTTAAACCTCTGAGGCACACACGTCTTACATGATCATATAGCGCACAGAAAACATGCGCCACACAGTGAAACACAATAGACTTAAGGACATACTGCAAAAACTACTCATTACAAAAATCTGATAACGTGTTCACAAAATAGAGAAGGTATATTTATATCATGGTTACTAAATGTTACTGTAATATAATCTGTAAGTGTTTAATTCTAGGATATGTGGTATAGTAAGCAGGACCCTCTCCTATATAAAACAGTATTCTACACCTTTTAATTTTGTCACAAAATGATATGCTCATAAAAGCAAAGAGTAACCACTTTGAGATGGTTGAAAAGCTGGCATTTTAAGTTTTATTTCATATTAAAGATGCTATTGTATTTATTGTTCAAACAGTTTTTAGAAATGGTTCCTTTTTGCCACATGTGTGTTTGTTGCTTTTACTTAATGCTTCTGTATATTTCCATAATATATTTCTGGTGTGGATTAAAGAAACTTTAATTACCGTTTTGTCAGCTCTTTTCCGCATTTATAATGCTCAAGATACTAAAATTGAAACTTGGGGCAGTTGGTCCAAATTCTAAAGTTTAGTTTGTGCTGTCCAGGAATTTGTCCATGAAATGCTGCAGAATTCCAAAGGGCAGAATATTGCCATGTCGTGAATAAAGTAGCTTTTGTAAGATTAGAAATCTGATGGATGTGTGAATGAATGAAATGCTCCATAAAAGTTGTATGAGTATAGGGCTTGAAACGATTTTTTTTTTTTTTTTTTTAATTTCTTGAAATCGTTTTATTGCAGCTTGGATTTATCATTTTAGGCTGGAATAGTTCATTAGCAGTTGATGAAGGCCATCTGACGAGGAAACCATTTCTAAAAATCACTATAGTGTAAAGACAAACAAGCATTTACAATACAATCTGTCTCGCATTTGCTAGAGTTAGAGCTATTGGCGTTGTAAAGGACAATGTTTTTTACCCATGTGCTTTGGTTTAGAATGGAGTGGATGTATGTGGTGTGGCGTGGAATTATGTGGGTTACGTTGTGTTGTGTTATGTTAAGCTATGTTGTCTTATGGTTTGTTATGCTATGATAGGCTATGTTGTCTTATGTTGTGTTCTGATAGGCTATGTTGTGTATGCTATGTTGTCTTATGTTACACTATTCTGTTATGTTATGTTGTGTTGTGTTTTGTTATTCTATGCTATGTTGTATATTGTGTCATGCTTTGCTATGTTGTCTTATGTTGTGCTAGGATATGATAGGCTATTTTGTGTTATTTTATGCCTTGTGTTATGCTACGTTGTCTTGTGTTATGCTGTACTATGTTTTGTTACGTTATGTTGTGTTATTTATGTTAGGTATGTTATGTTGTGTTATGCCATGTTGTCTTACGTTATGCTGTACTATGTTGTGTTATTTATGCTAGGTATGTTATGTTGTGTTATGCTGTTGTGTTATTATGATATGCTATGTTGTGTTATATTGTGTTATGCTATGTTGTTTTATGTTATGCTATTATATGATGTTTTATAATGTGTTATGTTATGCTAAGTTGTGTTATGTTATCCTGTTATATTGTGTTGTGCTATGTTGTGTTATGCTATGCTATTCTGTGGTGTATTCTGTGCTATGTTTTGTTATGTTATGATAGCCTTGCAGAACACAACATAAGACAACATAACCTATGTTGTGTTATGGTATGTTGTCATGTTGTTCTGTGCTGTATTTTGTTATGCTATGTTGTATATTGTGTTATGCTTTGCTCTGTTGTCTTATGTTGTGCTATGCTATGATAGGCTAGTTTGTGTTATGCCGTGTTATGTTATGCTATGTTGTGTTTTGTTATGCTGTGTTGTCTTATGCTATGTTGTCTTCTGTTATGTTATGCTTATATAGTGTTCTGTTGTGTTATGGTATGCCTTGTTGTGTAATGTATGCTATGTTGTGTTATCTTATGCTATGTTGTGTTATCTTATGCTATGTTGGGTTATGTTATGCTATGTACTGTTATGTTATGCTATGTTGTGTTATATTGTGTTATGCTATGTTGTTTTATGTTATGCTATGTTTTATGATGTGTTATAGTGTGCTATGTTGTATTGTGTTATGCTATGATGTGTTATATTGTGCTGTGTTATGCTATGTTGTGCTGTGTTATGCTATGTTGTGTTATGCTAAATGTTGTGTTGTAATCTGTTCTGTTCTGTTATGCTATGCTGTGTTAGGTTGGGTTTATCATTTTAGGCTGGAATAGGTGGAGTTCATTAGCAGTTGATGAAGGTCATCTGATGAGAACATTTTTAAAACTCACTGTAGTACAAAGACAAAAACGCATTTGCGATGCAATCGGTCTTGCATTTGCTAGAGCTTTTTACCATGTGTTTTGGTTCGGAAAGGGAGTGGATGTATGTGGTTTGACAACATATGATTAGAGAGTGTTTATCTGGGTATGGTTCTCACAGTAGATGAAAGAAGTGGAGGTGGTAGATGCAGCAGCCCAAGCCTGTTGCTCTGTAATACTTGTATTTTCGCTTCGGTTGGTGCAGGGGAGGCCGACTTACATTTTGTGAGACCTAGAGGAGAGGCGCAGCTTCAGTCACGCAAACATTTTACCACGAAACACTACTTGATATGTATTATTCAGGGAAATGTCAGGATAAAACATATCCACTCAGCACCGGTCCCTCCACTTGGTACAAAGTCTCCCTGCAATAGATTTCCCCTCACACATCTTCCTGAAATGCATACACTAGCACCTAATTATTAGTTTCTAATCGCATTAGAATGGCTAAAATGAACCTTAAACGTCCTAAGCACAGTGCACCATTTGTGTACAAATCGAGTGCTCACTGATTTCAGCCCGCCTGAAGCCCTCCGTTGGGTGTTGAAAGAAAAGACCCGTGTGTCCCCCCGCCCAGGTTAAGGCCTTAGTGCTCGCTTTTACAAATATAAACTGACAAGGCAGCATTTTTGAAGACGGTAATGAGAAATTAGGAACGCAGACTGCTTTGAACCGGGTTCGGGCCCCTCTGATGCCATTCTCCGCTGTATTGGTTTAGCAATACCCGTGGCAGGGCTGCAGAAGGTGGGCGGTGAGGGCAGGGTTAGAGGCTATAGTTAATGCCTACAAAAGGCTGTCTGGCAGGCCTGTTTGGTTGGGTACTTTATGTAGCGTTACCGTCTCATTGGTGCAACCAGGTGCTTTGTGAGTAGGGGTTCCAGGACTCTCTTCAGATATCATGTCGAGCTTGATCCTGTATTATTTTACCCATGTTCAGATTATGAAAATTTGCTTGATTAATGACGTTTAAAATTAACGTAGATGTTCAGTATTTACTGACATGAACGTTTTAGATGTATATGTCTGAGTGATTATTATTTAAAGCTTTGATGAGTAATCATGGTCCACGACTCCCTACAGCGCACTGGGTAAATTCTGCACTGAAGCGGAATTGGGGTATTAATTTACCCTTCCGTTGAAATTGCCTGACTATTTATGGGCCTGTATTCATATTTTTTTTTTTTTTTTTTTTTTTTTTTAGAACAGAGGTTCAGGTTTTCTTGGATTTTCACTTTATTCGCCAGTGTTTTGCTGAGATTTCTCGCGGGTCATTATCTATTTGGCCCACTTGGGCAGCTTCTACATGGTGTTCGCGTGATGATTTGCTAAATTCCGGTTGATAAACTTACGTTTTGTAAGAAAGTCGACAATTGATCGTTCATTATGTTTGGTGTTTATTTGGATGTTGTTGTTCTTTTATAGAATGAGAGCCTGAGTGTTCGACCTCCTTGGACTTGTACAGTCTGTTCTTCCGCGACGTCTTGGGCTGCCCACGTTCTCACGGAGAGGAGCTGGTCTATATTATACATTTGAATTGGATGCTGGCTTCTTCTTTTCCTGTTTGAATCATATGCTTCGGTTATAGGGCCACTAGGCATCTTTGAAATAACTCGGAAAGACCGATGAGTGTTTAGGGAGCAGCATTAGAGCTGATCGAGTGAGAGCACTAGGGGTCAACTATTAAGAAAACTGAGATACCTCCAAAAAGCCAGAATACCCTTAATGCCTAGTAGAAAATGACACACATGTTTTACCCCATTATGCATATACAGTTGGGAAGACGTGATGTTTAGTTGGTCAGAAGAGGTTATAAATACTTTCGACATTGAGATTATTGGAATATAAACTTGCCAACTCCAAAATTCATTGTTTGAGGAAGAACATGAGCATTTAGAATGAATTAAGAGTTTGGAAGGTTAAGTACATGATGTATTATCTTAAGACAGATATGATGCAAAACAAGTTTGTTATGGTTGAAAATCAGTTATTATTGGTGGTTTTTACATTGTTGAATGATCTTTGTTGTGAAGAAGGAAAACCTATGAACTTATGCTTTAACTAGAGGTGATTTAATAAATGTTATTCTGTTGAATGGCAAGGACAACAGATAAATATATATGATTGCTTTTCAAAATATGTGCTTCAAAATATATATATATATCAACTGTTGGTCCTGAAGAAGGTGGAAGAAATTGTGTGTAGTCCACTGAAACATATGTCGATGTTTTTAGCTGCCTACTGTTGTTGGCAATATATTGGCTCTCTAGCTGGGGGGACGCAACAGGGGCCTTGTTTTTAAATTTATAGACTAAACTGATTCTTGTCTAGGAATGCGTTGGTGCAGGGCTTTGTAATACGGAATGGATTGTTAATGGAATCAAGATTGTTTGTCCTTGGGTGATTGAGGGTTTGAAAAATCAATGATTTGGTTGTTTTTACTGTAGTTAGTTGATTGATGGAAATTCAAAGATAAATTAATAAAAATGTGATTTTTGTTATTCAAGTTATGGTTAATTAATTTTTGGGCTTGGAAGAGTTGTGGTTGTGACATATAGTTTCAGTGGGTAATCGTATGCCCTAAAAATTCCCACACCCTTTGGATTATTATGAAGTGTGGCAAATGAACCACACCCATTCAGCAAGAGAATAGTAAGGTTGTAATATTTAGTTAGTGCTGTATTTTGGAGGACACTGTTGCAAATATATTACCAAAGAATGCACATTGAACTTCCCTCAAAATTTGCTGACATACAGTCTGATAAATATATTGAGCTCAAACAATATTGTGTGGAAATCGGGATTCTGAAAATATTTGTCACTTGCACATCATTAACTAGAGGCTTGATTTGTTTTGATCCTATTAAAGTCTTTCTTCCATCACACTTCAGAATTACAAAAAGTTCATTAGTTTCTTCATAACTGCTGAGATTTTGAAATATTTGTAAAATTCATTTATAGGTATTTAAAAAATGTTGTGTTTGAGAAAAAATTACATCCCGCAGCCTTTCTTTCACAGCATGATTGTGACTTACTTCACTATACAAAATCCTCTCACTTTGCAGTCAAAGTAAACACCAATCTCCATGTTAAAACGGTCTGAGATTTGAACTCTGACTTTGAACGCACAGCAAATATAACAAGATATAAACTAAATGTAAAGGCATCTTTATTGCTCGTTCACCTTTGGAACTCCATCATGGTTATTTTGGGGGTGCTGGAGCACCACCAGCACCCCTATTCCAGCGCCTATGTGAAACAATACATGTTTTGCGGATGGTGCTAGTTTTCCTGACTTCCTAAATGTAGAAGGTTAAGTTAACCCCACTGGCATTCTGTCCTGCATCACGCGTCTCGTATTGTGAGCTCATCAAATGTGTGCACATGTTATGCGGGGTTTTTAGGTTTGGAAAGACAGGAAGCTGCTTAAGATGAATCGGCACTTTTTTAGGGGAAGTCCTTATTTCAAGAGAGACCTCATCTTGCATCTTCGAGACTGCAAGTGTGCTCGGTTCCTCTGGAAGTTGCAGCAGTTTTGCACCTTCCTCCTCCGATCACGAGAAATCAGGTCACTGTCACCTGGTCTACAACTCACAAAGGTGTTTTGTAGTGCACAGACGTTAGCAGGTGGCAGGACCATATGTAGATTGTGCATTGCGAAGGTTGCTCTGATGTAAAGAGTATATCTGCATAGGTCAGTGTCTCCTTCTGGGGCTCTGATTCTGGCCTGCCACACAGAAAACCCAGTTAAACAACTGTTACTGTATGTGCTGTATGCCACATACAGTTAACCTTTTTATTTATTTGGGCATGTGGTTGGCCGTAGCAGCCAACAAAAAATCCACTTCACAGAGTTAGTCACGTGTTGCACAGATGTGTGCAGAAAATAAGCCTCGTTTTATAACCGCCCCTTGCATTAAGGGCTGTAAAAGATTCAATATTCTCAGTGCATTCAGTTTTTAAGAGAATGCTTCAAACTTCCTGCTCTATATGTTGCGGTGTGATTTAAGGAAGCAGCCATAGAGACAGTCCCTGACTCACGGAATTCAGGGGCTTATTTAAAGTCTGATGGACAAGTACTCTGCTACAAACATGTGGCGCACAGTGTTCTTTAAACTGATAGTCGGCGCTATTTGGAGTCGGGTGAACCATCATGTTTCTGCTGGCAGTGCCCTGCTGCCTCTTCTGGTGGCACCCTTAATTAGTGGCCTAACAGAGCACGAGCATTGGCCCAAGTATCTCATACCGCCTCCCTACTTCAAGCAGATGATCCCAAGTGCTTTTCTGGCTGTTCCAAATTGAAAACATAACTAGCATTGGCAATGCCAATAGCTTTAGCATTTAAATGAGCCATTGATGGGTTTACTCATTCAGGGCCTGATTATGATATTGGTAGTCCCACGGTTGGACTGCCAATACAGCCGTCGAGAGGATGCCACAAAGCCGGTGGCTTCCCTGCCGCCGTGTTACGACACTACAGCTGGACTGGCGGTAGTGTATGCGATGTTGTCACTGCAGCGGCGTGCCTAAAGCACGCCGCTGCCTCAGTGCAGCGCTGGATGCACCTCGCTTGCACTGTTGCCATGCACAATGTTGTGCATGGCAGCAGTGTGCACAGACAGTGCAGGCATAGGGGGGCAACATGTGCCCCCAGAAACACTGTTTAATGGGCAAATTTGCTTGGGGCCGTGTTTGAGGCCCCTTTCCTGCCTTTCTGTCGAGCTTTTCAAGGCAGGGTTCCTGCCACAAAAAGTTTGGCGTAAAGGCAGGGTGTGATTAGCATGGCGTTGCCAGCATCGGCACCACCACAACTGACCACAGCTTTTCCCACTGCTTTCGCCTCAGGATCAAAGATCCTGGCGGATGCTGCAGTCTTATGGTGGTCCGACCGCAGTTCTCATAATCTGGCGGTCGAACCGCTGAGGATGCGGTGGTCAGACACAGGACCGCCATACTCGTGATCTGGGCCTCAGTCTAGCTTTTGAATCAAAGTCATTGATGGGTGTACACATTCAGTAAGTCATCATACAGGCGTTCTGTCAATCATATAGTATTCATGAACCCATTCATCCACCCATTGATTCAGTCTTGCATTCATCCACAACCACAGTAAACTCACACACTAATTGAAGAACACATGCTTTAAAAGAATGAAAGTAGAAAAAGAAACCATGCTGCTGTCTAAAGATGACAGGCATATCCTTGCAATAACAAAGTTAAATATAGCAGCAGCTGGTTGTCTTGCAGTGGTATTGTACATGGTATTTCATTGTTGTGAAGTCGCAGCATGGCCGCCACCTTTAGAATCAATGTGTTGGTCTTAGAATGGTAAAACAATGAAACTATGGACAGTACCAATCTATGACGGTGGCCTGGTCTAAATTCTGTGGCCTTGTGTTATCTGGTGTTCTGGAGATTAAATGAACACCAAGCAAACAGTCTTTTAGCACTAGTTATGGAGCTGTGGTATGCTCTAAAAAAATGAAAAGACAAATATGAAAAGCAAAGAAATGAGAGGAAAAAACAAAAACTGACTATTGAGACTGAAGCACACATTTTCGGGCTGATGTGTCTGTAATCAGAAAAACGCCAAACCAAGACAGAAACCATTGCCTACTATGGTAACGTGCGATTCCGTCTTGCAGGTTTTGACCATTGTACTAACAATCCACTGTTATAAGGATTTTGCCTTTAACACGTGTTTCACGGTGCGTAAGTCCCGCCTGCTGCCTTTCTCAGAACCTGTCATAATTGAGAGATGAACCTGTGAAATCTGACATAACCTTTCCAAGTGAGCTTGAAAGCCCCATGGCCATTTCTATTGGCTTTACATCATAATCAACATTCATACTGAAGTGCACATATGCTCATTCATACAGTTAAAACCTAGTACTCTTGAAACCGCTTGGTTTGATCCCATTAGGTCTTTTGACCGCTGCAGTGTCAAACCACATCTAAAAAAAATGACTAAAGTAGCGGAGTCCAGGAAGGAAGGTAACTGCTTTATTGAAATCATAATCAATAGGGTACTAATCAGTCAGTGCCTCCAACCTCACCGTGCAAGGTTGTCTAACAGAACATTCAACATTCCGATTGTGTTTCAATGGAATGTACTATGTGGCTAGTAAGCGGGGGGGGGTGGGGGGGGAAGGGGTGGTAAGGTAAGTCACAACAGTGATCTCAAGACCTGGGAGAAAACATCTAAGGTGTCAGGGCCAATAGGTTTGGGAATCCGTTTTTGAAAAACAATTATGTTGGTGGCGATAGGTTGAAGATAATGCTTCTTCAAATTGACTGTAATGCTTTTGTTCCTAGGGAGATTCATAACAGACTGAACACCCACCCTCGTGAGAAGTCTTGGAATGCCGCGCAGCATGATAGTACAGCAGGGCAAAGGTCGAAAGAGAGAAAGAAAAGTTGCTGTAATAGGACAGTCATACCATTCATTATACGTCACTACAACCATAGCAACAAAAACAGGATCATTGTACCTTTGACCGGTGTTCCCAGCAGCGCCGGCCTGATATGAGAGGCCATCATTTGCATCGTGTGAATGATAGGAAAATGGCCGAAATTAGTATACACTTCTGTGGGCACGTGTTTCCGATGTACCAGCATTAAACATGCATCGTGATTCTAGTTCGGACTTTTTTCTGACAACATAAGTGGGGACGTGTGCCCAGCCTTAGGGTTGTAGACAAGTACGAGCTGGCAGCACCTAAGACTTTAATGAGGGCGAGAATGTGTAACAGCCCTGTCGAGGATGTAGGTGGCTTCAAAGGGCCTAAAAGCCACCAGCAGCAACTAACGTCGTCCTGTCCTCACTGGAGCAATGTGTTTGCACCAGGACAATCTGGGAACCAGTATCACTGCTGTGCTTTTAAATGTAAACCCAAGGATTCAATGACTCCGAAGTCCTCAGTAGGCAACGACCATTTCAAAACATGCAGTCAGCGAGCACGAGATTTTATTGTCACTTAGATCTCTTTAGATAGAGACAGACAAACGTCCTTGAGAAACATCAGCTTTGAGCATCTTATGTATTTTGTGCATCATACAGCATGGGTAAAACCAAACGTTCCAGGGACGTAATAGTTAGGTTCTGAATTTATTCGCACAAAATCATAGAAATTCAGCAATTCTGGTTAGTTTTTTCAAGTAACTATAACTCGCGCACTTGCCATGCACAGTTTCCTTATCATTAATGTCATTGCAAACGTTGCAGTGATATCAAAGATGCCATATAAGATCTCATCAAAGACATAGTATGTGGAGTAATTAGCTGTGCATGGTGAAAGCTTCAGTTATAGTTACCTTAGGGCGCAAGTTATAGTTACTTGAAATAACTTAACTGCTGAATTTCTATGGTTTTGAATGAGTAAATTCAGACCCTAACTATATTGTCCCTGTAACCTTTGTTTTTTTCAGAGAATTTCTATTCTTTTTTTTAATGTAAATTATTTTTAGTTACTATACGTTATCTTGCAGCCAAGCCCTTATAACCACCCAACCCTGCACCATGCATGGCCTTTGGCCGTGTCAAATGCACATATTTGCAGATACTTACAAATGCATTTACAAAGGAGGTTTTGACACGGATAGCCGGAGTGAAAAAAACAATCAATGACCAAAGGTCTGTTTATTTTTGCTGCAGCAAAGAGGACAGGTTTAGCACTGGCATCCCAGGCCCGAAGTAAAGTGTGCTGTCATGAAGCGTTTAACAGTGATATTTATACTTATACATCAAAGGATACATAAAGTGTGTAAATAATGATATACGTCATACAGATATTTTAAGGAGTTAATCAGTTTTCCACACACCGGTTCCATTCCCAGCTTTGTCCTTGCCTCCCCTCTGCAGCTGCCTGACTCCCCACATTCTTGAGACCCTTCAAAGGATTACGTGGTTCAAAGGTATAGATATCAGCCTTTCCCTCCCCAAAATACCACAGCCGAGGTCAGTTAGTTATTTTGAACACATAATTATAATGAGTACAGTGCCCCAGTTAGGGAAAGAAACCAGCTGCAAGCCTATGGTGTGGAACCAGGCTTATTTTACTTAAACAAATATACATAAGATAACATATGTGATAGACAGTGCGTTCAGAGACAACAAAAGCTCAAACTTACACGTGTAAAAGAAACAAATCAATTCAAAATGGATTCTAACAATCGACCCTTTTTGAGTTTTTTTTCTTCTGAACATAATCAACGTTTGAATAGTTCTAAATTTCCTCATATATGTTGAATTTTACTCCTACTTCCTTGAAATTTGCATTCATGGGGACATAAACAACCGATGGGTATGAGCAACCAGTATCTGTAGTGAGGATAGTGGGGTCAATAGCCATTAGGGAATTTATCTCTTCTCTCTGCATCATAGCTCGATTGGTTTCTAGTATTTTCACTGGCGGAAGTTTACACAATTTTAAACAGGAACAGAAAGCAGGTAGGCACTGTACTAACAAACAACTTAATATAATAGCTATTATTATAAAAAGTATGTCTTTGAACAACCAGCCCCACCCCCCAAACCAAGACCATAACCATGATAAACTCAAATTGCCTCCTTCATATTGGCCCCCCTTTTCAAATACCTGTACTGCTTCTTTTATTTTCCCAATATCCAATTCTATCTCTGATGACTTGTTGACAAATTAACAGCACTTTTGCTGGTACTGATGTTGGATTAAAACACATACTCCTCCTTGTTGTACTGTAATCAAGTCTAGGGCAAGCCGATTTTGTATCGCCAATTGGGCTGCAGAGTTTATCTCTATCTGTACACTTCCTATGGCCTCCCTGGTGGCATTAAATGCAATGGCTAATTCAGCTGACATATTCATCATTGCCAGTTGTAAATCGAAAATTCCAAATCCTGGAATAAGAACATGTAGTACTTGAAATACCCAGTTCTTTCGCTCCTCCAGTATGGGTGTCCCTCGTTTGTACCTATGTGCAAAACTCCCCATGTTAAGGGGCTGGGAAGATTATATATTTGATATCACAGTAATGTTGGGTGCCAAATATGCCAGTGAACATATCCCTTCCCAGTTTAGAGGTAGTATTTTATATGTAGTTCTTCCACATACGAAGTACATGCCTCCCTGGATTTGTGAATTTATAATACTGTATTTTATGCGGGGCAAACCCACACCCTCCGGGGTGTCATGTTCAGAATTATTGCAATACTTGTAATCCTCCCAAATTGTATTCAGCAATGATACATTTGCCCAGGGTGCAACATATGAACATCTAGCCGTCCAGAGGGGGCCAAGGAAAACCCGGGATAATATTACAGGTGAATTTTTCCCATTTCTATCTTGTTCTCTGGAGGGATCATATAACAATCCTTCTGGATCTACCAGAATCTCATTTTCTCCCACAGTCAGGTTCCAATAATTTACAGTGTAATTTTGCTGAGTCCCATTAATTAACGCTGTCCAATTTCTGTCTATTTTCTCCTCTCCTTCAAGATCCCAATTCCCTGTTTTGATATCAAATAACAAAGTGTAAACACACTGTTCAGGAGGGATCTTTCCCATGTATTTTGCCTCTGGGTTTTGCCCATAAAAATAGGTACCAAAACATATGGGAAACATTTTAAGTGTGGCATTCTCTCCAGGCATCGGGGAGAGCTTGTATTCTGCCTGGGTATTAGGGAGCACCGCACACCTAGGGTACCATTGATATTCTTGTTGGTCACATCTCCAAGTGGTATTTGGTACAAGACACACTTCCCCTCTTTCATATTCGCTTGGTGATACTGGTACTTCATAAAGGCCTATAGGATCCTCAGGGTGTCTAGACAAGTGCCGGCAAATCCAGCAGTCAGTGAGACTTAATGTCTCAGCTAATTTTCCATGAACCTTTATCAATGGATGTAAGGTAGGATTTTGCAACAATGATGCAACACCACTGGACATTATACATATTAACATAAGGGTCACTAGGTACTTCATTGTTGTTTTGTAGAAATAGTTATAAGGCCACTCTTCCCTATTCTCTAGAGGGATATTTGTCCTGCCAAATGGATATATTTTCATAATTTTATTGTGCTCTCCTCCTTGGTCCTACAACCTTTCTATGATACCGTTTTACTCGTCTCAACCGCCTATGTGTGTTCAAAAATATACCCACACAATTACCAAATATGTAAATGCAAAATATTGATATCACTATACTAATAATCATATACGTATAGATACAGATAAGTAAATTTTCCTTCAATGTTCACACCCACTAGGGTTCAGCACCGCCGTGCTTTCCATTCTAGCAGTTAGGCTGCACTGGTTGGTCCATGAACAAGTTTTTCAAATACAGGACAATAGATGTTGGCTTGATCCTAGGTCCCTTATCTTCTCCTTTTCGAGTTTTAACTCCTGGTGAGTCTCAACTCCCAGTGAGTAAGTCGCGATACTTCAAAGTTCGTCTTCAGTATAGTTTGTCAGTTTCGTTCAGTGTCTCAGCAAAATGAGGGCAGAGGCCAGCAATTTCAACCAGATCAGTGAAGTGCTTGGGTATTAAACAGAAAAAGGCACTTTTATTTTTTTTTCTTTACCGCTGGGACTACAAACCGCACCAACCCTAATGACTGGCCGCTTCCGTAGAACTGGTACTTGGTTTCTCTCGCCAGTTACAGAACTGTTAACTCCATTTACCCAATGCTCTTAGCACAGATAATAGCGTTGCACAAGCTGCATCCCACTATGCTTGTGTTCTCTTTGAGACAGTTGTTCTGACCAATGTTCTGGTGTTGTTGCACAGGCTAGTCACCCGTGTTCATGTTCATGCTGAAATTTTAGTCATCACAGTCATTTACAACCTCGTCGCCCAAAGTGTGCGTAACAACAGTGAGGATAGCTCGTTTTAATGCTGGTACATCAATGGCATCGGAAATGCCGGTGGCGGTGAAAGCGGGGAACTGTATTTCATAAAGGCAAGCGTGCCGTATTCTGCTGAGCAAAGGATTCCTTGGCCATTCAGAAGAGACCTCAGTTTGTAATTCCAAGCTAGGAGCTATCAGGGTGATGTAAATGTAGCTTTTCGTAGGGGTCACCACCTTACGCACCTTCAAAATTCTGTTCATTTGGATGGGCGAGGACGCAGGTTGTATCGATGAGTTTGTTGATCTTCAAACAGCAACTCTTCTTCACTGGGCTGCTGTGTCACCTTAGGAGCAGAAGTAGCACTTGAAACCTGTGGAGGTGTTTCCTGTCTCCCTACTTCTCTGTAATCAGGAGACAATGGTAATTCTGCTGTTAGAGTACTTTGTAGTGGAATTGGTGCACGCTTACAATGGCTAGCATGTATCCAGTTTTTCCTTCCTTCCACTTTCACCGCTGTCTGTGTTGCAAGCAGTACCTGGGCTGGCCCCCGCCACCTGGGCTGAAGACTGTTGGTTCTTTGAAAATTCTTTGTCATAAGCCAATCCCCTGGCTTAAAAGGGTGACCAGGGCCTTCAAGAGGAGTCGGTAGACTGGCCTTGACCTGTTGGTGGATCAAACGCAAATCTTTAGTCAATTGTTTACAGTAATCTACAAACAAAGGATATTGCACTTCAGAAAGCTTCTTTGGTCGTGGTACCCCCCAAATATTAGCTGGCCTCCCCATGACAACTTCATAGGGGGATAATCGTGACTTGCTACTGGCAGTCATCCTGATGGACATTAATGCTAGGGGCAAAGCATCTGGCCATTTTAAGTTGGTCTCAGCACAAATCTTAGCTATTTTGCTTTTCAAGGTGTAATTATACCTTTCTACAAGGCCCGCTGATTGTGGGTGATTTGCAGCATGAAATCGATGTTTGATGTTAAGGGCGTTACAGACCTTCTCCATTACCTCATTAGCAAAATGACTGCCATTGTCACTCCAGACTAATCGTGGCATTGCGTATCTAGGAAAATATTATTTTAGTAATATTTTGGCGGTAGAGAGGGCACCATTGTCTTTTAATGGGTAGGCCTCTATCCATTTTGAAAACATGCATACTACCACTAGCACGTATTTCAGTTTGTTACATGGTTCCATGTGGATAAAATCCATCTGTATAGCTTCAAAGGGGAGATCAGGAGGGGCAAAATGGCCAGGGGGCGTAGGGGTCCCTTTTCCTGCATTGTGTACTGCACACACCATACAACTTTTAACCAGGTTATTAGCAGCTTTGGATATCAGAGGATTACTCCAAACGTGGTCCAAAGTTGTATTGATGCCTTGGGCACTGATGTGTGCAGGACTGTGGGCCATAGTAACCATAGCGTGTACATAACAATTAGGTAACATCCATCTTCTTCTGTCTGTGTCATCTGTGTAACAACCCTCACTGTCTAGTCTACCGTTCTTCTCCCACTGCTCCCTTTCCTCTGCTGTTGCTTCTGCTTGAATATCTCTCACACACTGCATGGTATTTTCTAATACTTCGTTCTGGGGCTCTCCCTTGATGCTACTCTCAACGTATGCATTGTCAAATGGTGCTCGTGCTGTTGCTTTCGCTGTAGCATCTGCAAAAGCATTTCCTCGTCCTATATCATCAGTAATTTTTTTGTGGGCACTACACTTAATGATTGCGACTTGACGGGGCAGGCTGAGAGCATTCAAAAGTGTCACAATCAAGTTGCCATGCTGAATGGTAGTGCCATGTGACGTGATAAAGCCTCTATTCGCCCAGAGTCGCCCAAAATTATGAGCTACTCCAAACGCATATTGGCTATCAGTGTAGATATTAACACTAAGATGTTCACTTATTTCACAAGCTCTGGTGAGGGCAATTAATTCTGCAGCCTGTGCCGAATTTTGCGTGATTCTATGAGATTCAACCACTGTTTTTACTGTGGTGATGGCATAGGCTGCAGTGGTCGTACCATCTGGTAACTTGAAGCAAGACCCATCTACAAACAGCTCTCCCTGTGGGTCAGATAGGGGAGTGTCTGTTAAGTCTACCCGTCCCTTGGTTTCTTCCTCAGTGGTAAAAATGCAATTATGATCAAATTCCACATTGTCCTGAGGGAGGGGTAGTAACGTAGCTGGGTTCAAGACATTGCACCGCTTCAAAGTAATATTTGGACTGAACAATGTTAATTCGTAACCCGTTAGACGAGCACTGGTGAGGTGCTGCGTCTGTGTCTTGTTTAACAAAATATCAACTGCATGAGGAACCATCACAGTGAGCGGATTGCCACCAACAAACCCTTCACTTTGTTTCACCGCAGCTGCTGCAGAAGCCACTCCTCTAAGACAAGTAGGCAAAGCTTGCGCCACAGTGTCCAAGGTGGAAGAGAAGTATGCACAAGGGCGTTGTCTCCCACCTTGATCCTGTGTCAAAACAGACAATGTACATCCATGCTTTTCATGCACAAATAAAACAAATGGTTTGCTGTAATCCGGATTACCCAATACAGGAGCAGAGCACATCGCCTTTTTTAAATCTTGAAAAGCCTCCTCACATTTGTCAGTCCAAGGTACAGGAGAGGGCACATCTGAAAGTGTCAGAGCAGTCAATGGTTTTGTTATAAGTGAAAAATTTGGAATCCACTGTCTGCAAAAGGATGTAAATCCCAAAAATGCTCGGACTTCAGAAGGGGTGCGTGGTGCAGTCATTGTATGAACCAGTTTAATTCTGTCTGGATGTAATCTCCTTCCCTCCTTAGAGAGGAGGTGTCCTAGATAGGTGACCTCCTCTCTACAATACTGCAATTTTGGGAGGGACACCTTATGGCCCAGAGGTGCTAAATGATGTAATAATGCAACAGTATCAGTCTTACATTGTGTCATGGAATCTGAGGCAATTAAAATATCATCAATGTACTGCAACAATGCAGAGCCTGAAGGTGGATTGAATTGGTCTAGTTGACGTTTAAGACATTGACTATATATACTCGGGGACTCCACAAATCCCTGAGGAACTCTTGTCATCGCGAATGATCTACCAAAAATCGCGAAGCTAAACAAATATTGAGATTCTTCGGCAATTGGAATGCTAAAGAAAGCATTCTTCAAATCGATTACGGTGAAAAAACACGCAGAGGGTGGAATCATGGTGAAAAGACTATTCATGTCTGGGACCACGGGAAACTGGGGAATTACTATTTTATTTATTTCTCGGAGATCAATAACTAATCGATATACTGTGTTATCAGTAACTGATTGCTCACCATCTAATCTATTAGCATCATTTTGTTTCTTTACAACAGGAAGGATTGGACTGTTACATGGGCTGCTCACTATTTCCTTTATGACACCTGCATGCACAAGATCAGATATGACTGCCTTGAGCCCTTTTTCGCTTGATTTAGGTAATTTGTATTGAGGAACACGAGGTAACCGGGCACCTGGTTTGATTTTTATTACAATAGGGTCGATATCCATAATGCCTACATCATTCTTGCCTTTGGCCCATAAGCGAGGGTCTATTTCCTTTAGCTCTGGGGGTAAGTCGTATTCCTGTGAGAACATGCACCGAGTAGGGGAAACACTATCCATAGTTACATAGACACCATCCATTGAACAGTGAATAACTGCATTTAATTTCTTTAACAAATCTAATGCAAACAAGTTTTCATTGCAACCTGATGTTAAAGAGAGTGGCGTGTGTACTGTAAATGGGCCTACAGTTACTCTCATAGGTGTTGAGATGGGGCTCACCACAGGGATCCCAGAAATCCCAATTGATGTGGTATGAAACCCAGACAGGGGAGCCCCGGGGACTGCAGAATGTGCAATAGATGTTCTGGTGGCACCAGTATCTAGAAGAAACTTATGGCCCTCTCCTTCGATTTTTACATCAATGTAGGGACCATTCTGATCTACAGGAATACTTACTCACCCCTGGCCCTGTCTGTGGCTGTCCTAATAATTGTAGGATTCAGAAAAGGAATCATCAGCATAATATTGTCGTTCAAATGCATTGTCAAAAATATTAGTGTTACGCGGGACCTGATTCTCATTCTGCGAATTCTGATCAGTTCTACCTCTTCCTTGTCCTCGTGCATTACCTGCCGCGTTCCCTCTATGAAATGACATACTTTGTCTTCCTCCCAGTAATGGGCAAGTATCACACCAATGTCCATCCTGCTTACAGTAGGCACATTGGTTGATATTTAATCGGTGGTCTTGGGGTGGTGCAGATGCACCTCGGCCTCGACCCCTTCCCCGTCCCCTTGGTGGGCCACCCCTTTGCTGAGGGGTTGTATCCCGCTGGGGGTATGCCTGCTGTAATAATACCTTTTTCTTCAATTCTTTTACTGACTTCTCATTCTTTTCTAATTCTTCCTTGTACCTGCTCTCATAGTATTGTGCCATCTGTAAAATCTCTGCCTGTCCCTTCGTCATCCACGAACTCTCTGTTGCTTTTAATTTTTGTGATATTTCAGGTAGAAGGCCATTAACAAAGCGTTCTACAAATAGTGTGACACCTGTTACGGTGGCGAGGTCTTGACCGCTGAAATCTATGAAAGCTTGTTCAATTCTAGTAAAATAATCTGGGACATCTTCACCTATTTTCTGTTTATAAGTGGCAAGTTTTCCCCAATCCACAGTCTGAAGAGGTATAACAGTTTCTAACTTAGTCAATATCCGGTTAGGTAAATTTAAAATATCCTGATGCGGCAGGGTTCCTGGTGCCCTTTGTGCTTCCCGTGCTTCTAAACCCCCCCCATGTATTTCCCAAAGTAGGTGCATCATCTACTCTTCTAATTTTATGCCAAACTTCAGGACCCAATAAAACACCAAAAAAATAGTCAATGTCTTTGAGTGTCATGGTTGTGGTGGAAATGGCAATTCTAAGGTCCCGATAGAATCCAGCTGGATTCTTTCGAGGGTCTGGCAAGTCTTTCTTTATAGCCATTACCTCCTCCCTTTTCCATGGTATATGGACAAATTGGGCCACCGGCACAGGAGCTGGTTGTCCGGCGGCAGCTGCTGCTGCAACTGCAGCTGCAGTGGGCATATCAGGGTGCACTTCCCTCATTGGGTACCCCTTGTCATATGTATTGAGAACATCTTCCCTGGCTATGACACAAATGCGTACTCCCTCATTTATGCTGTTACTGTCAAGCATACAAGCCACACTGTCCCGCCATAATTGATGTAATTCTTGTTCATAAGGGAGAGGGGTAGAATCTGTAATACAAGAAGTCCAATCCCTCTCCAATTTTTCAATCATGTACTGTAGTGCTAATTGCTGTCCAAAATGTGACATCTGTTGTATTGTGTCCATAATATCAGTGTGGGTGTAAATAGGATGTGACATCCAGTTCTCTGACTGATTCTTGATAACCCGTTTTTCCCCATCCCCAATAGTGGAGCGGGTACTAGGGGGCGAAATCGACTTAATAGGTGTGCTCCATATGGGTGAAAGTGAGTGAGTGGCTGTGCACCGTCGGCGTTGTCCATTTGGGGTATTAGGGGCAGGGGACATTATTGGTAACTTTGCAGTGCTGGCTGGTAGTGATGGGGCAGGTGGCGGAGGGATTAGGACTTGGGCTATTGGGGTAGCTTGGGCTAGAGGCTGTGGTGGTTGTGGCACATGCTGCTGTAGTGGTGCACCTGGATTTCCCAAATTGTGCCCTTGCCCTTGCTGCTGCTGCTGTGCCCCCATGATAGGTTGGGCTACTGCAGGGGGTGTGTAAGGTGGAGGTGCAGTAGGGCTATTATCTAATAGCTGTAGCATTACCTCATCTTCCTCTAATGCATGTTTGGTTTCTGTTGGCTTTGATACATAACTTCCCTCCACCTGGGCCCTATGGACTCTATCTTCAGATTCAATCCTTTTCTGGGTTTGGGAATGGTGATACAGGGCGGCCTTCTGCATGATGGTTCTCCTGTTTTCCCTCTCTATCAGTTTATCTGATTTAATTTTTCTTTTAGTGGCCTCCATTTCCCATTTTCTGTATACCTCAAACATATGTTGTCTAGCTTTTTTATGAAACAAACATTCCTGTAGGTAGGTTAGTTTCTTTAAATCAAAAGACCCATCCTCCGGCCACTGGAGGTCAGGACAATGTCTAGTATACCTGCGCCATATACTATTATACAAATTATTCTCTAAACCATAATCCTTTAACATGTCCCACCCTGGTGTTCCCTCTTTTGGGATCGGTTGCTTTTTATCTAAACGTGGCACATGATTTCGGCGAAAACAAAGACATAACCCTTGCCAACATTTCTTATTTCCCATATCTAACCTTTTAAATTTTCAAAAGACAACACGCACCAAATTTCAAAATGCAACATGCACCAAAGAAACCCTTTTTCAAATGTGCACCAAAGAAAACCTTTTTCAAATGTGCACCAAAGAAAAAAACCCTTTTTCAAATATTTACCAACTTACAAATTGCTCCAGGCCTGGGCAAATTTATTCAAACAAAAACATGTGTAATACAAATTGTCAAATGGTACCTTGTACAAATGCAAATTTACCAAGAACTAATCATTCCCAAAAGTGATAAGTTATCCAAAAACAATTATTCTCTCAAATGCAAGTTAAAGCAGACAAATAGCCAGCGAGGAACAGTCTTACCTGACTATCTGCTTTTTCCTGGATTTCTCTCCGGCCGCCCGTGTCAGACTAATCAGTCAAGATAAAAACCGATGTTTCAGGGACTTTGCTGGGACATCATGAGAAAGCGGGGAGAGGCCTGCCCGGTGGATAAGATGCAGCTGCTTTTGAAACTAAGTCTTTGTGCAGGGGCCCCTGGAATCTACACCTCCGGAACGGCGTCCCCCCACTGGCAGCACGTCTCTTGACAGAGCTACTGAAGATATCCACTGGAAGGTCCCTGTTCGGGCGCCAAATTGTCAAATGCACATATTTGCAGATACTTACAAATGCATTTACAAAGGAGGTTTTGACACGGAGAGCCGGAGTGAAAAAAACAATCAATGACCAAAGGTCTGTTTATTTTTGCTGCAGCAAAGAGGACAGGTTTACCACTGGCATCCCAGGCCCGAAGTAAAGTGTGCTGTCATGAAGCGTTTAACAGTGATATTTATACTTATACATCAAAGGATACATAAAGTGTGTAAATAATGATATACGTCATACAGATATTTTAAGGAGTTAATCAGTTTTCCACACACCGGTTCCATTCCCAGCTTTGTCCTTGCCTCCCCTCTGCAGCTGCCTGACTCCCCACATTCTTGAGACCCTTCAAAGGATTACGTGGTTCAAAGGTATAGATATCAGCCTTTCCCTCCCCAAAATACCACAGCCGAGGTCAGTTAGTTATTTTGAACACATAATTATAATGAGTACAGTGCCCCAGTTAGGGAAAGAAACCAGCTGCAAGCCTATGGTGTGGAACCAGGCTTATTTTACTTAAACAAATATACATAAGATAACATATGTGATAGACAGTGCGTTCAGAGACAACAAAAGCTCAAACTTACACGTGTAAAAGAAACGAATCAATTCAAAATGGATTCTAACAGCCGTGCTCAGCGGAGGCTGGCCACAGGGTATGTCACTGGGTGTGTGAGTGTCTGAGTGGGTCTGGAAGTGGGTGTGTGAGTCTTAGTGGGTCTGAGTGATTGCATGAGTGGCTGAGTGGGTGTGTGAGTGGGCGCATGAGCCTCTGAGCGTATGTATGAGTGAATGAATTAGTGTATGAATGAGTCTGTGCTTTTTCTTCCAAATATTTCCATTATTGCAAATATTTTGCAAATAAATTGCGGAAATTAGCAAAAATGTGTGAATTTTCGTGGGTATCACATGCCGTGATGCAAAATGATATTAAGCCTATAATTTGCACCTAAAACACACTTATATTACACCCCTGGGGTCAGGGTACCCTCACCCTGACCCCTTATGCCACTTTCAATTTCAGTTTTCACCCCCAGAGACCGTGCCCCATAAATTAAAATGGCCGTCGCAACTTTCTAGTTAGGTTGCAGTCAGCCAATTGTTTTTGCACACGTATGAGTGATAATTTGTGAGTTTCGTGATTAATTGCGGCCAGGATATACACATTTATTTGCCCTTAAAGATCTCCTACACTACTGAATGGATTTACACCAAATAATACACAGCAGAATCTACGTAGCGGAAACTAAGTTTCTGCCAAAGTTGATGTAATTCTGTCTAGTGGTTCGGGCTGTAGACGTGTTCACAGGTCCTATGGAAAATAACATGGGAAACATATTGTTTTTTGAGCTCCCTTTTTCTCGGACCCCACTTGATGGATCACCACAAAACACCCAGTGTGCAACAAGAATCGCTGGGGAACTTTTTTTGGAAAATTTAGTGAAGATTCGTCAAACATGATCCTAACTATGTAATGTATATATCTATATAACTTAGTGGCAGATGATAAATCGGTCCCTTATTTTTTTTCCTGGTTTTAAAATGCCTCTGTTTGGTCCTGGCTGAAAGTCAAAATTTCAAGATTAGGGGGTGAAAGTGGAGGGGTAATTCGAGCCTGAAGCTGAGCTGTCTGGTTGACAAAGACATCTTGGGGACATTCTGAAAGCTTCTCTTGGAATGCTTTTGGCCCATTGGTTACCATATGCTCTGTGGTTTGTAACTCACATCTTCTTGCTGGCTTAATTTTTTAGGCTGCCCAGCATGCTTTTGCCCCTCCCTCGGAGCATAGCCTGTTCACCATTGCTCCTTGTATTGTTCCAAAAATGTTTCCCTTCTGTAAGCAGACCCTTGCAACTTGTTCTTATCTTGTCACATTTTCTGTGAGTACAAAAAACGAGGTCAAATGTCAGGCTCTGTCTTCTAAGGAAGCTTGATGTTTACGTTTCCTTCTCTGACTTCAAAGTAGCAGGACTTATTTGACAATCCTGCTGGTTACCCAGGTGAGAAGAAAGGCCGTAGGATGTTGATTTTTCTAGCACACAACACAATTTAAATGTCTGTAAATGAACTGTACAAATATTTCAGACTATATCAGAATTACGAAAGCACAAATGAAGCCCATTTGTTTGTAGTGGTGGAAACTAATTTTTTAATATGATCAAAACAAATCACTACACTTGGTGATGCCATTTCCATACATTATGCTGTGCAGGCTGTATATCTTTATCTATGCCTCTGCAAATGTAATGGTCATCAGAATTGAAAATGTGTTGACTGTAATGACAATCTGCTATCTGTTATGCATACTCCAATCTATGTTACTCCAGTCTATAATACTCAACTCTACTCCATTCTATGCCTCTCCACTCTGCAACACTTTACTTTACTCTACGACACCATAATTCACTGTGCCGCTCCACAACACTCTACGACCTTCTACTTTAAGACCCTCAATGATATTCTGTGATGCACTATGACACTCTGCGACTCCACTAAGCCACGCCACTCTATGCCACTCAACACCACTCACTGTACAACACTGTATGCCACTTTAGTCTATGCCACTCCACTCTTCAACACTTAACTCGATTCTATAATACTTTACTCCACACTATGCTATACCACTCTACGTCACTCCCCTCTACCACATTCTACTCATCTCAACAACACTCCACCCATTTTACGCCCCTCAACTTTACGTCCCGCCAAGCCCTTCCATCCCCTCTATTCTATGCCACTGCACTGTAGTCCACTTGATTCCACTCCACTTGATTCCACTCCACTCTATGCCACTCCACTCTAACACACACCGCGCCACCCTATGCCACGTCCCTGTGGCCCCTGTGCTCCATTCTGCGACACTTCACTCTGACACTAAACTCCAGTGTATGACACTCCACTCCATGGCACCCTACTCCATTCCACGCTACGCTACATCACTGTGCTCTCTACTCCATGACTCTACGCCACTACAATGTAGGCCACTCTACTCCACTCTTCACCACTCTACAACACTCCACTAACCGAACTTCTGTTCTGCGACCCTCACTGACACTGTACTCCACTCTTCGACAGTCTGTTCTATGACACTGCACTGTGCAACACTCCACAATATTCTGCGCCACTCCACTCTACAATACTCCACTCTATGAGACTCTGTGCCAATCTGTCAATCCACTCTGGCACTCTATGCCACTTTACTCCATTCTACCCCACTCGACTCTGTGACACTTTATGCCACTCCACTGTACTCCTGAAAGAAAGAACAAGCAACATAACCTCCACCCTCTCCCCAATGGGGGCCATACATATTGGGTTTTGTGTAGGTAGATGTATTGGCCAGTTGGAAATCATTGGTGGGGCCGCTCCGTCATCCTGTTGTTGAGTTTAATGATGGCAAATCTGCATCATAGGCCATGTGTAGTTAGCAGCACGACCGAGTCCTAGTCCAGGATCCCAACCTCATGTGGTGTGTTGGACTGGAAGGGACTTCAGGATTTAACATCGAGGCAGTCAATCAGAATCACATATGTGGGTAGCATTGTGAAACTGAAGATGCTGGAGCAGTGCCGAGCGTTCCCAGCAGCTTTCATCTGCCATTGATTTATGTGAGCCCCTTTTTTACAGGTACAGCACGTCTTCTTTCCCCAGGTCTTGTTGGCGACCCACAGGGCTGAATTGGTTGGGGCTCTTCATCGGTAGCTTGGGTCCAGAATAGCTCTGGCTTCATCCATTGTCCATATCGAGCGAGTTTTGTTGTCCCACATCAAGGTCAGATGGAATAGGTTGCCCCATTTGCACAGAGAAAGGCAGTGGCAAGTTTGAGAGAGAAGCATTGTTGGAGCATGATCATAGACAGGTCTTGCTATAACCAGATTTGCATACCTTTGAATAAAACAGGGCTGTGGTCATGTGCCTCCACCTTAATAGCTTCCTTCTGCCGACAGTGGTGGACACAGGTGAGGATGTCCTGTATGATGCCAGTTGCAATGGGCTGCCGTCCCGCTCTGTGGGTGCAATCTAGGACGTTGTCCTTCCCTTCCAGGGCTGGTAGTATATGGCGGAACAGGCAGGTGACATACCCTTCTAGGTTTCCTGAGGCTGCCAGCAGTAGAATGCCCCTGATCCTGTGTTTAAATAACGTGATTCATTTTCCAGTTTTGCCAGGTGTATTTGTAGTCCCGCATTTTGGTCTCAGAGACGCAGCAGTTCACGTCGGTAGGGATGAAGCTATTTTTCTCAGGCATCACTAGTGTTCTCTAGGGTTGTCGTCTAGTGGCCAATCTCTGTGAAATCTTTTGTAACTTCTTTGATGCTGCGGCAGTTTCATCTCAGGGTGTTGCAATATCATCTCAGAGTGTTGCCATATCATCTCTGAATTTGTCAGAAAGAGATTCTATAAAGGCCCGGTGATGAGAGCATCTGATTCAGAGAGATCAAACCCTGAGGGTTGCTTTACATGTGCTGCGTGGTCCATCAGGATGGCATCACTGGGTAGGTCTGGCTTTTGTGCCAACTTTAGAAAGCATGTCCGTAAGTCCCTGGAAGGGGAAATCCTTCGGTAGCAGGGTCACTTGCACTACAGGCTCTGCATAGTCGTTCGGCTGCCCCCGATTACACCCACTTCCCTCTAAAGACTGGGATTCTAGGGGAAGAGGGGCCTCTGTGTGTGTGTGTTAGGGGGGGGGATCGGCATCTCATTTCAGTCACGGCACTAGCCCTTTGAGATTCAGTGAGGCAGGTCCAGTGTTCTCTGAGCTTAAGGTGGGGAGAACAGAGTACCAAAAGCATCTGGCCACGCTTGTTACAGACCTTGGGCTGAGGCCTTCTGGTAAAAGCGTTAGTGTGTTTCCTCTGCTTCCCCCTGAGGGTTCCCCTAGTGGATGCTTGCAGTCTTATGGCCTCTGGGATGGCGGAGGAAGTAGTAGGTGCCAATATAAGTAAGCTCCAGATTTTGCCTACTAACTGCAGATAGTAGGTCTAAGCCCCTCTGGTCATCAGCTGTCTAGTGCCTTCTGCAACACAGTCCCCCGCGTGGAACGGGTTCAGGGCCTTGTTAAGGCCCATCTTCCGCTGGTGGTTTTGTGTGAAAGAGGTTGTAAAGTGTCTCTGGGCCAGCGCTTCCCAGCGTGGCCTCCGCAGCAGGTGCCACCTTAGCTTGTGGTAGGCTGTCGAGATTCTTCACCCGCTTTCAGTCTCTCCATCCATCCCATTTTTCCGACATCCATCCACGTTGCTCTCCATTCATTCTTTCTATCCATCATGTTCTCTCCGTCTATTCATCCATCCACATCTCCATCCATTTCCCTATCCATTCAGCTTTCATTCTTTATCATGTTCTTTCCTCCATCTTTCTTTTTTTTTTTTTACTGTACACCTGTGTCTCCACCCATCCATTGATTTTTCTGCCCTTCCTTCTCTTCATTAATCCAACCATCCTTCCTTCTTTCCTTAAATACCTTCACCTGTTGTTCTTTTTATCAAATTGTCATTTTTTCTATCCATCCACTCTTCTCTCCGTTCATTTTTTCCATCCATCCTCCATCTCTTATCTTCTCTCATCCATCCCTGCATCCATCCATCTTTCCATCTATCCCTCTATCATTCCTTCCATGCTGTCCTGTTCCATATGTTCCCCAACCCCAAATCAACATCATGCTTGCCTCTAAAAGTGGTATTTATTCGTTTCTGTTCGGAAAATAACATTCTTTGAACAAGCAGAAAGAGGCAAAGCTAAATATTTCATGTTGCCCAATGGCATCCACCCCTGCTCAAGTTGCTGAAATGGGGTGTTGATGACGTCCCTGCACTAGTGCTTTATAAGGTAAGTGAGGGTCACCTAAACACGGCAGTGGGAGGAACAGAGAATCTCACCACCCTATTGACAGTAGGTATGCTTTTTATGCTTAGAACTACACGTTTGGGAGAAAGATCAGGGCCAGTGCTCTGTGTAGGAGAATGCAGAGCTTGAGAGAAACAGATTCCGACATATACTGGTGGGCATAGAAAGGAGTGTGCCATGGGTGTGTACTTAAGTAGCTGAAGGAAGTTCACCCACTACAGGCATACACCCACGTAAGTATTGCCAGACATGCAGAGTTATTGTAAAACTGGTGCAGAAGTAGTTTCTTTTCCTAACATAAGGATATTCATTAGGCTATTTTGTGGGTATCTGAGACAGAACAAGCCGAGAAGCTGAGTAATAAGTACATGTTTTAGGAGAGAATGATGTTGGCATACATGAACTACCTTGTACGGACAGACATGATTCGCAAATGAGTCTTGATAGCAGGTTATACAATTCCTGCTGAAGAATGTAATAGCTGCTGAAAGTGGATTTTATTTCAAATAATAATTGAATCTATAAATGTATTTTGTACTGTTTTGTTGTATTCAATTACTAAGATTGTAAAATTGTCCCTCGGTGTTCAATATGCACATGGGTTTGGAACCTTAAATGAATTAGCTTTATTACATTGAATAATAGTGGTAATAATTTCTTGCTGTCATGCAGAAGGGTCAGCCATATAGATGATGGAAATTAATTTTAGGACAGGGAAGCGCCATGGGTCAAGGTGAAGAAAGGAAACCATAAGTTTTCTAACATTTAACTCTACTGGGAGGGAACCCCAGGATGGAAGTGGGCTCGCTGAACCCTAATGTGTGCCAAATGGGGAATTTGCATCACTCAGATCTGCTTACAGTCTACCCCGGGGAACAAATTTACCTACTGGGGAGGAGTCTCCTACTTAAATTATGAAAAAGACACTTATCAACTTGGTGGCTCTGTTTGGGGTCATCTTGAAATAATCTGGCTGCAAATCAGCCCACATAATAAATGGTGGGGGCTAGGTTGTCTGCTGCAATTGAGCTGTCCAGTAGGAGGATTACATTCACTAAACAGAAGTTATGAATCAGTCTGGAATTGGCTTTGTTAGAATTAGAGTCCAGTTTTGAGTTTGGCAGACGGAGTAACCTCTGTTAGTCTGGCAGAGGACTTTGAATCCCCCAGGCTGAGACTACTCCGCCTGCCAAATTTATCAGTGACCGCCAAGCTGTGATGGTGGTTCCTGTCAGTGCACTTTCATGTTTGGTACAGAGCGCCCTCAAGGAGACGGAACCATGCACCAAACAGTTTACTTTTTTTATTTTCAAAAGGAAAATCCTGAAACTGTTTTTTTTTTTTTTTTTTTTTGTAATAAAAAATAAAATGCTAGCCTTGAAATGGGAGCCCTCTCCTATAGCGAGGGGAGCATTTAGCTGTTTTCACTGCCCCTTGCTTCGAGGGTTTTCCTGGCAGTGACGTGTAGTGAAAATTGACCTGTATTTCTGCTCATCTAAATTAGGTGGGAGGATTGACAGGTCAGCTTCAGGCTGTCTTACTCTGCAGCGCCATCAGAAGGGATTAATCCCAGTGGAGATGGAGTAGTCTCTGCCGTGATTAATCCTAAAGTCACTTGCATATACATTTTGTGGGCAGTCAGAAATCTTGGAGGTAAGGATACTCCATCTCGATTGTAACTCTTACCGACAAGAATTAAGAGCCCGATTTAGAATTCGGCAGACGAGTTACTCCGTCACAAACATGACAGATATCATGTCCGCCGTATTATGATCTCCGTGATCTCCATAAACTATGACGGGATTGTAATATGGTTGGCGGGATGTACGTCATTAAACCCGGGCCCTTTGCCTATTGACTAGACAGCTGGGTGGGAATTCGATTCATAGGATGTACATTTGTCTGAAATTGAAATGCCATTTTCCTGCTTAATATTCTAAAGATCATGGAGGGACCAGGTGTATTTAATATGAAGAAGCTAGCACAGGTGGGGTGTGCTCGGGTATCTTAAGGTGCCATCCCTGAGACTTGGCAGAGTTACAGAGTATCCTAAAACGTACCCAGATAGTGGATCTTGGATCTTAAATGGAGTTTGTCCGATTTCTGGAAGTCATTCTGTGGAGCATAGGATGATGTGACAAAGTAAATTAGTCCTTCAGCATACATTTGGAATCCTGAGCAACTGTTGAGAATGCCATGGTCCCGCTCTGATTGTCAGGAGCATGATACTAAAGAACACAAGCATTGCAATGCGATGGGTCTCACATTTGCTTGAGGTAGATCTATTAGTGTTGTAAACTCCAGACTTTTCTTGCCACATGAAATTGAAAATAAAAAGTAAAACAGTTTCACATAAGTGAGCAAATTCAAGGCACCTTGGCATGAGCATGAAGGAGACACACAAAAGGAAAAAGAAGTTCGCTGACAGTCAACCGTATCGGCAAAAGTGCATTTAGCCATGTAACAGGGTTGATGTCCAAAGCGATAACCAAACCGACCCAAGGAGGGACAAATGTAAAGCATTTACCAATGATGATAAAGGATTTTTGAAGGGCAAGCCCATGAACAAGGTTTAGTGATGGGCTTAAGGTGGGCGTGGTTAAAAGCCCAAATAGATAAGTCAGAAAAGCATCTCTTGCACGATGCTATGCTCGATATGAAAAGCAAAGGGTAGTGTCAACCCACTCTGCGCTAATGAGCTGTAGAGAACTTCAGTGTGTTGGTGTTGGTAGCATCAGCAGGACATATCTAGCTTTCTCTTGATGAGTGTCAGCTGTTTGGAGACCTCACTGTTGATACCTAGATCCCATTAAGGTAACTCAGGCTGTGTAATCAGTAAACTTGCAATGTAATTTCACCCACAAATGAGTTGTCAGTGTCTGAAATTCACTATGGTAAATAAGCTTGTTTTGTCTTACCAACCTCCAAGGGTTAGTTCAGTGATGTTACTGTGCATAAACATAACTCGACACCAGGATACAGCTAGGTATGTCCCAAATTAATCTGTGATGTTTAATGGGGAAGGGGACACTCCTTAGTTCTGTGGATCATGTAAACAAAGGTTTCCATTTTCCTTCTACCCTGATTGGGAAATGTGCTTGGCTCCTTCAGTATGGTAAATGACGAGACATCAAATGTTCTCTGCGAAAGGGGAACCAGTCAGCTGTTGAGTCTGCCTCTTGCATAGTCCGAGTAGTCCTGTTTGTGAAATAGGAAAACCAGTTTCACATTTCATGTAAATAGGGCACTGAGGATAGTTTTGGATTCCAGTGCAGTCTAAGCAAAAGGTCAAACATTTATATGACGTGTGATAGCACGTCTGAACCTTGATAAGTAAACTTACAAGGAGACACGCCTAGGCCGATGAACCTTTTGACCACGTTCGGAGACTTCCCAGAACGAGATATCTTTTTAACGTCACAATCAATATGACAACAAGTCAATCAACATTCGAAATACCTAACAAACAAGTTATCAATAACATTTATTAAGAATCGATAAAGTGAACGCACCATGACCTTTCGGCCAATAAATATCCACACAAATCTAATTGAGTGTTAGGATATTTATTTCCTATTAGTTACAATCTAAAGTCATTTCTGTTCATCTCATTAGCAATCAGTCTCATTAGTAGCTCTTCAAACTTGTAATTAGAACACACTTAATTCATAGAGAACACTTATTCAACATTATCACATCATTAAAAAGAAGCAGTTTAGCAAAGTCTCAGTTGTGCGAGATTCATCAAAGCAAGAATTTTGTCATTGCCTATTTGCGTCAGGTTTTAGTGAAAACCTCAACTAACCTCGAATTAGCATCAGCATGTTGGGCTTCATGCAAACAATTTAGCAAACACAAATTTGGAAAACACCTAGCTATGGCCTCTATCAAAAGAGCAGTTGGTACCTAGAAAGAAAGGCAAACAGACAATTACAATTTTCATCCGATAGTTACCCCTCCAACGAATCAGCAATCAGCGTCAGCCTTCGTCCTCAAGACATTAGTCGATTCAGCATCAGCAAGGATAGGGCAGGGCAAAGTCTCAGTATGGCATAGCTAATAATAGGGCTCTTCCCTCATAAGGAGGAGAAGTAAGTATCAGGTAAGGAATGAGCCGAGGATGATTAAAGTTATCAGAACAACAAAGTCTCAATAATGGCAAAAGTATAGCTCTGTGGAATGTTCAGTAATGGCTAATAGTGGCTGATTTCTCCTCGGGTCCTGCGGTTATATCAAAACTGTCGAACTCGTCCTTAATTCCTCATTGGATCAATTTTGGTACATCATTATCTCTGTCCAATAATTCTCCACGCACCTTAATAGAATTTTCCACAAAACACAGTTCCCATGCAGTTGATTGGCCCACGGTGTTGACGTCTTTATCGGTAGGAATGTCAGGTAAGAAAAGTTACACTTTACGCTCCAGTCAGTAGTCCCATTGTCTTCTCCTAGTCTAGACAGCCTTGCACCTGTTACGAATTACACTGTTGCATTCGGCAAGAATGTCTCCTTGAGCAAGTCGAGTCCCATGAGAAAGAATTTCCTAATGCTACACACATCTCTAGCTTCTGGAAAAGTACAGCTTTGTATCCTTCAGGGAAGCAGCACATTGCACGTTAGAAAAACACAGTTTAATATGAGACCAGGCAGCTAGGCCCAGACCTTCGCTAACTAAGGCCTAGTGATTAATCTAGCAAAACCCAATACACGATTCTAATTAAGATACACTAATACAAATTCATATATTAGTGCATTATTAATTCATCATTAATTAGTTTCATTAGTCTTCGTGTACATTGGTGACCACTCCCCGTGGGCACATTTTTAAACGCATGTGTTATTTTCTACATTAACACATTTTCTATGCAGCTTCATTACAAACATATTGCAAGCTTTTCACGTTAATATTAATTTTAAAAGTAACACTCCAACACGTGAAGTAAGTGCCACTTATCATATTTAAAAAAAAGAACAAACCTGTTGTGGCAGTAATGCTAGTTCTTTTTTCCAGTTTTTCTTCAGCTGTGCCTCATCTGAGACAGGTTAGGTTTTTTACTGTCTGCCCGTAGGTTATTTTGTTCGTGCTTTCTACTGTACTGGCATGAAGAGTGAGTTATTTGTGCTTACATTTTGCAGGGTTTGCCTATCGGCGGTGTATGTTATTAGTTCACTGCCCTCGGGAATAAAGGGTCCATGTCAAAGTAGAACATGTGCCACACGGTGTTATGTGAAGATTGATGCATGTCTTCAGTGCGTGCGTGGACAAGAGGTGCCCGTCTGCAGCCGCAGATGGAAATGGTGGCAGCATGCCAAAATTGGAGGCTGACCTCGGGCTTGTTGGGAAAAGATTTTCGGAAGCTTGCAGCCCTGGAGGCGCATGTGCAATGAGATAGTTGGTGAATGTGTTTGTGTGCAGGCGTCTTTTTTCCTGTCAGTGGCTCGTCCAAAATCTGGGACGGAAGTCTAATAAGTAACTGCAGGTTTCAGTGAGACCATATGTCTGTGTTGAAGACTCAAGGGATAGACGGTGCGGACAGGGCCGGGTTGCCAAATTCACAATGCAACCTTTTTCGTGGCAATGATCCAGAAAACTGCAAAATAGGATCGGCAATTTGTCCGCTTGATTACTTTATTGGGGATTGTAGGATTTTATTTATCAAGATGCTGATGTCCTATCTTGCTGCGTGTTCGAGGTGGGGTCATCACGTGCTGTAAGCTGTGTAGTGACTGCTACTCTCTGACCCTTAACGAAGGAAGAAGCAGGAGTGGTCGCCCCGCCTACATAAAAAATCACACTCACTTCCATGGAGCTAGTAGACACTTGTAGAAAAGTCCATTATGGAAGAAATGTATTTAATAGTGTTGGAGAGATCTTAGATATAGAAAACAATTCATGACATGAATCGGTGAGCAAGTGGACATTAACCACTAGTGCAGTTTTCTTTAGAGGAGAGACTTTTAAATGGTTTTCTTTCTTTTTCTTTATAAGAATGCTGTAGCCTTACATGGTGCACAGCCAAAGGGTGTCATTTCATAGGCTTGGACAACAGCACCATTCTCTAGTAGTGAAGTGGGATGTTTAACTATGCAGTCATTATAGCTGTGCCTGCTTTGCTGAGCTCCAAGGAGATACTTAAGGCCATATTTATGACCCTGTCTGTGTCACATTTACACCACGCAACGAGGTACGAAGGTGACACAAACCTTAAGTGAGATTTATGAATCCACGAAAGGCCATTTTGCACGGCCCGAGTGGCTCCAAATTTCTGGAGTAAAGCCATGCAGCGCAAATCACTATGGGGGTCATTCTGACCCCGGCGGGCGGCGGGAGCCGCCCGCCTGGAGGGAACCGCCAGAATACCGCTGCGCGGTCAAAAGACCGCTGCGGGTATTCTGGGTTTCCCACTGGGCTGGCGGGCGACTGCCAACAGGCCGCCCACCAGCCCAGTGGGAAACACCCCTCCATGAGGATGCCGGCTCCGAATGGAGCCGGCGGAGTGGAGGATGTGCGACGGGTGCAGTAGCACCCGTCGCGAATTTCAGTGTCTGCTGAGCAGACACTGAAATTCAGGGTGGGGCCCTCTTACGGGGGCCCCTGCAGTGCCCATGCCATTGGCATGGGCACTGCAGGGGCCCCACAACACCCCATACCGCCATCCTGTTCCTGGCGGCCGAAGCCGCCAGGAACAGGATGGCGGTATGGGGGTCAGAATCCCCATGACGGCGCAGCAAGCTGCGCCGCCATGGAGGATTCTACAGGGCAGCGGAAAACCGGCGGGAGACCGCCGGTTTTCCCTTTCTGGCCGCGGCTGAACTGCCGCGGTCAGAATACCCTGTGGAGCACCGCCAGCCTGTTGGCGGTGCTCCCGCCGACAAGGACCGCCGGGGTCGGAATGACCCCCTATGTTACCTTACTCTGCGCAAGGCGTTCAGTGGGCATTGTGTGGTTGTCCCCCCGCAACTTTCATGTTTTTTGACTCATTCACATATTTACCAGAACAGGTAAACCTGGGAATGTGCTAAAAAGATACAACTCACCAAGAGAGGCATAACGAGGAGAAGTATTTTTTTCCCTCAATTTTTCCTCTTTTTATCTGTCCTACTTTCTGCAGCACACATAGAAAGAGGAAAACGCCTCAGGGGTTTGTTTTCCGTGTAGGACCCTTCCTGTACAAAAACAATCCTGCATGCAGCGGAGGCACCCTTGCACCATGCTGCAAGGATGCCTGGGTTAGCACTAGGCAGCCAAAAGGGCGCCAGCACAGAGGAAAAGGCAGGAATCTGTTGGTTTTTCCTGCCCTTTCCCTGTCGCACAGTTCAGCCCAGCAAGTGACTTCCTGTGCTGCACTGCGTGACAAATTCACAAATATGCCCCTTCGTTTTTCCTGCAATTAAGGAGCTGTATGAAATGTGCTTTTCACCATGGTGCACCCTCTGTTGAATGCAGGATTGTGTTTGTGCAGAACGGGCACCTGCATGCACAAGAACAATCCCCTGAGGCTTTTTCCTCTTTCTGTGTGTGCTGCAAGTTGCAGAATACACATTGTGGAAGGGAAGTAGCAAGGATAGTACGCAGGGAGCGATTACTGGTGATACATTTACGGGGTGTAAAACACTCTAAGATGGCACCCGCCCGTAAAGAAAATCGACCTCGTGTTTAAGATGGCTCCTGCGAGTTACATGAGGTAACTCTGCTGTGTGACGTAAAAGCATACATGCGCGATTAATACATGTTAGGCACAGTGGGTGATATGCGTAACATTAAAAATATGGACTGGGGGAGGATATATTGTGGTAAGCATGCTTTGAATGGTTAATAGTGATAAACGAAGTCTGGATTGGGGGCACTCTAAGGTGGCACCAGCCTGTAAACGTATTTGACCTTGTTTTGAGTGAACACTAGTGGCTAAAATCAAACTGATTAGAGCGCCTTTATAAAGCAGAGCGTGAGTAGTGTGTTTACTTGTGTAAAGAGGATGTAAGGATGTCTTGCTTCTGGTATCCCCGACGACCGGAACTTTGACAAGTAAAAAGGATTGGGTTTATACAATTTATTTTACTTCCAGCATCGGCAGCATGGAGCACTGCACCTATTTGCTTGTACCTGACTTTGCGGTTCTGCGTCATTCATTTATGTGAAGCTGTACCATAATTCCTCTGTTTGTCGACATATCGGGAAACATCTTATGATATTTACCCTATTTTAGTCGGTCTTATATTTTGTTATTTTTCCATTCTCCTCACTTATTACTTTCATGACCTTCTGCACCTGTATTTACTTGGAGCCGATGCTGCTGGCCTCAGTCAGTCCCATATGAGGAATTAAACCATGATGACTCTGTGGGGCGACATTTCGGGAAATATCTTTTGATATTAGTCTGTCTTTTTTCAATTTTCAGTCTCCAAAGTAAGATACTACCGTACTGTATCAGTGGGGTGAGTTAATAGTAAATATCTAGCAATCCGAGGAGCGTGGGCATATTTGTGTGAGGGGTGTATACGAAACAAGGAACCATTTGTTCTGCCTCTCTCCCCATTCCCCCCCTTGATTACTCTATGCAGGCACGAGTGGGAAACTGACTTTTTGATTCCCTTTTGCTGCACACGATTAATGAGTTTATGGGAATTCTTGGTGGCCATGGGGAAATAGTGGAATGGAATAAAAAATGGGAGGAACTCGCAGTATGATCGTTTTGGGAGTACTGAACCACTGGGAAGAGTATGTGGGATAGAGGCCTCGGCTGTTCATTTTTCATGCCGTTGTGGGAGATATTAGAAGGCTTAAAATCATAGAATAATGGGGCATGGATAAAATGCATTAAAAGGTGGAGCAATGAGGAAACCGTCATCTATTGATTGGTTTATGATTGCAGCATTAAGGAGGGCCTGAGGTGGGTTTCTCTATTTAACAGTGAGTAATATTGGGAAGAATGCATGCACATGATTTGGAAATTGAAATAGAGAATTATGATGTTGAATTCATGACGCAAGGAAATAACTGATGTAAGTAATGGATTATGACAGCATATACTGATTGTATTATGTATCACTGTGAGTGGTGGTGGTTTTTATGCCAGCTGGTTGGGCCCAAACTGAAAGAATTTCCTGGGATATGAGAGAACCAGAGACCTTGGCGTATTCAGCCATGTCAAGATTTTTCATCAGAGTACCCGCCAAGTCAAGGAGTTTATGTTGATGTGTCAGCAAAGAGCAGTCTCTCTTCTTTTTAGGGTCCCCTTCGTATTTGGCCAAGAAGGTGGCTATGCTGGGGTTGATCTCTTGCATCCGCACCACTTTACCAACCAGCAACGGACCGGGGCACTCCCCCAGCAAGCACTTGTGGATTTCTTTGTCCAGAGGTCTTTGTAACCTCCCTGCCACATAGGTGGCAACCTTTTCTGCTGGGCTCCATTAAGAAGAGCAGGGGCTAGGGAACCCGAGGTCCAGGAAGGCCTTCCCTCGAAGGAAAGGATTTAGAGTCTCATTCTGCCGTTTTTAACAATTTCTGCTCTAAGGGTGCCACTGCATCCAAGACCACTTTATCGAAGGAGGCATCCATTGCCTCACAAAACTCATCAGTGATTGCAAAGTAGAAGACAGGCTCCTCTTCCATATATGAGTCCTCAGACTCCTGCATGTCTCTAGAGGGCAATTAAAAAAAAACTGGGTGGGACCCAGGAAATATTTTATTGGCCCAAAGGCCAGTTGGTGCATAGCCCTGAACACCACATACCATTATGATTATTGGGGCTCATCTGTGACTGAATGCCGCCTGGGTTGATGTTTCAGAATGGGAGTATGAGGAGAGATCCTGGTTGCTGATTGGCTGGACTGACGTTCTTCCTGTTCCCAATGGTTAATGGAAACGAAGTTTATTGTTGTTTAAAATGGCTGCTATTGAAATAAAATAAAATGAAGAATGAACAGAATAATTCTCATCTCTGGTCCTGACATAGAATTAAAGTTAACGTTGTTAAGTCTGTTAATGTCTTTGAGGGGATAAAAGAAATCTTGGAGGAACTGACGATCCCAAGACCTCAAAGTCTTTTCATAAGTGGTAGCGCTAAGAAGGGGTAATATTCAAAGCTGCTGTGGCCAGTCTTCCGGCACTTAATAAATTGCAAAACTGTTACATAATTTTCTCAGGAGTTTTTTTTGTGCATTTGGCTGCGAAAAAGCCCCTGTACAGCAAGGGAGTCCAAAGACAGTGAAATTCTCACACAAACTGAAGTCTTACACTGACCACAGATATGTTTTAGTTCCACTAAAAATAATTTATGAGCGCTGGGAGGAGTGTTCTGAAATCTCATTTCTCAACATATGTTCTCGGATAATAATTTAAACTCTACACGCTAAACAGAACATTTTTATGTTTAATTAACTGTGGGCTAGTATAAAATTAAGGCAATGGCTAGCTTAGCGTAAGGTCACCATATGACTCTGTGTCTCTAAGACGCATTTTTCCAGAACTTGGCATTTCTGTTATAAATCATTGACTTCAGGCGTATAACTGCATCGGGGTTATCTGAAATGCAACAGGGCTGTAGACCCCAGGGTGCACTAGATTATTAAATAAAAAACCCAGGAGTGGGGGCACTGCATTCTGGAGTTATCTGATAACTGATATGTACATGCCTTCGACCTACAAAGGGGCAGTGGGGAGCTCAGTTATGGCATTTTAGAGAAGTCAGAAAATAAAGGTTCTGTCTTTATAGGGGATGGCAGTAGAATCTAAATTCACAAAGGGCAGCAATGGGATCCAGGCAGTACCTTGGATTGGAGATGGCAGGAATCAGTTTTGTTGAAGAATCTCTCTCCATTGCTGCTCGAGGGCCTTTTCAGCTTTGGAACCATTCGTCACAGTGGAATTCTGCACTTGTCAGTGCTTTTTCTTCTGGGTGTTGCAATATGAATGCTACTGCACAGGTTTGACATAAATGGTTGTTTCGATGTGTGGTGTTCTGCTTTCTTCTTCAAATAGTACTTTGGCCAGTGGCACTGTCACTCAACGGGGGTGAGGGGGTGTAAAAAAAGAAAAAAAATGCTTACTTTTGGATGAGACTCGTTTGTCTCCCCTCTGTCATTGTGTTCTTCCAGTTCCCAGGCTCACACAGGCTCCCAGCCAATCACGACTGTGCTGTCTTCAGCATGACAGCAACATTGTGATTGGTCCTGATGGCCTGCTTTGCCTGTCAGACTGGGAGTGGGAGCCTGGGCATGCTCTCCACTCAGCTGTGCAATACAGCTGGGCAGAGAACATGTAAAGTGTGCATGTCTGTTTGGCCAGCCTCATCCAGCCTTCCGCCGGCCACCTCCGTCCATCGAAGCCCCACCTTTTTTCCTTGACAAAATAAAATTATAATAATGTAGCATTATTATCATTTTATTTTTCCTTTCCCCACAATCAGGTGGGCGACGCATCTCCGCCTTAGCGGAGGAGCCATCCCTGCTTTGGCTACTGACAGTGGTTCAGTAACCACCACAAGAAGCGTTTTCAAGTAAGGGGTTTCACTCAGTAGTGTTGATCGACAGTGATATAAGGTGGCTCCCTTTCAATGGGCAGTGCACGACCTTGTGTGTGTGCGTTTGTACTGTGTTTAGAAAGCAGCGGATTGCTTTACTTGGCAGAGAGGTGGACAGCAATCTAATTAGTATGCAAGGAAGAGAATGCTTCATAAACCTCACAATAAGTAAGAAGGGGGCCAGAACGAGAAGAGGCTGAAAGAGATGTGCTCCTTTGAAAAATAAAATTTTTACTCTCATTTATGCACCCCACGAGTGTTGCAAGTGTGACATGGTTAGTGATGCTGTTCTAGAACTTCACATCAGAGGGTAAGTATAATTGGCAAAGCCAGTAGGCCTGTCTTTAGTGTTCTGCACCCAGGACTCACAAACACATGGTGCTCACTATGAATTCACAAGAGCACACCTCTCACTCTTCACTCACAAACTACGGCCCCTACACTCGTACACCTCTCAACCACAACACATACTGAGCTTACCCTGTAGCCAAATACCATGTACCCTGCACTCCTGACACCACACACCTTGTACACACCCACTTCTCATCCTACAGTCAGACACTGCGCACCAAGGTTTCATGATGGACTCGCATACCACTAAACAAAACTCCCCCTGGCTGCTCACTGATCACTCAGTCCCCTCACCCTGCACACTCCTACATTTCACTTCCTACACTGACACATCTACACACTCATTAGTCCTCACGCTAAGCACACACAGGACTCACCTGCTTACACACTGCTCAGTTTGCATTCACAACGCTAACCCTGTAGACAAATGGCTCCCATACTTCACTGCTTGATCTCACATTAGTAACACATCACTCATACCGACTGCTTTCCCAGCACTAACACTTCACTCCCCCTACACACTCAAACATAGCTCACCCTGCACACTCATGCACTGCTCGCTTGGCACATACTTCCTGTACTGACACCGGTCTCCCGGCACGCAGACTCCACTCACACCTCTCACCTGTCACACCTCTCACCTGTCAGTGTAACCATGCATGTTCACACCTGTCACCCTGCACCCACACACCTCGCATACCTTTCCCTCATTCACAACTAACACCACATCTCAACCTGCAACTCAAAATGAGGACCAACGCGAATCTCATGGAAGTATACTGTGCTGAGATTGCAATGGGTACATTCCAGTGAAACTTTTAGTGACAGCTGCCACAATTTCAGCAATCTTTTCAGGAGGCAATTTTTTCTGTACTGCCTTTGCCGGTCTCCCGGCACGCAGACTCCACTCACACCTTTCACCTGTCACACCTCTCACCTGTCAGTGTAACCATGCATGTTCACACCTGTCACCCTGCACCCACACACCTCACATACCTTTCCCTCATTCACAACTAACACCACATCTCAACCTGCACCCATACACCATATACACACCTCTCCCTCTGCACTGACAACACTCACATACTTCTCACCCTGCACTCCCAGACATCTCACACTGACTGCTTGCCCTGCATTCACACACCCCTCACCCTGCAATTACACAACTATCACCTTACACACACTCCTGCTTCTCACACCCTGAACACTCAGACATTTCCTACCAGGTACTTAGAAACTGCTCACTCAAGACTCAGACTTTGTGTACAGACAGGGCTCACAATGCACTTAGAAAAAAGATAGACCTTGGTTCACTTTCAGGTAGGTATGTATTTTTCTGTTCAATTTCATGGTAAAGTAAAATCGTACATTAATGAATGATTCCAGCTAGTGCCCAAATGGAGACTAACTTTCCTTACCCGGAGTTACTCGGTCCTTTTACAGAGGTTTTTCCTGATTCTGGGAGTTTACTGTGGCCACTTATCACCTGCTTCACTAGGTGGTAGATGGCAGCATGGGTGGTTCAGCCTGGAAAGGGGTGGGGAGTAGAGCAGGGGGCTTGGAGGCAGTCTCTACCCATGCCAGGTTGTGGCCTGGCTGGGAGGAGAGATGTCTGTGCCCCCTTGGTGCTGGAGGGGACAAGTACCTCTGGCTGTGATAGAGCGGTCCGTACTAGTAATTTTACCTGTATTCGGACGCTCTTTAGGCCGATGAATCTTTTGACTAAGTGGGACTCTCTGCACTCTTAATCGGTCACCTTAATCAAATCAATAATCAATAACGAACATAAGCAATACCTTGATCAACATAACACTTGACAATTAATCCAGAATACATTTCGGCGAACCTTGACCTTTCAGTCAGGAATAACCACACCAGTTTATTCAAAGTTAGTGAATTTTATTTCCCTATATTAACAAAGCTAGCACAATATAAATGTGTCTCAACACCAAATGATAAACATAAATGAACATTAATAGCTGTCCATAGCGGCGAAACAGGTGCAATCTATGTAGCATTTGAATCACAAGGCATTCGATAATAGCAATGCAAATCACTAATACGATAATCTGTAATGAACTAATCGCATACATTTAGTCAGCATAACAAGATCTCAAATTGCATCATGCGACATATGGAATCCTCGTCTACCCTCAAATTAGCATCGGCATGTGGGACTTCATGCAAAAACAATTTAGCAACATTAATTTAGAAAAACTCCTAACTAGGGCTCTTATCAAAATCAGCAGTTGGTTACCTAAAGGAAACACAATGCAATTTTACAATTTCCTTTCATATTTACCAATTACGATCAGCAATCAAGGAAGTCTTCGTCTCACAGGTACCGTTTCTCGATCAGCATGGGACGGGGCAAAAGGGGCAGGGGTGGACGGGGCAGTTGCCTCACGGCGGCAAGGTAAAACTACTACTTCATGCAAGGGATCAAATCAAAGTTAAAGTCTCTAGGGCAAGAATCATTAAGGTCTCTTTCCCTCGATTAGAGAAAGCATCAAAGTCTCTTTCAAAATGGCGTCGCAGCAAAGTGGGCCATAATAGCTACGAAGTCTGCAAAATGGCGGGATGTCCAATAATGGCCGCTTTCCTCTCGTGCACCTGGGTTTTTATAGACAACAGTTCAAATCCAGTAGGGTCTTCCATTGGAGGGTTCATAGGTTAGCTTCAAATTGTCCAATCAAAAACGACAGTTCTCAAGCTTTTACTTAAGCATACATTATCCTTGGAGATGGGTACGCAAGTTGCAACATTGTATACCAATTAGCTCACTTTCAGAGCCTCCATTGTCCGCACCTGCAAATCGACCTTGGAGTAAAGAGAAAATATGCCAGGCTGGCACGAAACCTTAAGATAAGCATGTGAACGATCTCAGTGGAAAAGTACAGCTTCAAGCAGAAATACACGTTTAATAGCACATTGGAAAAATACGAGCATCTAAACAGTGAGACCAGGCCACTAGGCCGAAGCCCGCACTAAAGTAATGCTAAGCTAAAACAATTCAAACAAGCAAATCATAGCACACGTTTACGATTATGTCGGATTAGTGCAATTCTAATACACCACGTTATATAAAGCACGCTTATAAATGTTGGCAAACTACTCTGAGGGCACATTTTGTCCCCGTACATTCTTTATTAGTTCGGTTAAAGTCACACATTATTATTTCACACTATGTTTACGTTAATAAATGTAAAACCTTCATTTTCTGCTTCATCAGCTGTCGCCCCTATCCCGCTCCATCCTTGGTTCTACAGGGTGCTGATCAACACCGTATGACTGGGTACAGGATTTTAGAATCAGTAACTTTGGACCCTCAAAGACCTTATCACTTGTAGTTGCACAGAGCGATATGCCTGCCTACGCATACCGCTGTGGGCAACTCAAAATGAGGACCAACGCGAATCTCATGGAAGTATACTGTGCTGAGATTGCAATGGGTACATTCCAGTGAAACTTTTAGTGACAGCTGTCACAATTTCAGCAATCTTTTCAGGAGGCAGTTTTTTCTGTACTGCCTTTGCACCTCCCACTGTGCTAACTTAATTCACATTCTCACTGTGTCTGCCCCATATCCCTTGCTAGAAACACCAGTGCATCTGCCATCAATGCAATCCCATCCTTATCGCTGTAGGTGTTTAACTTTGGCCCACTAATCCCCTTTGTACCTCAACAGTCTGAGAAAGAAAGGTGAAATGGCCGCGTCCCTGAGCCTTGCATCTTTTTATAGTGATTCCATCCCCATAAAATACAGGCCAATAATATAAGGAATACATATATGTGCCTATATATGGACTGAAGCATCTGGAGGTTTTTTCCGTTAGCAGAGTGCACTGTGCAAATATTTGTGCTCCCTAGCGATAACGGTCAAACGATGAATCAGATAAAGGGAGCAATAGCTAACCCTTCTATAAGTGTTGTCTCGAGTATCATCTTGTCTAAACAGCCCTCCAAAACTAGAATGCTACCTTCTCCCTTCTGTTCCTAATTTTTACCACCTTTCTTATGGTTTCTCTTCAGCCACTACAATTTCTCTATCATATCACCTTATCGCATACTGAGGCTATGGATTCTACTATTGAAAGTTTCCTTTATTATTTTATTTGAGTTTACTGAGGACTTGCTTAGTAGCTAGCTCACCTTCTGAAGCAAATCGTAATCAACCTTAGAGAAGCCTTTGGTAGGGTCGTGTTGAGTTCCTTATAGGAGGGATGATCGTAATTGGTTTACAGAAGCAAAGGAGATCTTGATGCCCCAAGATTTCTGAGTTGACTACCCATCTGTAATTATCACCTTCAGCTTGGGTTGGATCAGTACTTTGCTTCATTAGAATCGCAACACCCTCCTTGTTGGCTTTCATATCGCCCTCCCATATTTTTTTGAGAGTTGTGGCTCTTGAAGGGTTGCTACCACTGTCTTCTGGTTGATAACCGTACATCTTTTAATTGGATTGTTTACTCCCTTTATTTTCCATGTAGTAAATTTTATGGGGTAATTTTGCATTGTGAATGTACTTATTTGCTCATCTCCCCCAGTTGTAATTCTCAGAAAGAGTACCTCACAGTTTGTGGAATACCTGCCTCTTTGTTGTTCCAAATGCTATATGTGTGGCCCTTTTTGTATGCGTTTTTTCTGTGGCGGCAAAATCTTTTGCTCCATTGCCCTTTGTGGTTGAGCCTGCTCTGGTGGGATTATTATTAAGCCCTTTAATACATATTGTATTTTGTATTGCAGTGTCTTATGCAGACTGTGTCATATTCTTTTTGGACATGGTTTGAGGTGGTTGGATGGTTCTTATTTTAGTTCCATTTATGTCCCAATGGTCTCGGGCTGTCTTCTGAGCATCACAAGTGCTTATATTTTTGCTCATTAAGTTTGGTCTTGTGGGATTTTGCATTTGCACCTACTGAAGTAATAGTCCACGATTTCCAGAACTTATGTTAGGTTTGATGAGTTGTACTGGTTAATTTCTCCTTTAAAATTTTTTTTTTTTACATTTTCATATTTACAACCACATGAAACACCATATAGGAGAGCAAAATGAGTATTGAGAAAAAACGGTCTTCCAAATGTTTCAAGCAAAGTGAATCCATTACAACAGTAGTTCCCAACCTGTGGCCCAGGGAACCCTGGGGGTCTGCAAAGCCTCCTCAGGGGGTCCGTGACTGCTAAGAAAATTAAATATTATTAACAGATAAGGTCCCCAGTTTTCAGTAATAAGTCAGTGGGGGGGGGGGCCCTAATCCCAATAATAATTCAGTGGGGGTCCTCAGCTTCAAATAGTGACAAAGTGGGGGTCCACAGAAGTCAAAAGTTTGGGAACCACTGCATTACAATACATGGAGCACTTGTCACTGGATATAAACATTAAACGCCCCTCCACCTCCATTCTTCATCTGGTTTAACTTGCAGGTCTTCCTCTCTATAGTCCTTCACGAGGGAGCCTGTTATCCGGGGACTCCAATTATTTAGTGAATATTTCCCCCCCAGGCCAGCCACTAAGTCATCTGCAACTTTGTCATCTTGTTAAATAAGCCTCATATGTTGTTCAACGGCTGTCGCCCACTCCACTAAATCTTTATTCCAATGGCCAGTGTTAGAGGCTCGAGAGGCCACATAGTGTACTGCAATCCAATGTTGTGCCAGAACCATGCCTTTTCATTTTCAAGCATTTCACTGTGGAACAATACACAATAAACACAGCTTCATAAAGCCTTCCAAGTCCATCTGCGGCTTGGGCCTTGGCTTCTTATCACTTCCCCCACAGAATTCCACAAGGGCACCCCTATCTCCAGGGTCGGATTGGGATCACAGTTAGAACCAGGCACTCTAAAAAAAAGTGGCCCACATCCCCTGATTGTCCCTTTCAAGACTCACCATCCAGTTAGTCTCCTTGGAATCCGGTTATTTAAAATAAATAAAAAATAATAATAAAGTTTTATATACCATGAGCTCGATCCATGAGCACCAGTTACATTTCACACACAACATCAAATTAATTTTTATTTTAGGTATGGCCATTAAGTGATTTGCTTAGAATCACATTATGTTGAGCTGACGCTTGGACTCGAACCTAGTTCCGACATCTGCAGCTCTGGCTATAGCACCACATCCAAATTTATAAAACCCTCTCCTTCCCCCTCATCAACGCCTAAAAGATGCTTGGGTTGAAGTGAAAACACCTGGTCTCTAGCATGGCCACTTCTCTTAGTCACCCCCCCCCCCCAATACCACTGTCTCAGAGAGGTGTCAAAAAAGCAAACTGCTCCTGCTCCAGAAGGGCTTAGGTGAGAATTGCCCAAGGGCATGAAATCACCATGGCCTAAACGTGATAGCCTGGTGGGAGATGACACTTCTTCTGGCAGGGAAGGCGATGCGAGGCAGCGGGCGAGGCGAGAATGCCCCAAAGGCTAATGCAACACCTGGCCCCCAGACTCAGTTTACAGCATGGCAGGGGAGTGCCCATGATTCTGGTGCCACATTAAAGTGGCCTGACGAGAATTTGGGAAGAAAGTAAGCTTCTTGGGCCAGTTTACGGAGGCCCTAAAAAAACTGGCCCCCTAGTGACCCTGAGGCACCAGCCCATCGGCCAGTGTCTGACTGCCCGCATTCCCAATCCGACACTGCCGATCTCTTATGACGAAAGTCTCCAGCTGACTGCCCGCATCTTTGCTCACAGTGAGTATAGTAGGATGGCTATTGGAGAGTTTTTAAGGCGTCATATAGGTTCTGTGTGAGTAGTGAAATTGTTTTAGTTTAAAGCGTGTGTTGGGTTGATTGATGTTTTACTTATTCGTAGGCTAACTTCCATTCCGCAGATGGCAGTTCATCAGGACAGTCCAGGCCCCAGCACTCCTGAGCTCAGTCACTCATACCTCACCTTGGAGGTGAGTTATCAGTCGCCTGCAGCCTGAGAGTGCTATTGATTGCTGCATTGTGACGTGTTGGTGGGGTTTGGAAGGGATTGTGTGCCAAATCATTTGCGCAGTGTGCACTCATGTAATATAATGCAAGAACTACCCTGTCGTACACGAAACAGCTCCTGAACTTGTGTGGGCGATATGAATATATTTTAAAGAAATAAATCACTAACATATTTGCAACCCCCATTGTGGCATGTTGCGTTTGAGGTGTCTTCATGCATATTACAAAATGACTTCAATACCCACAAGGACATACTGTCCACAAAGGGGGACCTTCACAGTATTTTGCAGAGCCCTCTGTGCCATATTTCTGCCATTAGTTGAAGCAAATTTGGGAAGTATTTTGGGACTTTGTTTGCCATTATGAACACGTCCTTGAGTATATAAGGATCACACACACCTTTCAGTAGCCAGTTTTACCAGTTAGGGCCCTAATTAAATTAACTCAGTGCTCATAGTTGTGATACAGCATAATATACAGGCCTTGAGCATTCTATATGCCCACTTGCTACGGCGAGTCAGATTTTTTCAAGGCGAGCTGTTTAAAGGGGCTACTGGCCCAGTCTGGTGAGAGAACTGGAGCTGAAAAAGAACAGATGCTCTGTTCGTTTAGAACATAAATTAACAATAAGGATGCTATTAAACTTTTGTTTTTATCTTGTCACATTTTCTGTGGTTTTAAAGACGGAGGTCCAATGTCTTCCAGCAAATTGCTGCTGTTTTATCCCATGATTTTTGTTGTTTACTTTTTGTTCTATGACAAAAATTGCAGGATTTTTTAAAGTGAACTGTCTGACAATCGTGCTGGACACACAACATTTAAATAACTTCTGAATGAAGTGTACAATTATTTTTTATATTTTTAAATATATTTTGGTATTTGGGAAAACATTTGTTTGTAATTCTGAAGTGAGATGGAAACGAAGATTTTAAAAGGACCAAACAAACCTTTACTTGGTGATACTTTACTTGATTTTCACACATTGTATGTTATTTAGTTTTATCAGTAAATCTGCATGTCAGTGGGAACGTTTGTAACAATTTCAGTTGAAAATCTCTGTAAATGAAAGTGCACTATCACATCATGCTTCAGTAATTTACTTACTAAAAGTGCGAGTTTTTTAATACAAAATTTAAGAAACACTTGTACCCCATTGATAACAACACGATCAGTGAACTAAGAGCCAAGTCAAGGGTCATTTGTACCCTATTTGCAGGCTAGATTTTTATAACAACCTGTCCAAATGGTTAAACGTTGCAGCCGGAAGTACTGGTTATTCTTGATGCAGGATCAAAGTGAGACTGGCGCAAAGTACTAAATCTAATTGATCCTGGGTCTTTGCTTCAGTAAACTTCATTCTTTTATGAAGAGTTGTAGGGGACAGGTATTCATAATTGCTGGATTTGGCCCTGTTTGCAGGGTGATGCCAAGATCTTTTGCCTTCAACCTCCTTTAACCTGTTTTAATTGGCCTTTAACTCTGCTAACCAGTGCTTAAAACAGGGTAGAATTGGCCTACACCGAGTTTGCCTATTTACATTACTTATAGGTAGGTCCCTAATAAAGTGGTAACTCATGTGCCCAAGGCCTGTAAATGAAAAGCTACCATTGGGCCTACAGCACTGATTGTGCCAACCACTTAAGAAGCCTTCCATTGCAGCCTGTGTGTGCAGTTTTAAACTGCCATTTCGACCTGGTAAAATAAACCTTTTGCCAGCCCCAAGTATTCCTTTCTAATATATATCTGTTACCCCTAGCGTAGACCCTGAACAGCCTAGACGGCAGGGTGCAGTGTATTTAAAAAGTTGGAGATGTACTTTTAAGTTTTACCTGTTCTCATAGTTAAAACAATCCTAAATGTTCTTTTCACTACTGCAAGGCCTATCTTTCCCATAGGAATACATTGGTTACCTTATTACATTTAGTAAGTGATACCTGCCAGTTGGGAGCAGGGAAACACATTGCGTTTCACGTCTAAAGAATTGTAATTAAAAGCCTTCTTCAGTGGTGAAGTTGAACCTTTAGTCACAATTCTCCAATTTTGAGAAATTTGGCATTTTCTAGTCCTACTCATTTGGTGCCTGCAGACTGATCCTGGGTCACATGACTAGGTGTAGCTGGTAGTTGTTCTTTGTGTATTGCTTCCAGGCAGTGAGAGAAAGGGAAAATAAGTGCTGGCAGGATGGGCCACTCTAAGTTGACGAAATGGAGGAGCTGTCACCTACCACAGTTGCACATCACAAAGGCTCTGCCTGAACACTATCTCAAAGGGTTTATCACTAGTCTTTTGTGACTTGAGACAAGTTGAGGCCCAGCTAGAGAGGAAAGGGATGCCAGACACCCCAAGGGGGAGGAAACCTCTAGAAGCTTCCTCCACTTGAAAGTGGGCTCCAGGTATAAATATTGGACCTTCAGACCCAACTCTTCAGTACACTTCTGGACCTGTGCACTCTGTCAGGAAGAAGGTCTGCTGTGCTGCTGAATGGACTGCCACTCCGCTGGACTGCTGCCCGGAAGAACTGCTGCCCCACTGTGCTAATCTGCTGTCTTCTTGCCTGGGTAAACGCAGAATCCTAGAGTGACTCAGAGGGCTAGTTGGCTGGCTTCATGATCATGCCTCAGTAACAGAGCAGGCTTTCAACAACATTGAACCCAGCACCTGGACTCTGTCATTTATGAGTCTTGCCCTACCTAGTGGTTTCCAACCCAGACCTGGACCCTTGCAAATGGGCCTAAAGTTGCTCTGCCAACCCATCTGTGGATTCAGCAGAACCAAAACATTTCCAATGCAGAGCATCTACTGCAGAACCGGCGCATTGCTTCTGCTGCCTGATGCATTGCCCTTGGAACTGATGCAGTGCCTCTGTTGTGCGTCTCCCTCAGTGCAAGGATTCCGTACCAGCTAAGGCAGCCCATCAGAACCGCAGGTGCAGGACGCATGTCCACGCAGGGTCATCCCCTCCCCTACAGCAGCCCATCGAAACTGTTGATGTGCGAGACATCTCCATGCAAGGACATTGCAGCGCATTGTGCAGCTGCCCTTCCTAGCCCAGACCTTGCATCGCCTCTGCTGCGTGACGCATTCTTAACGAGCTACTCTGCATCTCTTCGCAACTAAGATTAAGGTACTGTGTTCAGCAGACCTTAGTGGTTCCTTGTAGCCAGCCCACACCCATCGCTTTGTGCTTTTTCCAGCTACTTCCCCATAAATATTTAAAATTCCATATCCACGATTCTACTGATCGGATTTTTGCTGTTTTAGTCTTGTTTTATTTATTAACATTTACTTTTAGGGGCGAGTGCATAGCGCTCCATCCCCCCCTGTAATCTCTCTTTGGGCTTCTAACCATGCCCATATCACGTCAGTCACTTTCATTGGTTGGTGGGCTTCCTTTTTTAAATCTGCTTGCTTTCATTAGTGACAGGCATGCATATGACATGCCTTTTCTGGTGTTTAGCCCTCCTTGAGCGCATCAACCAACTACTGAAAACATACGAGGCTCAATGTTTTCTGTCTGGTTTCTGGACTGGCCTGTCTGTTTGGAATTCCTGTGTGTAATTCATTGACTCTTTTGTTTGATTGTTTTGAGGCTGCCAAACGCAGACTAAGAACCGGCGTTTGAGGGTTTGTCTTTGAAGATGTATAAGAGCTATGTCAATTACATAATCGAGCAAGCACCAAACGACTGGTGGAGACATTAGAAAAATGCGGTGTACCTGGATAGTTGGCTTGGGGCTGGCATTCCTCAAATTGTGTGAAGCGATCTAGTCATTGACAGGCTTGGGAGGGGCGAGAGGGTGTGGCGAGGGTACTCAAAAGTCCATACGTTTCGCGTGCTAAGTTTATACTAACTCAGTAAGTCAAGAAATAAAACTTTGGAGCACTGTTGTGTCTCACAGGATATGGGATACACAGCACAGCTGGAAGCAACTGAATGTCAGTTATTTATGAAGTGCAGGCAGTTCGAGATATTTCAGTGACTGGGGTATGGATTGCTCCAGAAAATGGCAGCTTTTAAAGAAAATAGCTATTTTACCCCTCCATGCTAAGTGGCAAAAAGGTGCAAAAATATAGGAACAAATGCATTGCGATGCATGATCCATCACATGGCTAAGCTTCCTTCCATATGGTCAAGGCAATGGATGACATCATAGAAAACCGGTTAGCACCATCTATTTTTGGGAATTTCAGAGCTAAACATTGGGAAGGCAACCATGCAAAACCATCCATACCCTCACTTATCTCACACCCTGACACTCCTTAACATCATTCACAAGACAATCCCTGACCACCTTTCTACACACTCTAGAAGCAGTGTCCCGACTGATGATTTCTTTCCGTGGCCAGTCATCAGATGCCCGCCTCCAAGGCACATTTACCCATCTTGAACATCAATAGCCCTCTCTTCTCACAGGTAAAATAATATCTTCCTCACAGCTCTGAAAACTGTCAACACTGCTTTCGCTGAAAAAGGAAAACAGTCTTGGGCCAAGTAAGCTCTTTAACTCTTCCACCCGCTCATGTCTTCCTTTCCTACACAGTAAATGAGTTTCACCAGAGCTGTCACACACAGGCTGTCACCATTCAGACAGCAGGAAATGATCAGTCACTAACAATGTGATCTGCATCTGTTGATCCTGCTTGACCTCTGTGTGACCTGTGATTCTAATGACCAACAGGTCTAACTTGAATCTCTGTTCATGCGTGGGCGTGATGAACATCTTAAATGGTTCACCTTATAACTCTCTGACAAGAAACTTTCTATAAATGGAGTTTCCCAGACCCTGTCAGCCCCCACATCCTGTCAAGTTGGAGAATCCTTATGTATCCATACCCGCACATGGTGTTTAAAGTTGTATAACAAGTCGCTGGGAGCACTAGCTTGTCAACATTACATTGATATCCTCAAGAGGATGATCATACTAAACTACACAACGCCTCATCAGGGATAGTAAGCGCTTTATAATTCCATCTACAGTTACATTATACAATGGACAAATACATTCAACAGCATTTGTCTAATTGGATGTCTTTCAGTCCTCTTTGTCTGCATGAATAGGGAACAGAAATTGTGTTATTTATTAGCTTCTATGAGCTGATAGTGATTCTGCACAAGGCACACGGGAGGCTCCAACAGAGCCACGTCTTTACCAGCATCCCCAAAATAGGGTAGAACTAGGTCGATACGGTCAGCTACTCTGATGCTTATACAAGGGAGCATAAAGATTCACATCCTAATAAAAGATAATTTTGGTGCTAGTAAAAAACAAAGGTTTTGTCTGATGAGACCCCATGCAGTGGCCAGAGAATGAGGGCACTTATGGCTAGGTTGGGACTTCAACCTCCCCTCTGAAACCAGTCCTTGTTATTGAGCCAAACTCCTCAAAAGGCTGATTAGTTATGGAAGAAACCATACCACGGGTAGGTAATTTTAATGTATTTGAACCAAAAATAATCAATAATGATTCCACTTTTAGTGCCTCAAACCACCTACAATATTTGTAGTGGTCATAGTTGCATCTCAAACAGTTAAACTCTTGTACTTCCATAGGGACAAGAAAGCAAAATGTCTTAAGTCCTAAGACAATGGACTTGAGCGTCAGGATACAGGCATGCTAATAGGTAAGCTGTCACAACAATCTGCTAACTATCACAGTGTCCGTGAGGTATTCCTTTGTGGTCAAGTCAGGCTAAGGGGTTGCCAAGACGGAGCTACTGATCTCCAGGACCTTATTGATATTGCAGCCAGAACCATGAACACCTGTTTCTTCATGAGTCTTTGGAACTGCAGCTCGGGGACCAGGAGAAAAGCTCAACCTGCCGTTTTTATGGCAAGAATCTCTTTGATGCCTCCACTGTTAAGGTAATATTAAGAAACAGTTATGCAAAGCCCATTATGTTGCTGAAGCAGAGTTTCCCATTCATCTTGAGTGTAAGGTAGGACTACATTAATGTCATGTTTATAGATAATGAGCAATAGCAGATGTGTTGGTATATAGGTACCCAACCCTCACACCAAGAGTAGCAGCTAGACAATGGATCCTTTGAGTAGGACCAGCATCATGCATCCACATAGAAAAATAATATCTATATTACTTTTACTATATGTGAGCGCTATTTAGAAGCGAACACCAGAAGAAAGCAGCAGCAATGGCAGTGCTGTGAAGATATGCATTAATGGCGAAGAGTAGATGAAGTTGGATGAAAAGCTAAACTGGAATACAGAGAAAGTGGCAGGGAGAGAGGAAATGAATAATCAGTTTGACACATCAATGAGAATACCATCAGATGCATTTAAACCCAGTCAGAATGAGGTGCACAGTGAATCGCAGAATGTGAATCTGACACTGTCCATCAATCAAAGGGAAAGTGAGTTTGTACGCCTTTTTTTTTTTCCTCTCAAGCGGATATCGGACATAGTGGTAGTGCTGACAAAAGACAGGCAATGAAAATTTAAACCTTGAGATCCTGCTTGTAATGCTTCTTAGCCGATCTCTCACGATTACAATCAACAAAAGAGAGCTCTGCAAAGACTGATGCAAGGAAAGCATTTGTTTCACATCTGGCCAAGCGCCGGAGGTTGGATGGCATTAATTATATTCCACATCTCATTAATGTGAAAGAATCAAGTTTGGTAGCCTACTATTCCAATGAGACCGTTACAGTACACTGTATAAACCCAGTGTTTGGTATTCCCCTTCTCACGAATGCTAATATTCAGTCAGCTGAGGCCCTAAATACTAGTTCATGGATTAACGCAGAGTTGAGATCAGAGCTTCTAGATCTTGACTGACTGGATTGTATTGAACATTTCCATCACTGCTTACTACAGGAAACCTGGTAAATGTATCCATCCCATAAACCAGGCTATAAAACATTCTGCCTTAACGCAACTGCCTCTGCATGTGGCAGGGCGTCAAGGGGCCTTGTTGTTTGGGTTAAAATAGCATTGAATACATGCTTGGAGACTCTGAGTATTGATTACACTGATATTCACGGACTGAAAATCCACATGCCTGAAGGGCCCAGCTTGTACATTATTAAAGTTTACTGTAGGCTGAGGAATATGGAATCTCCTACCCTAAATATATTGGATCATCTTTATAATTCAATTAAAATAAGGGCATGATTGATCAGGGGGATTTAAATATTACATATGAGCCACTCTGTGGCTTTGATTTGGTTATTGAGGAGGCGGAGGCTTGGGACATGCCTGCCATTGATACTAATTCCTATGTCTTTTTCTCAATGGTGGCCATGCAGATGGGTCTTTTTACAGTCACAAACTGCTTGAGGGCCTGTAATGGAAAATCCAATTCAGACACGCGAGAGTCCTCCACTTTTAAGAGAGGTGTGACCAGATCAAAAATAGACTATTTCTCGTTTTGGGTCACAGTGTAGGACAAGATGATTGATTTTATGATAGATGATAGGGAGAATAGTGATCACTACCCACTTCATCTAACCCTGTCAGGATCACTGACTGAATTTATGGACGGCATTTTTGTTCCCCCCTGTATTGAAATCAACAATAAGTAATGATCGCAGGCCAATAAAGTGGCCCTTGATACTGGGAAACACAGTGATTTTATATCTGTAGACCAGTTAGCCTCTTGGACACCCTACTGAAGGTCTCTGCAAGGCAGATTCTGAATACACTATCAGAATGGATAGAGGCCAATACGTTCTTGTCACTTTGCCAGACCGGATTCAGATCAAGAGTGAGCACATTTGACTCTATGTTCAAGCTCCTTCTTCTCATTTAGAAATACACAAAGTTGAGGGATGGCCATCTATACATAGTCTTTATAGATCTAAGGGTGGCCTTCGATCCAGACCCTGAGGGTTCAGTGTGGGTTTTTCTCAAGGAGCTGGGAGTTTACCAATTACCTTTATCAGTCAACAACAGGGGTGTGGAATTTAATAAAATATCTACTTGTCCATGGGGCTGGTTGCTTTTTAAATCTACTTGTCCTGTAAAAAAATCTACTTGTCCCTTTGGTGCCATCTAGTGTGGCAACAAATTATGGCAGCAATCCCATCAGGTAAGCACTCTGGTAATAGCCTCTCTGATTATGCCAGGGCTAAAACTATAGTAGGGCTTGAATACTTGCAGTTTCAATCCCTACCTTAGCAATTTCCTTATTTTGCCACCTTTCCGCAGATCTTCATACTGGGTTTGGAATGCCTTTGAGTCTGCAAATCTACTAACTTGTATGTTTTAAGGATTTTCACAAGCTCTTCCCTAATCTTTTCCCATAATGAGAAAGGTTGGACTTTTACTCCTGACAATAGCAGAAGTAGAGGTTCTTCCAAAGTTGGGAAATAAAGTGTTTGTAGGGAAAGGGAACTTGTAAATGCTAAGTATATTTTCACATGAGCAAATCTACACCTGCATATTTGCTTGTGCTAAAACACAGTTAACAAATCTTTTCTAGGAGTACGATTTCCTGGTCTACTTCTGTAAGTTATTGTGCATTGATGAACACCACTAATTCAAAGACACATATCATGGGTGCACTTTTGTGACTTTTTAAAAGAATTGGGTCCCTAATTAGGTCTGGCGTTAACAAAGACATTTTGTTTTTATTAAACTTCCATTTCTCTTTCTATCCATCAGCTGGCTTTGTTGTGAATGATCGCATTCTGCTCTTCCAAAAGGAGCATATTGGCACACAAAGTAGTTTTGTTCAGTGCCAGGAACTACTGTGGCAATCAGTGGCGTAACGAAACTGGAGGGGACCCCCCCCTGCAAAGAATATGGAGGGGCCCTCCCTCCAGACTCACTCAGGGTAGGTGCTTTGCTGAGGGGGCCCCATGTAGTGGGCTGCAGGGCCTTTGTTATGCCACTGGTGGCAATGTGTGCTTTTTGAGAACAAAAGCTTTTTTTCTTTTTGCCAGTGTTTGTTACAGTTGTGAGTGCTGACAGCTCCCACGACAATAAAGTGTAACAAAAGCCATGTCAAAATAAGACGTGCATTGACGAAACCAAGAGACTCATAAATAAGTTGGATTGGTTGACTTTACCAGTGCGTGTTTATTTTCATGTGTCCTATAATCTTGTCAAATGGTAACACTGATTTTCCATTAGAAATATTTTTGGGAAATACTAGCATGCATCAACACATTTTACTAAATGACTCTCCAGAGAAATAGCACCTAAAATGTCATAGTAGTGTAACATTTTTTTCTACTTGCATTTTTTCTGAATATTTTATTTTGAAAGCAAAGAATCATCACTCTTGCTTACAAGCTTCTCCAAATATTTGCATCTAATCAGAGAGCATTCTAGGAGCATTATACTTAGCATCATATTGTTAAACTTTTTAAAATGTGTGTTCACTTTTTTTTTTATACTGAAACCACTGTCAGTACCTTAAAACGTTTATTTACAGTGCTCACCCTAATAATGAAGGATGTTCATTAATGAACCATAGATACAAGATAGAACAGCATTAACATATGGGCACACATTACCTCAACTGGCAGCCAAAGGGTTTGTGCTGCAGGGGGTTAGGACTTCTTGTCCCAAGGACAAAATAAACATGAAAACATGTTGCCCTTGACCCCAAACAACATGTCCCAGGCGATAGGAATTCCACATCCCTGCAACAAATAAGACTACATCAGGAGAATTATGCTCAAGTGCGTTGCTCCATATGCCAAATGAACACTAAAGAAAATGTTCTGCATGTTTTGTTTGTTTGTCCAGTTTATGGAAGGCCAAGAAGAAAATGTCTGCGTCTGCTTTGCATTCGCTTAGGCTTAAGCCAATACCGTGAAGCACTAAGGGTGTTAAAAAGTGATACTTTATCTCATATATTGACTAGTATAAGAAGCTTCTTGCTTGATGTATGTAGGTCTCATGTGGAAGCAGCGGTTTAGGATTTTAATGTGTTACTGCCATTTTTCAGATGATTTTTATTATAGCCTGGTTAATCGTAATTGTGTGCAATAAGCCTGAGTGTGTAACTTGAACATTTATTATAAGATGTAGGCACTATAAGTGCACTCAACATTTGCTATAATGAATGATCAACAAAAGATGGTAGTCGAGCTTTCCCGTTACACTGCTCATTTTTTCGTATGCTCATTCGTTTTTAAAGATGTATCATTCTAAGACAACATACCGTATTTTAAATGTCTTAAAAAAGCACTTGCACTTTAAATTCCCATATCACTAATTGTAAAGCTGCTTAGGTTTTGTTCACAACGGATTTTAGCCATTAATATGAAACAATGTTCCTTGTAATGTAATTGTATTGCCGTAGCGTAGCGTTCTCGTTTTTAAGATTATTAGTTTTATTATTATTATACTGTATGAAGTAAATGTTTTATGTTTTTAAGGAATATATTTTTCAAAATAAACATTTGAATACACTAGTACTATATATACATACAAACACACACACACACAAACACGTATATATATGTATATATATATATATAGGTGTATATTTAGTCCATAATATGTATTATATAAAAATGTGTTGAAATAATTGTTTAGAACTACTTCTAATACATTTTCTCTCTCTTTGAGGGGAGTGACAAGTTAACTTCATTACCAACACTGAACATTAAAGAGGATACATTTTTTTTTTAGATCAGTGGAACTAAAATCAGTAGATTATGTACTAGTATGCCCCTTTAATCTAGTTCCTTAGAAAGGCTTGCTCGGTCTCCTACAGTCATGACCAGTGTCCAGAGATGATTAGCTTTGTTGAGTATGCAATAACAGATCATCCTTAATTGACCTGGTATGTTCTGGTTTACTGACACTGCCACACAATTATTATTATATTCTGTAATGCAGTCTGAGCTTTCAGTTATGAGATTAGCTATAAATATCTGCACTGTTAATAAGGCAAATAATGAGCAAATTCCAGCCATCGTTTTGCATATCTTGAAGTGGAAAAAGGCAGATCCATTTCTGTTCTTAAACATGTGTCCAGCCTGTCATAGCATTCCTCTGTGTACTCACTTTCACCTATGGTGTTCCTAAACCTGTGCCCAGCATGTCATAGCGGGCCTGTGTGTGCGTAATTGCACCCATGGTGTTCTTAAACATTTGTCCAGCCTGCCAGTGCAGGCTTGTGTGTGTGCAAGGGCACGTATGCCCAGGGAGTGAAGAATACCCATGTGTGTTTTCACTACCTACGAAAGCTGCTCTGCCCATGGGTTAACATGGGACACGTTTACAGTTACTCGTGACTGCAATAGTGGATTGCAGTGGAGCAGTCTCATAATGTTTCCTATCATTGGATTCGTCCTGACAAACCCCTTCCTATTGTAAAGGTAGTTTTGTTGATAATCACTTAGAAATGCAACTACTAGAAAGTGGGCATTTTTATGTTCTAAAACAGTTTTGTCTGCCTTTAAAATTCGACTCTAATCCACACTGGAGGCATGGGGAGCACATCTGTGCATTCCTCAGTGACAGCTATAAAGTGTAGGCACACAACTGGAATGACAGACCTCTGCCATTTGTGGGCCTGGCTCAATAGATTGGAGGGAGAGGTTTTGACACTTGGCGTCTCGGGCCAGATCATGGCCCAGCTAAAGATTATGATATGCATTCCACGGCCCCATGGCAGACAGGACTTGCATTTAGGGGAGACATCCATGCTTCAAAGGGGAACCCTCTGAACCTCCCCCAACTTCAAAGGCACACTACAGTATAACTATTGGTGCCATACTGCCGCAAACTAGAGATACCCTTGTGGGGACTGGGCATCAGAGATACTGGACTGCGTGGTGCACACTGCCAGAGGAATCTGTTGTGCACAAGGAGTAATTACTGCAGTTGGATATGGGACTGCACACTCTTCCTGAATCGTGACTACCCTGGGCTGATTGCCTGCTGCTGTGTGGCACCCTGAAGCGTGCTCTCCAATGGCTTGTTAGATTGCCCCCTGGACTTTGGTGATTTGTTAGGGACATCAAAGAACTCCTGTGAGTGATTTACACCTTCTACCTATGACTTCTGGAGAGCGGTACCCTCCTAAGTGCCAACATAGTCTGCTGGATTCCACCTGGTAGCAGCAGTGTCAACCTGGAACTAAGTATTGTGCCTGGAGACCGGATTACCTGGTGCAGAGTTCTCCAATTGCTGCCCGCATTCAAAGAGTGTGGCCCTTCATCGTGAGGCCTTGACATGCATCAGCATCTTGTTGATGCTTTGTGGATTCACCGGTTGCGGGATCCCGCTTGGCCAGCTTCGTCGAGCATGCCGCATTTCTCTCATGCGACATGCTGACTGCATGCTCAATGTGTGCAGTGCCCGATTCACAGGTTGCGACCCTCTGAGGTGTATTCGTAGTAATGGTGCATTCTGCCTCATGTGGCACAGCTGAACTTGCACCTCTGTGTGTGACTGGAGTTGTCTGGTGCGACTCAAGTCATAGCACACCAGATATTGTGCCTCTTTCCAGGGGGGATACGGAATAGTTAACTCGTCATGTGTGACCGGAACTGTCTGGTGTGAATCAAGTCATCGAGCACCAGACGTTGTGCCCCATTTCCAGGTGGGGGGGCGAGGGGGCTGTGCGCAGAAGAGCAGATTTGTGTACTGGAGGGGCTGGCTTGGCTGGGACCTCTTGTGAATGGCGTGCCCTACACACCTGATCAGCCTGTTAGCTATTTTTTTCTCCCACCTTTATCCAGGGACCCTAAATATGTGTGACTAGGGCTGGGTGAAAGGGGAAAGGGTTCTTTCATCTCAAGCCCGTGGCGCGAGGTTTTAGTGTTTGGTTAAAGGGTGGAGGAGAGTTTGAGGTCTGTGAGTACAGTGACAACTGACCTGCTGGATATCAGTGGACCGCAATAGGGTATTGGGAGCAAGTGTGTGCTATACAAGCCTACCTGTTATCCGTGCCATCGTGTAGCGGTGTGGAGTTAGTGTGTGGGAGTAACTGCCTGTGATCAACTGCACCGCACAGCAGTGGTGCCGTACACGTTGTTTCCTTGCCAAAAGATTATCATGGTTGACATTGTTTTTTTTTTTAACTTGTGTGGCCTCTACGAGGCTATTTAAAAGTGCAGTAATTATTGATGTGTACACATTGTTGCTATCATTGTGAACTGGGGTGAACCCTATAACTGTGTGGTATTGAATTGGAATAGTTGCTAGGGTGGGTTTCATGCTAACAACGTTCTGCACCACATGAAGACGTTGGGAGGGAATGATTTTTCGCAAGTATACATTTGGCTGATGTTGTTTTAACACAGGTGGACCAAGTACTGTTAGTGATATTGCTAAATGTGATTGATGCCCTGAAGTACATGAGCAACATGTTGTGTTAGTTAATGTGTATGTTGAATACAAATCTTTACATACACAATGTGTGAAGTCTCTTTTGTGACGCTTAGTGTATTTATTGTGTAAGACTAATGTGCCAGTGCTTTACACATTGCCCCTGTGATGAGCCTTACTGCTTATGGCAGGCGACCCAAGGGTGAGTGCAGGTCATACAGTGAGTGTATTCACCCACCACTGACGGGAGGGGTAGGTTATGCCCGGCTAGGGCCGAGCCTCAGTCATCCAGCCAGAATGTTCTGCCTCCAATAGTAACAAATAAACATTAATTAAATTTCCATTTAGTAGACATTGTGTTGCAATGATATAACGGACTATGACCTTATATCTTCTTCAGCTGGAGGAGACCTATACTTCGTCAAGTGCTGAAGCAAATGTTTAAATTCTTAATTGACTGCATATGTTAACTAACAACACTTTACAGAAAACATATTTTGCTGTGTTTTTTGCTTTTAACTGTATCAGCTGACTATGTCTGTCCAGAGAATACAAGAAGCGCACAAAGATTACCGCTCCTGTTTTTTGGCCCAAAAAATATAAATGACATTTGTTTTTAATGTTTTTTAATTTGCACTGATTACACAAAATGAGTAGTTTATATACTTCTGCCAGCATGCGGTGTCTCATCATTGTATTAAAAAAAGAATGTTATTAATGTTCAAGAAATACTTGAATGGAATTAAATACTCCAGGAGCTGCACATCAAGAAACCTATTTGAATTCAGGTGCTTTATCACTTTCTCAAGCTGAACAAGTACAAACGTCTTGTCATCTTAAAACTCTAATCTTGATGTTGTTGCCTTTTATTCTAGCAATCCACTTTAGATGTTCATATCTTTGCTTTAATACAATGTCTGAAACAGGTTTACTACTACATGTAAGTTTTTTCTGTAGAAGGTATTTTGTAGTATTGGAAAAAAGGTTCTAGAAACATATATCAAATCAAGTTGCTAAATGAATCATTTGCAATAAGGACACCACTGTAGCGCCTTTACTGTAGTGACATTACCTTTATACAAGCTACTTAGTGGAATTAGCAACACTCTGCAAAATATGTTTTTTTAATGTTTTTTTATTTTATTAATGCAACAGCATTTAAAAAAAATTAAGAATTAATTAACGAATGCACCAGCAAACCAAATTAAGCACCTGCATCAATACAAACACAGCTTCTGTAACAATAACAAGGAAACACATAGACCACGTATGAATCTGGAGAAAATGATGCAAAGAAATGAAAAACATTTTGTAGTTTAGAACATACAGCAGGCAAGAGAGGGTTTTAAATACTTACAGTTCCATACTGTGTAAGAGAACAACCAAGAGTAGAAAGACTTCTAATTTCAGTAATGTAAAAGAGAGCAAAAGGAAATACCTGCACACATACGGACAATAGGGTATTGACTCACATTGTATCATTGAAGTAAGTATATATAGGTAAGTACTGATTGTTTATTATGAATTCCACATTTTGGTATCTTGAAAATATGTAAATCATCTAAGCACATAAATGTGGGTTAGGAATAGTAAATCAACATTTACCTACTTATATCTAACTTAACAATATAGTGCCATCAATGTATTTTGCACTCCATAGAGTTTAAGGTTTAGATTTTGTCTTCCGATATAGCGAAATATAGCTCTGAAGCTGCCCAGCTGCGCCTTGTAATATTTAAAAACAGAATGGCACATTGAAACGTATTACGTAAAGTATACTTTCATATGCAGCAACCACCAACTGTGAACATGAGTCCATTCTTGGTACAGTTCTACCACAACTATGTTTAGGTTACGTACAAACAATATGACCTTAAATGCAGTAAATTTACAAGTTAGACCTTCGCTAAGACTGTGATCATCTAGTTCATCAAGTATATATTTGACTCACCAATTTGCTGCTGTAGGGTTGGTATTGTTGTAGCTGCTTTTGCCCCTAGCGGTGTTCCACAGCCTGTGTTTGAATGTCAGCCGGGTTGGGTGGAGGCCTGGACAGCGAAGAATGGAGAAGAAGGATGCTAAACTGGGGTACTCCTCAGCGCACTTGAAAGACACCATTCCTTGAAGTATGTAGTCATTGGTTGCATTAAGTTAACTCATTGTTGTCTGCAAGCCAGTTCGTTAGAATAAAATTATTACTAAGTTAATCGATTACTAAGGAATGAGAACTGAGTGTAGGGAGGAGGCTTAAAGCAGTAGTCGGTCAATCAGGGTTATCTAAAATGAAAAGGCAAACTGTTACATCCTCACAGGGAAAGAAGGCTCAAACATTCAGTAAATACAAAAAATACCTGATCTCTTGATCATATGGCTCAGAAGGAAAGAGACATCCAATTAGAATTATCAAGACAGGAAATCTTTCACTGTGACACTGACATAAGGGGCACTAAGCTCTGATACTGCCAATGGATCCTTCAACATTTTTTGACCATTTCTAAAAGAGCCTTGAGCGCCACACCAGAGGTTTCATCCAAAAACGTTGCTTGATTTAGTGTGGAACGAGGTTTAGACTTCTCAACCATTTTTAGCTCTACCTCTTTTATAGCATTTTGATGGCTACTTCTTTGATGTGACTACATGTATTCAGTTTCCCTTGGTTTGTGTTCTTACTCCTATACTCTCATTTTGTGCATCACCAAGTAAGACATTAAGTTATTTGGGCAAATTGGTTCTCCCTTGGAAAGTGACACCCAGCAGATATGACTTGAGACCAAGGTAGCAGACTTCTGTTGGTTGTCTCTTGACCTTGAAAGTGAGATGGAGTTATTGTGTATGCAGTGTTCAGTATCAACATCCTGATCAGATTTAGTGCTATAAGGACCCTCAGATATGGATCCCATGCTCACTGCTACTGAAACAAATCAGTGTATGACTGCACAGGCCTGAATAGACCAAAACGGGTCTTGATTTGCTTGTGTCCCGGTTCATAGAGGTTCTGGCCTGGGAATTCAGGTGGATTGTTCCTATTTGAGCAGGACCAAGGTTGATTTGCTAATGGCTGCGTCCTGTCTGAGATGGTATGGTGAGCAAAAAAGTATGGCAAAAAATGATGGATTGCAATGCAGCCAGTGATTGAGATTAATCCAAGCATTCCAGCCATCACTATTTTGTACTCATCAGATTTGTAGTAGCAGTACAGGTTTTATCATTAGTAGAGAAACCATTTATGGCAGGGGCATAAGGGCATGTTTGTCAGTTTGCATCTTAAAAAAAAAAAAAAAAGTACACAGGTGGTTTGGGCTTAGTGATTGTCTCTTATGGGCACACCATGCATGCGTAGATGAATGACTTACTGGTTTGTCGAAATGCACAGCGTGCAAGTAAGGCAGGTACAGCAGTTTTACATACAGTGAGGATACCGAATGTCTGCTTCTCCAGTATTGAAAACCCTCAGGCCTCTCTTTCTCTCCCTCTCTCTCTCTCTCTCTCTCTATATATATATATATATATATATATATATATATATATATATATATATATATATATATATATATATATATATATATATATATATATATGTATAACACATGGCAGTTGCCACTGTATAGCTGTACGTTAGGTCTCAATTTCCATAGGAACATGCTTCTTTTATTTTGGTAATAACTTTGGCGCCGTTTGACGAATATTCACAAAACTTTCCAATAAAAATAGTTCATCCACCTCAGCTCCTTCCAGGAAACTTTTGCTGTGATCCGTCAAGCGAATCCCAGCACACACACAATTTATTGATAGATTAGGACCTTACTAAATGTTTACCTGTAATGTAGCCGTATGTGTGTGTATATGTATGTATATATATATATATATGAGTGTGTGTGTGTGTATGTATTTATTGTATGGATTTGCGGATACTAACTTGTAATTTCAATGGTAAGTGAAACTACTTTTGTGGTTTACTAATAACTTTTTTTTGCTGTTTAATAAAACTGCTTGACATATGGGACATTGTTACCATGTTAACCCAGTGGTGCTATTTTGAGTTTCGTCTTGATCCATCAAGAGGAGCCAAGTAAAGGGGTTGGTGTCAAACACGTTTTATTTGCTAATTGCTTTGGCACTATGTTACGAAACATAGCAAACAGCACAGCAAGATGCTTTTTTCAGAGGTCAAGCTTCTTGTATATGTATCCTGGAGGGAGGCCAGAGTTGAACAGGAATTAAAAAGTGCTTTTTATTTTAAAATCCATAGGACTTTATTCCGAAACAACAAAATCTCTGATCGGAATCAGACCAAATTTGGCAAGAAACTAGAATCTTACTCAGAACAGACTCATTTGTGGTTTGGAATAAATCCATCTAGTAATTTTCAAGATACTTTTGTCTGACATGTACTTCAAAGAGTTCAGTTTTGACAGCTGAAAATATGTATTTAGTTTTCTTGTAAGATGAGTGTTGTTTTCTTGACCTATCTTCTCAAAATTTGGCAGATGCTTAGAGGTTCAGTTGTGAGCTTTTGTTAAGGCGTGGCAGATGTGACCTGGAGAGAGCGTTAGAAAACTGCGCGTTTGCAAACATTTTTGGCACTGTCTGATGAAACTGCTTTTCATTTGGTGGAAATTCACCATAATAGGCCAGTGCTTTCATGCTGAGAGGGGGAGGGGAGACCGAGTTATGTGGATGATCAAAAACAACTCTGAATTGCTAGTAACTTTAATGCCATTCTGCATGTCTGCATTTAACTTAGATATCATAACTTTCCTTAGTACGCCAATTTTCATGCAGAGTTGACAAACAATATCAGGGCAATTAGCAAATGAAACCATTTTTGGCTCCCGTTTTTTTAACTGTGTTGCAGGCCTGGCCTTGTGCCAGGTTGAAGGCTGTGTGCAGCTGGTTTGGGAGGGATGGTGACTTGGCACTGGGCCTAGACATACACTGAGAGGTTATTGCTTATGGCCAGCTTCAAAGTGCAACTGTTTTAGGTGAGACGTACGCCTGCATGGCCTAGGTAATAGCCAGGCCCACTTCACTTGTTTGAAGGTCACGTGCAGGTGGTTTAGATGGTATGGGGTTGGGTACAGTATACCTTGCAGAACCCAAACAAATCATTGAAAAAATTGTGTTAACCGGTTGGCAGCCAAGGGCATACCTGTTACGTCCTCGGCTGCGGCGCTGAGGCGCCAAGGGCATAACCGTTACGTCCTTGTACTGATGAGCCTCCACTGCAGGGATGGAAGTGGAATTGCTTCCCCTTCCACCCCACCCCTCCTGCCCCCCCGGTGGCATCTGATGACATCAGTGCGCAATCGCGCGCTGACCTCATCAGGGGCCTGCCCCTCCACGCTGGAAGCTGAGCTTCCAGCTCGAATTGGAGGAGAAATGCTTTTGCATTTCTCCTCCGATCACGTGGAGGGGCCGAGAAAGGCATCAAAGGAAAGGAAAGCCCTTTCCTTTCCTTTCCTTTGATGTCTTTCTCAGCATTTCTGCTGCCCGATCGCGATGCGATTGGGCAGCAGAAATGCCCACTAGAGACCAGGGATTTTATTTTTGTATGTTATTGTCATGAGCGGAGCGGCCCCTTGGGCAACGACCGCATCCCAGGGGGCCACATTATTTTTAGGAAATTTCTGCTCCCCCCCCCCGGGACAGATTGGCCTTATATAATAAGGCCGATCTGCCCCTGGGGGGGGGCAGAACCCCCTAGACACCAGGGATAATTTTATATATGGGAAGCCACCCCTTAGGCAAGGGTCGCTCCCCTGGGGGCAAATTGTATTTAGGCCATTTCTGCCCCCTTGAGGGCCGATCAGCCTATTTTGATTAGGCTGATCTACCCCCAAGAGGGGCAGAAACCACTAGCCACCAGGGATTGGTGTGTGTGTATGTGTGTGTTTTGCTTGTGGGGGGGCAGCCCCTTGGGCAAGGGTCGCTCCCCATGGGGGCACATTGCTGTTGGCCATTCAGCCTATTTTCCGAAGGCCCATCTGCCCCCAATGGGGGCAGAAAGGCCACCAGAGACCAGGGAAGATTTTGTTTCTAAAATAAGAGGGTGGGGGTGTGGCCAGACCCCCACCCCAAATAAATGGGGCTAAAGTTGTTCTGGCCACCAGTGTGCTGATAGGGAAATTACCCGCGATCCACACCCCGGGGCGGCAGAAAGTCTACTAGATGCCAGGGAATTTAAAAAAAGAAAATTGTGGGGTGGTGGCTACTAACCAGTATGGGATATATCCCCACTCCAACTAAAGAGGGTAACAGTCTTTCAGCTTTCTCACCGCACACTAAAACATCTTATCCCACGGCAAGTAGTTGAGTTTACAATTGGCCATGAGAGCTTGTCTAACTCTCAAACTCGTCCCACTTGGAATGGTGAGGGCTGCACTTTTTGGACTTTGGGACACTGCCATGTAGAAAAATCCACAAGGCCTAGACATATCTGAAAACTAAACATCTGGGTGAGTCCAGGGTGGTGTGTTTCACATGCACCTGCACCATTTTCTTACCCCACAATGCTCTGTAAACCTCCAACTTTCCTAGAAATCACACATTTTTTCCCCATTTTTGTGATGGAACCTTCCAAAATCTGCAGGAATCTACAAAATTCCTACCACCCAGCATTGTCTCATCTATACTGATAAAAATTCTGCCCCGCTTGTCAGCCTAAAAAGTTTTTTTTTTCTCTCTCTAACTGCCCTTTTGAACCCATTTTGGTTCCCCCGCAGTTTTGACATGTTTTTGGCTCTTCCCAGTGACAGGCACTTGGCCACCTACACAAGCGAGGTATCATTTTTACCCGGAGATTGAGGGGAACGTTGGGTGGTATGAAATTTGTCCCGGTGCAGTGGTCTCACACATAAATGTGGGAAAATTTGATTTTTTTTGTTATTTTTTTTATAGCTAAATGTGAGCTTGCTGAGGATTCTGGGGACAAAAACACTGGGGGATCCATGCAAGTCACACCTCCCTGGACTCCCTTGGTGTCTGGGTTGGGTAGGCTTTCCTGTATGGCTGCTGAGCCCAGGACCAAAAATGCAGGTCCCCCCCACACACACACAGACCCCCTGCAAAAACAAGTAGTTTTGTATTTGATAATTTTGAGGTACCATTTTTTTCAGGACACTTGGGGGGAATGCTGGGTCGAAGGAAATTTGCAGCTCCTTTCAGATTCCAGAACTTTCTGTCACCTAAATGTGAGGAAAATGAGTGTTCTTGGCCAAATTTTGAGGTTTGCAAAAGATTCTGGATAACAGAACCTGGTGAGAGCACTACAAGTCACCCCATCTTGGATTCCCCTAGGTGTCTAGTAAAAAAATGCACAGGTTTGTTAGGTTTCCTTAGGTGCTGGATGAGCTAGAGCCAAGGCACTTTCCAAAAAACAGCTCTGTTTTCTTTGGGAAAATGTGATGTGTCCATGTTGTGTTTTGGGGCATTTCCTGTCATGGGCGCTTGGCCTACCCACACAAGGGAGGTATCATTTTTATCAGGAGACTTGGGGGAACGCTGGGTGGAAGGTAATTTGTGGCTCCTCTCAAATTCCAGAACCTTCTGTCACCAAAATGTGAGGAAAAAAATGTTTTTTTGTTTTTATTTTGGGACCAAATTTTGAGGTTTTCAAAGGATTCTGGGTAAAAAAAACAGGTGAGAGTCCCACAAGTCACCCCATCCTGGATTCCCCTAGATTTCTAGTTTTCAAAAATGCACAAGTTGAGCTAGAGGCCAAAATCTACAGCTAGGGACTTTGCAAATATCACGTCAGATTTCAATGTAAAAATGTGAAGTGTCCATGTTGCGTTTCCTGTCACGAGCATTAGGACTACCCACGCAAGTGAGGTACCATTTTTATCGGGAGACTTGGGGGAACACAGAATAGCAAAATTAGTATTGCCCCTTGTCTTTCTCTACATTCTTTCCTTCCAAATGTAATACAGTTTGTAAAAAAGATGTCTATTTGAGAAATGCCCTGTAATTCACATGTTAGTATGGGCACCCCCGAAATTCAGAGATGTGCAAATAACCACTGCTTCTCAGCACCTTATCTTGTGCCCATTTTGGAAATACAAAGGTTTTCTTAATACCTATTTTTCACTCTTTATATTTCAGAAAATGAATTGCTGTGTACCCGGTATAGCATGAAAACCCATTGCAAGGTGCAGCACATTTATTGGCTCTGGGTACCTAGGGTTCTTTGTGAACCTACAAGCCCTATATATCCCTGCAACCAGAAAAATCCAGCAGACGTAACGGTATATTGCTTTAAAAAATCTGACATCGCAGGAAAAATAATCAGTAAGAGGCAAAAGTGAAGAAAGAGGCAAAAAGGCAAGAGAGGCAAGCACGAGCAGAAGGATGCAAAAAAGCATAAAGAGGCAAAAAGACAAAAGAGGAAAAGAGGCAAGCACGAGCTGAAGGAGGCAAAAGAGCAGAAATAGGAATATAGACAAAAAAGAGCAGAAAGAGGCAAAGACCGGGTATCAAGCGGCAAGCAGTGAGAGGGTGGTGGACTGTATCAAGCTGTCGTAGGGGGAGCTGAAACGAGGACCTACTCCTCCTATCTAGATCTTGGTCTGGCAGATTGTGCTTTTTGTGATTAGATGTAAATCCTATCAGTATTTGTTTTAGAAATTAAGGTTAAAAAATCATTGTATAACTGGATAGTTGGGTCCGCAAGAGGCTCGATAGACTCTTGCATGAGTACCAATTAAAAAATAGATATAATTTGAGATGTCATAAATGGTGTCATAGAACATGTCATGAGTGATTTAATATGTGAGGTCATAAGCCGTGCATTGCGGGGGGAGCAAGTTATAGTTAAATCTGCTAACTAACAAGATATATTTTTTACACACACACACCATTATATATCATTAAAGGAAGCAAAGGATGAAGTGATGCTATGGTTAGTAGTTAAAATGGGTTAAAAACAGACATTTATAAATCAAAAAATTCACCAGGTATCTGTCAGTGAAATAACTATATCTTGTGCCCCTGCCATGCATTGCTTATGACCTCACAAATTGCATCACTCACTGTATGTTAAATTAAATAATTGATGACATCACTGATGACTTCTCAAATGACAACATTGATGACATCACTGATGAGATTGCTGACTACATCATCCAAACCACTGCTCCTCTAATTACTCTATAAACCCTAGATCACAATTTCCAAAACTATGGGTCGCAAGCCAAATTTTTGGTAGGTCACGAATGTCCAAGCAATAAATAAAGATGCCTTTGAATTCTGTATTTATCTTGTCACTGTTGTGAGGACACTTTTAGTACCCAGGTTGGGCACCCCTGCCTTAGCTTAGTTTAACAGCTTTTGCCTTAGTTTTCTTTCATGCACAGTTTTATTAATATTTTAGCGAGTCTGCTTTTAGTTATTCCTTTTACATATTTTATCATCTGCTTCTTCTTGGAAGGCAAAGTTCACGCTGCACATTTAATGAGCACTTGTACCCCATATAATCTGTACCTTTGTCCAAGGCTGCTGCGAACAGTACATGATATGGTAACTTGTGTTGCAAGCCCAGGAGCCAGCTTCTATCTCCCAGACACAGCATTTCATCAGAACTTTTCTATGAGTGACACATGGTTCATTATACAAACTACACATAGGCCAAGGAAGGTAGAGGACATTCCAGTCATGACCGTCCTGGGACGTGTACTACACGACGGGCAGCTTTGCTGACCGTGGAGCTGACTTATCAGATTCCCGAGAGGATTGCCATCCATACAACGGGCAGGCCCTTGCTGTTCAATTCAGGAATAGGGTTGGGGCTAATCTCCTAGGTCGGGTCAGACAGAGGGTTACAACCACTATGCTGTCAGATTTAGACATAGAGTTTTTGTAGGAATCTCTTGACTCTCTAGGATTGCACTTCATGATGGAGTTGTTTATCTGCTCCACTTTGGCCGTACTGTTGTTTACCTTGCTTGGTTTCATCTGCCTTATTGCAGCACATGTTTTTTTAAGTGGAATGCAATTACTTGAACAAACGCACTGAAATTCTGTTCGCATTTTGTGTGTTGCCTTGGGCATGAGTGAGTAACCGAGTGAAAAAGATATGATCTGTTTCCACTCCTTACCTGAGGAGTCAGAGTGTCAGGTTGCCACAAATCACTTTTCACTCTATCTAGTTTGGAGGTTTGGGTAAGGCACTGGGAGCTAGCCAGGAGTTAGGCCGACAGCTACTAAGCAACATGGGATGCACTCAGTCTCCCATGCTAGGTGGGCCGCCATCCTGAACACGCTGTCTCATTACCAGACTAGGAACTGCATAACATCATATTTGCTGTATCTGTAAGGCAGAGCTCAAATGTCAAGCCATGTTTTCTGAAGGCTAATTGAAATTGAGGTCATGAATAAGACACAATAATAACACAATACAATTCCTTCAGTCAGCAGAGCAAAGATAGAGGAGTATAATAATCATAAGGGTGAGCTGGATACATCACAGAAAATACAACATGGAACTGAAGAAAAGAAAAGCGAAAAAGATACTGACTATGGTGATGGGTGGTCATGACAACACTGTATTCGCGCAAGAAATCATATAAATGGCTCCCAGATCTTCCTGAAGTGAGCACGACGCTCATCGTTATCAATAACCAGGTACTTCAGGAGGTCTGTATTGATAAATTAATTCCACCAAATCAGAGGATTGGGAGCCTGGGCCAATAACCGATGGCAGTCCAAAATCAGTTGAGCTAAAGAAATAGCAAAGAAGTAGCTAAAACTTAGGTGACCATGTATAAAAGATGAGTTACCCAATACGATTAATTTAGAATCCCACATCAAAGTAAATGGACAAAGCCGATTCAGTTTACCGAAACTTGTCTGTCAATAATGCAAAATAAAAGGACAGAAGGCTAAAGTATGAGGTGTCTGCCCGGTTTCCAGAGCACCAGAAGCACTTGGAGTCCTGCCTCAGATTCATAATAGATAGGCAATAAGGAATATAATGGTAATTGTTAATAAATTTGAACTAATGTATTTTAACCCACGAGACATTCAGTACTTTATGTGAAAAGATACTTGTACGTCTTATTTCATCAGGGGTAACTAGTAGTTAAGGGAGTTGACTCCACTTATCATCCATAGTCTGAAAAATATCAGGCCATTGTTGAACCTCCACGGCTAAAATCACTCTATAATCCCAACTATTGCCCCTCTTAGGTGGACCGCACCGCAAATATTCAAGAAATGTGTTTGCAGAGCAATCCACATCTGCCACCTTCAACCCCTCCATGAAGTGGCAAGTGTGCAGATAGCGAAAAAGGCCGAGTGAGGAAGAGAGTATTGAGGCAACTATATCTCTAAAGAAAGAAAACAACCGCATTCATAAAAAGAGCTCAGTGTAAATAAATAAGAAGCCTGCCAACAGCCAATAACATTTTCATGGACTAGAGGAAGAAAATTAGGATTATAACCTAAGAATATAGATTGAATAATATGATCCCTGGAATCTGTGTTTTGAGAAAGGCCCAAATAAGGTTAAAAACCCTGAGTGTCTTAAATCTAGTCCTCTGGAAATTTTCAATGTCAGTAATGCCAGTAAGTGGAATGACTGCTGCCCCCCAAAGGAGATATTCTGAAACAGCAGTCCTAGCCTCCCTGTTTCACAAACCAGCACCTTAACTAGTCGGGAGAAGAATGCTGCTAGAAAATATAGTCCTAAATAAGATAACGCAAGTCCAACCTGAAGTCATGGCCTTTGCAGTATTCAAATGGCCCTAGACTTTTTATACTCCCAAATGATTTTTTGCCAAACAGCTTCTATATGTGTAAAAAAAAAACTTTAGTGAGATACAGGGGTATACACCTGAACAAATATAAGTAGAAAGGGAGGCTAAATCAATCAGAGCTTTATAAAGCGCAGCTACTCACCAGTTGGGGTCTCAAGGCACTTGGAAAGGGGGGGGTCTAGCGAGTTCCGGAGATGGATTAAAAAAGCCATGTCTTCAGTTCCTTCGTGAAGCTGAGGGGGGAGGTGCTTTGTCTGATGTGGATGGGTAGGGTGTTCCAGGTGGTGGCGGTGAGGGAGGAAAAGGAGCATCCTCCTGTTCTGTTTTTCTAAATTTGGGGTACTTCTACGAGGTTGAGCTGGGTTGAGTGTAGGGTCTTGTGGGGTATGTGGAAGTTGAGTCGTTGGTTAAGGTAGGCAGGTCTGGTGTTGTAGAGGGCTTTGTGTGCATAGGATGATCATTTAATTAGGTTGCATCATCCAATCAAGCCCTAAGGTAACTAATACTTGTGTCCCAGCCATGCACCGTTTCCTCATCAATAATTTTATAAAAAATGTTGCAATATTTTCAATGATGCCATAGAAGATGTCTTGACTGATGTAATATATGGGGTAATTAGCAGTGCATGGCAAGGGTGCATGTTATAGTGCCTTAAGCCACTCGTTATAGTTACTTGTATTAACTCTAACTATGACTGCTGAATTTCTCTGGTTTTATGTAAGTCATTCGGAACCTAACTATGATGTCCATGTAACCTTTGTTTTTAAGTGAATTTCTGTATTTTTTATTTCCATTTCCTAACTATAACGTTCCTGTACCATTGTTTTTTGCAGTGAATTTCTGTATTATTTTTTTAACGTAAATAATTTTCATTATTATATGTTAATTCAAACACCACTTTGCATGGCCTTTGGCTGTGGGTGGCGGGGTTGCTTGCAGGGCTTGTCTCTGAGTGTGAGAATAGGTGTGAGAGGGTGTCTCTGGAAATGTGCGAGGGCCTATATGGGTGTGAGAGTGCCTGGGTGTGTGAGTGGGTATGAGAGGGTGATTCTGGATTAGACAGTGGGTGTGTGAGTGTCTGAGTGGGTCTCTGAATGGGTGGGTGTGTCTCTGGGTCTGAGAGAGGGTGTGTGGGTCTCAGTGGGTCTGTGAGTGGGTACATGAGCCTTTAAGTACATCTGAGACTGAGTATATGAGTTTCTGAGTGGCTCTGTGAGTGAGTACATGAGTCTCTGAGTGGGGTCTGAGAGTGGGTGTGTGCATGTCTGAGAGGATCTGTGAATGGGTTTGTAAGTCTCTGGGTAGGTCTGCGTGTGGGTGCATGAGTGTCTGGGAGCAACTTTGACTGGGTGTGTGAATGACTCGGCCACAAAGGAACCTCACCTGCCCTTTTATTCAGCGAGAGTCCACAGCTTTACACAAAGTATCTTTCTGCCTCCTTGGGTAAATTCCCAGAATGTATTCCACACTACAACTGTGTAATGGAGCACAAGGAAATGTCACCAATGACCTTGTGTGTGTTTTTCCAACATGTTTGTCCCTGTTGCCTCTTTCTCTAGAATTCCGTGATACCACGAATCCTCCTATAGGAAGGCCGATAAGACTACAAAGACGTAAATCTCCACCAAACCACGGTCCTTGTCTATATGGCGCAAGTGCTTCTTTGTTTTGTGGAGCTGTCCTCATATTTGTTGGCATCAAGAATGTGGCACCACAATTGGCAGGAATTGCACTGGGGGCCCTTTGGTAAGCTGTCCCTCATCCTGGTAAAATTGAAAAACACCTTTGCTTTAGTAAGGTGGACAGTGCGGGCCAAGCATGCGCAGCTTCCAGGTGATTTGCATATTTGTATACTTGTAGCACTTTAAGGGGAGAACTATGGACTCTAGGAGAGGTGGGCTGTGCGCCCACCCACCTCACCCAGGCCAATCTTGGCCCCGGGTACCCCAACCCTCTGCGGCCTGGCCTTCATTCAATGGAGGGGGGGGCACGCAGCCCCTCCCCAGTGTGATTTCAGCCTTTGGAACCCCATCTCCTTGGGCCTGGGCATGTCTGCTGGGTGCCCCCCAGGGCACCCAGTATGCAATTGGACCACAAGGGGAGCCTTAAAGCCACTGCAGTCCCAGCCAGCTAACCTGCTCCTGCGGGAGCCAGCATCGCTCTTGTACACAGGGAGCTGCTGCTCACTGTGTGCAAGAGCAATTGTTTCATCTTTTTCCATGCCCACATCTCTCCACGTGGCCCCCCCTTAATTGGAATAAAGGGCCCCGGGGTGGCGGCGGTCCCTGAGGCTGTGGGGATGTGTGTAGGCCCCCCGCATTCATTTCATATTTAGCCTCAGCAAGGTGATGGTCCACAGGGCTGTGGTGGAGGCCGTACGTGCCTACCACATTAGAAATTACTGTTTTGCCCTGGGGTGGTGGTGGTTCCGTCAGCCCCTGCATATTTCAGTCTCATTGCCCTGAGGAGGTGGTGGTCCTTGGGCTAATACAAGCTCTAGGAGGGGGCCCATGCGCTCCCCTGCTTTTTTTTAAGCCACCAGTGCTCTAGGGACCTGGCCCACCAGGGGACAAAATAAAAGGGCATGAGCCCTTTGTAAAAAAAAATAAAAAAAATATTAGAATATTCCACAGTTCCAACTGTGAATTATAACAAGATTTAATTTAATTTAATTTTTTAAAAATCTTTTTAGCCCTAGCTGGGTCCCTTAGGGACTCCTGTACCAAGACTAGGGGCTTGGGGTGTCCCTACCATGGCCCCTTTTCTTTTTTTTTTTTAAAATCTTTTTTGTGGGACTTGGTTGAAGCTGAGTCCCAAGATGGCTGCCAACATTTCCTTGCTGAGGTGCTGGCAACCAATAAGATGTCAGCACGGAGACAGTTGGATTTGTGAGTATCCGCATCCCCAGATATCTATATTATTTGCCATTTAATATCTCTAAAACCACTGAACGGATTTACACAAAATCACAAAAAGTGTGCTTTCTGGACCAAGCGCTAGCTTTTTGACAGATGTTGTTTAATTCCGTCCAACAATTCAGGCTGTAGCCATGTTCAAAATTCCTTATGGAAAATGCATGGGGGAAAACACGTTTCGGGACCCCCATTCTCTTTGCCCCCACTTGAAGGATCACCCCGAAACTTTCAAGACAGCACATGAACTGACTGAAGTATAAGTTTTGAAAATGTTGTGAACATTTGTCAAGTGTGCCTAAGTTATTGGCAAAACAAAAAACACTCTTCCTATGGAAACTAGGTCCTAACTATACGAGCTCCTAGAGGTGCGAGAAAGGCTTGCTTGAAATGCGTTCTTACTTTTGAGTTGAATTTCACAAGAGAAGTCCATCTCTGCACCTCCTCTCTTCAGAACAAAACACAACACAATTGACCATTTGTACACTGGCAGAATGTGCACAATAGGTGGCTGAGGGGTATATATTTTTGTCTAAAGTAGGACAATAGCAGAGGCCTCTCTGTTACATTCCGAAGCTGAAGGTAAACGAAGCTCCTAAATGATGTCCATGGGGTACGGTAGAGGTTTAGGAAGGGACATGCTTCCAACCACAAAAGAATAAGCCCATTGCTATTCACAAGTTGTCATTCTTTAGTTTCTATAGTCATACCAGACCCAAAACAGTCGTAAATGTACTCCAGCTCAGAGTTGGTGGAATTCCATCACCACACACGGCCAACCAGTGGTACTTCAAGACCCGCCCATAGAAAATAAAGAAGGTAGGAACTTAAAGTGAAGCATGATATGACTAATAAAAATTAACAACGTTATTTAAACTGTTTAAAAATATAAATGCATTTAATATTTTAAAAAGTAAACATTCATTTTATTTTTAAATATTTAAAATGGTTTTTAATCCTAAAAATGAATGTAAAAATAATTTGTGCTAAAAAATGATTAAATTATGTTTAATCAAATTTTGCAGCACTTTTAATAATTTTTAATACATAAATATATTACCTAGTGGCAGTCGCCGCTAGGTAGTTATAGTTAACACCTAATTTCTATAGGAAAAGCTTTTTTTTAATTGGCTATATCTTAAGTGCTGGTTAAGGAATATTCTCAACATTTTCCCAAAAACAGTGATGCTCACTGTGACCCCCCCACGTGCCAGCTTTTGCTATGTCCCGGGGTGCCCACTCCCAGGACATAGCTGTTTTGTCTAACACCCGGTCAGAGGAAACACTCCGGTTCCAGCAAGCTAGACCTGACAAACAGCTCTCGCTTGCTGCAAGCGGAAGTTTCCTCTGTTTCTCTGCCTGCACAGATGTGGTAGAGAAACAAAAGAAACAATTGGTCTCTCTGACATCTGTGACAGCAATGCTTGCTCCTGCAGGAGGCGGGGTGACGACTGGGACTGTGGGGGCCTTGAGGCTCCTCCTGCAGTCCCATGAGGAGTCTCTTGAGGTGCCCCCCTCAAATATAAAAAATGAATAAGGCCAGGCCCTGGGGGATGGGGTCCCTGGGGCCGAGTTACCCCACACTGCAGATTTACCCAACGAGATAGCACTTACTAACCAGTTGGGTAGGCATTTTGTGAAAACAGTGCACTCTTGTTAGATAAAGAAGCAGATGAGCTTCCGTTCTGACCATGATGATCATTTCACAGAAATTAAACCTCAGCACAAAAATATAAACGTAGCAGGAGCTCCAGTTGAATCTCCACTCCTGGAAAGGGCAAATGATCCTAACTCTTGGGCTTGGCAAAGGCAAAGCAAGTGTGTTTACTCTGTGATTCCATGTTGAAAAACTATCCTAAATCGTCTGTGGAGGTGAATGCATCTTTCACCTATTGGAGTGCAATCGGACCCTCTCACACCCACTCTCACACCAGGACAGGCACTCTCATAGCCACTCTCACACCCATAGACACCCTTTAACACCTGTTCTCACACCCAGAGAGACAGGTTCTGCGTCCAACTCCTGCTGCACATTGCCATAAGCAGTGCTCAGTGTGCCGTTGGGTAGGTAAAGGGGTTGACTGCTCACTGCCTTTGTCCATGCATGGTGTGGGGTTGGGTGGTTGTAGGGGTTTGGCCCATGGCCCTGCGATCAATCGCCATTGCGATGAAAATTATTTTAAATTTAACATAGAAATTGACTGAAAAAACCCAAAGCTACAGGGATGTTATAGTAAGGTTCTGTATTCACTTGCACTGAACCCTAGAAATTCAGCAGTTAAGGTTAGTTATCTTAAGTAACTATAACTTGCAGCCTAAGGTAACTATAACTCATCCCCTTGCCATGCACTGCTAATTCCCCAGATACAGCACTCATGACAACTTTTATAATGTCAGTAAAAATATCAGTGAAACATTAGCAGTCAAATTATTGAAACAAAAACTGAACATGGCAGGGCGCAAGTTATAGTTACTTTAGGCCTCGAGTTATAGTTACTTGAGTTAACTCTAACTGCTGAATTTCCATGTTTTTGTGCGAGTAAATTGAGAACCTACCTATAACACCTGTGTAATCTTCGTTTTCTTTTTTAAGTGAAAAAAAATAATATATATATATATATATATATATATATATATATATATAAATATATATTTCCATTTAGGTGGATTTTTTCATAACTTTAAATTCAGAAAACTAATCTTACTTTCATTTACTATATTTTACTTTTTTGTTAAATATAGTTATTGTTGCTCTGACAGTTTTATTTGTTCAGCTTTTAAAATATGCAGATATTAACATTAATATTTAATGTACAATATTTTTATACGTTCTATTTTGAAGGTTTAATAACATTTTAGACTATTACCTATACTTTACCATAGAAAGATCTCGGCTCCGATTGCGACGGTCTCCACCGGTCGTGAAGTCACTACTAATAGTAAATTTACTGTTGTATTCAATATTTTCACTGATTCCACCCCTTGTGTAAGAGTGTGGACATTTAAGTCGACACTTTTGAGTAACTTTACAGTTGTAAATGGTGAATAGCAAAAAGTAGTAAAGTTAAGCAAAAGTGTAGGAGTAAAAATACCTTTTTTGTGCAATTAAGCTCAACTTGAAGGTATTGGAGTGCTTTACGTGAGCACCAGTTACATTACACAAGGACACATTCATTTTTGTTTTTCTCGCAGAGGGAGATTAAGTAATCTGCCTAGAATCACAGGTTGTTGAGCCACCGCCGAGACCCAAACCAAGTTCCCTAATTCCATTGTCGGCAGTTCCGGCCATTACATGTTTTTCATAAAATATATTTCTATTGCATTTTATACAGTGATACAACTGCACAACCATGCAGAACCACAGCTCTGGCTGTTACAGTTGTTTTAAATCTATATGTGTAGATTTACCTTTGCAAAAGGCTATTGTTTACCCATTTCAAAGTCTGGGGGTGTATTCTCTTGGTATACTGGACTTGTTTCCTAACATTGCCTCTTTCCAATTGCTGAACACGTTATTGGTTAAAGCTGGTTTAAAGGTAGGATTATTCAAAATCGGGTTATCAGTTCCATGGTGTCGTTATAGTCTATACCTCAAATTGTCTAACTGCTATAAACCAGTACTGCAGCGTCTCATTAATTACATGTAATGGCATATGGAAGGATCGCCTTTGTTATTGGAGGCGTGATCAGATAATCTCATGGAACGCTAGGGCATTCTTCTTTCTAGGTCCTCCGCAATCCATCTTCTTGTCGTTTAACCCACTATGTCATCGTGGTCTGTGGAATTTGTAGAAACTATTCCGATGGTTTACAGACCATGAAGAAATTAGTACGTTCAGAGCCGCGAAGCGTTGTGGGCATATCTCACCGTGCAAACACCATGGCTAATCTATAAATTGGTTTCTGTGAGATGTAAAGTCAACACCAATGAGTGCATGAATATGTGGGATTTGTCGCAGGGAAAAGAGTAGGGCGAGGGCATTAAATCTGTCTAGGGCTGTGAGGGATGAAGACTGATTAATATAACACTACGCCAGTCATAAAGATATAGGTGTGGATCTTTATTTAGCTGGCACTTTCTACCAAGAGCCATTGGAGCCTGGCTAGGTGTTTTCTTCAGCCTAAAAGTAAACAGTAATGTAAGACTATATACGGCAAACAAACTGCTGTGTGAAAGAGTAATAAAGGCAGAGCCAAGTAATTAAGTATAAGTGAAATAGGTGGAGATGTGTATGTAACAGATGGCAAAGGGGTAATATATTGAAGGCAAAACTCATCCTTCTTTTCCAGAAGATTTAAAAAAATCTAGGTCCAGCATGCCACGTTTCAAAGCATAATTGTGTGCAAAGGAAAGGAACGCGGATGTCAAATCATCTTATGTGTGACAACACTTCAGTGATAATGTAGCCTACTTACATTGTGTATGCATAAGTGTACCATGTGAGTGGAAATAGAGAAATGAACAGAAGAAGGACCTAATTTGGAGCTAAAGCGACTCCATTATCATAAAGCAAACTATGTTAATGAAAGCGTGTTGCAACTAATACTGTAAGTAGGTTCCTTGTGGTAGAGGCAAAAGGGAACAAAGAGGACACCAAGAGGAGCGGGCCAAGCTAGGGCAATCAGAATAACAGATGCTCTCTCTGTCCGCACCCTGTGAAGGAACCGGAGAATTAGAGAAAACGGAGAAAGGCATAAAAAAGGCCCGGAGGCCCCCTGCGTTAGAGAGCATCCACTGCCCGAGCTAGAAATTCCTATGTCCATGAGTAAAACTTCCGTATTTTGACATTGAGAGGGCTCACAAAAAGATCTATCACCAGAACACCCTACTGCTCTGTAATCTCTACAAACCTCTCCTGTTGGGAGACAAAAATTCACTGACAGTGGAGTCTTCCTGCTGAGATTGTCCGCAAGCGTATTGGAGACCCCCTGGATGTGAATGAGAAACACTGCCAACATCCTTGACTTGGCCCAGTGAAACAGCATGCTTACAAACCTTGCTAGGGAAAGAGGCCTGCCCTCCCCAACCTAACCCTCCCCCCCTTCCTATCTGGGAACAGAATCCTTTCCTGCAACATTATAACATTCTCTGTTCATATCAGAACAACTGCACCCACAGAAAGCAGAAGAATGTCCACAGATATAAACAGTCTGCTTCCAGCTCTCACCAATTCAAAGATCACCTGCTCAGAGACTGGGACCAAAAACCCATGACATGACGAACCCCATCCAAGATTCCAGCCTCCCCACCCCCCCAACCAACAGACTGGCGTCTGTTGAGATAATTCTGTCATTGGAAAAAGAGAGAGGGGTTCCTCGCAGGAGACGATCCTTAACCAGTCACCACCCCACGTCCCTTCTGACCTGATGGGAGAGAGGAATCTGAAAGGACAGAGGTTGACAAATGTGACCAATAAGCCAGAATGTGACCCATCAGCTTGTGTGGATGAAAACGAGCCCAGGGAACCAGAAACTGTGTTGCTACCAAATACCCCTGCACCGCAACCAAATAGCAGCCTCTTGGATGAGCTGAGCCAAAAGGCACAAAATGTGGGCTTGATTGACGACCACTCTAGAGGCTGGCAAGGAAACCAACCCCAAATCAGTAGGAAACCTTTCCCCAATAAACAGACGTTCTTGCTCTGGCACAAGGTTGGACATTTCCAGATTTATTAGAAAACTGTGCCCCTGAAAAATGGCAAGCACTACCATGGTGTATGTGAGCCAAAAACTTGGTGGAAGCATGAACTAGCCAATTGCCTAGGTAGGGATGAGTGAGGATCCCTTAAAGGTGAACCAATGCCACCAAAGGACCCAGAATATGTTTAATCTCCCATGGGGCGGATTCAAGACCGAATGGCAAAACTGCAAATTGAAAAAGATCATCCCCTATGGCAAATCGCAGATCTCTTTGATGTGCGTATGCCATAGGAACATGGAAGAAAGAATCCTGAAGATCTATGCCAGTCATAAAATCAGAGATGCATATTAAGGGATCTATGGACTGTAAGGTCAACACCATGAAATGAAATGAACTGTCCTGATCCAAACTTGCACCCTTTGCAGGACCAGAACCGGCCTGAAAACCTCCAGACACTGCCTCTACCAGAAAAAAAGGAATAAGTGCCTTTTCCCCGCCCTGCCATGGCTACCGGAACACTTGCACCTTCCCCTGAAGGACCTGCACACCACCTAAAAGAGCTTGTGTCCTTTCTCAACCCCTGGGTATAGGAGTCCATATGTCGTCCTATTGGGGAGATTGGCTGACAGTCTAAAAGTTAACCGTCCCTGAAAAAAATTAAGGCCTGTTGAACTTTTACATCCTGTTCTCAGGGCTCTTCCAAAATGGTCAGGACTTCTGCTTTGAAGATCCTTGCATCCCTTTTTCTCCCACTGAGGAGGACTCTTTAGGCAGAAACTTCGACCCATCCCTTGAAAATGGCCAGGAATCCTTTCCAAATAAATGAAAGGAAGAGGAAGACCGATCGCCAAACCCTCATCCACAAATAAAAAGTCACCAGTAGTACCACATGTATGAGGAAGTCAGAACAATCAGGTTCCTCCTGAATTGCAGAGGCCAACCTTTCACAATCTGAGACAAGAGACAGGAAAGTGTGAGCAGAATAAATACCAGCCTGAAGAGCCATAGTTTCTGCAGAAAGGGCTTTCTTAGGAGCCCCTTCCCCCTCCTTATCAGTAGTTTCGGAAGGAGAACAACTATCCAGGTTTATGGCTGTTCCATCAATTAGAGTAGCCAGCATGGCATCCACTGTAACATTAAATGGCAGAGAAGCTCGCCTTCCTCTAGTGAATAAAGCTTCTGCAAAAAACAGTTGAACCGAGGAGCGGGCCAGAACCACACCTTCCTCCAACTGACAAGTCTATACTTCTGCCTTGAAAAGGCAATGCAAAAACGGTAGGCGTAATACATTGAGGGAAATGCCCTGGTCACTGCAGTCTCAAACAACTTGCTAACTTCTGCCACGGAGAACAAGCCCAGAGGCCAGCAGAGTACCCAGAGCAGATTCTCTGAGCAGAAAGTGGCTCACCTTCATCTGAAGAATACAGAACATGCCTCCGCTAAGATGCTCTCTCGATTATAGCATAGACTGGCCAGGAGCAAACTGCCCCCTCAAAATAGTACAAAAATCCACCAGGAACCAAGCCAGAAGAGCCTCCAAAATGCCAGGACCTTGCCTCTGCGCTGTAGCAGCCTACTGGACCCAAAAGACTAAGAGATACATCTTTGTCCAGATGACCATTAAACGGACTGTACACAACTCCTCCATGGACACCATTACACCACATGAGTAACATTCCTAAAAAATGTAGAAACGACTTCAGGCAAAGCCCTTACTGTGAGTGTCACAACCGACAAACAGAGGAGCCTACCCTCTCCCCTATTTCTGCCAGTGTCAGTATTTCGCCTTCCACCCAAAAGTACAGCCCCAGCCACCTCGAGCTGGAAAACACCGTCTTTCCGACTCACAACGAACAGGCTGGCGAAGACCACACCATTGCTCCCCTGCAATAGTGCATCTCCACCCACAGGCTGATTGGGCCAGCTCCGCAGTGTCTGACCAGAAACACAACTCGGCTGGCACGGCATCATGCTGCTTATTAAGCCAAAATTAAAACAGGAGGAGTTGTTTAGAAAATCACGTGGTATGGGTGTCTGGTGAGGCAGAATTGCCTCACTGTCATAATGAAGGGAAGCTTAGGATGGAAAATGAGGTAATGAAAGAAATCGTGTTGCAACTATTACTATAAATAGGTTCCTTGTGATTAGTGCTAGAATGATACAACAAGAACATCATTCTTCGTTGTATTTGCAGCTTCCCCCAAAGTGACCTGCCAGGTGGTCTCAACTCTTAAGGGGGTGGAACCAACAGTACGTGATGGAAGATTCCAGGCCCATTCAAATCCTCATTTACTAGCGGACACCTCCTCTGGCAAGAGGAGTAGCAGGTACGAAAATATCACGCTGACAGTGTATGCCTTTTTGGTTCCTTTCAGTCTCAAATAGACATTTTAGTTCTTTAGATTCAATAACCAGCAACTCTCAATATAGGAATGGGATGGAACTTTCCTAAGGAGATACAGTTAAATTTACCGAAATGTCCACAGAAGACATCCATGTAGATAGTGGTTACTTGTTCATGAATAGTTCAAAAACCCTTGGCATTCTGTTTGTATCCAGCCATTTGTTGGTGCCTAAAACTAATTCTGTGATCTAGTCAGAAACATTATAGCTTGTGCACTTCAAATGTATTCTCCACTTGTTGCAGCAGTGGATGAGACTGATTGTGTGGCCACTCAGATTTGAATTTTGGGTGGTAAAATAAAGTAGCCAGCCCTGCATCAAAGAACAGAAATTTGTGTGCTTGCAAATTTTAGGTTGCAATCTCAACCAACCTGCTGCAGATTGGTGTTTAGACAAAATATTGAAAAAAAATATTGCGTGTACAAATATTTGTGTCACAAATATTAAGGACAAAAATATTTTGAAAATAAGTTTCTATGGGTAGACAAAGTTTTACTTTATATAACTACATAGATGTACGTTGATGGGTACTTTGATGTGGAGTGAAGAATAGTAAATCTTTCCTTACCTTTTGCACTTACCTTCTCAATATTTTAGTTCTTGATATTTTTGACACAATATTCTGTCCACGTAATATTATTGTTACTGATATTCTGTCCGGGATCCCTGCAGATTTCCCTCACTCCTAGCATGGACTTGTGTAAAAGTTCAGTCCCGCTACTTCTAAGACAAGACAGGCCACAAATGCACAGAAGGGCCTCATGCCTGGTGTTCTTTGCTCCTAAATGTGACTCTGTTATAAAACCCAACTTTCAAGCCACCTTCTTTGTGAGTTCTCAGTGCAGGCCTCCGTATTAGACATGTTAAAGACCTAATCATAGACAGGGACATGTGGAATCATACACATGTCAGTTGGCCAACGCTAAAGGTTGTGAATAGAATCAGATTGAGCTACAGTGTGCATGATAAGATTAACTTTGCTTTGCTCCTTGCCTGGTCCCAAGTTGAGTGCATGAGTGGTTATGCCAGCCACTAACTCCTTCTTTAGCTGGACATGTTGAGAGCTTAGGTGTATCAATGAAAACGCCATGATGGATAGGACATCAACTGTTTGGCAAGTTACATGGCTTATGAAGTGTCTAATGGGACACATCTTCTCTTGCTCACTTGAGCAATGCCCTGGATTAAAATATTTGCTACATGAATCTGACCAGGCCCTTTTATCTCCTTTTACAAGCGGCATGTAGGTATACCACACTAAAAGACTAGGGAAATACATCATTGTCCATAGGACCATTAAATGGGCTTTACACAACTCCTCCAAGATCACCATTAGAGTAACATTCATATAAAATGTAAAAACGACCTAATGCAAGGCCCTTACTGTGAGTGCCACAATGGACAAGCAGAGGAGCCTAACCTCTACCCTATTGCTGCCACTGTCAGTATTTCATCCTTCATCCGGAAGTACAGCTCCAGCCATGAAAAACACCGTCATTCAGACTCGCACCAAACAGGCCGGTGAGGACGACACCCCTGCTACATGAATCTAACCAGGCACTTTTATCTCCCTTTACAAGTGGCATGTAGGTGTACCACCCCAATTACTTATCCACATACATTACAGTGAGCCTTCCTCCTCAAGACCTTGCTTCCCTTGTTCCTCAGGGGTAGTACAGTGTGAGCTTTGATTAATGTTTAGATGCTTAATATTGATTTATTTGTATTTTAAAAGTTCTGGTCTGAAGGATGCATTCAAAGTACACATTTCTAAAAAATACAATCTCATAATTATATAAATATTTTTTAGAGAACAATTAGAAGCATGTCAGTAAGCAGTGAAAGCTGGATAACAAATGCAAATATCATGTTTTATATGTACTGCTAAATATTGCACTCATGCCTTTTCTAAGCACTAGAAATCATTGATAAGGGAAAATGATTAGTTATTCATTCTTCGTTTCCTGAGGTGAGGCCAGAGGTAGGAACACAGAGGGTGAATGTTGAGCTGTGGGAGATGACTAATATTGTTAAAATAAGTCATAACCTTATTGAAACCCGGACAATATCATGCTAGTAAAAACAAAACAGACACTTTCTTAGTGGTCCTCAAATACCGCAGCCACAAAATACCGGTTTGAAGTCCTGAGTTAGGATTTCCAGTAAAAACTTAGAAGTCACCACTTCATAGCTGTCAAGTTTTCATTATATAAGATCTGATTGGTAGGGGGCTATTGCAATAATAGAATATCACAGAATGACATCTATGTCACAAATAAATTAGCAATGAACATAAATTACCTTTCCTCACATTTTATTTTGAGAAAAGAGCCTTTTCAGTTTTACATTAAGTATTGCTGTAACTTCAATATCACACTGTTATTCCCAATTGTTATTCTTTATAAAAGGAGCTCATTTATATTCAATTCCAACCAACAGTAAAGGTTATAACATCAAACATTCAAAAGAAGACAAAGTCATAAGTGACAGTTGTCTTGTTCGCCACTGAAATAGATTCTCAGCCAACACGTTTCACAGTGACATATGCTGCTTCTTCAGGGCTGAAATTTTGGAGAAACAAATCAATTACATTGTTACATTACCAAGTATACATGTATTATATCAAAAGCTCTTTTCACATTAGATCAACAAATTAAGACTTTAAAAACATATTTGAATTATTACCACATGAAGACTCATAATGCCAATTTCAAGAGCACATTCTATTCATATTCAAGAGAAAGCAAATGATCTGATAGCAAAAAGATTTTATATGTGAAAGTAGACACAGATCTACTTCTTTTATTCTGAAAAGCATTCCCAAGGCTCAGATGGATAAATTCTTTTAAACCCTCTTCGGTTGCCCATATGCCAAAGACATATGTTGGCTGAGAATTCATTACAGTGGCGAACGAGGTGACTATGATTTATAAATTCGTGTCTTCTTTAGAATTTTTTTAATTATAATTATTTTTGAAGGTTAGAATTGAATGTACATGAGCTCCTTTTATAAGAAACACGTTTGTGAATACGATTGTAATATTGAAGGTACAACAATACTTAATATAAAATCGAAAAAGCTCTTTTCTGAAAAATAAAATGTGATGAAAGGCAATTTATGTTAATTGCTAATTTATTTGTTACATTGATGTCCTTCTGTGATTTTGTGTTATTGCAGTAGCTCCCTACGAATCAGATCTTTTTAAGTTTCTAAATATCGACCTGGTTAGGTACCGGTCAAGTAGTTTAGAGCTAGCGGATGGCTATAATTATCTTTGCCCAAAACTTTTGTAAGTGTTCATTTTGCTTATGTGTGACATTTCCAGGTTTTCAGTGTTCTTCACATTTTAAGCCATTACGTGTGAAACTTTTGAGTGGCTATTTATTGCAAGAAAAAACAAAGCTGTTACATTCATTTAATGAGATAAATGCATAAAATGCACCATTTTGTGCATTGCAATATCTAGAAAAGCCTTAACAACTCAACAGTGCCCTGGCCGAAGGTGTCAGTTACATAAGACATGCTACAGTGGCAGCTGTGTTTTGGATGTACCACTTGCCCATAATGATTGATTGACTTGATTGGTGGTGATATTTACAATGGAGTATGAACGTGGATTGAATAACGTTTCCCATCCTCAGAGAGAAGAATGTCAAATACTGCCAATTGTTTTAAAAGTCCTTCGTATGAGTTTTTAAGATATAGCTAATATAGTAAACTAGTACACATGTGTGCGTGAGACCAGAGCAGGAAACACCTAATGCATCATGATGTAGACAGCTACTTTTAATGTTCCTGTGTTCAGACTGAGTTCTCCATAGCAACCCCACTCTCATAGGCCCGGCTCACACTCTGGATACTGAAACAGTATTGCAGCGTTTCCTGTAGTTGCCAGCTTCAAGGTAACTAACGACAGTAGCATTTTAGTGTGGTATTGCGATACCAGCACTAAAATGCATTAGAGTGAGTCACGATGTGTTGTACTTGCCGGGTTGATTTTTACTTCAGTATTTTTATTTACAATAATATACAGTGTATATCATGACCACAGGGTGCCAGTGTACTGTGCGTTTATTTATTTTTATTTTTGCAGTTTTATATTGCGTGAACATAGTCCGAAGGCATCAGAGCGCTTTAGAACACACAGATTGCAGGGCTACGGTGAGTTATATTATTTATAGTTGAACTTGGACGTTTACATCAGTGTATGTATACAGGAGTTACCAGAAGAGACAGCTACAACAAACGGCAGATGACATGAACAGTTAAACAAAGGCAGATCAGGGTGCATTGTAGAAAGTAAATAAGTCTGGTCGAGGGAGAATTAACCCAGATGCCTATCAAATAGGAGGAGCTTGAGGCCCTTTTTGAGGGTTGCTAAACCGTTGGATAGACAGAATGAGGGAGGCAGAGAGTTCCAGATTCTAATGTCGCTGCCAGAGAAAGAGTGATTCATATATTGTTCTTGCCTGAATGTGGGGGTTTCCGGGAGCAGGGATTGGGCATTTGTGGAACCCCTATTTCCCCCATAGATTTTCAGTTTCTCGTTTAGATAGAAGGGTGAGGAGGAGGAGTGGAAGGCTCTGTGGGTGATGCAAGCAATTTTGAATTCATAGTGGAGCCATTGGAAGATTAGCAAGGCTAGGGAAATGCGTTAACATTTCAAGAGACCTAAAGGGAAGCTTACTGCAGCATGTAGTGTTGCTCTCAGTGGGCTTAGGTGAACTTTGGGAATGCCTGAGGGGAGGACAGTTCCATAGTCTAGTCTACAGATCTTTGGAGGTAGTTCGTATTAGGTCCTGCTCCGAGATTGGAGAGAAAGATGACCATGATTGTATTGCTTTGCATGTTAGAGCCTCTACCGTTTTCCAGCGAGTCATTGAGGGAAGCAAAATATTGATATCTCTAACTTTTTTATCAAAGAAATCCACAAAGTCATTGCAACGTGTCACTGATGGCTTAGGAGCCAAAGTGATAGCAGGGTTATTAGACTGTGCAATAACATTGAACAGGTGCTTCGGTTTATTCTTTGTGGAATTCACAAAGGGTCTGATATGGGAGGATTTGGCTCTGAGGATTTTGTATTTGTATTGTTTCTGGCTTTGCAAGAAACTATAAAGAGACCAGGAAGAATGGTGCTTTTCTCGATCCTTTCTCGTATTTTCGAATAAGCTTTTGTTCTTCATAAAGCTCTTTAGAGAACCAGGGCCTAGAGGGTTTTGATCTGGATACTGTGCTCTTCAGTGGTGCACATTTGTCAGTAAAGGATTCCATGCAGGACCATTTTCAAAAGTATGCACTATGCTTAAACGCAAAGTGTCCAGACTAGAGATGTAAGAATAATTCCTGTGTATTGCTGAAACATGTGCTGCCCCACCTCTTTTGTTCTCTCATGCTATCTCGTATCTCTCACATCCACCAAAGTGTTAAAGGTCATGTCAATGGCAACGAGTCTCTTAACAGTACGCTCGTGCTGCCATCATTCCCACCCTACCTGTAATCCTACGTGACCTTTGTCCGACCCCGTTTCAGTAGGCTTCACTGCACTTCACTACCACAAAAGCAATGCCGCAAAACCAGTATATTCTACAGAAGTCCAAAGCCTTGGCGTTCGCTTTCTGCACTCTTGCTAAAAGATTAATGGGCCCATCATATAAACCACTAATGTTGGTCATGTCGGCTAAATTCCTTCCAGCAATTACATACGGAAGTGCAGCCCAATACGGGAAAGATGCAAGCCTTCTCGAAAGGCAGCAAATAAAAATCTATAAGCAAGTCTTCAATCTTCCTCGCTCTGCTTCCCCTGCACAGATAAGGCTGGAATTTGGTCTAACACAACAGCAGCTCGACAGGAAGGCCCACACAATAAAGATCTGGTACAAAATAAGTAAAAACACTGCCAGCCCGCTAGTAGCAGCACTATGGAGTTCAGTAAATGGCAACCCTAATTCAGTATACAACAGATACCTAAACAACTCCTTGCAAGGGACGAAAACAAAGTACCTATGGGATTCCAACATGTCGTATTCCCTTTTATGTCGAGCAATAAAAAAGGAAATAAGTACCCAATCTTTTCTAGATGAAAAGCTAAACATGGGCAAAGCTCACATGCCTGGCTGGTAATGCACACTTATACCACCATGGCCCCATCACAATACCTGGCCAAAACCTTCGCACTTCACATCAAGCATCACTTCCTGACTCTGCGTTTGGGAGCATCTCCTGCTAGAGCGGATCAACCATCGTGGAAGAATAGAGGAGAGACTTCCTGCAGGCTATGCAAAGGCCCAAAAGAAGATATGGTTCACCTGATTTGTATTTGTCCAGCCTTAAAAGAAGCCTGCAGACAACTATTAAAACCGCTTTTTATGAGAAATGGGACTTGTTCCTGTCGGTCAGCGGTGATGTCAATGTTTGATCCCAATGACGCACAATCAATATGCAAATTCATCAAATTCTTGACTGCACACACCAAAGACGTAAACCTGCCATCCGGGATGCATACCTAATCACGCACTTTTTTTGCATCTTAGAATTAAGAAACTGATTTTAGATCCTCGCATGGTCTCATGGCCAAGGAATTTATGGAATTTTAGAGATGTTTTATCTTTTAAACATGTTGTATTATGGGATGATTGTTATGGTTTTTATTAACTAAACAATAAAGATTGCAACTATGAAAAGCAATGCACTCAAATTAACAACGTGCAGATTATTTTATCTTTATCGTAAGTGCCAACGTTTTAGAGAATACAAGTGGAGATTTTAAAGAAATAGTCGAGAGAAAGTATTTTCCCCACAAACTTATATTGCAGCAAAAGCAATCTTCCTGAATTGGGTCTATTGGTATGTTTGGTGACAATCAGCATTTCATTTTTGTCAGTTTAATAACAGCGCAAACAAAAACAAAGTTTTAAACTCCGTTTTTTTGCGCTATGAAGAACTGCCAGAAAACATTGAGGCCTGTCACTTGCTTTAATCTCGTCCTCCAAGAATTAAGGATGAAGAGTTATCCTTTGATGTCTTAGTTAATGCTTGGTGGGGTGGGTGCTAGAAGGTTTGGAGTGTGTGTGACAGGCATCATCATTTTATTTTTGGCAGTCTTATGAAACTCTGTATCAAGTTTCTACATGCAGGAATCAGGAGGCGGGAAACTAGCCTCAAAATCGGTTGTCTCCTGTTTGAATCGTGAGGGTTGTCATGTATGCTTTATTTACGCAGCAATGCGTGTGCATGCAGTTTGCCATTTTCAAATGGAACTAGAACACATACTAAAAAATAATTGTCGAGCAACAGTGTGTAGGAAGCTGCCAGGGCCGCACAAAGAAAAAATATTCTAAAAGAAAATCATTGTAAAAAAAAAAAAAATACATTGACCCACAAGTCGTTGGCACTCAAAGGGGTGAATGACAGCTTTGTGCTGCAACAAAATGCCTTCACTCAAATAGAAAGGAACCAATGCCTGAGGTGTGAGGAAAATATATGTAAATAATAAAAAGACAAACCATGGAAGAAGAGGATTGGTTTTAAACCCTGATAACTAAGTATATTTTGGTCAAGTCTGTAGCCTTTTCTAGTGCCAGGTCTAAAACCATTCTAAAACCCCTGGACTAAAGAGGCAGACCTTTAAAGACTCTGTAAAACTACTCAGAAAAGTGAGAATTCGAATGTTATGTACAAGGAACTGTAATGCTTATCTGCCAAGACCAAGAGATTTGGTCCACCCAGTGTTACTTGGCTGAATTTAAGAATGAACACCGGATTGGAAGATGAGGACCAAAGAGCTATCTTAAGTTGTTGAGGGAGTATACGTTTCTGCATGAATCCTGGATCTTTCCCGAAAAGTTTTCTATGGATGATAAACCTAACCTTAAAAACAATCCTTAAAAACAATGTGCCGTATTATTACGATCTGGTGTAGAGATTTAATAAAGGGTGATTGTGGTGGCATCTGTGAAACCCCTGCACCGGTCCGTCCATCTAATATTCACTTTTTTATATAAATTGAAGAGAAAGGGGGGGGGCTTCAATTTGGAAAGCTTTAAATAAATAAATAACACTTTTTGGGGCTTTTGACCCCTGCCAAACAATTTCTGCACCAGTTTTAGAAATTTAGCAGCTAATCCATAGGGCTGACATTTAGGCAGAGGCAGCCTGCTGAGCCAGTAATGCAGCAGACAGCCATTCTTTTTGAGACTGTGGACGTGGATCCAGGAAGCAGTATGCAAGCCAGCAGGACACTAGTACTCCAATTTCCCCTGGTACTATGGCCAACAAATCGCTTTATGCTTTAGTTTGCCCTCAGTAGCGCATGCCACCCAATGCTGGAAAGGTCCTACTCTTCCTCAAGGATTGGTGGTCCATCTCTTCCGACAGATGGGTCTTGCAAATTGTTCCAACAGCCTACGCCCTACCTTATCTCTCCTCCGTATCTTATTTTTCTCCAATGTATTTCAACAGATCATCTGTTCATCCTGCTGCAGCATATATGTTTTTATCTCTCCACTGTGCCATAGAGAGGGCACCAAATTCCCACTATTTCTCACAAAAAGAAAGGGGGCCTCAGACCTACCTTGGTCAGCAAATCCTTGAACGCTTTCCTGCAGAAGGACGAAGTCAAAATCCTACATGCTCTGGACCCAGGAGACTAGATGATGTCCTTGGACTTGCAGGATGCTTTTCATATACCCTTCCTGCAGCCCCACAGGCATTACCTGTAGTTCGAGAGGGGGGGACCAGAAGCATTTTCTGTTTGTCATACTCCCCTTCATCCACCCTAGTGCTCCTCATGTGTTCAAGAAAGTTATGGTGGTAGTCGCTGCCCATGTTTAGAAGTCAGGAGTTTCTGTATTCCCATATTTAAACCACTGGCTGCTAAAAGCAGCTACGCCTCAGTCAGTTTCTGACCACCTTCGGACCCTGGCAGCATTTTTGAATTTATTCGTTTTTTCCATAAATGAGCCGAAGTCCCACCTGATTCCCTTATAGAGACTTGAACACATTGGGATGATTCTAGACACTGTCTTTTCAGGGCGTATCTTCTACAGTAGTATCCTAGTGAGGGCTGCTCTGAGGCCTCTAAGCCTTGTGCATGCTCCTTGTCAACTACATCAGGTGGCACATACTAGCCTGAAATCTCAGTGAGCCTTGCATTAATGCCCCACTTCCAACACCTTCCAGGTCTTGTCGGAGATCGCTCAAGACCTGCAGTGATGGTTGACCGATCACAGTTTGTCCTGCAGCAGGCTGCTCTTCCTTCCCCACCAAGATCTGACAGGGGTGATGAATGCATCAATACAGGTTTGGGTGGGTTCACATGGGGAAGGGAGATCAAAGGACTCAGTTCTCCAATGGAGGGCCGGCTCCACATCATCGTTCTAGAGCTGTGGGCCATTGTCTAGCACTGAAGGCTTTCTTGTGGTTAAACAAGGTAGCACCGGACATCTTTCATCAGCAGAAGAAGCCTTTGCTAGATGTTTTTGCAAGAACACTCATCAGGAGATTCATTCTGGCTGGAATGGAACGAGGGACTCCTTTAACCCTTTGTGCCACTACTTCTCCTCCCCTGAGTTTTAGAGGAGGGAAAGAATAACCAGCCCAAATCATCCTACTGTCCCCAGGTCTGACCTGGACAGTGTTGTACCTGGAACTCCTGGGAAGACCCATCTGTCCTCGGAGCAAGCTCCCACTTTGGTAGGACAAGCCTGTCTCGCCAACAAGCCAGGTTTCTTGACCGTAATGTAAACAAATCACACCTCCGTGCATGGAGATTGAGCAATGGCAATTGACTACGTTTTACTTGCCTCTTGAAGTGATGGATCCTTCTCACCATACCACTCCACTCCACAAAATCCATTTATGCTAGGCACTGGTACACATTTGTAACTTAGTATGGTGCCCTAGACACAGACCCCATACTGGTTAAGCTGCTGGATGTCCTTTTATTTGTTCTGTATTTAGCCCAGCAAAGCCCTACAGTGGGCACTGTAAACGTTTATTAGTCTGCCCTTTTGCCCTTTCTACATTTACTGGACCAGATGTTCTTGTTCAAAACACCTACAGTGATGAGATATAAAGGCTGGACATATGTCCCATCCTAAGCCATTTCTGATATAGTATTTTAAATTGATCTTGAAATTCCTCATTATTAGGCATTTTTATCCTATCAGAAGCTCCTTGCTGCTTATCCTGACTTCAAGATTGTCTTCCTCATTGTGATTACGTAAACTCTTCATGTGAGTGTAGCTGCCCTTCATTGTTTTTTCCTGACTCACTGGTGCTGAGGAACCGAGCAGCATTCTTACCAGAAGTCTGAACTCCCCACCAAGTTGGTCAGTCCATCTCTCTACCAGCATGCTTTGCTTTAGCTCGTCCCTTGAAAGAGGAGAAGAGGCTTCATCACTTGGGTGCCAAAAGAGCTTTAAGCTTTTGCATAGATATTACCAAGGACCATCAAGTGAATGATCAACTTTAAGTGGGGTCCTCTGGAATAAAGAAAGGGTGTGCTGTGCAGAGGAGGACCCTGTCGATTTCGATAGTCCTCTGCATTAGGATTTGCTATATACTTCCCAAGAAGCAGTGAATGGAACCTGTGATAGCCATTCCACCAGGGCAAGGACACTACCACTATATTGACACTAGTAATGCTGTCCCTAATATCTGCCAAGCTGCGTCCAAACTGGGGTGGCATGGTGAGCAAAAGAACGCTGGATTAAACCCAGATCTGTGACTGGGGGTGAGTGTTTGCATTGTTCAGCACTCCGTCCATCATCTTTTTGTGTTGCTGAAGAATCTGAATATACAGGTATTCCTGGGAAGAACAAGTTACTTACCTTGAGATATACTCATTCTGGTACATACTCTAACAGCAGATCCCTCACTGCTCTCCCACCCTCCCGTTCTGTGGAGTGGTCTTTTTTTAACATCTAAAAACATTACAAGTTAGTATTTGGCGCATTGTAACCAATAATTGTTCATGCTTTGCACCTGAGATGGTAGAAAGGGAAAATGTAAGAAACTGATGTTCAGCTCACAGGTGTAGTGATTACATATGGCTGTGCTCTGTCACTTCCAGGGCAGTGTGGAGCCAGCACAGAGCCACACAACTCTACCTAGTGGAATGTGAGAGCATTGTTACAAACATCTGAGGATCCAGTCTGGCACCTGCGGATATTCCAGCGTGTGGTTGGATGTAGTTGGGAGTCCCATTTTTAGGTGAAGTCTAGCAGAGAGTGCATGTTGTCTGGTTGCGAAAAACCTATTGTGAATTTACATGGGTCTAAGTGCTTACCCTTTGCTTACCATTGATTGGCTTTATTACGCTCTCATTTGCTTCATATCCAGTAACTTGTCTCCATTAATTTGTGTATGTCCCTCCAGTGGAGCATTGGCTCTTAACGTCTTTACGGTCCTTTTAATTGGCTGATTTGTAATCTTCCATTGCTCATATTTAGAGAGGTACTTCTTTTCTTTTGCATTAAACACTCCATGAGAGTGGATGTGTTTTGTAGCTCTCTTGTGCTGCTTCCCCCGCTCAAATACCTGCCTATGCCATGTTGTGTTGCTCCCCAACTCTCCCAGCTTCTTTGTAAAAGCATAGCAACAGGGATATTTTTGATGTTAAATGGCTAAAGGTCAAACTTTCAGGTTTAGTTGAGTTTTATCACCTGTATTCAAAATTTTGCATTAATGCACAGGCCTGGGTCCAAAAGACTGTCATGGCGCAGGGAGGAGGACCATCTGAGCCACTTACTCAAATGGCATTTCAGGCTTATGGGGTGCTTAGTGTAACTCTTCTCACAGATACCCATACATCTGCTCTCTGGGCAACTACAGAAGACCAGATGGCTGAAACCTGTGAAGAATAAAATGAGCCATGGCAAATGGTTTTCCTATACATTCTGACACTTCCTTATTCTTATTTAAAAAAAAATCGGAGTTTCTTGAGTGAGCAGCATTTCATGAAACATCCTGTATAAACAGTGAAAACATTTAATTCAATGTACAATATTGATATATCACATGATATGTGTTTGCTTTTCCTCCAGTATTTTTGAATGTTTTTCTTTTACTTTTTTAAATAGTGCTTGACAGACAAAAATTGACAAAGCCAATAGATTGGCATTGACATTATACACACATGACTTACTAGCTTTGCCCGTGCTTGTTTCTCTTCAAACCAGCCCGCGTTTGTTGTTTTACCAAGTCTCTTTACCAGGCTCCACACTTACAGAGGCTTCTTTCCTGGAACTCAAAAACCCTTCAACACAGACACTGTTTTTACCATCATCACGTCTCTTCTGGTTCCCTTTCTCCACTTTCGCCACCTATTTTACAGCACTTCTCTCGATCTGGGGACAGCCACATACTTCCCATGTGGAAGAAGGATTGTATGATAAGGAACAACAGTGCATGGTGTGTGTTTCTGACAGTGATACAATCAGTAGCATCATTAATGGTGTTCTGGACATTGTGCTTGAACAGACTAAGAGTAGTCAACCTTTCAATGATGTTTGAGTGAGGAGGAAAGCTTAGTGAACTGCTTTGCCAAATGTTCATTCCCAAGCTGAACAACGGGTGGATCTTTCCACTCGTATTTTGCTTAAATCTGGTGTGGTTACTGTTTGGTGTATGGTCAGAGAGATCCCACTTCTACATAGGGATACATTAAATAGCTTATAGAATAAGATGTTCAGGGACAGCATATGATTTGTGGTACTGTCTTACAAACAGGAGGCTGCTATTTATCATGCACACGAACGGTCAGGAGACAAAGTACAAAAGCCCATTTCCTCATAGTACCAAGCGTAAGGAAAAATTTAACATTGCACACCACAGAACTGAGCTTCACTCTTCATTGTTTTCTTACATGAGGAGGAGTTTTAGAATGTAACCCCATATCATTTGACCTGGCATTTTCGGCCTTTTTCTTCAACAGGTAATGATCCAATTACTTACCAGTAATCTTCATTACCACAATCCTTAGGCCTTCTCATTCAAGCCCTTTCTGAATGACTTGGGAAACATGAGGGGATAATGCATCATCTGCTTTTAAATATGGCAGTGGTGTGTTTTGAGAAATGGATTGTGATACTTAGTAATGGTTAGGATGGTCTTGACAAGGCTCTGGGAGTTCCGCAGAAAAATAGTACAGGAGAAAATAGGAAGCGCTGAACACCTGGGCACATGACATGAAAGATTTCCTACAGAGGCCACCTGTGGGAGAGGAGATGCTTCATAGTTACGATTTTCAGAAAGGAGAGGAAACCATTACCTGCTGCTTTTATGCCAGAAACCTGAGTGAGTGGTTACACTCGAGGCGGTAGGTCACCTGGGCAAACAGACAGGCACTGAATGTAGGGCACAGTGCCTGTGGCTATGGTAAGGAGGAAACAGGCTCTCCAAAAAAGAAATGGTGTTTGAAGGATCGTTTGTAAGTAGGAAAATTGCCTAATAAACTGTGGCCTCAATTCTTCCATAAACATGAAATTGATGTGGTCTGAGTTTGTGGGATCCGGGTGGGTGATCAGATGAGGGGGTGCCACTGCTATGTTTTGTTGCTACTAGAAGTTTGTGCTTACGGGCTGCAGATCAATCTGTCTGTCCCTTCCTTTTTGTTTATGTATTGTTTTTCCTTGCTCTGGTGGGCCCTTTCCCTTCTTTGCTGCTGGTTCCCCTGCGTTCTTCACCCCAGGTTCCACTGTACCTCCCACTGACTGCTGCTTCTCTCTGCTCTGTCACCTCTTCTCATTTGCTGTGTGGAGAATTCTGTATCTCCTGTCTGCGTTTAGCTCTTATTTGTGTGCCTTTCTGACCTCGAGGACATTTGTAAAATTGGAGGCGGATTTCTCCTCGTGGTGCTGTCCTAGCTGGAACAATGGAAGCAGGGTGTGTTTCCTTTTACCACATTATCTCTTGGGTACCTTGAAATGTCATTCCATGATCTTAATGAAGGCTTGAAATATCCGGGAGGAAATTCTTGAAGCTCAGGGTTTATATCTCCTCATCTAAAACCAGAAAGAGCAAGGGTCTTTGGGAATTAATAAAAAGATATTGTACTTGCCTGGAGGGGTAAAGACTGAAGGATACCATCGTTGTTGTGCTGTCAGGACAGTATTTTACCAAGCGCCTTCGTCCCTCACCCTTGTATGTGTAGGGTGCAGATATGGCCATGGTCTGAGCCATGATCCGACTATGGCTTGCCCAATTACAGTCATCCACCTTTAAGAGTTACTAAGAGCAGCATGGGGTGGAACAAACCCTTATGTAATTACTGGGCCTTCTCAGATTTGTTTTTTCTGTACACGCACACAGCAGACTGCTGTTCATTTGAATAAGCTAGCGAGGTGTAGCTGATGGTATGTTTTACTCCTAAATATAATTATAGTTTGTACGCATATTGCACACAAGTCCTCCTGCACACTGCAAAACGCTGCACCCATAGGCAAGGTAAGGGCACCTTTCTGGTCACTAACGTACGGCACCAAAAGTCCTTCCACATATAATCACAAGAAATACAATACAATGCCAAATAAACTCCACTGCTATCCTCCCCATCAAATTTTAGCATGTTGTCCGTCCGAAAATGTGCTTCAGTACCCCACATAGGCCCTAAAGAGTTTAAACTGCTGTGTAAACATTACAGTGCCTTACAGTTAGTTGCAACTCTTGGCTGCTGTGGTCACCCATGAGGGGAAGTGAAGGAATTAGAAGGGAAGCGGATGGGGACAAGGAATTATACGATTGTAGCATATGGCCATCTGCTTTGGATTGCTTAATATAATTCAGTTATTCCAGATTATGACCTTCTTTGTTAATTTCAAAAATAATTTACAAAATGTTCTGCTACAACTGAGACTACACTGATGGAGAGCTTGTCTTCAAACCGAGAAGATTTAAACACAGGAAAGACCGGTAGAAAACTGAAAAGAAACTGAGAAGTGCTGACCACTGTTGGTAATGCAGCAAAAATGGGATGAGGGCGTTTCTTGTGGCACATAATAAAGCAGCTGGGTATGGTGAGTGGCACAAGTGAAGGCAGACCTTGCTGAAACAGGACGTTGATGCCTATGCACAAAGGCATTTTGCCTCTACAAACATCCTTGCAGTGACCCTGCTAGTATCTCCTTGGGAGAACCATAATTCTTCCCCTTACAACCACCATTAGGACAGTGTTTTAACTGTGCTCAGATACCCGAAGCTGCAACGACTCGCTGTGGGATTCACAGAGTACTTTTGATTATCGGGTTGCGACGATTCATTTTGCCTGAGCAGTTATGAGGGTTCCTGACAGGTCACACTGGATCGTGTATTGTACCAGTTGGTAGAGTCATTCATATTGCATTATAGCCTGCTACTGAGGACAGCGGTTGAGAAAAACCCTGAACCTGAGGTATAGGCCAGAGTACAGACAGGCCTATATCAAGGGAGAGAATGTTGAACAACCGTTGTAGCCAGAGGCAGAAGAACAATGATGAAGTTAAAACATTCCACCCACTTAGGGTAGAATATTTTAAATTAAAAGGGCAGATACATTACAGAGTTGGATTTGAAGATATATACCAACTCTTACTGACCATGAGCCACTCCATTTTATTCAATCTATCTTTAAAAATTCCAGTTTTTTTAATGTGTCTTGGATTTTTCTTGTGCATATTCTTTCTGTTTTCCCCTTCTCTTTTGGCTAGGTTTATGGAAGTTTCCCTCCTATATTGTAGGTTGCTTTGTTTGGTAGGCTGAGTTGTGTTCACTGGGATGGCATCCTGGTCTAGAGACATGGAATGCAGGGGTTAGTGTGTGTACAACTGAAAGTGCTATTGCAGTTTAAGTCTGATGGTATCTGGGGAGTAATTTTTGTTACAGCTTTGTATGTAGTGATCTCAGTACATCAGTTGTCGCTCTTGTCCCAAATACATCATTATACTTGTGAAAGAATGCAAAAGGGCTATTACTGTTTCTGTCAGTGGATCCTCCTGTGCTCACTAATTTTGTGGCACATTTAAGGTAAGTAGATAATAATGTGGAAGTGAATTATGGATCAAAAATGTGCTTAGTGCTGGTTGGTGCTTATATGATCGCAGTTATTGGCATTTAGTTGCTTAGCCTTTAGCATGGAAGAGCTGTGAATTTGTAGGAGGTGCCGTGGTTAGTGGTCGATAAGGCTGCTTGTGTGCTCAATAAAAAGGGCCTCTGAGTGAGTAGGAAGCTTACCAGTGCAAGTGAGGGAAAAGAGATCCTGGACCTCAGCTTGTTTGCTTCACATCTGGAGGCACATGGAGACCTGTAATAACACTATGAATAGCTCTGTCAAACTCAAAGAAGACTTCGAAAGAGATGGTTGTGTGTATGCATTTTCAGAAACTTTTACTATGTTTACCGTCCCAGTTTGGGAAAGATTGCCTGGGAAATGTGCCCATTTGCTTTGTTAAGTTTGCCCAGCCTGTTTTGTGATTAGCCATGTGTGTTTAGATCACAGACCATTATTTTTCATTGGATTGTGACAGGAATGTATTCTGTGCCCTTCATTATTGATATTGGCCTTTTGATAGTCCTTGTCCCTTGCTGGGGAGGAGGGTGGTAACTTAGTTGCCAATGGGGTGTCCAGAACAAAAGGCGAGGGGCTGTTTGGCTTGCTCGCCCATTGGTCACATGATTATTCTGTTTTCCTCTAGGCGGTTTAGTGGATTGACAACATGATTCGGTTACTTTCTCCTCTTATATCTGTTTGAGTTTCATCAGAGTAGACAAAATTTGTCAATTTTCTTTTTCCTTTTTAGCATCAAAAGTAGAGTGTTGAGCCTTTCAAGATAAAACCATCAGCAAAATGTGATTCTGCAAAGAGGTGGAAGTTCTGTTTATCAAACAAATCCAAACAGTTGAAACTGCTAAAGAGATTGTAGATCTCCTTCAGAGAATGAAAAGGGAAGCCTCCAGCATGGTTGCAACTGGCCAGGGATATTCTTCTGTACCAATTGTGTGATTGCTTTGTCTCTGACCACGCTTAAGTCAAAGGCAGTCTGCTGCTTGGTTCTTAACAGGCTATCAATTTCCGCAAATTTCGCCATCCATGTGTAGTGAATTACTCCCAAATATCGTCAAAGAAAAAGTGTTTCTCTCACGGTGCTCCCCTGACTATTAAAATAGATTAGTCGTACAGACCCAAATATATACAACTTTAAGTGGGTAGGAAATTCCTCAAATGTAATTCCCACCTCTCCTCTTCAACTGAGTTTTTATACATTGCCGTAGATCTCCTGTCTTTGGGGTAATTAATTCACTGTTGAATACCATTCATTTGGGCAATAAGTTTAATTTACAGGGACTATAAAAATATTAATAGTAAGCTCTGCTGGTACACATGCTTTTTATATAAGGATTTTATTTATTCATTTTGTGGGGATATAGATGAAGCGTGGATCCACAGTGGAGTGATGTAAATTTAAAAAATGCATTACTAGCCATTTAGTGTGGGATACTTGAGCATAGGTGGGCACTTACAAAATATTGTGCAAAAGACCTCTGAATCAGAGGTTGCAAAATCAAAATTACGTTGCTTTTGCAAGATGTTTACAATATGAAATTAAATGTACACATTGACATTTCTCAAGCGTTGTACTAATGAAGCCAATTGACTATAGTGCAGTTGACCTGTGAGGATGTGCCAAAGAGGTGAAATGGTGGAAATGAGGGAGGAAGGTCCGAGGCTGGAGAAGTGCATGGAATATTGAAAGGTCCTCAGTTCTGTAAAGGTTAGCTACTGTGCTGGTTGCCCTTCTCCCAAGTAGTTTGCCTCTAAGGCGACACTAAAGACCCAACTTGAGATCCACCTGTACCCTTCCACTGTTTTTGCTACCTTTTCCTTTGCGCTCTATTGGCATAGAAGCCCGAAACAAATGAATAAGCAGTCTCACCTGGTCTCCTGTATATGGTACTTGATAACAGGCTTGCTGTCACATAGCATGCGCCTTTTGTGTTTTAGATGTTGGTGGGGTCTGTCATAGCAAAGAGAAAGGAAGCTAAGCTGATAAAGGCATGGTAAGGAGACCTATGCTTTGGTCTTTGCGGGAACTAGTTGGAATGTGGGGTGTCTGACTGACCACAGGATGCACCCTGGGCTTGAAGTGAACCCACATGAGATGATGTCATTACAGTAAAGGAGGTCTCCTACGTTCCTGAAGCACCATAATGAGAACCGCTCTTTGGGTGGGACTTTTTAGGCATCAGTACAAGACATGGTACCACAGCAGTCCTCAGCATCGCTCATTAACAGAACGTAGTCTGTCACGCCTGTAATTCTTGAGATTAAATTGTGCAGTTTGGATGACATATTTGTGTCTACGTGTGCGTTACCCTGCAGCCCTCTATGTGACAGTCAGTATAAACAGTGTCCCCTCTGTGTGTGTGTGTGTAACCTCGATGTTGTTAGCATTGAGGCATCGGCACATAAGATGATTGATTGGTCGATTGATGGGCTGCCTTCTATAGCAGGTTATGCTTTAATATGGTCTTTGGGGGTCTGATGTGGCTCAATCTTCCAATAACTAAGACAAAATCTACTTTCTGTAAGGATCAAAGGACTGGCTGTTGTAAAGCTTGAACAGAAATCTTGTTTTGCCTTGTTGAAAAGATTCCTCCCCCTTTGGATTCACACTTGTAACTCTGGGCATTCAACAATTGAGTTCTGGGGGGCTCTTGAGTATAACCTTGCTCTGTATGTAAATTGGTGCTTCGTTTTGTCTGCATTTAAATGTAATAAACTTAGGGCATCATTTACAAGGCCCTAGTGGCACACTGCCTCACCGAAGCATCATTTTTTTTTTTACGCTCTGGTGGTGCAGCGAGCCCGCCCATATTTTCCAGGCCACGCAAAGCCACCTTGCCTGGCTTTTTATGGCCTTGTGAATATGACCCGCTTTCACTCTTAGCTCTCTGTAAAAGGGGCATTCCGTGGGTGTTGTGGTGGGTGTTACAACGCAACACCTATCGAACCTGATGGAATCTGACACATTCCCTAATTTACAAGGCTGGGAATGCATCAGATTCCTTTGTCACCTCATGGGCAGCATTAAAGTGGTGCAACGGGGTAAATACAATTATTTCTTCCTGTTTTTTACTCTTTCTATGTGTGCTGCATTCTGTAGCACACATAGAAGAGGAAAACTCCAATAATGAATGCTTATATGCAGGAAGGTGTCCGTTCCTCACATAAATAATCATCCCTGCAACTCAGGCACCCTTGAACCCTGGTGCAAGGGTGCCTATGTTGGCAGTAGGCAGCAGTTTGTGCGCCAGCGCTGAGGAAAGTAGGGGAATGCATCATATTTTTGCAAATACGATGCATCCCTGCACTTTCAAAATGATGCAGTGTGGCGCAGCAAGCTGGCTTCCAGCGCTACGCTGTGTAATTTGAAATGTGATTTTGGCAGCCAATGACTGCAAGACATGGTCCTGTTTATTGAAATACCAAACACTCCTGATGCCCACATTTTGTTCTTTCTGTAAAGGGTTATTATATTTTAAATGCCATGATAAAAAGCAGTGGAGGAGATTCTCCTTGCATCCGAAGTAGTGCCTACCACTACCAATCTGTCCTATATGGATATATATTTCCTAACCAGTGCACTTTAAACCTAGACCAAGTCAGCTGCAAACTTCTCACAATGCAGTCGTGGAAAAGTTTACTCTGCTGCTCTGACTTCTTTAGGATTCGAGAAATCCAGGAGCAGCATCATGCCCTCCTGGGAATCACAAGAGTGCAATGAGATGTCGAAGTAGACAAGGTTTTGCGCTCAGTTCCCAGGCAATGCTCAACGCAATTTCTTTGATTACCTAAGTCCTTACAAGCAAAGATCTTCTAAGAGAACCTCCTGTCTGTGTAGCATGCTGTTTAAAGGAACCTCTATATATCAAGTGTGCTTCTAACACATAACAAATCATAGCCACTTTGGCTCGGCAGAGTCGTACGGCTGCCATTAGTGCACAACTAGATGCAACAGGAGACCCCACTATGATTTTCTGAATGGTATGTCTGAGACGCCTTCTCACTACTACCCATCTTGCCGTAATAAGTTCAGATGAGGGAGCTAATCTATGAGTGCAAGTTCACTTGATCAACCTCCCAACACCTGGAACTTGGTGTCATGACTAGTTTGTTAAGCAAGAATCACATTCAACATGTAATTTACTTTTTTTTTATTTGTCACTCATTGGGCCCGCATGTTGTTTTAGGGTGCCCATCAGCAGTTTTGGAATCTGAAGAGACTTAAGTTGCTCTTGGAGCACATTATTATCTGATAGTTGTGGATGTCATCAGTAGGTCATTACTTGCCATCATTTCTCTGAAGCCTATTCCTTGATTTTGCTCAAAGGACAAGTGACTGCTCTCCGCACCACCACTTCAATCTCATGTGTTCCCAGCTCGTAGTACCTTGAGAACCCTCTAGATTTTAAAATGGGGTTGGCATCTTTACTGCCCATGTTGTAGAGGACATGGCTTCAATTGCGGGCACCTTGTGAAAGCTACAATTGCATCTGCGCACTGAACCTCTCCATCGAAAATCAGTTCTTCTCCACATGGCAATTCATGTTTAGTGCCCTTGGGATCAGACTGGGCTTCAGGCCAGTCTGGCAGTGCTGCGGGAGGGGCTTCTTGGAAAGGTCAGTGTGGCCCGTTTTTTTGGCTGCATGTGGGAATGTTTTGTGGACAGGCAGAACGATGTTTACTGCTGATTTCCCTGTATTACCAAAACCATAGCCTACAACGAGCATATTACATGCAGGCTCGCATAACTAACACATCAATACAAGGTGTCTTTAGAAGTTCAATATTTCCCCGTTTCGCAAATGTGGACTACTTATTTAGCTATCAGATTCGCTGATAGGGTCACTTGTATTTTCGTGTCTGGACCTATTTTCTGTCTCAGACCGACCCTGGCAGTCTTGAGATTTTAGATAAGGCTTTTCCAAGGAGTAGCTTGTGAACTACTGGTAGCTTCCAGGCTGCTCTAAGTAGCTCTCTTGTGTGCAGCCTGGCCTATTAAATTAGAAGCATTTGCTTGGTAGAAGTAATATATCCATCCAAAAATGTAAAAGTGTGTATTCAAGAGAAAAAGGTTTCTAAAACTCATAATTTCATGGTTGAATTTCCATATGTAATGATGATATTTGAGTAATAAATCGTGCGGCATGGGAAAGACTTATTAGTAATATCATTACCTTGGTGCTAAGAGCAGTGCAGCTACGGCTGGTATGCAGAGGCATTCTGAATTGATAAAGCCTTTCTTAGGGTCGAGCCTGCGTTAGCCATGCGCTAGAGCATGTGATACACTGTTGTTTACAAAAAGGGTGTGGAGACCACCCATTGCTTGCCATTCCCTGACTTCAGTGTCACTTCTTTGCCGCCTCTGAATTAGACAACGCATGCCCCGCGTCACTTCCAGTTTCTTCCCTGGCGCATGGACCAAGCACACATTGATTCCTCTTAGTCTCCATCTGCTGCTTGCGCTGTGACTGAGATTTTTTTTTTATTGAAAGTAGGCTTATATCGCGGTTGCAGAGCCATGTATGCCAGTGAAGCAGGATATGCTCGGCGACACATCACCCCCACAAGAATGCAAGCCCCCTAAACCCTCTTTTCGCTTCTTGGCAGAAGAAAACTCAAGGGTCTGCAGAAATGCTCGCACTGAACATGTGTCTCCACCCTGGCAAGTGGCAGATATTTCAGGGCCGTCACATCACCATGAAGACTCGAGACTGTCCTCTCGGGCCTTTGAATTGCAGTTCATCTCGACGTGAAGGTTTGGACAGCACAGAGAACATTAACAGACTTGCACAAAACGTTTAGTCTCTAGATTACGCAGCCTGGATGGAACTGTTTTTTCCGAGATAGTCCAAATATTTAAATTTTAAGAACATAATGCACGTTCCTCGAAGTAGCTTCAAAATGTAAGCACGCAACTAAATACAGTATAGCATTGTTTGAAAGGTTTGCTTGTTATATATATAATGTACCACAGACAATTATTCTGGAGTTGACAGCTTTGCAGCAAGTATTATCTAGTCAGACAAGATGAGCCTCGTTGTTCGTGTATGCTGTCAAATTGCACCTATCACAAGGATCCTCCACCATTTTATCACTAAATATCTGTAAAGAACATAAAGGTATCACACGGTGTAAGCTTCGCAAGCCTTTCACAACATCAACTTTTATAAGTCCTGGGTAAAATGCATTTGTTCCTTGCTAATTAAAAAGTCACATTTTCCTCTCCTTTTTCCCATGCTGAGCATAAAGTCACATTTTTATAAAGTAAAAAATGTTCCCCTGCACTTCTTTTGTAAATCCTGGGTAAAATGCATGTTTTCTTGATAAGTAGAAAGTCACACATTTCTCCCCTTTCTTCCTTGCTAAGTAAAAAGTCACATTTTCCTCCCCCTTTTCCCTTGCTGAGCATAAAGTCACAATTTTCCCCTGCACTTCTTTTGCGAGTGCTGGGTTAAATGCATTTTTTCTTGATAAGTAGAAAGTCACATATTTCTCCCCTCGCTTCCTTGCGAAGTAGAAAGTCACATTTTTCCCTTAGGACCGCAGAGAAAGTAAAAATCGGACGGAGCGGAGAACTGCCTCTCCTTCCTGCTTTGTCCCCAGGCCCTACGGGCACGACCATCTTCCAGTCCTTACTTTGTGCCTCACAGACCACAATATATATTCCCATCACTTTCAGGGTAGAGGACGCCTTGAGAAAGTCCCAGGCTTCAATGCCAGAAGGGGGTTAAACGTGTTGGCGTTTGTGCTACGAATGTGCGAATAGAACACAAGACGCACCTACATGAAAATAATAAACAAATTACTGTCATTAAGTTTGACTGTTGTCTTTAAATTGGGACCACCCTTGGATTTAACATTTTAAACACAGTTCAGCCCTGTACCATTCTGAAGACATGTTTCCCCTGCACTTTCAAAAGTGAACTTTTTAGGTCAAGTGTGACCTCACAGCTGTCTGCTTTACCTATTGCTATCAGTTCTTCAAAATATACATAAAGTGGGCTTTGGCACGTACCAGATGAGTATTTTTTACACTTCATGCAATTGGTCGTTTGGTTTATCATCCCACCTCCTGCAAACTGCTTGTTATTGTAATGCAATAGGGACTGGGGTTTCAAAAGTACACTGAATCATCACATGCTAAATTCTGTGTCTTGCAGATGCATTGTATATACAGATATTTTAAGCAGTCTTTTTTGTTTTCTTTTTCGCTGCAGTGTTTTTGCTTGCCAGATATATTGTTTGCAATAAAGGGCTTTGACCCACCCCATTGAGTATCATTCATTGGCTTCAGTGTCACGCTTCTTTGCTGCTACCTAGTTGGCTAGCACAGGCCAGGCATCACTTCCTGTTTTTTCTCTGGCGTGTGGTTCAAGCATGAATTGATTTCTCTGAATTAGTGTCCGCCAGCTGCTTCCGTTGGGATCAACCTACCTTTTAAGGGCTTGCAGCCCACTCATTGCTTACCATTTGCTGGCATTACTGTCACTCTTCTATCCAACCTCATAATTGGCCAGAGTGTGCCTTGCTGTAATTTCCTGTTTACTCCCTGGAACATGGACCAAGCACAGATTGATTTCTCCTGATCAGTCTCAGTCCGCTGATCGCGCTATTTGAGGTACTATTTTTATCCCAGATGTTGCTTTACCCTCCCACCCACTACTTATTCGTGCTGCAGCCCCCTTTTCTCTCACTTTTGATGCTTTCCTGTACCCCCTCCTTCCTTACCTGTCCGTCTGCCTTCCCTGTCCCATGTGAAAAAAAAAGGCCTACACAGCGGCGCCAGCACTGTCCACGTTATATCGCTTTTTCAATAAGTTTACTATTAGCAGTGCTGCACAGCCACGCTACTGTACAACATGGCTAAAAGGCATTGGCAAAGACAATAGTTCTTGTACAGATGAGAACTATTGGCTTTGCCAAGGCTCGTTATATCTGGTCTCAGCACTTCTTTGTGTATGTCACTGCAGGAAGCCAATTGTGTTTAGTAAAGACTTGGAGTCACTCTGTGCCTATGCTCATGCGTACTGAAGCACGCAGCATCTTTTATATCTTTACAACTGCAATTAGTGGAGCTACTCCTGTTGTGAGTGCAAGCCACTGGTTCACTAATGTTCTCGGGAAGATGGGTAGCACTCTTCGGGATTGGGTGGATTGTAATAAATTGGGTTACAGGTTGAGAGGGGTGAAACCCTACTCAGGCAGAAACCACAATCCTTCTCAGGGTGAGGCACACGCAAACCCCAATATAACCTGTGCTCTGGTAGCTTGGCACAGAGCAGTCAGGCTTAACTTAAAGGCAATGTGTAGTAAAGTATTTATGCAGCACTTCAAACAATAAGAAAGCGAAAGCACAACACAAGAAAAATGCCACACCAATTTATGAACATAGAGTAAATTTCAATAAATAAATCAAGGCCAAAATAACAAAAATCCAATCATTAGAAGCGGGGATATGCAGTTTTAAAGATTTAAGTGAAAATATAGCCAAAAAACACAAAGTGCCAACTGTGGATGCCTGATCACTCCAGACGGGACAAAGTCACAAGTTCAGTCCAACCGCAGTGGAGTGCGGGACAACTACAGGGACCCAGTTATGCCCATTGAACCAGAGTACCTTAAATCCTGGTTGCGAACAGTTGCTGAGACACGTATTGAGGATGCGTTGCGGATCTGTGGCAATGTGAGATCCTGGTCGGAGATGCGTTGCGCAGCATCAGTTCTGAGGAGCTGCAATGTGAGGTCCTGCATCATCATCTAGGAGGCCATCGACAAGGGATCTTACGATGTTAACTCGTGTCGAGAATGCATCGTGCTCTGGCTGGTTTCGAAGAAGCTGCAGGGCTTGCGCTGCGGAGTCCTGCGTCGTCGTTGAGACTTCTGTCAACAACAGACTTGCGTTGCAAGGGCCTGTTTCAAAGTTGCGTCATGAAGCAGCACTTCCGATGGGGCTGCAGGCTGCAATGCAAACTCCTTGGGCTCAGAAAGTTCACGCCTCAGAGGTGATGCAGTGGGTTCTGCTTGGGTTTGTGTTGCACAGCAGAGGAGATGCGTCGGTTTTGCTGGACCACAGATGGGCTGGCAGAGCACTTTCAAGCCGACTTCCAAGGGTCAAGAACTGGGGTTGGCACCACTTTGCAGGGTAGGACTCACAGGTGGCCAAGTCCAGATGCTTGGTTCATGGTTGTTGGAAACCTGTTGTGTCCCTGTACCTTTTGATCAGGAGGCCAGCCAACTAGCCCTTGGCGTCACTCTGGGGTCCTGGGTTCCGAGATGCAGGTCTAGTCCTTCTCACCCAGGCAGGAGGGTAGCAGGGTAGCAGGTCAGCAGAGCAAGACCGCGGTCTTTCAAAGCAGCAGCCCAACAGAGTGGCAGCCCTTTCAGCAGCCAAGCCGTCCTTCTTCCAGACAAGAGTCCAGAGGTCCAGAAGTGTACTGAAGAGTTGGGTTTAAGGATCAAAAATGTATACCTGGTGCCCACTTTGAAGTGGAGGAAGCTTCTAGAGGTTTCCACTCCCGTGGAGTGTGAGGTACCTGCTTCCTCCCTGTCCTGGGCGCAGCTTGTCCTGTGACACAAATGACCAGTGACAAACCCTTTGTGAGAGTGCCCAGGCAGAGCCTTTGTGATGTGCCAGTGTGGTAGGTGACAGCTCCACTCGTTAGTTAACTGAGTGGCCCATCTTGCCCCACCCATTTTTCCTTTTCCCCATTATCTGGAAGAAATACACACAGACCGACTGCCAGCTACACCTCGTCATGTTACCCAAGACCAGGCTTCAGGTACTAAATGATTAGGATCAAAAAATGCTAACTTTCTAAAAGTAGCAATTTCAGACTTTACCATTAAAAGGGACTTTTTCATTACTTCTTTGAACACTAATCTCCATCTATGTACCTGCTCCCAAATGGAAGTTACAGCTTATTAAATGTACTAAGATAACTCCAATGTTATCCTACAGGAGAGGTAGGCTTTGCAGTAGTGGAAATTGAATTAACGAGTTTTTCACAACGAGGATGTGTAAAACTTAAAAGTACATGTCGTACTTTTTAAATAAGCTGCACCCTGCCCTCTGGGCCATTCAGGCCTACACTAGGGAGAGACTTATTTGTATTAAAATGGAAGGTTTGGGCCTGAAAAAGGGTTTATTTTGCCATTTTGAAATGGCAGTTTTAAAATTGCACACACAGGCTGCAGTACCAAGCCTGAGACAGGTTTAGAAGGGTACTTAAATCGGGGGGGGGGGGGGGCACAATCAGTGCTGCAGTCCCAGGGACTTATAAGTAAATGAAATTGACCGATTGGGTGTATGCCAATTTCACCATGGTTTAAGGAGAGAGCACAAGCACTTAAGCACTGGTTAGCAGTGGTTAAATATGCAGAGTCCCAAAGCCAGCAAAAACGGAATTAGCAAAACAGGAGTGTTGTGTTTACTTTTGTATCTAGTGTATTGGGTTTGGTTGGAATGTGTGCGGGCGATGGCCAACAGTAAGCCACTGAACATTCCAGGATGTCAGTTGCTCCCTGGTGGCTGTTGTGAGTTGTTGTGCTGGCCTTATTCTTCGCTAATAAACTCTATTCAACTTTTTATGGATTCTAGTGTGTGGATTCAACATAACAAATTTTGGCGACGAGCTGGGCAAAACTGGAATTAGGAAAACCTGTACATATTTACAAGAGTTATTATTTTAAGGCCAGCAGCGACTTCTTTGATAGCAGCGGGTTAGCAGCAGCGGTTCCCGTTCGGAACATAGACATGTTGTTTAGTGAACTTCCTATGTTAACGGAGGCGGCAAAGGACTTACTGTGTGCAAGAATTTTACAATATCTCTATGCTAGTTCGTTCAGTCGAGAATCCGCCTTTCAGCCCAGGTATGGAGGATTCATTGAGGTATTGATGGCGTGTGCGGCAAGGGGACCCCAGCAGCATTAGTTTAGAGTTGAGGTGTGTTTTTTTTTTTTTTTGTTGACTTCATTGCTGTCTCTTGAGGCTCTCCTGCTCGTGGGAGAAGTACGCTGAGTCCTGCTCGTGCATGTGTGTGTTCTGACACAAGAAGCACGTCATAACTGTTAATGGCAGCCATCTTGGTTTAGGTTCTCTAAAGAGGAATACGTGCCGTATTGATGTTGTAAGCATGTCTACAAATGTAACGGCAGCCATTTTTTGTTAAGTTTCTTCGGCTTCAAACGCATCAGTGGCACAAAGTTCCTCATTCATGCCGGATTTTTACATGTTTACGAGTATTTAGCACACCGACACTGTAGAGACTATATATTTTATTTACTTTTGTGACTGAACCTTCGGTGATAGGCACACCTTCATTTTGTCTTGTTTCTCTATAAGCCTTTCTCTAAGATATTATAAGAAAAGTTTTTCAAATAAATTTTATATCTTCTACAGTTGTAGGCGGTTGATCCTACTAGCTATATATTAGTTTGCAGGTTGTGCACTGTGAAATTCCTTATTAGTGAGTGAAATTCTAATATATATATATAATAAATGTGTGTATCCCAGACCTTCTCCTTGACTCCAACGCAACCATTCTTAACGCGCAAAGGTGTGCCACAAATCAAATGGAGTGAGTGGATGCAATATTTTAAAACTATATTGATACCATAGAGGATGAGGAATTATCACAGGAAAGAAAGAAGAACATAATTTTACATTCCTTAAGACCACAATTTCTCATTGAATACAATGCCATGGAGAAAAAACCAAGAGGTACAAGTGAGATCAGTGTTTTCCAATATGCTCTTGAGGATCTGGAGAAATATAACTCAACTTCAGTCTGCATTGCCATTGATACACACAATTGTTTTTAAAGGAAGCAGAATAAACAAGAATCAATAGAAGACTATATTTCAACCTTGAAAAACTTCACTCACTTGTAGATTCGGCACATTACATGATGAATTGGTAAGAGATCAAATTATTATGCATGTGAACAGTGTGCATATTCAGGAGAGACTTTGGATTTATGGGGAATCACCACACTGGGATTGAAATCGCTATAGTAAGAAAAGCAGAATTATCTAACAAGTGTGCCAAAGCAGCAGAAATAAAACATAAAGATGAGCAGAAGGATATTGTGTGCAAAATAAAGCACCAAAAGAAGATAGAGACTTATAGTCAAGACGACATGAGGAAGACGGTCATTAACCAGCAGGAAAATAAATGTTACAGATGTGGTAGCAAGACACATTTAGCATATAGCAAGAAATGCCATGCGCTGAACCTGAAGTGTGGGGAATGTTGTATTACTGGGCATTTTGCTAAAGTATGTAGGAAAAGTAAATTTAGTAAGAAAGTTAAAATGGTTCAAGAGGGCCAGGATTCTGATTCAGAATCACAATCTGACAAATCTTCTGAGGAATATGTTGGTTCAAAGGATGAATGTGTTCTTGGAGTTGTCAATGCATAGGGCGAAGATTTCCCAAGACATTAGTGGTGTGAATTCGATTACTCAACAATCTAGGAGTAAACCTGTGTGCAAGGTAAAACTGGGAGGAGTAGAATTACTCATTGTTGCAGATTCTGGGTCTCCATATACAATTCTAGATAAGGTTGTTTGGTAGAAAATGTTAGCTAATGTGTTAAGTAAAACACTAACACTATCAGACATATATCCGGAAAGTTTTACAGGAGAATCTATTTCCTTGATGGCTTATAGGACTTTACCATTCGAATTCAAAGGGAGGAAAATGGTGAGCAAGTTGTATGTTGCAGAATTTGCGTCTTCTGTTTTAGGTTGGATTGACCAGAGAGCCTTCGGTATTATATTAGATCCCAATAGTGATGAGCAAGGTCCTGTTATCAGTGATGGAAATGGAAACAATTTTAAGAGCAAATTTCAAAAAGTTTTCACAAGGAAAATAGGCACACTAAAGGGATATACGCACTAAATAGATTTAAAACATACAGCAGTACCTACAGTACACAAATTTAGAGAACTACCTTGGATAGTAAGGACGGAAGTGGATCAGGAAATCGAAAGATTACTTAAGGAAAACAAAATTGAACATGTTGATACCGCAGAGTGGATTGCCCCAATTGTTGTTGCTAGGCGCACCAATGGGACAATTTGTTTGTGTGTGAATTTGAGGGCTCTCAATAAGAATATTGTAGTAGAAAGGTTTCCTTTACCTAAATTAAGTGAGATACTTGCACACACCAAGGGGATGAGTTGGTTCATGTCAATCAATTTATCTTCAGCATATCATCAAATCAGGTTGCATGAGGATAGTAAGAACTTGACAGCTTTTATAGCTCCATCTAGATGTTATTGGTTTGTGCGTATGCCTTTTGACTTGCTTCAGAGGCATCTGTGTTTCATAAACCCATACACAAACTGTTCAAGAATCTTGCTGGTGTGATATATTTCCAAGACAACATACTGGTTGTGGGAGAGAGTGTATAACAACATGACTCTAGAGTGGATGAGGTTTTTCAGATTTTACAAGATCATGGGTCGACAGCTGAGTTATCTAATTGTAAATTTAGAGTGATGTGTTTCAATTACTTGGGACATGAGATCACAGCTAATGGAATTAGACCAAAAAATGATTTGTTATGTGCCATCAAAGAAGTCCTACTAACAAGGATGAATTGAAGTCTTTCTTAGGGTTGACCGAATTTTATGTGAAATTTGTTAGAATCTTTTCAGAGAATACTTATAATTTGTGCCAACTATTGAAAAACAAGGTGAAATTCAATTGGTCCAAGGGGTTAGAGTTTGAATTCATAAAACATTTAAAAAAAATCTGCAAGAAATATACATGGTTTTGACCCTGGACCTAAGTGCATAATCACCACAGATGCTAGCAACAAAGGTCTAGGTGCTGTGCTATGCCAGATGGACAACAAAGGGAATGAGTTTACTGCAACTTCCGCTTCTAAACCTTTAACATCATCGGAAGAGAGACATTCAGTCATAGAGAAGGAGACACTAGAGATTGTGTGGGGACTGGAACATTTTAGGAACTTTGGGGCTATAAAGTCGAAGTTAGGTGTGACCACAAGCCTTTAGCAAAACACTTGGCCACTCTAGAATTACAAGAATGTCACTGAGGTTAATGGACTATTGATACAAGGTGTTCTAAGTACCTGGAGTTAAGAAAAGAGTGGCTTATTATTTGAGCAGGCTTCCATTAGCATTGGAAGACTTCTCCAGTGGTTGTGGGGAGGAACTGAATGTGGCATGGATAGGAGTGGAGGTTATGAAGGCCATTGACAAAGAAGAGTGGGAAAAGGATTATGATGAGGATTCTACATTGAAGGACATTGAGAACTTTGTGGTGAATGGATGGCCAGCGAAACAATTTCTAAGCAAGACTGTAAGAGTTTTTGGGAAGTGCATTACAAATTCACATTAATGGATGGAAGTATTTCACGATGTGTATGGGTGATACCACCCAAGGGACTAAGAAGTACCATAATTAGATTGTGTCATGAGGGACATCTGGGCATAGTTGAGAGTAAAAAGAGAAAAGCCAGGGATGGATGTGGAGGTGAAGAGGATTATCAGAGCGTGTGATTTGTGTGAGGGAGCTGATAAATCCCAAATAGTAATGAAACCACCCCTACATCCTGTGCTGTGTCCTGACATGCCATGGGAGACTATAGGAGTTGATATCATGGGCTCAGTATGTGAGGAAGATGGTAGCAATTGGTACGTGTTGGTAGCCATGGACTATTGTTCTAAATGGCCTGACGTAGATTGTGTCTGTGATATCAATGCAGATACTGTAGTAGCTTTTCTTGATGGCGTTATTCAAAGGGAAGGTCTTCCAAAAATATTGTGTCAGACAATGGTGTGCAGCTCAGGAATGGTATTATAAGGGAGGTTTTGGTGAGGAACGGTATTACGCACAAATGAACTTCCTTAAACCATTCCAGTGGTAATGGTTAAGTTGAGAGAATCAATAGAGTAATTAAAGGATCATTACAAATGGCATAAAGTAAGAAATTGAGCTGGAAAGTAAGCGTATGAAGAACTATTTGGATGTATTGTACGACACCTACTGTCACAGTGTTCAGTCCGTTCACAATCATGAAAGGAAGAGTTCCTTACATGAAGGATAACCAAGGTTGGCTGGGGAGGTCCATGTTATTGAGTTGGTCACCTATAGAGGTAAGAGAAAATATATTGGGTGCTCAAAAGGAATATAACCGTTATCAGGATTGTAGAAGGGGGGTAGAGAATGCAAGATAAAGGAAGAAGATATGGTCTGGGATAAACTACCATTTAGGGTAAGCAAGAGTGATACTAAGTTTTCCAGGCCTTTAGAAATCTGGGAGATTTTTCATATTTCCATGAGACTGGAAGATGGTAAAATTTGCCACACGAGTCTAGGGAAATAAAGGAAAGGAAGAAGAAATGGAGTGAGGAGATGAGCAATATCGGTTGGATGGTTTGTGGATGTTTGAGAATGATGAAGCGTCTATTGGCTCAAGAGGGTTGGTAAGAGAAAATGGTAAAGTTTGCAATGAGAATGGTGCACATAGTGAAGTGCGTTCTGAAAGTGATGTACACGAAGAGATGGGGGAAGGTAGAAGGGCAGAAATGAATGTACACAAAGAGATGGAGGAGGGTAGGACTCCTAATACTCCTTCGAGTAGCAGATGTGGTAGAGGGATCAAACGACCTGCTTATCTGCAGAATTTTGTTGCTTAATATGTCTATAGTTTTCAAGTTTTTTATTTCATGTTATGACGCTCATATTACATATCTTATTTTTTTTTCTTATTGCAATATGTTAGATACGTTCTTCATTCTTATTTAATATTATCTTTTATCGTTTAGATATTAAGTTGTGAATTGCATTGAAAAGGAAGATGTTTTGTGTTTACTTTTGTATCTAGTGTATTAGGTTTGGTTGGAATGTGCACGTGCGATGATCAATAGTGACCAACTGGACATTCCAGGATGTCAGTTGTTCCTTGGTGGCCGTTGTGAGCGGTCGTGCTGGCCTTACTATTCACTAATAAACTTTGTTCAACTTTTTATGGATTCTTGTGTGCGGATTCAACACAGCAAGGAGGGTTGAAGGCAGTGTGTTAGTGAAGAACCACAGGAAGGATGCCAAGTCTAATAAAGAGGATCAAAGTGGCAGGCAGCACCTCTCCCTTCTCACCAGCAGCTCCTTTGCGTCTTTGTGGCCATAGATGACAAAGCTACCCCTATACTGAGCCCTGGCGCCCTCCTCTCCTAGCGACCAAAGGGCTCTGGAGTACAATGTCAGATCTGCTTCTTAATGGGTTACCTCCAACATTTTCTGATAGCCCTGCTGATGGAATATATGACCTTCCTCAGAGCCATCCCAGTGCCAGAATACTAACCTCCCAATGTATATACGGTTTGATGCAGCTTAACAAACCACCTCAGTTTCCTCTTTACTCTTCGTCCTATGTGCTGCTGTCTCCAGTCCAGTACCCCCATTGGTTCACACAGTTATCCTGAAGATCCTGAAATATTTCCATTGCCCAAAACTACTGTTTTGTTTTTTTCCCCCATCCCCAGAAGTTTCTCTTCAGCCTCTAAGCATCCGCACTGCTCCTCCTCTCAACTGCTCTTCCCCCCTCAACTTATATGCACTTCTCTGCCCCTCAGACTCTACATTCCTGGCCACTCTCTCCTGTGCTTTCTTGCCCTTTAGCCATTCCCTGCTCCCTCCCCGGACACCTTTCCCTTCTTCCTTTAGAACTGCCTGTATCATCCCGCCGCCCTCCACTGCTCTCACACCAAGTACTCCTCTCGTTCACTCTACTTCTTCGCTGCTCTCCCTCGTCATTAACACCTTCCTTTCTTTCTCAGCCTCTTCACTGCTCTGTTCCACAGTCTCTGCACCACTCCTTACCAGGCTGTTCTGTGGTGCACTCGCCCATCTTCTTTGCATTCAACAACCTCATTCTCAGTACTGGTCACTAGTTTGTGCTGCATCGCCCCCTACATAGGTTTGATGCAGTGCTTAATTTGTGCTTGTTGTTTCCGGTGCTGAGCACCGGCACTTGTTTTTGAGGGCCGGGGCTTATTGTTCTGCCTCAAGCATTTGCTGCGAGCAAAAGACACACATGGGAAAGACTGAGGAAGAGAAAAACGAAAAAGAGTCACAATGGGAGAAAGCAGAAAGCTGCAGAGTAAGCTGAAGGGGCAGGGAGTGGCTATAAATGGATTGAAGAGTCTCGAGATAGCTTCAGGATTACGCTGCCTCAGTATTCTGTGTTCACACATTTAAATACAGCAGCCGCGTGCTTCAGAGGAGGCCTTTGGGCACCGGCACGTTGTTATTTACAAATTAAGCACTGGTTTGATGTCATAGGTGTGCAAGTCATACACAGTGGGTAGCAGGAGAAAGGCTTGAGAGTACATATTCAAGGCTAACCCCTAAGGAACAAAATATAGGCCACGTACAAATGACTTGTCAAAACCATCACATTTGAAGCTCAGCTGCACAAGTTGAGAGAAGTTCCTTTTTTGAAGTTTGTTCCCTGCTCCCCAATATATCCTACAATTTTATTTTGCAGGGAGGGAGCAGTTCTGTGACTTGAATACAGGAAGGGTCCCTAGGTATGGCCAAAAGCCCTGTATCTGAGCTGGGATGAGTCCAATAAAATTCTGCACGTTTGGTAAGATAAAGAGCATTACATGTGTGATGAACCCCTGCCCTGCTTACTGTTGGACAGGGTGTCACTGTTGGTATGCTCGTTGTCTGCTGTTCGTTAGGATTCGATGGCAGAATCATTTTTGATTTGATGGGACCTGTTCCAGAAAAAAAAAACATTTTTCCATCCAGCATTATACAGGCGCAGCACTTATTTCAGATTGCGACGTGGCCTCCTTTGCAGCTGCTCCAATGAATGAGTTTTGATCAGCTTTCGGCTGGTCTACGCCTAATGCCCTGACCGACCGTGCATAGAAGCACAGACTATCCCCACAGGTCACTTCACAGAGCCGCGTCGGCATTCCATAACTGAGGTATGCATGTGTATAAGCTTTCCTTTGGTGCTGCACCACCCAAATACCAGCCAGCCAATACTATTCCAGTCGCCATAATGTGAAGGGACTTCGGCCACAACAAAATGATTTCACGAAAGCGCACTGTTGAAATGCCCAGATGTAAAATTAAAGTTTAGAATAATATTTACAGCTCACACACCTTCAATTAGTTCAGCTTGTGTTTAAACAAAATAGTAAACAGGTAAATAAGTAGGCAGCAGACTGAAAGACCGTGTGTGAGTTGGTTCAGCAAATTACCTCTTGCTACTCTAAGCAAATTTACCCCTACTGCTTATAGCTCCTGGGATGTCACTGCCGTTTGACAAGGCCTAGAGCAGCCTGGTAAAGCGTGACACGTTTGTATCAATCTGGTCTGTTTTTTGTGGCTTCCAACTCGGAGGAGACTTTACTGACGATAAACTGGCACAGACCGCTCCGGGCTTTTGCGCATACTCTCCACCAAAAAACTAACCGCTTTTTGTTGCATTAGCTTTGCTCAGCAGCCAGATCTACGCCTCACATGCTTATCCTGTATCCTTTGCGGTCTTGTGCGGTGAGATCTCGTAAGGCTGAATGGGGATTTGAGCGGCATGTTTGGGTTCGGCAAGGTATAGTGGTTCTGTGCAACGAATGAGAAGCTGCCCAGTCTGCACATGGCCCCAACCAATCTATCTCAGATGCAAGTTTCGTAAACAGCTGGGCACTTCACCTAGTCGAGTCGGGCTACTGTCTCCCCCTGAGCTGGCTAAGAATGCCTGTTCTTCCAAGCTCCTAGAGGCAACTCTGTTTGCGGTGCGCGCTCAGTGAATAGTTATTTGAGAACCAACGTACATGCAGCATGTGTGTGCTAGACAAATAGTTATTATAGAATCAATGTACATGAAGTATGTTCAAGTATTCTATGCACATACAAGGCTCGCGGCAAAGTAGGAATATTAATCAAACGTGATACCTTGGTTCACTGAAAAACAGACGGCTGGCAGTGCTTTGGGACACATAATGTGAATGCATTATAATTGTGCATTCCAGTGGAGTGCCACCCATCTTATTTGCTGATATCCTGCAAGCGCTGACAGTAGAGGCAAATCAGCCTCACCATAAATTCCCTATGTTCGTACAAAAGACCTTCTGCCAGTGATTGTTCCGAAGTTGCACCATTATTCATAGTCATAGTGTTGCCTTTCCAGCTCCATAGATTCTCCTGCATTACCTGAGAGTCACAGCATTTCACACTGGGAAACATGCTTGTCATTTTAAGCGCGGTCTGTCTAAATACCAGAGCCGAGACAAAACCTCACATCCCAAAACACAAATGAACTGTGGTGGGAAATCCTTCATTTTAATTGGGATTTGCAACAGCACATCATTAGTGTCTGTTTAGGTTAACTGCAGACAGAGCAACACCTATTGCCTTTTCAATGTTTTTTAGCCATTTTGTTGTGCAACATAGGATAAAGTAAAGAAATTGCTATGACACCTCCAGTGTTGAACATGTCAGTGCTTTTTTATTTAAGCCATGTTGTGCAGCAGCCAGCACTGCTGTGCAGGGTCTTAAAAAACATAACAAAACCAATGGATGTTGCATAGGCAAAACCTATTGGCTTTGACAATTCCTGTTCTTTTTGTGTTTGTTCCGCACTTGGAGCATAGATACATTACTACTGTATGTCTTTCGACTGCTCGCTTTTTCAGTACCTACTTTTCTCTTTTTTGTTTAAGTGCTTCACTGGAGTGCAAATTTATTCCCGCTGTCTTCCTCATGTGTTTCTCCCACTGCGTTCCATGTTCACCTCTCTCACCTGTGTGCTTTTCCCCCACTCCTCTGCATTACCGTCTCACCCATGTGCTTTCTCCCTACTAGTTCCATGTTGCTCTCTCTTGGCCATTTGATCCCTCCATGTATTGCCTCTGTCCCCCAGGGACTGTATTATACAAAGTGCCTCGGGGGCACAACGGGTGTTTGTGTCCGTTTTGCGCGCCCCTGTGGCACTTTGGTATTACAGAATGGGCCGCAGATGGTTGTGCAGTCCCTTCTGTAATATTGATGGTGCTAGCTTACAAATAGCGCCAGCGCTATCATCAAAGGCCATTCTCTCATTTACATAGGGGCGTGGCCCCATACAAATGAGAGACTCTCTTTGCTGCTGCACCCATGCCGTATTATAGATGTATCAAATAAACAGGTAAGACTACCTACAAGGGATTTAGTTATAATGAAATTACAAATAACTGATGATGCAGTTTACTAGCATCTAAAATGAATTCCACAATAACATCCAGGATTATTAATCAAACAGAACAGATCAGGCCTGGAGGTCTTATTGTTCAAACTTACTTTATTTCAAGCTGTCTTTAACATTTAAACAAGAATACCAGAAATGTAACAAAGGTAAATACAACAAACCTAGGGATTATAGAACAAAGAAGTTTATAGTACACCGACAGTGCCAGATTTGGTTTTCAATATTTGCCAACATATGTCAATATACTAAATGCCCACTTTCTGATATTAAACAAGTTATATGTTGAATTCACATAACAAAAGGTCAAATTTCTGAAAGAATCCTGCAGAAAGATGGGTTACGCACTGAAGTTTTGGTCTCTAAGTGTCTTCGTCCATGAGACAATCCTCAGGACAAGGTTGTTAAAGAAAACAAAAATAACCCCCTACAAATACTAAAATACAGCATACATTTATGACCACATTCCTATAACCTGCAGTCACAAATAAAAACACATAATCAGACAATAGAATTGGCTAATATCCACAGTGCTAGACTCCATCACAAAGAATGTACAAAGAAAGAAAAACCGGTGTGAGCTCCCAGATGGTGCAATCCGTCAAGCACCCCAGTAGACAATGCTACTCAGTGGTTTAAAAAAATGAGTGCTCATATTCCAGTATGCACATTATAGGCAAGCATAAACTTACTCTGCTGTCATGAAGTTTAATGTGCAAGGATAGTTAGAGTCCTATGGAGATAATGAGTCTTCGACAATCTGAAAAAAAACCACTTGAGGGCATCTCCTTGGATTCCAATGTTGTGAAGACTTTTGATAAGGGTGTGGTGTGATACTGTGTCGAACACTGCTGAGAGGTTGAGGAGGATCAGGGCTGCTGTTTTTCCTTGGTCGAGGAAGGATTTGATGTTTTGACTGTGTGCACGTCAACTTTAAAATGTGCAAACGGGAATTATTCAATAAGAAGAAAAATCAACTTCTAGGAAATTCATTATTTTAGTTTTTTTAATGTGGCGCCTAATTTACGGCCATAGCGCCTTAGGTTTGAGCACTGTGGAAATGTAATTTATTTTGGTATATTTATGGCTGTTTGCTTCATGGATTACTGTGGCACATGTTGTTATTGATGCAGTGTTTTATTTTCTAATATAGCGGTACATTTGGATTGTGTTTTCAGCGTGGGTAGAAGGATTAATTATTCTGTGTAAATATTTGTTTACATTTTAACGCACTATCGCGTTATGAGCAATGCCTCCCGCTTGAGCACACACTGTAATACCTCTGCAATCCTTGCTTTACATGTGCTGGTGTTTTGTCATCCTTGTTCCTACTTCGAAATGCTAACCTGGGAATTTTTGGGGAAGGGTTAAAATAGGACTAATGTATATTTTAAAAGCAAAGCACACTTAAGTTTCAGTTTGAGACCGCAAATAAAGAAAGATCTATAAATCGCGCACTGATGCACAGTTTGCTAAGAAATAGTGATATATGGTCTTTTGCTCCTTTTGTTCGTGCCTACAAAGAACCCAAATGCGGCTTGTAACCGCGATAACAATCTTTACGGGCGTGCTAATGTATTGGCATTGTCGAGAGCGCAAAATCCCTTGGTGTCATACTCGACAAAAAACTCAATCTACTCTCCCACATCGACTCCATTGCAAAGTCTGCTCGACACCAACTGCGCCGCCTTTGGGGGATTCGTCGCTTCTTCCCGGAGCACGACCTTAAAACCCTGGTCCAATCGCTGGTTCTCTCCAGATTGGACTACTGCAACTCTCTTCTTACTGGCCTTCCCAAATCCCACCTTTCCCCCCTGAAGTCTATTCTCCATTCAGCAGCTCGTTTCATATATAGGGCCAAAAGAAGCGACCACATTACACCCATTTTATCCACCCTCCGTTGGCTTCCCATAGAGGCAAGATCTATCTACAAAACTGCTTGTATTACCCACAAAGCCTTGCACTCCTCCTCCCCTCGCTACCTGGTGAATAAACTGAAACTCTCTGGGGGCTCCAGACCATCACGTAATGCAGAAAAGTTATTGCTTGAACCTCCCATTTTCAAGAAGGAAAGATCGATGGCCCAATCCTTTTCAGGCAACGCAGTGAGAATCTGGAACTCACTTCCGCCTCAGCTTCGGACAACCACCTCTTCCCAGGCCTTCAAAACTGACCTCAAAGCTCTCCTCCTTCAAAGACACTTCCAAATTTAATTCAAGCCCTCTGTTTTCTGAAGGAAGTCCTTCCATTATAGGAAATTCTGTTCTCCATGCCTATAGAAGTGCCTTCCCAGGGTGTTTTTGTGTTTTGAGTGTCTGCCATTCAGTGCAGTATTATACCTCTACCTGTATTTTGTACTCTTTTGCATCATGCACACGGCACCTTTCCTTTTACAACGTATCATTTGCTACCTCTTATATCTTGTTTGCTTTTGATACATGCACAACGGCCACCATTGCCGCATGTAACGTAACTATTGTTTTAGTGTTTTGAGTGTCTACCATTTTTTTTTTTTCTCTACTCGTACTTTATTTGCTCTTGTAACCTGCACACGTCACTTTTTCCTTTCGTAACGTATCGTTTGCTACCTCGTGTATTTTTTGATACTTGCACAATTATCACTATTGCCTCATGTAATGTAACGTTTGCTTTTGTAACAGGCTCACTTGTAATTCTTCTCCTCTTGTATCTTTACTTTGCCTATTGTGAAGCGCTCTGACACCTTCGGGTAAAGTCCGCGCTATATAAAAACGCATTAAATAAATAAAAAAAAAAATTGGCAAATTAAATCAAGCAGGCCCCTTTGGGAACAAAGCCTGCAAGGATTCTTCCAACGTAGGGCAGATCTGACTCCATCCTGACCCTGGGTTGATTCAGGGTGCAAAAGTTGTCTGATGCATTACAGTCCCACTATAGTGCTTTTAAACTGTGCGCAACAAATGTTTTCCTTACTTTTCTTTTTGCCTTCAGGCCAACTGTGTTTTGGAACCGCAATCAGGACAAGGCCTTTAAAAAAAATATATATACTTTGGCCCTCATTACGAGTTTGACAGCGTACTGCCGCGGTGGAGTTGGGGGCCGCACCACTGCAGGCCTGGTGGTGAAGACCACCATGTTACAAGTCCTGCAAAGATACCTGCAGAACACATCCAATTCAACGTTCTGCCCACCACATCGGAAGTGCTGGCGTGCCAGCCAGCAGCCATCTCCAGCCTGGCGGTCAGGCAGCATCCCACGACCATATTACGAGGTTGCACACTGCCAGGATTTCCGGGGCGGAACCACCGCTACCAAAAGCGTGTCCGAAATGAACAATATAAAGGGAACACCTACCTTCAGGAACACAGGCATCTTTGTATGCGCCATGGCACGCGAATTGCAACTCCTTCCAATCCTCTACATGGCCCTGCAACTCCCATACCAGCGACTGACCACAGCACCAACCATAAGTACACCAGCCTAGCAAACACTGGAGGGAACAACGTTCGCACACACACACGACACAGGAACCCTTGCACACACACACACACACACACACACACACACACACACACACACACACACACACACACACACACAGGCAAACAAACACCCATACCAACACACACACACACACCCTCCCCCCACCACACATACATGGTGAATGAAAGCCAGGACTAGGTAGGTAACAGCAGCACCAACGGTGTAGTGCCACATGTATTGCAAAAATGTGCAACAACAAATGTAAATACAGGCCCAAGGGCCAGTCCAGAATCCATAGTGCCCGGAGCACACTGGGCACAAGATGACGCCCCAACTTGACTCCTGACTGCAAAGTTCAGGCATCCACAGGGCAGGGGCATCAATGGAGACTGCAGGCACTTCAGGGGTGAGAGGGGGCGGGGCAGTGGGGGATTCTTGGTCTTGGAGGGAGGGTCTATCCTTCTGGACATGGGGGGGGTCCCTTAGGGGGGTCCTTAGATGGGGGATCCCTGGGCTTGCCCTTGGATGGGGGGGCTTAGCAAAGGGTGGGGGGGTTGGACTTGCCCTTGGATGGGGGGCACTTAGCAAGGGGGTGTTGGGCTTGCCCTTGGATGGGGGGATTAGCAAGGAGGGTGGCTATGGGCTTGGCCTTGGAATTGGAAGGAGTGGGCTTGGCCTGGGAAGAGGAGGAAGTGGGCTTGGGTCTGGGTTTGGCAGCAGGAGCAGTGAACGTGATAAGGGGTGAGTGTCAGGTGGTGGAGGGGCATGGGCAGGAGCAGTGGCAGACTGGGATGCCGAAGGCTGGGGCAGAGGAAGGGTAGCAGGGTGCTTTTGGGGAACAGGGACTGGGTCAGTGGTGGGGAACAGGGAAAACTCTCGTAGGAAGCGTTTCGTGGGAACGCATGGGAGGTCACTGGAAAGACATTTGGGAATGGAGGGAATGGGTATGGTTTTGAGGTGTGTACGTGGATGTGCCATGGATGCAGGTGCGTGGGTGGATGAAATGTGTGTGCTGGGGGACTGTTGGGTGGGTGAGTGTGTGCATTTAGATGTACTGGGAGGAAATGCAGGGAGATTGCAGGGGGGGGAAGTGTGAGTGTATGTTGGGGTGTTGTCTGCAGATAGGGTGGATGTGCTGGATGTGAGTGTATTGATAGTTGTGGTGTCTGAGCCAGTGGTGTAGAGGGTGCATGAATGGGGGTCAAAAAATGTGGTGAGTGTGGCAATGAAGGCACATGTGGTAGGAACAGTGACTGATGTGATGCTGACCGCAGGTGTGAGTGTTGTCGACTGTGAGGGGGAGGTGGTTGGGGAGTCGGTGCAGGGTGTGGATGTTGACATGTCTGCATATGTGTGTTGAGTGTGTGCATGGCGGTGGTGGCATCTGTGGTGCCTATGTTTGTCCTTGCGTACTGTGTCTGTTGATGTGAATGCATGTGGGTTAGTAGGTGTGCCATGGATGGGTGAGGGGCCAGGGATGTGGGATTGGGAACAGGTAGCTGGAGAGGGGACAGAAGAAAAAGGGACACTGGCTGCCGTCAGGGAGGAGGCCAGAGCCTGAAACTATCTTTGTAGGCCAGACAAGGCACCGTGAATACCTTCCAGGAACGCATTACACTGTTGCATCTGGGATGCCAGTCCCTGGGTGGCATTCACCATAGTTGGCTGCCCCACAGAGATGGACCTCAGGAGGTCAATAGCCTCCTCATTGAGGGCAGCAGGGCTGCATGGGGCAGGGGCAGAGGTGCCTGCAGCGAAGGAGGTTCCACCCAGGAGAAATGAGCAGGTGTACAGAAACCGCAAAAACTTTAATTCGGTCAATATGCAGGTGGTTTGTCTCGCGCACCAGTACATCTCCCAGGTGACAGCCAGGTACCCAGGCTCTGTGCATGATTCCTACATCCTACTGAATAGCAGCGTTCCAGACATGATGGCACCACTCCAGAGGGACCGGGCCTTGCTCATCGTTATGTACCCCCGCATATATGTGCCCCTCAGCTCACTGCTCCCGTGTGTCCCTGCCCTATTGCCCTCCCGGTCTTGACATGCCTCTTCCCTCTATGCACACAGGTGAATTTGGCTATCTCAACATACCCTGGCTCCTGACACCCGTGAGGCGTCCACCCTCAGCTGCAGAGGACCGTTACAATGAGGCCAACAGTCATACCACACAGGTCATTAAGGGTTGCTTTGGCCTGCTGAAGGCCAGGTTCCGGTGTTTGCATGTCTCCGTAGGAGCCCTGCTCTACAACCCACAGAAGGTATACCAGATCATTGTGGCCTGCTGCATGCTGTATAATTTAGATCTTAGGCATCACATCTCATTGCTGGATGCAGAGGAGGGGGCAGCTGTGCCAGTGGCTGATGAAGAGGACATAGGGAGTGATGAAGAGGAGGATGATGAGGATACAGCTGACTCCAGGGCGAAGCTGATTCGACATATCTTCGGCTGAGATGCAGGTCTGTGCAAACTGTGTGGTATGTGTCCTCTATAACTGTCTTCCATGTCCCACATGACACGTGTTGTGTGTGACCACTGACTGTTTTGGTTTCAGATCTGACTCTGGGTGGGATGAGGGGGTGTCACATTTGCCCATGACTGAGGTAGTCACAGTGTACAGGTCAGGCCTATGGTCAGGCAGGTGTTGTGTTGGTACAGTAGTGCCATCTATGTGTATGTGGAATGTTCAGTGAGTTACCAGTTCAAGTGCTCATTGTGTGCCACGCAGGGTTGTTGCATCTGTGCAGCATCAGTCCTGGAAGTCAACATTGGGTGGCAGTGCAACATTGTTGTTGGTGGCAGTGAGTATAGGCCAAGTCTGGCACTGGGCGATGTGAGGGTGGATCCATTGGGTTGGTATATGTTGTGTATGTGTGTTGGTACTTGCCATGTGGTTTTGGACCTGCATGGCATATCTGCCCTGGATACCTGTTCCTACAGTGCATTTGTGTGTAGGTGGCATCTGTGACTCCTACAGTGATTGTTGTCCCTGTCTTGCTCTCCCAGGGCAATGTTGTGGTGTTCTGTGCTCCCTGCCTGGGCTGTTGCCTCTATTGACACATATGTCCAGCCACTGGCTGCTCCACGATCGACCTCCTGGCATTTTTCTCCCCCCGCTGTCACCCTCCCATGAATGTGCTGGGCGATAGGTTACCACTTGTACACGGATTGGCAGTTCCATACATACTCACGGCAAATAAACACGTAGACATGAAATGTGCTCAGTTGTCGTTTATTTGTGATATACAAGTGCAAGGGGTGATGAGTGGGATCATGGCGACAGTGATCATCAGAATGTTAAGGCCAGCTGTAGGTAGTCCAGGTACAGTCTGCTGGCCACGGGTACACAGAGAAATGGGAGTGGACATTTGACAGGGTGTCACACACAATGGAGAATGTTCAGGTGAGGGTAACTTCCTGGCGGGGATTGTGGTCTGGGCATCATGTCCACCTGGATGTCTACTTGGACGTCCTTGCATGCGTGGGGGGGTTCCTCAGCTACAGGAATAGGGGTGCTGGTGTTCTGCGAGACCTGTGGCGGGGCCTCCATGCCACTGGCTGCCGCTGACGTGGAGGGCTGTGATGGGATGTGGCCAGTGGTAGGGGCCTGCTGGTGGGTGGCAGACTCACGCATGATAGTGGTCAAGTCCTTGAGCACCCCTACAATGGAGGCTATGGTGGTATTGTGGGCCTGCCACTGTTGCATGACCTCCTGATGGTATTGCCCCTGCAGCTGCTGGGTCCCCTGCCCAGAGACGAGGTTCTGAACCACTGTGTCCTGGGTGTGCTGGTATACACCTAGGACTTGTTTGAGGCCCTCCTGGGTAGTCAGTTGGGGTGGCTGTCCTGACCCTTGGGTCACAGTTCCCCTCCCACTACTCCTGCTCCCCTGTGCCTGTGCCTCTGGCACAGTGTGCCCAATCCCAGTAGCAGCAGGGTCTTCATTGTCTGGGGTGGGTGCCCTTGACTCTGGCCGTTGTACTACGGGTCACACCTCGGATTGATAGGTCCCTGGGGCACAGGTTTGGGATTCAGGGTCTGGTGGTGGTTTTGTATACTTAAGTATACTTTTACTGTGGGTTAAAGCAATCTCATTTGTCGGTTGCTGTGTCCTTTAAAAATTCTTGCTCGCATGTGGTCAGTTCTGCCTTTTTCACCCTCCTATTCTGTTTCAGAGCAGTGACCTAATACTGTCTTGTTCCATTTCGGTTTCTCTATCTGTTCCTGTGACAGACTTTGTTTTACATTTCTTTGATGGTCCCCTCCCACTGTGCTGTTTAGGGTGGTAGCTGCCTGCGTTTTATTGCAGCATTCCTTTCCTCCCACCTCCTCCCATGTCGCTGACATTTGTTTTGGCTTTATTCCAGTGCTGTCCTCTACCCTGCTCCTAAAACAAGCTTATTTTACTAGACAAAAGCTCCAAAAAAGAAGCTTATTTTATTAAATAAAAACCATATGCCCTTGCATCTCATCACAGAGAGTCTCTCTTTCTCTCCAGGGTCCCACCCTGCCAACACTCACCACATGGCACACAGGGCATTGCTTATCGCCTTTGTGGAGCCATAAATCTTCCCAGGCTGCTCTGCGAACTTCATTAGAGCTTTGTTTTTTTTGTTTCTCGTGAGTGCTGTTGTAAAAAGATGTCAATTAACTTGTGCGAAATGTATTGCATTGCAAATGCTTGTTTCTCTTATGGCGCTGCCTGAAACCCGATGAGTGTGTCTGAGAGTCAGTGAAAGAAAGAAACAATGGGGCTTTAAAAAGAATAGTCATTGCAACTTCCCCATTTTGGGGCAGCGGATTCCGGGCCCTGCTCGGCGCAGCATTCGCTGAGCCCCTATCTGAAGCACAGAGCCACTGCCTCCTTTGTCCCCTGTTTCCTTGTTTCTCCTGGCTGGCTGAAACACCGCAGACCCTGTTACTCCGGAATGCTGTTCAGATGCGCCCATCTCACTGTGAAGTGTCTCTAATAGAATGTAGAGGAGGATGTGTGATGGAGGCATTTAGGTGCCTCTGGGGGAGATGAGGTTAACGAATTCCAGCAAAGGTGTTGCCTCTGAGCAAGGTGAGTTATCTATGGGAATTATTCTTTACAAACCGTGTACATGCATGGGACTGCCTTTAGAAGCCGAGTTTGTGACGCCCAAATCAGTAATGTAATCTAAACGGCACCAGGGAAGACACAGGCAAATAATCCCAGGGAAAGAAACAGACTAAGATGGAGACGAGTCTGCAGTTTTGCAGCCGGCAGGGAAACTGGGCCGAGAAGGCGACGGTTTTGACCGTCTTCATCTGTTGTCAAGATTGCCTTTTCTCGTTTTGACAATATGTTTTTTCCCTGTCAGTAGAAAAGTGGGTATGCTCTCGCATAAAGAGTGGGGTTTCCTTTTCAATAAGGAGGGATTACTGGCATACATAGCAGAGTAGCTGGCAGCAGCTACAACTCACTTCTTTACTGCATGCTGCTTGGTAAGTGGGTGACAGTAAGATGACCCATTTTAGATGAGCACGTACGTCAGCCTTCAAATAAGCTAACTTGCATCACCTGGCTATTTAGGATAGTTTCCGCATCATTTAGCTTAGAATTGGACTGACAAATCAGCAGCATATGTTCTTTATTACTGTGAAGGTGTGCTGTGTGGCTCCTTGGACCAGGAAGCTCCTACACTTCCGTGTATAGATACAGAACGTTTGTCCTCATAAGCATGGTGGGTCATTTTGTGGGAATTTTCTATTTATTCCCACATAGGTCATTTCTGGGAATTTTCTGTTTATCCCCACAAGCCGTACATTTTGCTCATTGAATATCCATAGAACGTTAGAACATTTTTTAAATAACCGCTACCACCTAGTATGTACACCTTTTCCTAGCTTGTACCCCAATTAATAATGTTAATGCCCCTTGGCCTAGTTAGAGACTCATTGCCTGGTTCATGCCAATACGTAATATGTTCTGTGTAGCCTAGTTTGCACCCATTGCCTAGTTTACACCTCTTGTCTCAGAAGATGCCTTTTTACCTAGTGTATTACCCTTTGGTTAGTATGTACACCCTTGCTTGCATAGTTTGTTACTAACTGCCTAGTTGGTGCACAATTGCCTAGTTTCTGTCCTGTAGCCTAATTGTGACTGTCGCAGTTAAATCTTTGTTTGTCCTGTGAAGAAAAAGTTACTGCACCTATAAAGCCTTTTCATGTAAATAATTGGCTCCTGGTGTGTGGTTGGGAGCGCAGCACCCCTCCTCCGCTCCCTGTTGTCCCTGTGAGCATCATAAACTTGAGAACTTGTATTAAACGTGCATCTTCCAAGGATGAGGAGCCTCTTTAACAGGGGCGGCTCCTCCATGGGGGCGGCGGAGCATTGCCCACCCCACCAGAAGCGACAGCTGCAAAAACCTTTACAAGGAAATGATAACAAACAGAGTTTATCATTTCCTTGTAAAGGGGCAGGGCCACGGGGTGACCTGCTCTGAGTGGGAGTGCTTGGGGAGTGCCCAGCACTGGCTGGGTGCTCCCAGCCAATCCTGGTGCTGCTTTGAGCAGCGTCAGGATTGGCCCCAGGCTGTGAGGGCCTGTGCCTGCAGTCAACGAGGGACAGAGGAGTGGCGCGCTGCAGAGGAGGTACGTTTTTAAATATTATTTTACCGCCCACCCCTCGCACCGCCCCGTTACCTTGCCAAGAGTCGCTCCTGTTTTTCAACATACCATCAGTTGCTTATGAAAGTGTCCGAGTTCATACTGCAGCTCCTATGATTTTTCAAAGGCTGTGCTTAATACGTGTTGTCGACAGGAAAACGCGTGTAGGTGTACCCTGTGTGAATTAAAATGGTTCTCTCTGTCTGCCTGGGAATGGCTGAATCAAACTCAGCTGGTGCTGCTGAGGCAGGGCTCACGCAGGCTGCAACGGTGACATTGCTCTCGGTCCAGTTGCGCGAGCAGATGGATGGTACCACGCCAGGCCTCCCGCTCTGTGTTGGGTGGCTCGCAAGTTTGGGAGCAGCTGTTTGTTATGTTGTGTTTTTTTTGTTTTTTTTACACAAGTGAGAAGGGGAGGAAAAGGGTGCTTTGAAATACTGCCACCTGGTGGAAGAAAAAAGCATCCTGCTGCGTACATTGTCTAAAAGATGTGAAAAGGTGCAGTAACTTGCGCAAAAAAAAACACCACGTATGCTAACTGAGAAGCTACTAAGGAAGGGAAAATTTCTACTTTTCAACAGCCATTTTGTTTCTTTTTTTCGAAAATATCAACCACTTTAATGCTGGTCAGTGGACTAATTCAATTATGAATATTTGTCTTGTAATCTACCTCTTGGTTGTGTCAAATGCTGGCAGAGTGAACTATATCGGAGGAGAATCTTGAGCCTTCTGGAAACATAGCCACAAGACGTGTGGAAGAAAGGCAGAATTTAATGGCTAATATCAGCACAGCAGAGATTTGAATTAATGACAAGGAAGTCCTCAGACGTGTATCCTTAATCTAAATGGTATTTAAACCCTAAGGCCGGTTTCAGCTGGCACCCTTGCTGCCCTGTGCACAACCTTAATGTAGTCGTCTCCGCTAGCATTTATATATAGTGACCACGCCAATGTCTCATGGCTGACTCTTTCCAATAAACTTCTTTCTCCAAACCCAACTATTTCTGTGCCCTCTTCTCATCATGCCACAACTTTCTAACTCCTGGCAACAATCACCAGCACGTTGTTAACAGACACAGTAAACCTAAAGACTGAAAAAAAAAAACATGAGATTGCACATCGCAAAACAGCATTCATCAGTTGTTGTTTTTTTCTCCTTTTGCCATCTAGCCATAAGGTACCTCTAGGGGAATGGAGGTACTTTAAGTTTACCCAATATTCCCCAGAAAAACAGTTTTTATGCATCTGAATTGAACTTTCATCAGAACTTTCCAGTCAAGCCACATGAATAGCAGCATGGCTGTTTTAGGTGGCATGGCAAAGTAGGTGGCTGCCACTTTCATAGTGAGGTCACCCGCAAGTGTGAAGATATATACCACAGGTGTGGGTCACAACTAGCCACTGCACCACGTGTACATAGAAGGAAGATTCAGCGTGTTATGGATGTTGAATGTCTGTATTTTATTCCTTGGTACACCATACACTTGGATGTAAATGCTGTTCTAAAAGCAATTTACAAAGAAGCACTTTAGCCAGGAAGGATTTTCTAGTTGCTTTGTATTGAACTACACAGGCACCACCTGTAGAGGCCCTGAGGTTACCATTAGAAGCAGCAAAGTTTAGTCCCTACATGGGAAGTGGTGGGTGCAGTGATTTAGGCATCACACTGTTAGTTTAAGCAGAGCTGCAAAAACAATTCCGAACCAGCCCTGAACCTCACCTATAAAAGAGAGAGAAGGTATGGAAAAGCAGTCATCAGAAAAAAAGCATGACTGCATGTAAAATTATGTTTTCTACCAAAGGTAATCGTTATGAGCTTCTCCACTTCCAAGCATGCACATTTGGCTCTCATCTAATCATGCCCCTGTGCAAACGCAGAACATTGATGTGACATGTCATGTCTTTCAAGATCACAATTATTATCCAAACTGGATTATTAAATAGACTTAATAATGGAAGTAGAGCTGACTTGCCCAAGATTACACAGTTTGGTAGTTGAGAAGCCAGCACTAGAACTTGTGTTTGGTGGTTCCACAAAAGTCATCTAGTTGAGACTGTCTTCAGAGGCAGAGGTTATCTGGTGTGCAACTCCAGAGTAGTGGATATTTTAGAACTCAAAGTAGGGGACATCATATCGAATGGTAGTCAGCAGGCCTGACTGCTCTAGGACTTTACATTTGGGTGCGTGATGTAAGAAGCACCAGAATACCTTTGCATGGTACCTGCTTGCCTCCTTCCCCTGCAGGCACAAGTGCTGAAGGTTGGTTATTGATGTTCTTCCTGTGCCAGTCCCATTAAAGAAGGAGGGTGATACTCGTTTCAAAAGCGTTGTTTTCCGGTCTTTTTACATTAAAACGTAACTAACGTGCTTTTTAAAATTGCGAAGTCCCTGAGCTGATGTTTCTGACCCCCTTGTCAAGGTGTCGTAATCTGGCAGGTGGACCACCAGGAGTTCAGCAGTCTGCGCACTGCGGGTTTGGTGGTCCTTGGGCCACCAAACTTGTAATAGGACCCAAAGTGTTCAAGCTAATAAACTGCAGATGTGGCTTTCTAGCTACTGTGAAAAAACTTTCACTCTCAGGTATCTGTCACTTGGTTCTGTTGGAGTTTGAACATTATGATTTATGGTAATTTCTCCTTTTGTTTGTGCCTATAAAGAACCCAAATGGCGTTTGTAACGCAATAACAATCTTTAGAGGCATGCTAATGTATTGCCAAATATTTTCAAGCAGAGTTCTGTAAGCTTGGGTTAATTTTATTAGGATTTTTTTTTGCTGACTGTGTTAGTTTAACATTTTTATGTAAGTGCTTTTGTTAAAGTTGCAAGGCAGCGTGCATTTTCTTTTGAAGCAATTTACATATTATGTTGGGAAAACAAGGCTTCTGTAGTGAACGTTTAAAAAAACGTGCATTTGGTCTCAGTCACCCCAGGGAATAAGGTAGGCCTGGGCGGAGTTCACGGAGTTCACGGAGTTCTGCATGCTGAAAAAACTGTGCAGCACATTATTTTTTTTTTTTCCTTTCAGGCAGTGGTTCCCAGGGACCCATGGGCTGCTTAGCAAATTAAATATTATTAACAGATTACATCCCCAGCTTTCAGTAATGACTCAGTGGGGGGTCCCCGGATTTCAATAATGATTCAGTGGGGGTCCCCGGGTTCCATTGAAGATAAACTGGGGGGTCCACAAAAGTCAAAAGGCTGTGAACCACTACTTCAAGGCACAGGTCAATTTACAAAGAATCACAGCATATTTTTGGTTATGTCCATGCAAAATATGCTTTTAGCCCAATGCGTTTCCGTAGGGGCTAGGGTTGCCACCCGTAAGTAAATTTCACGGACCGCCCGTAATTTTGCCCTGCCATCCGTCGTCCATGATGAAAGGCTTAACGGACGGCATTTGTCCGTAATTTTAGCCTTTCACCAAAAGTACAACGGACGGCAGGGCGATATTAGGGCAGATTAGTTTCCCTAGCAGGTTTCAAAGGCAGAGTGTCTCCTGTGCTTTGAGGGAGGGAGGGGCAGACAGATAAGAAACAGACCTTTTTGCCAGGGTGTCTCCTTCCCTAAAGAAATGCAAATGTGGGCAACTAGTAAATCTGCAAATGCAAAGGGGTTTGAAAACCTGCATTGAATTTAACCAAAGGAGTCACTTGAAGCTTTCTGATGGCAAATATATTTTCTTTTAGAGAGGTACTGCAATGGTGTTCCAAGGTTAGCTGTGGAGTGTGTGGTTTTAATGGAGTGTTACAAAAGTTGTTAGTACTAGGTATAAACTGTATATTATGCAAATCTCTATTTGAGAAGCACTTTTTTAATTTAACCAAAGTGTATTTGCGCATTTTGTAGCAGCCTATATTATGATGAAATTGTATTTATATAGTGCTTACTACCCTGAGAAGGCGTTGAATGCATGTTTAAAATAAGGACTTACATATTCACAGTTCTTTCAGGGACCTCAGTACCTCATAGTACTAACAAACATTGGCAAAGCCGATAGGTCTCGTCTACGCAAGAGTTATTGGCTTTGCCAATGTGTTTTAGCCATGTTATACACTAGAGTGGCTGCTGTTCAGCATGGCTAAATGTTAGTGGCATAGTGGTGTGGAGTGGAGTAGAGTGGCATGTGAGCAGTGACGTAGAGCCCAGTGGTGCAAAGTACAGTTCAGTGGGGTACAGTGCAGTTGTTTAGAGTGCATTGGCGTAGATTGCAGTGGTTTAGAGTGCAGTGGCGTGGGACAGAGTAGAGTGGCATAGAGTGCAGTGGAGTAGAGTGGCATACAATAGAGTGGAAGAGAGTGCACTAGTGTAGAGTGGTGCAGTGGCATAGAGTGCAGAGTAGTCTTGCGTGGCAGAAAGTGCAGTGGCATAGTGTAGAGTGGTGCAGTGCAGAATAGAGTGCAGTGATGTAGAGTGACAGAGTGCAGTGGCATAGAGTGCAGTGGCGTAGAATGCAGTAGTACAGAGTAGATTGGTGTACAGTATAGTGACGGAGAGTGCAATGTTGCAGAGTAGAGTGTCAGTGCAGTGATGTAGAGTGGAGTACAGTGGCACAGAGAGCAGTGGCATAGAGTACAGTGGTGAGGAGTAGAGGGCAGTGGCGTACAGTGCAGTTTAGAGTGCATTGGCGCGGAGTGCAGTGGCATAGAGTGGCATGGGTAGAGTAGCAAAGAGTGCAGTGGAGTAGAGTGGCATACAATAGAATGGCAGAGAGTGCAGTAATGCAGAGTGGTGCAGTGTCATAGAGTGCAGAGTAGACCCATGTGACATAGAGTGCAGTGGTGTAGAGTGGTGAAGAGTGGAGTATTGTAGAGTTGTGCAGAGTAGAGTATAGTACCTAGAATGCAGTGGCGTAGAGTGCAATGGCATAGAATGCAGTAGTTCTGAATAGAGTGGTGTAGAGTGCAGTGTTGCAGAGTAGAGCGTCAGTGCAGTGGTGTAGAGTGGTACAGAGAACAGTGGCATAGCGTACAGTAGTGCAGAGTAAAGGGCAGTGGCATACAGTGCAGTTGTTTAGAGTCCACTGGTGTAAAGTGCAGTGGCATAGAGTGGCATGGGGCAGAGTAGAGTGGACTGGAGTGCAATGGAATAGAGTGCAGAATGTAGTAGTACAGAGTAGAGTGGTGTAGAGTATAGTGGCGGCCAGTGCAGTGTTGCAAAGTAGAGTGTCAGCGTGCAGTGGTGTAGAGTGCATTGAACTAGAGTGCAGTGATCAGAGTGACATAGAGTGCAGTGGCGTAGAATAGTTTGTTTCAGAGTAGAGTGCAGTTGCATAGAGTGTAGAGGTGCAGGGTAGAGTGCAGTGGCATAGAATGCAGTGGCATAAAATAGATTATTTCACAGTAGAGTGAAGTGGCTTAGAGTGGAGAGGTGCAGGGTAGAGTTGAGTTGCATAGAGTGGCATAGAGTGTGATGGCATAGAATAAAGTGGTGTAGAGTGCCGTGGCATAGCGTGCAGAGGTGCAGAGTAGATTAGAGTGACGTACAGTGTTTTGATGTAGAGTGCAGGGGCATAGAGTTGAGTGTTACAGAGTAAAGTGCACCAGCATAGAGTGTATTAGCTTAGAGTGCAGTGGCGTACAGTGCAGTGCTGCACAGTGGCATAGAGTGGACTTGTGCGGACTAGATTGGTGTTGCCTAGACTGGAGTAGTATAGTGAGCAGAGCAGCAGAGTGCAGAGGTGTAGAGAGGTGTAAAGTGCATTGGCACAGAGTAGAGTGGTAGAGAGTACAGTAGAGAGGCGTAGCGTGAAGTAGCATAGAGTGCATTGGCATAATGTAGAGTGGTTCAGAATGGAGAACAGTGCAGTGGAATGGAGTGGCGTAAAGTGGAGTGATACAAAGGAGGGTGCAGTGGTGTGGAGTGGTGCAGAGTGGAGTATGCATGGTGTGGTAACACACTGCCATTACAGACAACACATTTGTGATTGAAATGACCATTAGATTTGCACAAATATACAGTTTTTCAAATCAAACTATACTGTGCACAGACGATGATGTGTGGAAACACATCTGCCATTACAGACAACACATTTGTGATTAAAATGACCATTAGATTTGCACAAATATACAGTTTTTCAAATCAAACTATACTGTGCACAGACGATGATGTGTGGAAATTGCATCACCTAATGCAATGATTTGTTTTAATCATATAAAGGTATTTGTTTCCAACACAGTTCAGAATTAACAAAAATGTGCTTCATTTGTACTCCTAATTCTGATATATTATGAAGTTTATTTAAATGTTGTCATGTGATAGTAATAAGTATTTCCTAGCCCCAGTATCTAGCAAGATTGTCTCATAAATCCTCTCACTTTGAAGTCACAGAAAGAAAAGTAAACACTAAGTTCCCACCAAAGACAGAGCCTGACAATTGACTTTGTTCTTTTAATGCAAAGCAAATGTGATGAGATAAGAACATGATTTACAGACCTGTTTACAGAAAGGGAGCACTCGTAAGGATACTGTAAATAAGCCTTTGGCAAGGGAAGTGATGAACTCAAGCTGCATTGCCTAAAACAAATAAAGCCAGCAAATTGAAAGCAACAAAATGTGAGTTACAAACCACAAGACCAATGGAAAGCAACGGGTGGAATGCATTCACCAGAAAGCATTATGAATGTACTTAAAGTGACATCCGTGGGACACTTTGTGGGAAAAGTCCAGTATTTTAGTCCAGTCCATATCTTGCAGAGGTTTGGCTGCATGAGTCACTCAGGTAGTATGACGAGAAGACTTGGAGTTGTTTCCATGTTGCAGGAAAGATCTATACACCCATTCTATCAGTTTGCCACCAGTTTCTTTGGTGTAGAGCTTCTGGCACACCTCTTGTAGGGTTAGTGCTAGGTGGCAGATATGAAATAGGGCATATAGGGGGTCATTACAACCTCAGCTGTCTTTTTACAAGACCGCTGAGGGACCGCCGTGCGGAAGACCGCCAGTAGTGGCGGTTTGCCGCACGGCGTATTATGACTGTTGCCATACTGGCGGGCGGCGGGGAAGTGGAGGTGGCTCCACCTTCACCGCCACGCCAACAGAACACCGCCCACCGAATCACATCCTGTGATTCGGCGTGGCGGTGTGGTGTCGGCAGAGCTGCCCCCATGGCTCCCGTCTCCTCCCGGAGGATCGTCGGACCAGGTAAGTCGATCGTCCGTGAGGGGAGGGGGGGAGAGGGGGTGTTGTGTGTTGTGTGTGTGCATGGGGGTGTGCGTCTGTGTATGTAGAGGGGGTGTGTGAGTGCATGGATGCCTACAGGGGTGTTGCATGTATGGGAATGAGTGCGTGTATGTATGTGGGTATGTCTGTATGGATGTGTGCGTGTATGTTTGAATGTGGGTGTGCGTGTCTGCCTGTGTGTGTGTATGTAGGCATGTATGTTGGTGTGTGTGAGTGTGTAGGTGGTGCCTGCGTGCGTGTGGGTATGAGTGAAGTGATGTTGGGGGTCGGGGTGGGGAGGGTGGCCCTGCCACCTTTGGGGAGTGCCAGGGGGGGTGGGGGGTGTAGGGGAGGGAGTCGGGTGGGGGTGGGGGAGACCCCATCAGTGCCAGGGAAGGAATTCCCTGGCACTGATAGTGCTTCCCGCCATGGTTTTCATGGCGGTTCAGACCGCTGGGAAACCGCGGCGGTAAGCTGTGTCAGAATACCGCCGGCGGTATAGTGTCAGACGCCGGGCTGGAGACCCAGGTCTCCAGCCCGGCGGGCGGAACGGAGAACCAGCGGATGACCATGGCGGTAACCGCCATGGTCATAATACGCTGGGGTAAGACCGCCAGCCCGTTGGCGGTCTTACCGCTGGTTCTCCGCCTTCCGCCAGGGTTGCAATGACCCCCTCTATGATTATTTGAGGTGGTTGTAAATAAGGAGTTGACCGGGGTGAAGATGGTAGTCTGCCACAAGGGTTTGGAAATTCAGTAGTTCGCCGTCCAGACACAAATCCCCCAATTTTAAGACACCTTCAGCATGCCACTGATGGAGTTGCTCTGAGCACAGCCTTCCTGTGCGAGTGCGAAGGCTTAGCAAAGGCAGTGCAGGAGCACAGGGTTTCTTTGTGTCAGTGAGTTTACAGATTCTAGCAAGTCAAGAGAAAGCTGTGCATGATAACCCCGGATGGTGATCCGTAGAACGGTCAGTAGGAAACAATGAGCAGTCCATTAAGCCTTCCTTAAAAGTCTTTACTAGTAAACCCCATCTCATGCAGGTAGGTGGGCAGAAAGCCAGCGAGACACCTATTGGACCTGTGCAGCAGAATCATAGCATTCTAAGTCCAGAAGACCTAATCCACCCGTAGTCACGGGTAGCTTTAGAGTGGAAAGAGCTACCCGATGGCACCGTAGCGACCAAATCAGATGTGTGGCATGTCTGAAGAAGGAATGAAGGACGAGCAGGGGAAGGTTTACAAAAGAATACTATCATCAGGGTAGCACACCATCTTCACTAGTGCCACGTGGCCTCTACAGAAAGCAGAAGAGAAGACCAAAAAGCAGATTGGGGAGCTTGAGGGGACCGTGACGCTCTGCCGAGATTTCAATCCTGCAAATCAGTGGGAGATTGGTAGATATTAATCGCTGGGTATCAAAAGGTAACTGGTTCCCAGTTCAATCCGAGATCTAATTGTATATAAAGGGGAAACAGTGCCATATGTTATTGAAACACTATTTACATTTTAAAAGTCTTACATTTTGTACGTGCAATTTACATCCCAAATATTTTGAAGATTCTGTGTACTTGACACTTAGGGATAACCCATATCACTAGTTTGGCTTTTGCTCAGTTTCAAAACCATTAAAAGACAGACATGGACAGAGCAGGCAATTGCCTTGCACAACCTTGCAAGGGGTCTGTCCCCTGCTCACCCTTCACAAGCACGAACAGTGGACCATTGCGCCAGAACAGTTTGCCAAGGTGGGTGGGTGTTGCTTGTTCAACCATTTGACAGTGCCTCTTCTGTTTCTCTCCTGTGTGCAGAGACAACTCCCCAGGTACCCAATACCTTCTGTTAGTCTTGGTGGACCCATATTGTCTGATTTTAGGAATTGGCCCACCTTGTTCCTCTCTTCCTTATTTATCCAGTTCTTAGCAACAACCCTTTGAATCACTTGCCGTGGATCTCCCATTTGATCTCGATTTCATCCTCCTCCTTTATTATCTTTGATTGGTAGTCCGGGCTCCCATTTCTGAGATAAATGTAGAGTCCCAGACATACATTCTAGTGCTGTGAGACTACAGACAAGTTGTTGGTACCTCACGTCCTGACTCTAGGTTTGAGACTGTCCCCCACACCATCTGCCCTGCCTCATTAATTTTTTTTTTAGGTTGAAAGTTGATAGCGCATCCAGTCCTTATAAATTACTTATGCTTAGACACGCCGGAGGTCGGTGAACCTTTTGACCGGGTTGAGCTCTCCTCATCCAAAGAATGGCCGGATCCCTCAAATCAATAATCAATAATCGTTTCTAATCAATGACCTAAACTCGATTAGTAATCAATCAACAAATTTGTTAGACAGAAAATCAGTAATTAAACACACCATAACCTTTCAGTCATGAATAACCACACCTGTTTATTAAAAGTTAATGAGTTTATTTCCCTATATCAACAAAGCTAACACAATGTAAGTAAGTCTTAAAATCAAATGATACACATATACAAACATTACTAGTTGTCCATAGCGACGGAAGAAACGCAATCTATGCAAAATTTGGATTATAATGCAGTCAGTTATAGCAATGCAAGTCACTAATAAGAGTAACTGAATTTGACTGATTACATACATTGGTCAGCATAACAAGATTTCAATTCAGCATGGTGCATCAAATGAATACCTCAACTAACCTCTGATAAGCATTGGCATCTGGGGCTTCATGCAAAACGAATTTAGTCAACATAAATTTAGAAAAACTTCTAGCTTAGGCTTTGTCAAAATTAAGCAGTTGGTACCTAAGGAGGAAAACACAATGCATAATACATTTTATCCTTTTATAATTACCAATTACAATCAGCATTCAAGGTAAGTCTTCGTCCTTCAGGTACCGGTTCGATCAGCATAGGGCAGACTTCAAAGGGGCAAAGTTTTAGGGCAGGTTTTCCTTGCAGCAACAAGGAAAATGGGGCAAAAGTTATTGTATGGGCAAGATGGGGTAAAGTTAAAGTCTCTAGGGTGAGAATTCTTAAAGTCTCTCTCTCTCTGTGATAGAGAAAAAGCATCAAAGGGTCATTTAAAATGGCTTCTTGAATCTTGCTTCAAAATGGCATCAAAGAAAATGGCTGACTTCTCTTTGTCCGGTGGGATTAAATAAGAAACGTTCCAAATTCTTCAGGGTCTTCCATTGGAGGGTCCATGGGGTGGTTTCTCTTTAACCAATGAATAGTGTCCTTCTCTTTAATGTTCACCTACGCATAAGGTGTCCTTGGAGTTTTGGAACACAAGTATCAACAAAGTTGCCAATTAATTCTGCATCAGTGTCTTTATTGTCTGCACCTGCAGAAACTGACCTTGCTTCAAAGGGGATGAAACTTGCCTAGCACGAAACCTTGAGATAAGTGTATTAGTCATTTTACTGGAAAAATACAGCCTTAAAGTTTAAAACACGTTTTTGTTAATACAAGTGAAAACCACGCAGTTAAATTTGACACCAGGCAACTAGGTCAAAGCCTCTGCTAAATTTAAGCTAAGCATATAACAGTTTCAACAAGAAAATCATAGAATATAGCTGCAATTATGACGGATTACTACATTGTCGATTTTTCATGATTAAGTATGCTCGTTTATAATGATGGCGAACTACTTTGTAGGCACATTTTCTTACATACATTATTTTTCTTTGCTAAAATCACATTGTCTTATACGATTTGGTTACATCGTATGAATGTTTGTTAATCTTTCTTTTTCTGCTTCATCAAAGTCCATGGGCGGTTGGGGTGAACCAGATGTTTTTGTTCAATTTGTTTAAACTAGCATAAGGTTAATTACCTTGATGTTTTCCATACTGTCTCCAGGGGTTTTAAAATGAATTTACTGCTGTCCTTGAAAAATCATAAAAATGTTACTAGACCTGCAGGTCTAGTAGCTTGAATAATCTACTCGACCTAACTGTAATGTACTTGACCTGGAAACTGGTCTCAAATTGTGTGATCCTAGGCAAATATTGTATTTTACAGTGACCTTTTTCTTCATTCTCACAAATGAGTGCACCTTCAAATATGTGAGTTCAGCATTTCTGCTGTAAAAAAAAATCCTCTTTTGTTTGATTAAATACATTAAACTTTGCTCCATGTATAATAAATCTAGCCCAAATATAGGGTACACATGATCCATGCATGACTTGCCTCTTAGTTTACTAATAACTTTGCCATCAGGGCAGGAGTGTTTCTCAGTTTGTTTAAAACACTCACTTGTAATAAATATATTACTAAAGCATGATGTGGTAGCACTCTGTCATTTACAGACAGTAAATTTCCAAGAAATGTCCAAAAACCTCCCCACTAACTTGCAGGTTTACTGATAAAACTATCAAATGTAATAACAATAATCTGTGAAAATTGGGTTTCAGAAAACATGCACTTGCCCAACACCAAGTAAAGTGTTCTGACTTTTTTTCCATCCTATTAAAATATTTTTTCATCACAGAGAAGTACAAAAAATGATCTTTCACCACTACTGAAATATATTTTGAAATGTTTGTAAAGTTGATTTAGTTACATAAATATGTGTTAGGAAAAAGCTGATACCACCAGCCTTTCACTTTACATAGGTCAGACAATTCACCTAACAGAATCCTGGAACTCTGCAGTCACAATGAAAAGTATTTCCATTGCAAGAAGACAAACTGACTTTTGACCTCTGTCTCTGAACACAGAGCAAATGTGACAAGAATACCATTTAAAGGCATATTAATTGCTAATTCAGTTTCTGACTGAACTGAACACCTGTTCTTTGTCCACTCCAGAAGGGTCGAGTGGAATCTAAAAATAGCTCGACCTCATGCCAATGCCAGTGGTCAGTAGATTTTGTTGAGCCCTGGCCTGAATGTAGCATGCCAGGGGGCAATCACAAAAGACCTCACTGAATAAATAGTGCTATGTTAAAAAACAGTAAAAGAAAATGCACTGATAACACAGTGCTGTATGGGCTCTCTTGTGTGTATTTTCAAAAACGTTTGTTCTTGAATTTTTGTCCTAAATTTTGACCCTTTGCCCTGAATTTTTGTCCTGAATTGTGATCCTTTGTCCTGATTTTCTTAAAGTCCTGTCCTGAATTTGCCTCGATGCCAGGTGGTCACCCTACTAAAGCCACATCCTCTCCAGCATGTGATACTGCTGTTGCCACAGTGCACCTTACATCAAACCAAAGATTAAAAAAACATTCCAGGAAATGCATTGCCGGTATATTATTGCCAGCACCAGCCTCCGAGCTTATGTCATCGCTGGTGCACTGCAACGCTCTGAAGTGGCCATCCTGTTGCCAAGAAACAAAAAACAAAATAGTTACTAAGGGGGAGTATGGGCACCAATAGCGGTGCTTGGAGGCAGGGGTCAGGGCTGATGCACGATTGTTAAGGCTCTGGGCAAAGTCCAGTACCCTGATCACTTCCTGTTTCTCCTGTCGTTTTGTCGACAGTCTTTATTTGTAAACAGATATTTTTCATGCCAGTGTAATTCAAAATGTATGGACATGTGCAATCAGCGACTCTGTTCGGCGGCCGTGCGAAAGCAGCGTCCGGTACTTTATAAACGCCCCACCCTCCCCTCCCCCCCTCCCCCCCAAAAAAAGCCTGCGAACGACTCACTAGGGGTTATTGTTATTGTTTCCATACCCTCGTGATTCATAGCACTGTTTCCGCGTTTTTGTGTTAACTACTCAGACGTGCAGGAAGTACTGTAATATATCAGGGGAAACCTTGCTTTTCCCGATACTCCTCAGAAGAAGCAGCCAGGGCCTGTCTCAGCGTTTGCGCGCCGCGTGCGACAGTCTTTCTTGTCCTGCGCCCTCGGACCTCCTTCTTCATGGCTTTCCTCGCTCCGCCGCCAGGGGCGCCCCTCATCTCTCCTGAGCCCATCTCACACATTTAGTAATTTTATAATGCTGCCCATCCCAGTGTCCACTGTAGACTGTGAGCGCGCTTTACATCATAAACATATTGTATAGAAAGAGTATGGCCTACAGGCATGGATATCGATGTATAGGAAATGTTACTGATGTCAGTGAGGACAACGAAGGGGGCAGATTAAATACGTTTTTACTACGTTAACCAGAGAAACTGCGCTGTGTTGCGCGAAAATGAGAGAGCACAACAGCAGCATTGTGTTGCCCTCTTGTGGTGTTGGCATTCCCTAGCCTGCCTTACGCCAGTGCATACACCCTTGCACCATAGTGCATGTTTGCGCAATGTCAAGCTTAGGTTTTATACTGAAAGGTGCCCTAGACATGGCCAGTGTGGGCAGCTGCCTAGGGCCTCGTAGCTCCTCACATCTAAGGGGCCCCGCACCAAAACACCGAGTTTTCCAAAAACTTCAGTGTTACCAGGCCAAGGGAGCAGCAGTGATTCAGCGTTGCGAGGCCCAGGGGGCGTTGGCGGGGTGAGGGGGGGGGGGGGGCAGGGGGGGAGAGAGAGAGATAAGGGTTTTTAAAATCTAATCACCAAATTTGTGTAATAACAGCAATAAGGTCTGTGCTTAAAGCGACCTTGGGTGTGAAGTGAGCCCTGCCCATGCATTAATGAAAAGCAGTGTGTCCTGCAGGCTGTAGGGAATCCAAGAAAATTAAGAATATAGGGCCAGATGTAGGTAGAAAACATTTTGCGAGGTGCTCCTCGCAAAATGTTATGCAGAAAGGTGTCTCAGACACCTTCTGCGACTCGCTATGGGGTCGCAAAGACCCACCTCATAAATATTTATGAGGTGGGTTGCAGTTTGCGACCCCACAGCGAATCTAGGCACTCACGGGGATTGTGACCTGCTGGAGACAGCAGACCACCATGTCCGTGACTGCTTTTCAATAAAGCAGTTTCCTTAAAGGAAAACGAGCTGCAAATAGTAAAAATACCGAAACCTTTTAGTTTCGGTTTTTTTCAGAGTAGGCAGTGGTCCATAGGATCACTGCCTGCTCTGAAAAAATGTTTTTATGAGCATTCACAAAGGGGAAGGGGTCCCATGGGGACCCCTTCCCGTTTGCGAATGAGTTACCATCCACTTCAAGTGGATGGTAACTGCGAGTTGATTTGCGACCGCTTTCGCGGTCACAAATCAACTCTACATCGCGGTGCGACTCGCAAATAGGTAGGGAACACCCCTTCCTATTTGCGAGTCTGAAACACATTTTGCGAGTCTGTACTGACTCGCAAAATGTGTTTCAGCATAGCATAAGGGCTTTTGCGCCTCGCAAACGGTGTTTTTCGCCATTTGCAAGGCGCAAAAGTCTTCTTACATCTGGCCCATAGTCCCATCAGCAATGGGCATTACTCACCTAGGATGGAAGAGAGCAGCATTTTACAATTAAGAAAATAATTGCAAAATCAGTTGGCAAGCGCAAAGGAGGCGGTAGGATATATACTGACCACAAATAAAAAGAAAATTTAGTCTCTCAGCAATGAAAGCAAAATGTTTCATGCTCTCGGGGAAATGTGTTTACTTTAGTTGCTAAATGGGCCTTACAGAATTACCTACCACAGTACAGCCTCAAATAGTAACTACATCCTTTTGTAGTTGACAGAGCAGAATGCCAGGAGCATGACGAGTCCTAATAACAGGCAGAGGTTTGGAGCGGTTGCCTCAGGACCTAAAAAACACAATCAGTGGCTAATATGCCATATTATAGCAAAGCACTTAGAAGTATTCATTACAAGAAATAGATTTTAAACACAAATATAGAACTATTCCTGCCCCCCACCATGGTGACAGTGCCATGAGTGAACTAAGAGTCAAGACAATTGTCATGTGAACCCTTTATGTGGCCTAGATTCTTAGAGACAGAGAATATTATAGTCTATTGAATCAACGCAATAAGGTTTGGTATAGCTGGTATTGTGACTCATGTATTGGAAGGTGCTTTGATGTGCAATAGTAAAGAAAAAGGAGGATTGATAAAATACAGTATTTGCCTAAGGTGGGCACAATTTGGTTAAGTGGGGAAGCCATGATTGATGCAAGTTATTTTGGTTTCTGCTTGTTCTAATCAGCTACTAAATATATCTCTCTTTATCTTAAATGTTATTGTTCTGTGTTTAACACTCGGTGTATGGGGGTAGAACAAGGGTGGTAGGCAGAAGCCATATGAAAGCACAGCTTGTTATGGGCTCATGGTCCCAGTGGGACTACGATCTGAGCCAGAGTCAGGATTCAGGCCCAAGCGTGGCTCCAGCTTTCAGTTGCTAGCCCACCTCCACATATGGATATCAGTCTGGAGTGGGAGAGAATGTGTAGCTGAGGCAGGAAATGAGTGAGCAAGACAAAGGAGGGCTGTGAAAGGTGGTGGGAGGAGAGTGACGGGTGCAGGGAGTGTGCGAGTGCACCTTTACTTCAGCTCATACATGGGCCAGTGTGAAGAATGCAGTGAGCTCCTGCAGGGAGGGGTGCTAAGAATGTGGGGAAGTAAATGGTGGTTGTATGGTGCTCCTTCAGGGAGTATTTTAGGGTTACATTGAATGTATGCACGGAGGACAGTAAGAGCTGTATGGAACACTTGTAGTGAGTGTGAGGGGTGCAGGCAGCTCCTAAAGGAGGGGTGCATAGTGCTCCTGCAGTGAGATCCCTGAAGGCTACAGGGAACACCTGCAAGATGAAGGAGAATTGCAGAGTGCTCTTTCTGGGAGGCGAGTGAGTGGTGTAGGAAGCTCCTGTACTGAGAGCTGTGAGAGCCGCAGGGGGCTCATGGAGTGTTGTGAGGGCTCATTGAGATTGTGCTGAGAGGAGAGTAAGGGGTGCAGTTATCTGCAGTAGAGTGGAGAGTGAGGGGTGTAGGTATCTGCTGTACAGTGGAGAGTCAGGAGTGTAGGTATCTGCTGTAGAGTGGAGAGTGAGGGGTGTAGATATCTGCTGCAGAGAGGAGAGTGAGGGGTGGAGGTATCTGCTGTGGAGAGTGAGGGGTGTAGGTATCTGCTGTAGAGAGGAGAGTGAGGGGTGTAGGTATCTGTTGTAGAGTGGAGAGTGAGGGGTGTAGGTATCTGCTGTAGAGTCCATGCAGGGAGCATTGCTAGGATTCTGCATCAGGCCTGCGGTAAAAAGGTAACACAAACCCAATGCAAACCTCTGTAGATCTAGGCCTATATGTTTTAGCATCAACTTACTTGAAGAGTGAAGTTCTTGCAGCTTTCTTTCTAGGATAAATAGCAGGTTATGAGTTTGAATCCAGGCAGAATCAGTTCAGTCTTTCTACCTTCTGATGTCGACAAACTAAATGGCAAAAGCAAACAAACACCTTGATAAACCTTACACCAAGGTTGAATACTCTGATGGAGTAGTTTGCGTTCATTTAAGACTGAAAAGGTATGATTGCAAGTAAAATAAAGTGCCACTATAATGCCATAGAAAGTGCTACAAAATTTTCATTGTTGTGCTGCAAAATGCGCTAATCTATGCCGCACAATCCTGGGAGGTGTGAGAAAGGGAGATGGGGTTATCAAAATTGAAAAAAACATATCTTTAACACACAGGGGCGTTTTACCTTTTGTATACCAGGTTAGTTAACTTCATTGAGATGTATTTAGTAAAAGTGTGAATTTTTAAATGTGAACTGCGAAACATTCTTTCCCCGTCCCTGATGATAATGGTATTAGTGAAGGAAGTGCATGGCCTCTAGAATGTGGCAGGAGAGGGCCAAATTAGGCAGCAAGGTTTACTAATTTATGCAGCAAGAAAAGACAAGTTACGTGGCAAAACACTACACATTTTGTGATAGTAATAAAATCTCACTAGTACCTGTCTGACACTTAAGTGCAACCTTAACCAACAGATGACCAGTCAACCTTTTGTGAAGGATTTTTCCACTGCGAAACAGATGTTGCTGCATTTTTAGTAACTTTTTGATCCATTTGAGGTATTAACAAAATTAGTATTTTGTTAAATGAAATGCTGCAAAATATGCAGCAATAGTTTATGCCGAAAGTTCATAATTATGCTAAAATGCAACAACCACAAAATCACATAATTCTAGTGGCTCTGAGTAAGAAACGTGTCAGGGTTCATGTGTACCCTATATGTGGGATAGATTCTTATTAAAAACGAAACAAAAGTATAATCTATTTCATCAAACACAAGAAGCACACCCTGACTGCACATATTTGAAAATACTCTGAAGTGTGATAGTGACCAAAATGGAGGTTGATGAAATAAGACATTTGCCTGGGATTACACAGTTTTTTCAAGTAGGGAAACCCTAATTGATCCTAGATTTTACATTTTTTCACTGTGCAATTTAGTTGCTACATGGGTACCTCTTTTAGACCTTTAACCTTAATGCTTTGTCTTTAATGGTTGCCATAATCTGGAAACTGTTAGTGAATATTGTAGGAATCATATCAGTTTTAGAGGGACCTAGGCCTAGCTTTTTCAACCACATTATGCATCTTTAAAATAGATGTGCTTATTTTATTAGGTTTAGTATTTATATTTTTAGCAATTTTAGTGTTATCCACACTAGATAAGTAGCTTCTTGCAAAGCTGCTTCAACAATGCTGGGAAATTAATGTTCAATTGAGGTCACTTCCGGTGACATTACATCTAGAGAGACCCTGCATGTTTGCACTACGCTTTGACAAAGTTTAACACAGTGCCACTTTATATCTGTGCTGTATCACACATACAAAGTTAAAAAAGTTTGGAGTAAATAAATCTTTTCTACAACTTTTCTGCAAGTCCTTTTTACCAAAGTTAATAGAGATTAGCGTCAAAATCCGTGGATGAGTGTATTGGAACTTCCGTGGACCACCTATAGTATGCCTCTTTGCCGTAAAGTAGCGCATAGTGCAAGTTTGTGTTTGTTACTTTAGGGCTACTCTCTAATGCAGTGATACTCAAAGTACGGCCCAGGGGCAGCATGCGGCCCTCTTGACCTTTACATGTGGCCCCCTGCTCAACAGCAGGACTGGGCTGCTGTTTACGTAGCTCCGCACTTAGATTAAAAATGTGTTAAATAAAAGGCAAGCCTTTATTTAAATGTTAATCGAGGCAAAGAAAGTAAGAAATTACGTTATTCAGCACCTGAAGGAACACCTTTATTTTTAAAGACATGCTACACCAAAATTGTAAAAATATATTAAGGGCTCTTCAAAAATCAAAAACTGTTAATCATTAACATGCAGAGTCGTTTCAACATAGTACATCAGATTATATCAGTGCATACAAACATAAACCCAGAAACATTCATTCCCCCCCCCCCCCCCATTCCTATTACACATAAACATTATTATAATTTATTAAATCAAACACAGGAGAAGGTCTTGTACAGCGCACATCCTGAAGTCATGTATTTCGATATTCCCTTATATGCACTAATGAAGAAAAAGGAGGGAAAGTGAAATAAAAGAATTGTCTAGGATCACACATTTTGGTAAAGGGGGGAAGCCACGATTCATAGCAGGTTTTCTGGTTTCACATTGTGCATTTCAGCCAGTAGATGTATATGCTTTGCTTCTCCTACAACACCATATGCACACCCACCACAACCCTCCGCGCCGACGCCCGCCACCCTGCTAGCATCAATGCGGCCCTCGGTCACATCACAAACCAAACTTTGTAGCCCCTGAGAAAATGCTTGCGAGTACCCATGCTTCAGTGCAATTCAGGATGTGCACTGAACGGTAAGCCACAAAACAATTCTTTGCACTAGGTATGCAGAGTGTTGGTAGATCAGGCGCAGAGTGTTAGTAAATACGCCCATAGACGTAACTCAATGATTAGGACATCATACTAATAAAATTGTATTGCTACTTATATAACCCCTTTTTAGCAACACTAGAATAATGAAAGATGGAGGGGTAAAACAATGTTCTAAGCCTATGCCGTTCAATTTACATGCAGTACTGGATGCCAGTTCATAGCTCAATGTTCTATATTAGAAGTCTTGCAACTTACGAACTGGAAGTAACAAAAGGATCTCTGTGACAGAAGCAATAACCCACTAGCTGTCAACGTAAAATGCTAAACTGCGATCTGAATGTCACAAGTTATCCCTTGCATGTGGAACATTTACCCTATATGCTACTATAACCGTGAGTCCAAACTATGACTACACGAATTGCAGATCTGTCCCTCACGTGCATTAACTGCTAGAGTTTTCATGCTGTTGTAATAACTCCTGAAAAATGCTGTCCACACAAAGATCTTTGCAGGCTGCTCTTATCATGAGGCCTGTCATGTACTGGGCACCCCCTTGACCTTGTCGCCCAATGCAATGGCATCAGTCGAACTGCCTTGAAACTGGCAATGGATGAAGAAGATGACCTCTTCTAATAATACCAGCAAAAGGAGCTGGAAAATTGCATCTGCTTAATGCAATCCATAAGCTATTAACCAAGGAACAAAAGCTAGTTGAAAAGCCCATCTTTCCTAGATTCCTACGTGAAGATACCAGTTGCTAGGTTTTAATTAGGAGTTTCCTCCTATTGTTTATTATGACTCATTGATGGCTGGGCTACTGTTACAGGACTCCATCATATCCGAGGACACCGCACCGACTGACCCAATAGATAAAAAGGTGGAAGTGGCACAAAAGCAATTGTATGCAGCATCAAACTTTACAGTGCGTACCATTACTTATGCAATGCATATCAGCCAGTCCCTAAGAGACATTAAAAAAAAACTTACAGATGAACTTACAGCAAAGCAATAATTGCACCACTATTTTACCCATGATGGCGCAACAGGTCAGGTTTCTCTCAGACATTTTTTTTTAGTTTTTGTGAGGTTTGTGACGGCTTTGTGTGGCTGTAGACTCAAGGTCATCTATTGATGTTTGCAGTCACATGTGGAAGAAGTCATAAAAAGCCGATACCTCACAGAAATCACTGCTACGCATTTTCCACTCTCAGGAAAGGAGGTTGTTTTGCCCTCAGATGAAAGAGATCGTCAAGAAGTCAGCAGATTACCATCAACGAATGGCCTTGATCTGCCGTTTATTTAAGGGACAAGGTTTTGCCTCACGAAGGGCTTTTGGGCCAGCTTTGACTTCCAGAGGAGACAAATAGCTCTTTCAAGTTAGTGGTTGTTGCCAGGGGAACCCTGTCCCCGAAAAGACCTGGTAGAGGTCTCAGTCCTCAGCCCCAGCGGCCAGAACCAAGACCTGACAATCCATTTGCAGAATCTTCAAAAGAAGCTCCAGTTGGAGGTTGTATAAAAGCTTTGCAAAAGTACTGGAGAATCTAGTAACATACTCTTGGGCCTTGCAGTCAGTTCATCATAGATACACAATCTATTTTTTATGTTCCGCACCAAACAACTCCAGATGGACTCCAGATCGTTATTGTCCTGTTTGACATCAGGCTCTTTTCCAGTGATGCAGGAGTTGCTTAAAAAAACTGCAGTAACTCTGCTAATAGAAGCAGAGAAAAGACTTAGGTGCGCTTCCACTCTCTTTTTGGTCAAAAGCAGTCTGGGAAGTTCTCAGGGGAGTTCTCGATAAATCAGACTCTTACTGACTGGGGACAATTTATACCAAGCATTCCTGTTGACTCAAAAGCCTTGTACAAGAACAGGTAGGGGAGTGTACTTATAGGGGATCAAGAGTCCTGATGAAGGCTGATTGACCCATATGGGCAAAAGAAACGGCCGAAACAACATGTTGACTTAGTAGCAGGGACTTGGGGTGGATGGATGGGTGCAGCCAAGATTACCATCATGAGCCTATTTCTCTTTTAATCCTGCCCACGGCGTCCCATAATAGAGATTGATTGGACTCCCATGAGACAGTTTTAGTGATTTTCTGCATATAGATCCCTGTTATTTGTTCTTTGGTTGTATTGTCTCGTTTTTGTCTCTTCCCCCCCTTATTGCTCCGAACCTATCATTGGCGAACGCGGGGATGTGCTAGCAAGAACCCGATGATGAAGCATGCCACGATTAGTGGGTGAGGGCCAAAATTTTAACAATTGTCATGCGCCTGATGATCCGGTAGAATCTACTTTATGATTTCTACTGTTTTCCTTGTCCTTTTTGTGAGCGTGGTTCTGTGGTCAGGAGGAGGGACAAGGGAATTTTTCCTCTCACCCCTTTTTGTAGTGGCACTGTGCCCAAGACCTCTAGGAACCCCACTAAACACAAATTATTACTAAATTTCACTTCCAAAAGTTGTCATAGCTCCTCTAAACACCAAATATTTCTATATTTTACTACTAAACAGGCAGTCACAATTGTGGTTACCTTGTAATTAAAAGGTGGATGATTTGAATGGTGCAGCAGGTGCACTGGCACTTTATTAAATACCCATTACTATACTGCCATATTAAATAAGGTACAAATTACAAGTTTGGAACCCTGTTGTGATATTAATTTAACATACATCACAACATAAACAACTATTAACGGATAATCTAATTTGAAACAAACAGTATAACCTTTTTCTAATATTTATAATCCAGTTAGCAAGATAGAATGCAAAAGAAAAAACGAAGACGAAACCTATTGGCTTTACCAATGCTTGTTTTAACCCTTCTTCTGGAAATGGGGTCATGAGTGATATCTCTCAGGTCACTATGGTGCCCCTAGTAGGTGGCACCCTACCAGAATGCCTAGATCTGAAATGTAGCACGTCACTGATTAAAATGAGCCCTTATTTTTTTTTTGTAAAGCTCACCCAGAGCTCTGAATTTGTTCTAGGGCGGGTGTGAGATGACAAGCAAGGCCAGATTTTATTTTCCCGCTCACATAGCTTTGTATGCGGTTACTTCAGGCTGCATTTATAATGTGATGAGTAAACTGAAAAGTGCCAAAATACCATGTTATGTTTTGTGGTGGGGCATTAAAATCCAGGATTAACTACCTTTCGCGACTTGAGATCGCTGCCAAGGCACGTATTTTATACTCGCAATCTGACAGCCCAAACATTGGCTACAAAGTTTGCAGAGAGGGAAGAAGAGGTAGACAGCCCATTCCCGTGTACCGACCGTAACTAGTTGTACGCATGCTACACAATGTTCCAGCTCTTTTGTATTTGTTGCCCGCATAACAGTGCACACATACAATAAAGTAAGCAGTGTCCTCAATGAGACTTGAGGCCCTTCAAAACCTGTGTCAAACCACAAAACATGTAGAGCTTGGTTTGAGCCCGGGTGGTCCAGGCTACGTTACGCTTCCTGTGTGCCACCCGCTGAAGCATCCAAAAATATGGGACCCCTTCTGATTGTGACATTTGCATATTTGGAACACAAGGCAAACAAAAGCACTCAAGTTGACCATGGCAGGCAGTACACCAAAGCACTACTCTTTTCTAATTGAATTAATGGGCTTGTAGTTTGTTTTCCAGTATAAATAATGTGTTGCAAATATCAGTTTGTAAAGAACCAACGGCAGCGGAGAAGCATCTCCCAACAAACTTGGATCAATCAGGTATTGCATAACTGTGGAACCTGCTTATTTGAAACAAACAGCAAAATGCCATATGTGCTCTGGCATTTATGTTGCAATATACACGTGCTTGGGGATCATTTGGGAGCTGGATATTTGCTGGTTGTATATCGATAGATCTGGTATAGGAACTCACAGGAAGTGCAGAACAATTGAAGAGGCACAGTAGTTGCAATGGCAAATGTTGAGTGTGCCAGCAGCAACATCCTAAGAAAATCTTTGGGCCCTGGGGCTCATTTTCTTTTATTAAACTAAGCAAAGAGGCCAGCTACTCAGCCACCTCTACATGTTCTGTTAACACTACACTTTTGATGCCCGTTGTGGGAGATGCATAATTTGGGCAAGTGGGCTTAATTTATTTTTGGTCTGATGTGGTCTTTCCCTTCTCTCTGTGGTCTTTGATCTTGCTTTGCAATTAACCCACAGGTTGAAAATAGGAGTCAGGCATTCCATGAAGTAAAACAACTATAGTTTTCTGGTTAATCGATTTGTTTTTCAGCTTCCTCCTATTACCAGTTACCTTCTCACCTAATCCTTTGCCTTAGGTCAGAATCGTCACACATAGAGGTTCCTTTTAAGGGGATGCATCATTAATGAAAAGCATTTGCGCTTGGTACCACTCATGCAAGACTTTGTATTGCCAGATATGAGAAATCAGTTCCCAAGAGCAATACAGTTACTATAGAGCTAACTTAATGTGCCAGTGAGATCGCACACTAACCAATCAGGTTGAGGGCACAAGTGTGAAATTGTATTACAAATGATAGATTGGTGCCAGTAGAAGCCAGACAGTCATATTAGGGGGGTGAAAGTAGCCTTGCCCCAGGAGCACCTAATACAGAGGTATATTTGTGCTTGAAAGGGTTTTAAGGTTTAATAAGAGGATAATTTATCCCTGGAAGAATAGTCTAGATTATGCGGTCTTGTAGAGATATGGGCAGAGCAGGCGGATGCACACTAAACTATTGATTGGGCTCTGGATGATGATGGCAATGACACATGAGGGTTCTCCATTGTGAAGGAATGGACAAGCACATTTTCATCCCTTGAAAATGGGCGCTTACACGTGGGGTGCTGGATTGTCTAGTAGAATGAGTGTGTTAAAAGATCATGTGTATGTTGCTTGATTAACTTGCTTGGTGGGCTCGGATTGGAATTACTTTCTAAGAACTAGGTTACACTTAGGTTGGCTGATTGATGACAGGTGAGTTATCTCTTGAATAAGAGTCTTGTTAACGCTTCCTTGAATAGGATAAGGAACAGTGTGAGTCTCTGGTCTGGTGGGGGTGAGTTCCACATTCAGGCAGCAAATCCTGAGACTCATTATTGTGGAACTTGTTTTCTGGATTCCACTATTTCAAGGTGGATCTCCTCCTTGCTGTTCCACTCCCCCACACCCCAGTGATCACAAGATCACTCATGCTTCATGGCTGGTTTAGGTAGAGGTGCCTGGAGCAACTCTGGATGACCCACTGAAGTGACACAAAAATCTGACTACTAGCTGCAGATTCCTTACCTTTGAATTCTCTCCAGATGTCAGACTGAATCCGGAAGATTGTTAGTGAGCAGTACCCCTGTGCATTGGTAGGTGGCATTGATCAACTCTTTGTCCGCCATCGGCAGCATTTGCGCTGGAAATTACGTCACAGTTCCTATATAGGCGCTTTCCAGGCGTACCAACATGAGTTCTTTTCTTTCTGCACCAGCCAGCGCTGATCCGTGAGAGAGCTACCACTCAGTCATTTTTTACTGTTTTTTTGTAATACATTTTATAGACTTCTTTTTGAGATTACTCTTGGTGTGTTGAGGATATTGTCATGGAAGACAGGTTTTAAGCCTTGCGGATCATGTCATCAGGTGATGCCCATGACAGATCAGCACCTCATCTGCTTGTGGTGTTTGAAGTGTGACCACGGCCTGAAGTCATGCTCCGAGTGCAGGCCATGCATCCGGAGGCTTTGAGGGAGCAGTTCCTAAAGCCAGGGTCGGCTTTAGCACTGGTGTCGCCCTGTGGGACAGGCTTTTTGTCGCCCACCCCATGACTACCTCCTCTGATTCCCTCACTACCACCCGGCAAATGTGTCCTCCTCTCTCCACAGCCCCCTTTTACATACATTCATTTGTTTTAAAGAGCTTGTAAAGGTTGGCTTTACTAATCCACACAGCTATCCACATTAAATATAGTTCTGTTCTTTGCTGCAAGCATATCTTAACCCTCCACGCTACTTTATGGCAAGTCAAAGCTGCCACTAGACAAAACTCCCATCTCTCCCGCTAGCACGAACATTAATCACAAGAGGAATCTTGATATTTTAATTGTTTCCTAAAGGCTGGGCACACAAGGAACTTTTCAGCAGGTGCTTTTAAATCACAGCTTTCATAAATTATTGCTAAACACAACTCCCCCCCGAGGTCAGCACCTCCCAATCCAAGTCAGCATCCGGTGCAGCTGCACAGCCCTAAAGCCAGCCCTGCCTAAAGCTGATGGTGGCCCAGCGTGCGACTCCCCGCAGGTCGAGGTCGAGGGGAAGGTCCCAGAACTAGTCACGAGTCCGAAATCGTCATTGTTCCACTGAAAGTATTCAGTGCGATCATGTAAGTTGCCGCCCAAGAAGAAGGCTAAGAAGTCGAAGCCCTCTTCTCATCGTCTGTCGGCTGACACGACAAGCAATCATCATCATTCCGGGAGCTGGAGCAACCCCTGCCCAAATGAAAGAATTTTATGAGGTCATTCATCTTAATTTTGGGCAGTCTGCCCATGCCAGAGCACCTTTCGGTCCTGTGTTGTTGGAGGGTGCTCCATTGGGTTCTGTGCTGATAACTCGTCCTTGGCGCTGAGGGGCTGTCCAGGATCCAGTTTTGGATCTTGACCTGTGCTGGTCGTACCACCTTGACCTTCCCAGGTGCCGGCCCCAATGCTGCCGCTCCCGGCACCGCCAAAGCCACCGACACCATCCCCATTGTGTTCCCTGATTCCAACACGGAGACGGATGCGCGTCACCTGACCTCAACACCGGCAAGAGCTTTGCCTTCTCGTTCAGATAATGGGCCCTGTTATGCTAGGGAAGAATGTGAGGGGTTGCTGGACCTTTTAAAATACCTGCCAGACAAAGAAGAAATGGATTGGCGTGAGGACTTGGGTGAAGACAGTGGACTGGGCACATCTCCATATACTGGTATGCTTTCTCCTCCTATGGTAGCTACAGAGAAAGGGGCCTCTTATGGAGTGGTGTTAAGGAGGCCGGCTGAGGTCCTGCCTCGGAGTCAGTCAAGACTAATCTCTTGACAGGTGCTGCAACCAGGAGTTTCCACCTCTGAACCCCTGCTCTGTTCAATAATGCCCTCATGGACGCTTTTCTGGGTACCTGGTCCAAATCTAGCACAGGGACTCCTGTGTATAGGACGATTGTCCGCCGCCATCATTCTGTACCTGGGGGCACAAGTTTCCCAACATCCTACCCTGAGAGCTTGGTGGTACAAACCTCTAACTTCTCATGGCGCATTCCCTACTGCTCCCCCAGATAGGGATTTCAAGAGGCTGGATTCATTTGGGAAGATGTTTTCTTCTGCTGCATTGTGGTCTGTGAACACTTCATTCCTTTTGGGCCATTGTTCCCACACTCAATGGGACATGGTTACGCAAATGCTGCCACAGGTCCCGGAGAGGCCTGGGCTGTACGCTCTGAGGCTGTTGCTACTGGGAGAGAACTTCATGATCCTTTGCGGATTGGACACAACCGACTTGCTAGGCAGATCATTTTCAACCACAGTGGCCCTGAGGCGCAATGCTTGGCTAAGGACTTCTTACTATTGGGGGGATGTCCAAGCTTCCCAGAAGGACAGGCCCTTCAACGGCACCGTCTCCTTGGAGACAAGGCAAATTCAATGCTCGAACACTTCAAGGATTCTTGTGCTGCAGGTAGGTCCTGAAGCCTTGGGCAGCCACATCCATCCCCCAATCTGCCTATCCATCCATTTGTGGCCACGAAGGGGCTTCCGACCTCACCAATTCCAGTCCATCCACCTTGCTGCGAATGCTGCCCAGCCTGTTCGTGGCTAAGAACCAGGGACCCACTGACCTCGTGGGTCCAGTGGCCAGCGGTCTGGTCAGTCCACCGCCCCACCTCTGCAGCAGCCTCTAAACCCTCCTAGTCTGACTCTACCATCATGGACTCCCAGTTGGCGGCAGGATTTACCACCACTTGTCCCACTGGCACTGCATTACTTCAGACAGGTGGGCTTTGCAGATCGTATGAAGGGCCTACTCCCTCCCCTTTGAGACTATCTCTCCATCCATGCCACCATCTTACGACCGAATGACAAAGGATCATCTGTCCCTTCTCCGTGAGGAAGTATTTGCTCTCTTGGCCAAGGAAGCCCTAGAGAGGATTCTGGTGGCAGAGGTTGACTGTGGTTGCTACACCCGCTACTTACTGGTCCCCAAAAAGGACAAAGGTTTTCACCCTGTTCTAGACCTACAATCTCTTCCTCAAGAATCTCTTCCTCAAGAAGGACAGGTTAAAAATGCTCATGTTAGCTCAGGCCTCTCTGCCCTGGTCCTAGGAGACAGGATGGGAGCGTTGAACTTGCAGGATGCTTATTTTCACATCCTTGTCCTGCTTGCCCTCAGATGTTACTTGCAGTTCATGTTAGGCCACAGGCACTTTCAGTTTACTCTGCTCCCTTTTGACCTTATCATCAACCCTCAGGTGTTTTAACAAGGTGAAGGCGGTGGTTGCAGCACATCTGCGGAGATCAGAGGTATCCGTCTTCCACCATCTCAATGACTGCTATGAAGGTGTGGTCACCCCAGGTTGTCTCCCACCTCCAGTCTTTGGTGAACTGCCTGCATTTTGCTGGGGTTCACTATCAATGTGCCGAAGTCGCACCTGACTTCCTCTCAGATGCTCCCTTTCATCAGAGCTGTTCTGGTCACAGTGCAGTTTGGAGCTTGTCTTCCTGAGCGGCGAGTTCAGGATATTCAGACTATGATACCAATGTCTCCATTTTGAATTAGAGTGAGACTGACTTGAGGCTTTTGGGCCTCCTGCATCCTGCTGGTGACACATGCCAGATGGCATATATGGGCTCTGCCGTGGGACCTCAATTTCCAGTGGGCATAGCATCAGGGGAATCTCTCCAACATGGATGGTCAAGATCTCAGAGGGAATTGCAACAGACCTGTAGTGGTGGTTAACGAATCACATTTGGGCCAGAGACGGATACCTCTCCCTTCCCCTCCCAGATCTGAACGTAGTGACAGATGCGTCATTCCTAGGATGGGGTGGCCATCTAGGAGAGATGGAGATCAGAGGAATCTGGTCTCCAGAGGAAGCGTGACTCCACGTGATCTTGCTGGAGCTCTGTGCAATCCGACTGGCATTGAAAGTCTTTCTTCCCTCTATCAAGGGAAAGATAGTGCAAATGTTCACGGACAACACCATTGCCTTGTACTGCAACAAGCAGGGCGGGGTTGTGGACCCTTTGTCAAGAGGCTGTTTGTCTCTGGACTTGGCTGGAACAGCAGGGCATATCCCTGGTGGTGCAACATCTGGCAGGCTCTCTGAATGGTGAAAATACCTAGCAGATCGCAAATGTTGTCTCTATCCGGAGGTGCCGCAGGATCTCTTTCAGCAGTGGGTAGAGCATTGGTTAGATCTGTTTGTCTCGGCCGAGAGTGTGCAATGTTGGCAGTTCTCGCTGGAGTTTCCAAGGCAGCACTCCACTGGAGACTCTTTTTGTCTCGAGTGGAATTGAGGCCTCCTGTACACCGTTGTGCCCATATCTCTGTTGCTTAGAGTCCTCAAGAAGATCAGGAACGACTGGGCCCAAGTAATCCTTGTGACTCTGGACTGGGCATGTAGAGTCTGGTATCTTGAGCTGCTGAGCATGTCCATCGATCCTCCGATTAGACTGCCCGCCAGGAAGATCTTCTGACGCAACAGCAGGAGAGGGTTCTTTATCAGAATTTGTTAACTTTCCGCCTTCTTGTTTGGAGATTGAGCGGCAAGAGTTGACAACATTCGACCTATCTCCCGAAGTCTGTAATGTCATCTTAACAGGCAGGCATCCCTCCACCAAAAAAGTATAGCCCGGTCATTGGAAGACATTTATGGCATGGTGCACAGGCTAGTCTGTTGATCCCACTTTCTGCCTCTCCTTCTGAGGTTCTATTGTTCATTCTTTCCCTTGCCCTGCAGGGCTCTGCTTTGGGTCCTCTTAAGGGCCACCTAGCTGCCATTTCTGTTTTTTTACGGTTTCCTGATCACCTGTCAACCTTCCTTGTTTAAGTCTCCTTTTATGAATAGGTTCCTCAAAGGTCTCTCTCATCTCTTCTCTCCATCCCCATTCATTATGCCCCCGTTGAATCTTAGGGCCAGATGTAGGAAGCATTTTGCATGGTGCAAACTGCTCATCGCAATGCTCATTCACAATTTGCGAGTCGGTACCGACTCGCAAATTTTGAATGCGACTCGCAAATAGGAAGAGGTGTCCCCTTCCTATTTGCGACTCGCATCGCAATGCTAAATTGCTTTGTGACTGCGAATGCGGTCGCAAAGCAATTCGCAGTTACCACCAGTGTCACACTGGTGGTAACCCATTTGCAAAAGGGAAGGGGTCCCCATGGGGGACCCCTTCCCCTTTGTGAATGTTGCCAAAAAGGGGTTTTCAGAGCAGGCAGTGGTCCAGTGGACCACTGCCTACTCTGAAAAAACGAAACCAAATGGTTTCGTTATTTTTTTTATTTTGCAACTCGTTTTCCTTTAAGGAAAACGGGCTGCAAAATAAATAAAAAAAACTGCTTTATTTAAAAAGCAGTCACAGACATGGAGGTCTGCTGTCTTCAGCAGGCCCCTATCCCTGTGAGTCCAGGGACACGCTATGGGGTCGCAAAATGCAACCCACCTCGTTAATATTAATGAGGTGGGTCTTTGCAACCCCATAGCGAATCGCAGACGGTGTCTGAGACACCGTTCTGCATCCGATTTTGCGAATCGGAACTTGCTACATCTGGCCCTTAATTTGGTTCTGACCATTTTGATGTGCACTCCTTTTGAGCCTCTTCCCAACTGTCCCCTCAGTCTTCTTACTTTGAGAACAGCCTTCCTTGTGGCAGTCACATCTGCCCGCAGAGTGAGTGAGCGAGCTGCAGGCCTTATGATCTAAGCCACCCTACCTCTCTATCTATCCTGACAAAATGGTGCTTCGCACTAGGGCCTCTTTTCTGCCAGAAGTGATCACGCCTACTTTTTCGGCACCCCCTTATTCTTCTAAGGAAGAGGAGAGGCTCCACTGCCTGGGTCCAAATAGAGAGTCGGCGTTCTACCTTGATCAAACAAAAGAGTTCCGGGTGAACAACCAACCCTTTGTGGGATATGTGGATGCGAAGAAAGGTCAGCAGGTGCAGAAGCAAACCATCTCTCTTTGGGTTGTACTTTGCATCAAGGTCTGCTATGCACTGACCAATAAGTAACCCCCTCAGGGCTTGCAAGCTCATTCCACCAGAGTTAAAGCTGTGACCGCTGCATTAGCACAATGAATTCCCATCCTTGACATCCGTCAGGCAGCGAAGTGGCCATCTTTGCACTCCTTTACCAAACACTACTGCTTTGACAGTCAAGTCTGAAGGAACGGGCACTTTCTCATTTGAAATTGGTTCACAGACCAACCTCTGGAGATGGTATTGCTTCAGTATCTATTCAATGGTAAGGAATATGCAGCTAGAAGTCTCTGTCAGATGAACAAGTTACGTACCTTCAGTAACACCTTATCTGGTAAAGACTATATCTAGCTGCAGATTCCTACCAACTCAGCCATCCTCCCTGCTCTGAAATCAGATTTCTAGGGGCAAAGACTTTCCTTTCAGGGTCCTGGTTTTGACACACCAGCGGTCAGCGTTCTTCTTGACTCCCGTCTTCTGGCATGGACATTTTTGAAAAAATAATTAATGTTTGCTCTCCTGGGTGGCCCCTTTATAGGAACTGCAACATCATTTCTGATGATGCCGACGGATGTGGAGCTGATGGACTCCACCTACTAGTGCACAGGGGTATTGCTTATGGAAAAATGTTACGGATCCAGTCTGATTCCTGGAAAGAATTCTAAGGTAGAGAATCAGCAGCTGGATATAGGGCCTGACTCAGAGTTTAGCAGAGTGTTTACTCCGTCACAAACATAACAGATATCCCGTCCACCATATTACAAGTTCCATAGAACATAATGGAATTGTAGTACGGAGGACTCTAAATCAAGCCATACTCTTTACCAGATAAGGCTTTACAGAAAGTAAGTCACTTGCTTGTTACGTGTAAAGCCCGTTTTGTATCTAGCAGCTAGGATCTGAGTGGGAATTGCCTTCTAACTAATGTGTGATTGCTGGGCTGGCTCATCCTTTTTCCCTTTTTGTGTTGATAACATTAGTATAATTAAGCTGGAAGTCATAACAGAAGTCCAAGAACAAAATAGTGTTTGTGTTGTACGCTATATAAATAGTTAACATTCATTTTAATCTGCCATTACAAATATGGCTCAGTCCAGTTCCTCTTGGCAGGCATCCCAGAGCTCTTTCATTGCCTACGTGCAGCCCTGGTAATCTGCTGGGAAATTATAAATATTGAGCTAGTTATTCCACTTCCTGATTGGTGCACCGCCCAGTTTGTAAACTTATGATGCTGTGCCTGCTTCTTGTTTGACCCACCATAGCCTTTGCCAAGGTAGCAGAGTATGGTGAGATGACGTCATGCAGTCAGGGACAGCGCTGGGCTTTGCTTTCTTAGTATTACTGTAAATCGTTGTTTTGTTTGTGATAGCCCATTTGGTTCAATTTTAATGAACAAACATTCCCATTCCAAGAATGCACTAGTTCCCGAGGAAGACCTCACTGTCCCAATCACATGTGGTAACCTTATTCCAGTGCTATTCCTGAGACAACGTTATTGAGTGTCTCTTACAATCAAAAAATGCCTTAGCAGCAGTGATTCCATCTTAGAAGACGTGCAACTATCTGGGCACTGTTCAGGACTGGCACTGAGGCGAGGCTCACACCTTCTTAAACTAATCAGTGTCAGACCTGCATTTAAGAGGAAAATACCAGAAGAATTGAATAGACAAAGCAATGGCTCAGTTGAAGTGTGCACAGGTAAGTGGGAGATGGAGGTGCTTGCAATAAATAGCAAGTTAAAGCAGAGGAGGTGATCCAAGTGGTTTTGTAGGAAGCCCAGCCAGCATCTACTGCCCGTAAGTGTTGTAAAGCTGGTCATGAGAAGGCTGGTCTCTGGTTCTGTTCAGATAGATATGTGGGACATGCCTGGATGGAGCAGGTGTTTTCATGAAAAAATACCATGAGCTAAAACCCCCTGATTCAGTTAAAATTCAGTGAACAACAGATCTACTGGTCAACTGTGTTTTTGGAAACTAATGTATGGCTTTAAGACACATAGGGCTTAAAGACCCGCATGCATCTCTTACAACTTACTGAACTGAAGCAATAGCTATCAAATAGATGATTTATTATGAAAGCAGTTTTGTGTTAGAGGAGGCCAGAAACTCAAAAGAGGCATGCATTAGGTGGTAAAGATTCCACTTCCACCTAATGCTGGTTTGTTTCACCGGAGAAGACAAATGCAGCAAGCCAGCCTGGTGTGATGGTCAGTTGGAGGTGCAGACATATTCTCTTTGCTTCTGTGGACTCAGAGACCAGCAGACACGGACTACTTATATCCAGTTGCACCCTTCAGTCCACCTGGTACCTGAAGAACCACAGATGGTGCTGTTCCTAGTGTGCTGTTAATTAGAAATAGAAAAATCAGGACCAAAGATTTAAATTCCAGCCGCTGTGGTCTCTCCAAATACTAACCATACCAAATGCTGTAGTCCAGAATGTGAAATAACATGCTGGGCCAAAAATTATTGGGTCCAGTACTGCCTGCACTTATTGATTCTGGGCCTGTTTGCACACACACATATCCGAGCAGGATGGATGATGTCTTAAATTGAGTTAGCACTTCACCCGACTCAGATTTAGGCCTATAATGGTGATTACAGAACAAGAGAGAGCATTTCCGAATTTGGGAAGAATGCACTGGCAGAACATCAGCTGTTTGCTCTTGTATTGATATTAGGGGATACTTTTTTGGTGGCTGCCAGGACATCCAGGTTCTGAGAAGAGAGGCTGAAGTGTGCAAAGATTGATTCCTCACAAGCCACGTGCGAAAACGGAGTGAAGGAATGGAGTAGCTTTCATTGTCCATGTTTTTGAGAACTTGATACAGGAATAGGCAGGCATCAAGGTGTTGGCAAAACAAAATGGATTGGGTCAGACTTTGGTCTCCTGTATGACAAAGTACTTGCAGCTGCCCTTGGTTTTCTTGAAGAGCCCGCAACAAGGAAGATAAGATGGATGGCATTCAAGAATCCCCATGACCAGTGCACTATAAGATCCCCCGTAGGGAGAGGGGATCACTGCCCAACCAAGAGGCAAAGATATCACATTTCATCATCAGGTGAGCTGCATAATAATCGGTGTCTTGTCCCCACCAAGGCCTAGCAGATCATGTGGAAGACCATATGGATAAGCTTGTGGATATGAGGATCTAGTGTCCATCATCACCACATTGAACCTGATCATTGGAAGAAAGGCTTTGAGGCTGAAAGGTCCTGATCTTCTCTGTAGCTGAACCATGCACACAATTATTTTGTTTGTACCTGTTGTTCCCACGTATTCTAATTTTCCCTTTTTGGTTCAGATTGAGGACCCGAATCCCAATGGACTCCCCAGACTGCTTATATAGTTCTTGGGAGATCCTTCTTGGTCTGCCCCAAGATTGGGGCACTCCTAAATTGGTCTCTTCAGCTATGTAGCTTCAAGGAGTTACCCTGCTCGACCCTTTACCTAATGTCCTGATTGCTAGCAGCATGCAATAATGCTGGGGTGCAGTAGGTGCATGCACTCAGGCTAGATGCCAGCTTGCCACCCAATGTAAAGTAATTGACCGGTTTAGAGGTTGACAAACAGGGTATTGCATTGCTAATACAATGAAGTACCTACCCTGCCTGCCCAACTTCAGTCTATCCACCTCATTTAGTGATGGGTAGACCCTAAGTTTTCTGTCCACAGAACCACCATTAGCTCCATTGATGGAAAACTTTCTCCAATGGCCTGACAGAGTAGGGTCCGCAGTAGGGATGACATTACACTGCCTGCCCTTTTTAGGGAGGACATTGTTATGCCTTTTTTCTCTGTCACCACCAGTCAATTATTGCCATTGAGAGTCGGCAAACAATTAATAATGACCTCCACACTCTAGGAGAAAACTCTCCCTGTGTCTGAGTCATTTTTTTGTCCCACTTTGGGAACTTGTTTCTAAAAAAAACAAAAATGGTAAAACTTTGGTGAACGGGCATCAAAACCAATAGTGACCATGGACCAAACTTTTTGTATATTGACAGGTACCAATGAGTCCATGAGGATGGAGGAAGTAAAGTTCTCTGCCACCTGGATGGACGGAATGCCTTCTTTCTGTCAAACTCTCTATTAGGCCCTAAATCCAAGAACCAGTAATAAAGGGGGATCCTTTTCAATTGAAGTTTTTTAATGACTGTGAATGGTTAGTAACAGATCATGCATTACATTTTCATTCAGGGTCAGGCATTCGTCCTTCTTTAGTTAAATAAGGTCCAGTGACAAATGGAGCCCCCTTTTAATGTATTTCTTTGATAATTATGGATGATCGTGAAAATGATGTGCATTGCATTCCCCTAAATTACTGAAAACAATGAAGTCGGTGAGACAGTAAAACTGATGACAGTGAACTTAGGTGCAGTTGTCATTAAGGCTACCCTTAGATAATTGTGAATTACTTTTGATTATAAAATGGTAAGTGCAGAATAGAGGACTGTGCTATCCTCACATTTTCTTTCTTGCCCAGCTTTTTTGTCTCTGAAATAGGAGGAATTCACAAGTTTTTCTACAGGAATGGGCCACTGAAGACCAAAAGTGAATGGTGTCACATAGACACAAGCACTAACGGTGCATTCTGTGAGTAGAGCAAGGCCATCCATTCCCAGAAACCCTTCTGATAAGGGAAATTTTGCATCAGTGTGGCTGATTGCATTGTATTAATATATTTGTATATTGCTTTCTTCCCATATGTTGGGTGCTGAAGCGATTATTCACGCGGGTATCATGCTACACCATGTGGGTGTGAGGTAGGAAGAGTGTGGACTTTGCTTTGAGCTTATTTGGGAAGAGTTAACATGTTGTTTGCAATGAACACAGAGATATGTTTAATCTGTTATAATATGCAACGTTTGGCAGGCTGATGGATGAGGAAGTGTAAAAGGTATATGCACACTTTTAGGCATTGCCTGCTCGACCTGTGCTATTGTATGCATTTATGACTAGCTTACAATGGAATTAGAGCCCACAAATTGCCTACTATCAGTTGGCATTATAGTCATTCTTTTTTGCTTGCTTCTGATTCATCAGCTTCTGTGGTTTTTCCTTTCTCTTCTTCTGTTTGGCCGTCCCCTGGAGCATAGATGCGTTACTTTTGTATTTCCACTGCTTGCATTTCAGGCACTACATTATTTCTTTTTGTTTAAGCACTCAGAAGAGTGCATGTGTTTTTCAGCTTTTTCCCTTTGTATTTCCCATTCATTGTTTTTTGTTCTTCTTGCATGTGCCCCCGGTGTGTGCTCCCCACCTGGTGCCTCCTGCGTCGTGGACTTTTCTTTTTTTTTTACTCCATAGCCATATAGCTTTTTTATTTTGTATTCTTTAGCCATACTGCATAGCATCAGGGATTCTGTGCAGTTTGGCTAAAAACCACTGAGGAAACCAATAGACCTAAAAGGCAAGATGTGTTGACTTTGCCAATGCTTGCTATAATATTTGTTATGTTGGTAGCTCTGATTAGTAATGCAGGCCACTTTTATTGTGCTGGTTGTTTTTCTTTTATATTCTATTTGATTTCCTGTGTTGGTTGTGGCAAGAGATCATATACTCTGGGATTTTTAAATCCTCAGGAGGTAACAGGTGTTCATCAAATGTAATGGGGTATAAGAGATCTGCCAGGATAGTACTCTGAGTGATGTGACTAGTTGGGAATTGCAGGCTATGTTAGAGTCCTCTTGTGACCAGAACTTTGTAGCAGATCTGTTTGCTGTAGGCCGGTCTGTCTGGTTAGTATTGAGTGACTATTTAAGCAGCCTGTATTTAAACCATACAATTGCCATCTAGGTTCCAATGTTTCTTTCATACATTAAAACCTGTCCAGTTGATCATGAGGAAACAGGGGTTGAAATGGTATGTGATTTCACATAATGACATGGATTCTATGAATGTGATTCTTGTATGATTGTCATACAGACTAGAATAGCTGTCCACCAGCTTATGATTTAAGGTAGAAGGTAGTGTAGACATAGTGTACTTTCTCTATTAAATGTGGAGTGCCATATGTAATTAGGCTTATTGTGGATTTTCTGGTACAGAGTATCAGTGGATAATTCTACTATTGATTAGAGAAGTGTAGACATTATCTTCTATCCATATGATGAGATCATTGCAAAGTTATGTTGGGTGGAGCTCCTTAATTTCCTTCTGTCTGTCTTTTTGTCATGATGTGGTGGTTGAGGCTTTCCATCTCGACTGTCCTTGTACAGGTACAATGATTATCACCCAAGGTCAGTGGTCTGTGTAATTACTTTGGAAACAACCATATTTTCACCTCTCTTCTGAACTTTAAATGGTCCTGGATGCTTCGAATCTTGATGGGCAGTGAGTCCCAGGGCTTGGTGGCTTGTACTGAGAAAGCACAGCATAATCTGGATTTTCTATTTTAAGGTGGTATGGCATTCTGTGTGATAAGCCTGTACTGCGTTGTCCTATTTAGTTTGTTTATTTAATTTTGACATGTTGGTATAGTGTTCATTTACTTTAGAGGCTCTATGGATGATGTAAAGTGAGAATAACTTGAGTTTCTGTTGGTATCTAGGGCCCAGGACGATTTGTCACAGTGTTCTCACTGGATAGAAGGTGCTCCTTATGATCTCATTGGCATGTGATTTCAAGGACAGAGTCCGTGTTTAATTTTTAGTTTCTCACTTCTCCTAACATAGTGGGGGCATAAAGGTCCTTATGCCATATATCTGTAGGCTGATGTTAGTACCATTGTCCACATGTCATACTATCTGTATTTGCAGTGATGGGCTTTAGGTGGTTAATCATCGTCCAAACTTCTAAGGTATGAAGGCAATCACCAAATCTTGGCTTGTAGAGGTCTTCTGGGCCATCCATTTTTAGAATGATTTGCGTGTCATTCACATAGTTGTAACATGTAAGGTTGAATGATCTGATTGGGCCTAGGAAGAGGGTTAGAGAGATATTAAATAGAAGAGGAGATTAGATTGGTTGAGAGACGCTGCAATGTTGAGTGTGAGGGGTAGCTATAAAACCTGGCCTGGAAACCATGTCTGCCTGTTCTTAAGGGTATGAGGCAATACATTTTAAAGCATTTTCAGGTATTTCAAGATGCTAGAGCCTGTGCAGTAGCATCTGGTGGTGACTGTGCCAAATGCCGCTGCTAAATCCAGAAGCAGTAAGGCAACCACTTTGTTTTTGTCCAATGGGACTCATCCCTTAAGGATATGAGGGCTGACTCTGTACTTCACCCAGTTTGCATCCTGATTTTCACCTCACATCAAGCTATGTTTCTCAGTAAAGTTGGGAAGCTGAGTAAAACATGCTTTTTCAAATAGTTTATCTAGAGAGGGAAGAGATTGGCTTAAAGTTTGTTGTACTGAATGGCTTGAGGTTCTTGTTCTTGAGCAGTGGTCTAATGTAATCCATTTTTAGCTCAGTTGGGAAGGAGCCTAGGGCCAAAGACATGTTTTGTATGCTTCTGGCTACTTTACCTACACAGGTTGTTCAGAAGGCATCTTTGAAGAGTTCTATTGGGGGGCGGGATATCGAATGGCGATCCTGATGGCCTGCTTGTGTTGAAATATCATAGAATTACTTTTCAAAGAGGGCGTTGAAAGTGGTGAGATGTTAGTGTTGTCCATCATTGCAGTGGTATGGTCTAGTGTAGAATAGTTAGCTGTTTTGTCCTGCAGGTAGTTTTTTATCTTTTCAATTTTGAGTTGTGTTCCATGGAGACTTTGTCACAGAAGGCTTTTGAATGTGAGTTATCTAAATTTTGGCACTTTGTATTGCAGAATTCTGCTATAACCATTTGGAATTCTTTTAAGGGACAGTCAGCTTCAATTATACATATGGGGCAATGCTTTTTGTGGCTATGGCATTTTTATCCCTTGTTTTCCTCCACTTATGTTATGGAATGCTTAGTTTTTTTTTTTAATCTGTCACTAAGCCAAGTAGTATTCTTCTTGGGGTTAGTACTGTTAGTGGTCTTTAGCAGTAAAAGCTTGTCCAGTGAAATGGAAATCCAGTTGTAGAATACTGGTCGCATATTCAGTGGTTTTCTTTCGAGGTGAGAGTGTTGAGATTTCCAATGTTTTTCCATTGTCTGTATGTTGATTTGTTGTTTTTGGTATTTGCTGACTTGGAGTGTTGTTCTAGATTGATATGCTGATCCTGAAAATAACGACGCAGTGGTGGCTTTAGATAACTGTGGAGTTGTCAATCATAGACATGTCCTGCGGGGGAGAATATGATGTCCACCGTATGACTGGAGGAGTGAGTTGCTCTCGATATTAGTTGTTGGAGGTTTCAAGATTGGATATGACGGCAGCTGTTGTTGCAAAACCAAGTGTGTTCAAAATACTCACTATTTTTCTGTGATGAAAGTGATAGCTGGTGCAGATTCTGATAGGTCAAATATTTTGTGGCGGTTCATGGATCTCACATTTTAAGAGTGAAATATACTACAGTGACCTCGTTTACTTTCCACCAAGCCTGTTTGTTTATGGAAGCAGAACTAATTCTAGCAAGCCAAAACAAATTGGGCTAAAGCTCCTCAATTATGCCCACATTATTGCCTCCCTAATTTGCTTTGTCTTAATAAAAGTTAACATATGCAATTCAGACATTCTTCTTGATGAAACCTTTTTAAAGAAAAAGTCGATAGATTAGGTAAAAAATGTTTACAATGTTACTGTATGTTTCCCTAAATGTAGTTGAAATATTATCTATGGTATTTCCAGTAAAACTGATTCCAAGCCAGTAACTATTCAGGAAGGCAATGCCAGTTACTAGGAAGAAGAACCATGACTATCAGCTCTTCTTTTTGTTTTAGGAGTATACTGACCAGTTTTCAAAATACATACAGCATCAAATGCATTCTTACTGCCCAAAATGTACTTGATGAACTCCCAACATTTCATTAGCTGTAATGCTCTGTTTTCTCTAGGACTGGGAGGAACTTGCGGAGTTTAACTCTGCGGAATTCTGCAGAGTTGCAAAGAAACTCTGCGAGATTCCGCAAGCAGATGGAATCGGGCACGTTGCGTTCCTGGTGCTGATTTTTAGCACCTGAATTTTCTTATTTGCTGTAAAATCAATCCGAATGGCACCATGTGGTAGGGCAGAGGGCGCTGTTTCTTTCTACAGCTCACGTAGATTTTCTACTTGAGAGGCAGCTTTTGCGGTGCAAACGGTTGCGACCTGCTGGGACTGCCCACATTGAGAAATCTCACTGGGAACTGTTTGAACGTATGAAAATTGCGCTAGGGGATGCAAATTCTCACTTGCTGTCTGGACAGTGGTGGGCTGCACATGAGAAGAAATTCTGCCAAGTGGCGGTTGGTGGAGTTTTGCCAGAACTCTGCGCTCCTAACGGAGCTCGAAGTGGTGCAAAACTCTGCAAACTCTGCCAGTGGAGCGGAATATTTTGCACACCCTTAGTTTTCACCTCATAGTTATATGTGGCAGGTTATTTTTTGATGTAACTTTAGAACAACCTCCAATTTGAGGTAAAAGTTGGAGTGAATAATTTAGAACTTACACCCAAATTCTAAATATGCTAATGTTATTCCTATGCAAGTGGAATTGAATTGTGATAGATGAGACATACTGTTGAGAGTTTAGGGCCTAGGACACAATGGAATTTTCAAGGATTAAAAATCAAATAATCACCTGATATGACAGGTTGAAGATGCAGAGGATCACCACTTGCAGATTGAGGGTCTCTTAGTTGATTTTCTTGAACAGTGGGCTACAGAGAGGTACCTTATAACATCAGATGGAAGAAAAGGCTGCAAAGTAGCAACTGAAGAATGCACACGTGACACAAACAATCATACAGTCAGTTATCACCATACAACATGGACAGGTCTTCTGGTCTGGCTCTCAGGCCCAGCTAGACCAGTCGCACAGTCCATCACGCTCATGCCACGTAGACATGGTCATGAACCCAGTGCTACATGGACCGGTGGTATTGTCAGCCTCCCCAATGCCACATGGACAGGACATATAGGCAGCACCCAGTGATACATTGTCTAGTGTGGCACAGACCACCCAATGCCACATTGACAGGACATATGGTCAGCACCCAGTTATACATGGACTAGTGTGGCACAGTCCACTAACCAGCAGTAGGTATATTTATTTATGCAGTTTTATGCTACACAGACATTATTTGTGCAGTTTTATGCTACACAGACATTACCTGAAACCGTTAGAGCACTTAACAAAAGTGATAAGTTGCATAAGAGTAAATGATTGAATGAGAAAAAAATACACGCACTAATAGTAATAAAAACAAAATATCGCATATGAAACAAGCTGACCATTGAGCAGAAAAATGAGGAAATCTTAATGGGAAAAATGGTGCAATGTAAGGGGTGTAGACATTGCATGGTGGACGAAATTGGCCCGAAAGAGTCACCAAGTAATTTCTTGGATAGTTTGGAGGCAATTTTCAGTTCAGTCTTCCATGCAGACAGTACGACAATGGTGCCTGGGGGCAGAGTTTCCCAAAGTCTGGTAGCACCGCCTGAAAAGAATTGTGCAATTGTGCATTTCTGTCTCTTTCTATGTTGGGGGCTCTACCAGCAGTAGATCAGCTTCGAACCTGCGCCTGCCAGATACTTTCATCCTCAGTGGCAGATATCGCAGAGTAGAGTTGTCGGATCTTGTGAGGGATGCACACCCTTTTGTGTGAAGGGTTGGCGTCAGCGAGAAGCCAGTGGAGAGTATCGCTATCCCTGGCCAGCAGCCCTCGGGTCTGCAGCTGCTAGTGGACGAGGGCAAGTCGCGATGGAAAGCTGAGGTGGTGGACAGCATGCTGACCTCCACTACCCTCCCATGAACAGAAGGTTGGCATACTTTAACTACCCTTCAAAGGGCAGGAAGTGTGTGATGCTATTGAATGCCATTTTCTTATTTTAAAACAGTGAAACGGCACATATATCTGTGTGTGATAGAACCTTCAGGGTGACACCCTCTGTCAGAACATTAACTAACAAAATATATCTGCAACAGAACAGTGATAGCGCGTCTCCTGGGTTGGAGAGGGGTGGGGGGGGGGGGGGTATGTGTACATGAAGCAGGCGATGCGCCACTGGCGTTTTGGTCAAAAAAACAAAAAAACTCTCTCGATAGGTTCACCATTTACAAACACCAAAACGTACACACGATGCCCTCTGCAAACCACTGTGGGAGGAAAAAAATCATCAGTTGAACATTTCTCACAGTTAAGGTTCAAAATCGTCTTGCACCATTAGAAGAGACCGGCTGGAGTACCCCCGAAGCTACTGCAGTACCTTGAAGTTTCCCTTTTCAGTACCGCCTAACTAAGAAGGGGTCCAGCTCATTGTCTGTACTCTCGGACAGCTTGTGCCACTCTCACTGACAACAACCACTACCCATGTGTTAGTGCAGGGCAGACATCCTTGTCCCTGTGTGACCCCCTCGTGGCCCCCAAAACAACCCTGTGGTGGCATGCCAGGTGTCACCCACACTCCTTGACTGTGAACAGACAACTCAGTGTTGCTGGAACAATTCCAGAGTCGGGGTGCTGCCATCAATGTTACACCACTGAAGTCATGCGGATTGTGAAAAATCCAAGCGTAACACCAAGAACGTGTAGCGAATAAGCCATGCACATTGGAGCTCAATATATTACTAAAGCATGGAGTGTTAGCGCAGTGTCATTACAGAGAGCACATTTTCCGTTAAAATGGCCACTGAAGTTGCATCGACATAAACGTTAACACATTATAGTGCACAAATAATGTGTGGAAATCGGGTTTCTGTGGCTTTTATGATTTGTGCATCACCAAGAAGTGTTTTGATTTGTTTTGATCCTACTCAAACCTTGTTTCAATAACACTTCAGAATTACAGATAGTGTGCCCTGTGTGCTTACCTGACTAATGATTTAGTTTGAAGTATTTGTTCAGTTCATTTACAGGCATTGATAATGATATGTTTTTGTTTGCTAGAATACAATTCACATCTTGCAGCCTTTCCTTTATCACTTCCTATACTCAGCAAGGTTGTCACATGGCTCGCTTTACACAATCCTCTCACCTTGCAGTCAGAGGAAGAAAAGAAAACACAAGTCTCCGTGTGAAATGAATAAGCAGCAGTTTGATGGCGACAGTACCTGCCATTTGACCTCTGTCTTCAAACACGACAAATGTGACAAGATAGAAATTAAATCTAAAGAACTCTGTTGCATAGTCACCTTTTGAACACCAGCATGGTTATTTTGGGTTGTTGCAGCGCCCCCTGCGCCCCTACTTTCCGCGTCTGTGTAGTGACTGCACTCGTATAGATTGACATCCGGATTCTGCCCTGCTGTTAAGGACTGTAATTTAAGGCTGAAGCTCCACATGACGTAATAAAGACTTAAGTCTGCAGAGACCTGTTTGAACCATCCCCTGGTCCTTTCCGAATGGGAGCTGTGTTGTTTATTTCTCCAAGACCATTCCTAAGCTTGATGTCTTGCTAATGTTAACTGCCTTACACTGCAGCTGACCTCGTCCGTGTTGATGTGTCCCCCCCCCTCCACTCCCCCCTTAACATCCACCGTGTGACCATCGCCAAGGCGTCCTAGCCTACCACAACACTTCAAATGAGGGCCGTCCAGGAAACATCTCTGTGCAAATGCAGGCGAGTTGAGGTGAAAGCCTTTCCTGTTCGTGTGACCCTCTTAAATGCCACTTCCTGGTACCGGCAAGCCTCCCTCCTCCTGCTGGGGTTTGAGGCCAGTTATAGACTTCGCCTATGGTTTGTCCGGGCCACACTTGTGGCTCCCCTGACCCAGCAGTGCAGACGTCTGGACCCAGGTGACCTACAAAATAGAAAATCGCTGGATCGGATATCTCAGATAGCTCAGAGGGCCAAAGCGGTGACAGTTTGTGCCCTTGTGCCTGCGGGCTCAGACACCTATTGCCCTTGTAAACCAGGCTCGAGATCTGTCCCCCGCATGTGTAGCTTTTGACCCGGCATAGCTTGGACCTCCAGACTTTTAATTTTCAAATGTTGCCAGTCTCTTTGTTTTCATAATATTTGTGGTGTTCGTAGTTTGTTAACAATGGGAAAACTCTCACTGTGTTACAGAAAGGTCACCAGTGAAGCCAGTAGCTTTGTATTTTTTAATTTCCGTTGGTAACGCTAGTTCCCGACTGTTCACTGAAGGATTTTTTGTGGCTAGGCAATTTGAAATCCTTGTCCAACGGATTCACAAAGCTCTACCTGTCTTTTCTACTGTTTCTGCAGTCTTGACCAGAGATAATATCTTCAGCATTTTGAAGAGATAACCTGTTTAGATCTTAGGAATTCAGTATAGAAATGAGGCATTTCTTTTTCACTAATAAATGGTAAGAGTACCAAGTAGCATCCTTTTAAGCGATGAGCACGCTGTTTGTTCTCTACAAAGACCCTCCCCACCTCTTTCAGACATTCCTGAACGCCCACTATGTTAAAGCTGGCGGTAATGCTGGCTGTGGAGCTTGAAGGTATAGCCATTGACGAGAGCCTACACAACGCAGGAGCTTTTGGAAACTAGGTTCACTGATGGTAGAGTATCAAACCATGTGTCCCCTTGAAATGGGAGTGCCTCACAGGTGGACTGCAAGGGCACAGGGAGACCAATTGAAAGTCACAGATTTCTTGGTCCTTGTTGAAGCAGCATAGACTTTACCCTGCAACGTTCCTCTTTGACTGAAGTCAAGGGAGAGTAAGAAAGACATTGCCCTTACTTTACCTGTCTGGGTTGTGGTAATTATTGCTTGTATGGAACTCACTGATTTGGCCATGACTGGGCCAGTTTTGTACTGCTGGACAACGTATTCCTGTCAATCTGAACTTAAATGATCTTGGGTGTCCTGTTTCAAGTCCACTTGCACAGTTCTTGGCGCCTCTCGGAAGGACTGGAGATCATGAAGTCTGCTGCGGCGTCTATGAGACTTCGATACATCAGCAGCTTTTGAACACAAGTTGAGCACAAACTACACACTTCTTGGACTTCAGTTGAAAAAAAGCCTCAGAAGGCGGAGACTAAGATTAACCGAATAAACCGGTTTTCTGGGACTTTTAAAAACAGAGATTACTTTGAATGGAGTGCATATAAAAAAAAGACTGTTCCATGACTTGGGTCAAAAGTACAGAAGAGAACAACCCCTTGTTTGGTAGCCTTTGAAGCAAGGAACATGTAGAAGTACGAGAGAGTTTGACTGAAGAAACCAGGAGGGAAGGTAGATTAAAACACATTCATGTGAGCATGAGAACTCAATGCTGGAAAAAACGCAGCGTATCAGTAAAGGGCTTGAAATGTTGTCCTTTGGTACACATGCAGCCACTGCAGAGATCCAAACGCAGCAGGTACTTGATAAAGTTTATAGAGCGGAACAACTTTAGGAATGACAAGGTTCTGGAGTCTTTGCAACATTTTAAATGCATTGCCCGGCAAGCCAAGGTACAGTTTTTTATGAAGTGGTTCAACCACTATACAACATATGCAGTTATTTCATCTGAGGATGTAGGTCGGATGACGGAAAAGGGAGATATTTGCCTAGCAAGCTGGCTGCAATAAAAACATGGCTGCAGGAGTAAATAGCTTTTTTGTGGTCGCAAATCCTCCAAATCGGACTTTCCGACTGCAAAAATGCTTTTTGAAATGTACTAAACTCGTTTTGTGACACTGTAACAGGTGGCCGGATCGCAAAATGAGTTTAGAAAGGTATAATAATCCACTGTTTTGAAGAGGGTTTTTTGTAGGGCATTATTTCACTCACATTGTGAATGTAAAACAAATGTTGTTGCGGAGTTGGCAGTGCCTACTCTCAAAAAAGTTTTAATACGTTTTTTAAACCTTTTCCTTTAGGGAAATCGGGCTGCATTAAAAAAATATATATATTTAAAAAAATGATCAGGGCTATTTCTGTCTGCTCACCTCATCAGGCCATCCTCGCAATGAGGGCCACGAATCATAGTGAGTTGCAATTTGTGACCTACCTCATGAATATTTATGGATTCACCCATTATGATTCTGAATTTTGTGACCTATTAGTGCACAGATTGGTTTGCAAAATTCCTACACCAGTATTTTGTTATCATTGTTTTGTACATCCAGCCCAAGATGAGGTAACCTCATTGAACTGTGCATTCAAGGAAAAATCTCGGTGTACTCCTCAGGATTTTACCTTATATCCTGCTTGTGGCATGACTCCTAGAGCTGGTGATGAAAGTCAGTTTTGTTGCCTGTGCTTTTGACTGCCACCTGTCAGAAGATCCATCTTGCTGGCATTCTGTTGGAGGAATTTGAAACTCATCCAATTCTAAATTCCCCAAAAGCAGTAATTTCGAGATGAAACAGAGTTCAGGGGTTGATGGTGTAGGTATACAATCAGTTCAATATTGTCTTCAGAAGTTACATCTTTGCAGCCAAATTATCGGAGAAACTGCACCAGAGATCTGATATAAATGTCAAAACATGGAGGGTAGGGAAGATCCTATTGGAAACCCACACTGAAGCCTGAAACTATTGCAACGGAAATTAGGCAAATTGATGTTTGAGAACAATCCTTAAGAGAAGAGGTAAAGCACTCTTCAGCTGACCCAGAGGAAGCAATATCTTTGACTGTATTCAGGAGGATGCTGTGACTGACTGTCTGTCCAGCTGAGGGGAGGACAGTTTATAAATGTGCAGGACCCTCAGGCACCAGTGTGATATCAAGAATCTGGTCCTTTTTGTGAAGGGGCACAGTAACATCGTTTGTGAGGCTGCAGGAAATAAACGTCGAAATGGTTTCGGAAACTGTGGTATCTAAGTGATCCAGGGCATTTGGAATCCAGGGGATTATCTGTCTGGAGATTAAAATGACCAGCAGCTGTTAGGTTTTTGTGACAAAGAACACTGCCCTCAGAGCTCCATAGATTTATTTAATAGTTTGCATCAAGGGCCAAGAGTATGATAAATCACCAGAAATGTAAGCAAAGTCTCTTGAGATGGCAACCATGCACTGTGACAGGCTCTAGGAAAAGGGTGTTGCATGCGGGGTCAGATGAGTAACTAAGGACGCCTTTAACAAGGAGGCCCATATTCCGGCCACTGGGGTGGATTCTGTAGAAGATTTGATAAGCCTGTAAGATTGCCGCTGTTAGATCGGGATTTGAAAACTCATGTAGCTAGACAAATGATAAGAATGATTGATTCCCATCAATGGCAAATGGCAAATAAAGAGTTTAAACACCTTCTAACAATGTACAGTGACAAGTGCACTTCAGTTAGGATGCAGGGTAGCGCACCCCTGCTGTGCTTGTTGCCACACGCTGTGGATTGGCCTAGATGAAGGGGAGAGAAAGTAACATCAAGAAAGAAATCCTCTACGAAGACGTAACTGAGCTTCCATACAAATATTCAGTTTTTCAAATCACTCCACTACAGAGTGCGATCACATAATAGCTACTCAGAGTTGAATAAGTTATAGAAAAGAGTAGCAAAGCAATACCACATTATTACCTTGTGTGCTAGAGGCTTAAGGGTGTGACTTCCTATTGATCCAACTAGCTTGACATAAGGTGCATGAAAGGAAATGTCTCAACTCTGCACAAAATAAAAAGTTTACCACCTTACTTGAGGGGGGAGAAACAAATAAGAGATAATCATAGAAATAAAAGACACTAAAATTCACTTAGGGTGCAGCCTATGTGAGCAATAATGAGAAATAAACTAAACGCAAAAGGAAATTCACATTAATTAGTAAGGTGCAAGAGGCAGTCTTATGTCCAAGATTAGCAGTACAGCGAGCCGAATACACGCAAGAGAACTTAGTGAAGTTGGCATACTTTGTTTGGGTAGCAGTTAGACTTATGCCAAAGGCAGAAACTGTAGCTCGTCTTTATCGCTGTGGTGTTAGCCTGTCCGAGTGAGAGGTTACAAGCAGTTACATGCTGCTTCGAAACCGTTTCTTTCAGTTCGAGCTGAACTTTTCCGAGAGGAACTGGGTCAACACTGATTTCCATGTGGCTGGGTCCAAACTGGGGTACCATGATCTGCAAAGGCGGATGGGTTGGATTGCGACCCTGAGCGATTGCCAGCGGTTAGACTTTTGCAAGCATTTTTCCCATCACCTTTTGTGCGTTTGAGAAACATTTTCCTTCAAGAGCACGCCGTCACCTCTAGAGACTGAGCTCGATAGGTCCCAGAAACAATGGCGGTGTAATTCCTAGGAGCTTTAAACTGATTTTCCAGAGTGGGTTCTCCAAAGCTCCTGTGCCTTCTAGGGAACTCTTACAAAAAGGGTTCAGTGGAGAAGCTAAGGTCTCTAACGGAGCATAAACCCAGCGTTTGGAGCAATTTAGTACTGTACTGGTATTGTCTATGTATATCTTGCTTGCTTGAATTTGCAACGAATGTATTGCTTGGCGCCTTGTACTTAAGGGTTCTTCTTCAGTTAATATCATGAACACTCCTACGTCGCAGCCCTCTCATATGCCTATGGGGTAAGTGAGTCCTATCTGCCCGGATGAGCACAGTAGGCAAAGGTATATATGGCCAGGGTTTCAGTAGCAGGAACATTTCAAAGACTGGGAGTGAATGGAAGTAATACTGAATAACTGCCCTGTGCACGGGACTAAAACTCCAGTGAAGTGGCACATACATTTCAGTGCCACTTTTGCAACTACATCCATTTCATAATAGCTGTTTCACCGGAGTTGGTGCACCTCAGGTAATAGAATCCATTACTGTGCCAGCAAGTTTTGAGGTGAAGAACCTCTGTTTTGGAGGCATTTGTTATTAAAGAGCAATACCAAATCTTTTAGGTGAAAAACCTAGAGGAAAGCCTGTTTTTGAGAGCAGATCAGTTTTGTTGAGTGTCCTGGTTATGCTTAGAAGAAAAAATGTAAATACATAATAATGGCAAGGAATCTCTGCTACACAGGTACAAAATGAACTTTGTAGAGGGATAGTCTATTTTAGTGTGACGAATGCATGTGAAGGGTGAACCAGTAGTTAATTACCTGTTTTCTGCTCCTTTCTTCCAGCTGAGGGTCACGATTCCAAGATGTCCAAATCTTCTCTGTGGAGTTTGGTGTCCAAGATGCCACCTGAACGCTTCAGCAGCCTGTATCTTGGGTTTCCCAGAAATATTCGCCACCTCCTTGCTGACTGGCTGGAGAACCAACCTTGGTAAGTGCTGCTCTGAACATTGGTGTTTGGGGAAGATAGTCCTAGTGACCACCATTTTGCTGGTTTTGTTCAGCTCAAGCATGCTTTTCTTAGCTACCAAAGATGGGCAAAAGGTTGATCCAGTGTGCAGACATAAAACTAATGGAACTTAGATTCCTATAGCGTTTGCTGAGCCAAAGTACTGGCATTAGAGTTTGGGAATAATGATGTGGTGAGAAATTGACACTCAATGTTATCTGGTGAGGCAGTGAGTAAGTTCAAGTGAGGTGCAAGTAAAAGTAAAACACCAGGCTTGATTTGGGTCGACTGAGGTTTTGGAGCGAGCCCCAGACCATTCAGAGAGGTGATGCTGCTGCAGTGAAGAAGTTAGTGGAAGAGAAAGCTAGCAGCCTAAGAGACCACACTTCCTCGATAGGGAGTTTGACAAGTGTGTTTCTTCTCCACAATTCCGTTCCCAAAGCTGAGAAAGTTTTGTGTTTTATACAACTGGCACGGGCGCGAATCCCATAATCTCAATTCAGGAATGGGTGTTTACCTGTAGCAGCCTTTACAGTAAATTGGAGGAGGTCTAACAAGGAATCTGACTGCTGCCTATGCTGCACAACTACACGCAAGTGATGAACACATGCTGTTTTTCTGTCTCTTGTATGCGAAACCGAGGCCCAAATTGATTGCCCCTATGTGCAGATCCCTCTGTCTGTTGACGAGGGGAGAGCCATACAGAATATGTGAAAGCGATACCACCTCGATTGTGGTTGTGGCTGCCTCCAAATTCCTTCATTCAGCATGCATAATTAGAAAAAAAGTTCTAAAAGCCATATAAAATAGGCCCTGAATGGTCCTCCTGTGATCACGATTGATGGATTACTGCACGTGTTTTTCTAATGTTATTTATTGTTGCTTTGAACTGTTCTACTACTTTGTTTAAATATTTTTCATGAATGTACTTTTGATTATGAAACAAATATTTCGAAATATCAGTAAACGAAACCCCATGAAATGTGGCATGAACAGGAAGTGAGACTTCTTTGAAGTGTGGCTTCACAAAGTAGTGAAAATCCTTTGAAGTGTGGTTTGAAGGCAGCTGACTAAACCTTCACTTTTTTCTTGTTTACTGTAACCTTTGTTAAGCAGCCAAAAGAACCTTATCACTGTCTTGTAGATGCGATGATAATGAGGCCATTTCACTTATTTTGGAGACGATTGGCAAAGCATGTGGAATTTGAATTTCTATAGCATGATCCACTGCTTTGATCACCAACACTATTGATGTTCCACGATCTGTGAATGCTTTTGGTGCTAAGAAAACATTTACCCCGACAAAGGGGGTGTTTGGTTCTTGATACAGGTGAATCCTGCACTCTGGAAGTGCAGCAAGCTCCCATGCACTAAGCAATAAGTGTATCAGTCACTGGAAAGGTACTGCTTGTTTAAGTGACATGTCCATTCCACATGGCTAGTCAATTCTGCATGGACTAGTCACTTGTGCAGTACTTCAAGTGGCCACTGGAGGCTTCTTTTCCCTCTGGTCACAATCACACTGTACGACTTCCAGCTCCAGGTTGCCTCTAGCCTTTAGTCAGGCAGTAGGGGCTGTAGGAGTCTGCTGTGTAGTGCAGGAGAGCACTATTCACAACTTCCAAATTTCAAAGCGATTTTGTGGGGTCTCTGGCTTGTTTTTCCACAGCAGCAGTCCCTCTGGTCTTTTCGACTCTTCCTTAGCCTGTTGACATTACTCCTTCCCACCTCTTCTCTGCTTCTAGCCCCACCCTTGTGCTTTACTGCAAAGTCCTCTGGATAGTCCTCTTTCCGCAAACCAGTTCACAGTGAGCATACGGTAGCTTTGTCACGCACTTTCCAGTTACAAATCTTCACCAAGTCCAGTGCTAGAGCAGATACGACTGGTCAGATGGTCTCCTTTACAAGAGTCCTTGGGTGCGCTTTGATGGTCGTCTGGTTTAGCCAACCGGTCGATCAGTCTTGAACTGATCCTTTTGTAGAATAAGGTCTTGGTCAGGGTGGGTCACATTCCCACCCCCAGTGTAAGCAGATTCGATCCGCTTCCAAGTCCGGTATCACAAAGACCTGTATGGGTATGTATGTTTCTTCAGACTTCCAGCTGTGTTCCAGGCTGGTCTCGGTAGCTATGGAGCTGCACACAACCTTCGTTCCCCACTTCAGGGCATCTGTGAGTTTCCAGGTCTCTCAAGCAAACAGGAGGCAGCAACACGCCCGCTCCGAGTCCAGTCCAAAGCTTCTCACAACACCACCAGATATAGCACCTACAAGAGGTGGGTGAAGAATACCTACAGCGTGTGAGTGCCTCAGGATCTGGCTATCTTAATAGTAATTTCAAGCTTTTTTAATGTTTATGCGCCTTGTGATATATTTCATATGTCACTGGATTGTCCTGCATTCACCCCTCCTGGACAGCAGTGGGGTCTACGCTCCGGGAATCCATGGATTTCCCATTGCCACTTCTGGACCCCCTTATTCCCTGCCATGACTTATTGGACATTTCTGAGCTGACCTGCCATGCCCGTCGTCTGTTCGCCACAGCCCTTCCAGCTGCCAATATCTGTATTCTACGACATTGGCGTTCCCCACAACAACGGAATTGCTTGCAGAAATGTACAAGACTGCTACCTATGAAAAGGTTATTTACAACTTAATGGACAAAGCAGATATTTTTCTTCTCACGTGGTCTCCTTTCTGCAGGATGCCCCCTAACCCATTCTTCGCCATGTCTCTAGGTTCTATCTCGTCATTGTCACTGCAACCCCCCCGCCCCCCTCTCACCCAGCCCAGCATTATTACACTTGGGCTTCGCCTGAATGATCCGGCTCCCTGCCCTCCCTACCTGCTTTGTAGTTTTGTCTTCTCTCCCTTCTTTTCCTCTTGACGTTTTTCCTTTCTTTTCTTCTCTCCATCTAAATCACCCCATCCATCTTTTTTTTCTTCCTTCCTTATTTTTTTTTTTTTGTTACTCTCTGTATTGGTGCATGTATTGCAAGCAGCATTTCTATCTTAATATGGATTTAAGCTGGACTTGCATGTCATGGAATTTGCTGATATTTTATTTTTTGGTACTTAATTTATGCCAATAAAATAATTGATACACACAAAAATTGGACTGTCCTTATTTTGCTTTAGGCTTTTGCACCTGGCAAGACAGTCCTGGTCTATGAGTCGGATCTGCTTAGAGATAGTCCACCCTATAATGAAACCCGGTTACATGCTAGTTGTGGCTACTCTAGGTTTCTGCACTTGGATGAAGGGGTGAGCTGTCCTAAGTTGATTTGGAGAACTACCAGTATTTTTATCAACATGAACAAAAAGTACAGATCTGAACTGACAGAGTTATAAGTATATAACATACTTTAATAATCACAGGTCCCAGATTGCTGATGAGAAATACTGGAGATCCTTCTCGAGGATCAACATGAGATTATTAACCCCGCTCATTTTATGAAAATTGTGTCCTGAAAGTCCCCTTTTCTCTCACAAACGCAGTATGTATGTCATCGGTCGGAACTGACGACTGAAATCTGGATTAATATCTGAAATCATTCTATTAATGATCTCATAACTGCATAGCCTCGTATAAAAGATGGGGCATAAACTTGGCAACCGGAGTGGACACTCCTGAAATGTTTGATCTTAAAACTAATTTTTTTTCATGATCCAGTGCACCCCCGTTGCACCAGTGATTCCGGAATCATGGAGGGAGACTGGTTAAAATGAGTGAAGGAATTAAGTAATGCCCATGTCATCATTATTGGAGATTTGGCTTTAGAAGCCTTGTCAAAGGAGTGTGTTAAAGTTTGTTTATGGTTCAAATCAAATTACATAAGCACACATTAATATTTGTTGTTTTTAGGCTCGGGGAGAATAAGTGATTTGACCAGAATCACAGAATGTTGAGCCGCTGCCTAAACTTGAGCCTGACTCCACTGTTGGCAGCTCTGGCCATTACGCCACATCCTCACCCACATCAAACAATATTGTATCGACAAACTGGTTACTCCAAATGATTCCTAACAGTCCCATCCAGCACAGCAAAACCTCAAAGTTGATCACATTTATAGAGGGTAGGCATGCCCAAAAAGAAGCAAGTCCCAGCAGTGTCTCAGCACTGTCCTTGGAGAGTGTACGCCAAGGGTCCAAGCCACTGAAAAAGGCTGTGACCATATCTACCTGGGAGGAAGCATATTTCTTACAGTGCCACTCTACATACATCTTGGCTAGATAGCCAAGTTATGCAGAAAATCCTCTATCACGTTTCCGTGGACATCCATAAGAGCACTTGTCACCACAGTGTGGTGGGCTCAAGTCTTGTAACAGCAGCAGTTTTGTGGCTCTCAACTTCGTCTCTTTCAGTGTTGCCACCGCCCTGCATGAGTTGGTCGCTCAGATTAGTAAACCTGATCACTGACAGCGCAGTGGTGCCAGGCACTTGTTTAAACCACTTTCTATTTTTGAGGAGCCTAAAAGCCTTCACCAGTAAGTCTCCATTTTTGGCTTTTGCATCCCCTACAATTCAATGAATGAATTCTGGGGTTCAGTTTTTAGGGATTCTAAAAGGACATCTCCCATGACCCACAGCACTCTGATGCGGGTGCCTTTCATCAATTGTCCAAAGCCTCAATCCTTTCTTACAGAGAGACCAGTCTGCCCACACCTTCTGTCTTTAATTACTTCACCTATTTCAGGTGCACTTCTAGGTCTCTCACTGGGCTTGCCAGGCACTTTGCCCTGCTTTCTTCTTCATCCACTCTTTGTTCCACAGCTAACACCCTACTTGATAACCTGTACAGTTTCTTTTCCACCTACTTCTGGGCCCCTTGATGGTGCACGTGTCGTCCTTTGTCAATGTGCCCTATATTTGTGGATCCAAGGAGTGTCTTTTCCTCATGCACTAATGTGTAATTCTCTCTAGACAGGGAGGCAGTGCCACCCTGGCTACTTTTGGCTGTCATACTTTGGGGCTCAAAAAATCACCCTTACCGTCCTGCTTAGCTGCCATTGTCCACAAAAAGTAGAAGTCCCTCAAGTGGAGAAACAACTAATCCCGAAGTCTGCTTCAGTTCTAGTGACGTACTCCTGAATGGCAAAGTCAAATGACTCAAGCAGTTGGCCACCTCTTCCGCTTCCCAGTGACGGACCAGCTATACACTTGCCAAAAAGAAAGATCTTCCTGGAGCTATTTCTGTAGCAATCTGGCGAGGACAACTCAGACCATCCTGAAGTATGTGTTTGTGCCAAAATATTTAAATGAGATGATGCCAGAGTCATCAGAAAAACTATTCCAGGATAGGTTTTTGATTACTTGAAGTGCAAATATGTGATGATTGCTAACAACTTTAGGAAGTCTCTAACAACTTTAGGATGAGTGCAGATTACTACAAAGAGATATTCGGGGAACAGGGGGATGAGTATGGATTACTCTTGGATGACATCATGACATCTTCAGGATGAGTGCAGTTTGCTCCAGGATCATTTCATGAAAAAGTTAGGATGAGTGTAGACTACTCAATGATGATCCTATCACAAGTCCACGATGAGTGTAACTTGTCATGATGATTTTATGACAAATTAAAGAAGAGTAGATTGTGCTGCCATGATAATACGGCAAGTTCAGGCTCAGTATGAATTACTCTGCGATGATATGACGTCTTCAGGAAAAGTGAGCTTCAGCCTTTGCTGATTTACATTTCAACTTTAGAAGAGATCTAAGCTACTATACAACAGCTCCAGAGCTTTTTCTGGGGATTGTCAGTGATTGCAGACTGTTTTGACTACATTGCATAGTAATAACTACTAACAAGCAGTGACAAAGCCAGAAGGTTTCGCTTTTAAGACCTATTGACTTTGAAATTGTGTTTTAGCCATGCTGTACAGCATTGCAACTGTCGTGCAGCATGGGTGAAAAAAACGAATAATAATGCTGCCTCGTCCTTTTATGTGTGCATGTGTTCAGCATGAATGAGTGCACCTACAAAAGGATTTTTTTTTTAATGATTTACTGATCCCAAGTGGATCAGTAAATAAAAAAACAGCGCAAAAAAGAAATATAGGTCAAAGCATTTGTAAACAGATGAGCTGGAGCAGGTGATGGAGGATGGAGGAAGTGAAGCAGCTCGGCTGACCGACAGGGGAGGGGGAGGTCAGAGGGGGTTGAAGCAGCAGGGCTTGCAGGGGATAAGCAACATGAGGGAGAGAACATGGTCAAAAGAGCAACATGGTCCGACCGATCTCTCTCCTCCCTTTTCCAGCAAAAGTCATCGAGAAGATCGTCAACACACAGCTCGCCCACTTCCTCGAAGACAACTCCATCCTAGACCCCTCTCAATCCGGTTTCAGACGAAACCACAGCACCGAGACTGCACTCCTCGCCGCCACAGATGACATCAGAACTCAAATGGACAACGGCGAAACCTTGGCCCTCATCCTCCTCGACCTATCAGCCGCTTTTGACACAGTCTGCCACCGCACCCTACTGACCCGCCTCCATGAAGCCGGCATCCAAGATAAAGCCCTCAACTGGATATCATCCTTCCTCTCCGACAGAACCCAGAGAGTCCGACTCTCCCCTTTCCGCTCCAAAGCCACCAACCTCATCTGCGGCGTCTCCCAAGGCTCCTCCCTCAGCCCTACGTTGTTCAACGTCTACATGGCCCCCCTCGCTAAACTGGCCCGCCAACATCACCTCAGCATCATCTCCTACGCCGACGACACCCAGCTCGTCCTCTCCCTGACCAAAGACCCACTCACCGCCAAAACCAACCTCCACGAGGGACTAAAAGCCATCGCCGAGTGGATGAACGACAGCCGCCTGAAGCTCAACTCCGACAAGACGGAAGTCCTCATCCTCGGGCGCACCCCTTCGGCCTGGAACGACTCCTGGTGGCCCACCGACTTCGGACCCCCACCCACCCCAGCCAGCCACGCAAGAAACCTCGGCTTCATCCTGGACTCCGCCCTCACCATGTCCAAACAGGTCAGCGCCGTCTCCTCTTCCTGCTTCAACACCCTTCGAATGCTCCGCAGAATTTTCAAGTGGATCCCAACAGGAACCAGAAAGACGGTGACCCAAGCCCTCGTCAGTAGCAGACTTGACTACGGCAACGCACTCTACACAGGCATCCCAACAAAAGACATCAAACGACTCCAGGGTATCCAAAATGCATCCGCCCGCCTGATCCTCGACATACCCCGCCGATGTCACATCTCCCCTCACCTGAAGGACCTCCACTGGCTCCCCGTGGACAAGAGGATCACCTTTAAACTCCTCACCCACGCTCACAAGGCTCTACACAACACCGGACCTACCTACCTCAACTCCAGACTCAACTTTCACGCCCCCACTCGTCAACTCCGCTCTGCCAATCTCGCCCTCGCCATCGTCCCCAGGATCCAGCGCAAGACCTCCGGCGGCAGATCCTTCTCCTTCCTCGCCGCCAAGAACTGGAACTCTCTCCCCACCTCTCTACGCCAGACCCAGGACCTCCTCACCTTCAGGAGACTCCTCAAGACCTGGCTCTTCGACCGCTAACAGCTCCCCCCCCCCCCCAGCGCCTCGAAACCCTGACGGGTACATAGTGCGCTTTACAAATGATTGATTGATTGATTGATTGGGCGAGAGAGAGCAGCATGAATGCGGGAGAGGGAAAGAAGCACATGGGTGAGAGGGGGAAGAAAAGCACACAAGTGAGACTGCTGGAAAGCACATGCCCTTCCATGGAGTGTTAAACAAAAAAGAAAAACGCAGTATCCTAAAAGCGAGCAGAGGAAGCAAAGAAGCCAGTCAGTCAAAGAAAGTGGAAACAGGATATGCTGTATGGAAGGGACAAACACAAGATGGACCAGGTGAAACAAATAAATTCATCCAATAGAAGGCAAGTAAATAACAGTGAGAGTAAAGCCAACCACTGGTAACCAATGGGTGGGATTCAAGCCTCTGTATGTCTGCCGTATGTCTTTCGCAGGCAGTGGTAGGCTCAATGTAAAAAAAGCCTTCCTGTTAAATAGTTCAGAGTGGCTTGCAGACACCTACAACTCTATGGAGCAGGTATTCCGCCACTCTCTTAGTAAACTGCTAGACATACATGACAGCACATCACATTTTGCTGAGAGACTTCTGATTTTTTTGCAGCAAGTAATGGCAATATTACAGTTTTTTCTCGCTTAAAACTTTATATGACTCCAGTGCTATCTAAAAATGAATTCCTCGTAATTATTATTTTTTAATTACGCCACAGGGACAATAACTATTTCAGCTAAGTTTTATAATGCAGTTAATCAATGTGAAAAGTGTTGTAGTACTGAGTGATTATTTCTAGATGTTGAAATTCTGAAGAATAGATCCTACTTAACCATGAAATGTTTCAAAAGTGTTATAGGAGGTGATTTTAATGTGAAGATAGATACTAGTCCCACCATCTATGACCACTTTGAAATTGATGCCCTATCCCTCCAAGATGGATAGCAGGGAGGTTAAGTGATGTAGAATCCTATTGGTTTTTGAGTCCAGTGAGTACCAATGACTCTGGGATGCTTACAGAAGTAACCCTGTTTGACCTGGGTAGGGCGGAAACCCCCATAAGTGCAGTGGTAAGCCATACTTCAGCCCTGGCAGAATTGGAGCCACATAGGTCTCCTCTGACTTATTTCATGGCTCACCCGCAGTCCAGCTCCGGACTACTCCTGCCCGTCCTAGTCTCGGCTATGTAGCAAATCTCCTTGTGGTGCTCTTGACCACTGCACCCTTGGTCCTTCAGTAGAACCTATGTCCACCCCTTTCACTCAGGGGTGTGCCGGATTAGGATAGGCACCTGCTCCTCTAGCATGAAATACAACATCATGCCACAACAGCCTCACCGAAAGGGCACAGTCGTCCTCTGCTCGGCCTGTACCACTGTCCAGATCTACAAAGACACATCCAGCATGGACATCTGACTACTAAGGTTACTTCTAAGGTTACAGAGCTGACCACTTTTTGGGGCTCCAGTGCGGCTGCTTGGGCTGAGAAAGTGAAGCTTGATCCAGAATGCCGTCAGAAAGAGACTGTCTTAGTGTTCCATTGGTTTCACCCCATACATAGTTATTTATGCTGCTATTTTTTTGTTTTTTTTAAGTGTTCGTTTTTGTATTATTAGACCTACTTATAGTGCCACTTTAGCCTTTATTTTTTTCATTGTATTTCTAAGACTTAATTAAAATAAGTTAAAATATTACTACCCTTGAATAAAATAAAACTAAATCCTGTTGAATCTCCTTTGTTTAGGTCCAGTTTGATCATGCAATCCACTGCTCCACCAAACTTTGTAAAATACTGCTTCAGGTCTTTTTTTAAGTGCATTACCACTGGATGGATCATAGTCCTTTTTTTAAATTATTTTTAGCCACCCTACACAACAGCCCTGCTGCTATCCAGGGTGGCTACTAATCATTGCCAAAGTCGGCCCGCCCATCCTGTACAGCATGAACAAAAGGCAGTGGCACAACTAATGGCCCTAAAGGCGCGACCTATTGGCTTTGGCGATGCTTGTTAAGTTTTGGTACAACACCTCTGTGATTCTGAGCAAATCAGTTAATCATCCCATGCGTGAAAAAAGAAAAAAAAACATGGCGCTAGGCAAAAAATCCTATCACATAAAGAAAACAGTTGTGTCCATGTTCGTGTGTTAATACATTTGGACGCAGATGATACATGTCACAATAAAAGCTGATAACACCTGCTGCCCCAGTACGATGTGATACACTGTGAGCGATGGGGCCGAATCTATAATTTAACCGGATGACAGACCGCAAACAGATTCTATGTCAGGACCAGAGGCTCAGATTATGCTTATCTTTCCATGCTCTTTGTTTAGCAGCCAATGAAAACTTGTTAAACCAAAAAACTACATTTCCCAACAGTCCCTGTATCACGTGATGACCATAGAGGGATTATATGACGGAACACCGAATTAAAAACAACTACTAACCTTAACAACGAGGTCGGAACACCGACCTCGTCCTTACTACTAATGATTTTACCACGAATGCCTTAACAACGATATTTCGTTGTAAAGGCATTCCTGATAAAATCATTAGCAATAGGCACCATTCACCCTACATCCCTCACCCCACCCCCCCAACCCCACCCCAAAACCCACTGACCCCCCACCCACTCCCCAAAACCAAAAACGCCCCACCCCCCAACCCCACCCTAAAACCTAAAACCCCCTGACCACCCACCCACTCCCCAAAACGCCCCACCCCCCCAACCCTACCCTAAAACCTAAAACCCCCTGACCCCCCACCCACTCCCCAAAACCAAAAACGCCCCACCCCACCCCAAAACCTAAAACCCCCCACCCCCCCACCCCACCCCAAAACCTAAAACCCCCTGACCCCCCACCCACTCCCCAAAACCCAAAAAACCCCACCCCCCCAACCCCACCCCAAAACCTAAAACCCCCCACCCCAAAACCTAAAACCCCCCACCCCCCAACCCCACCTCAAAACCTAAAAACCCCTGACCCCCCACCCGCTCCCCAAAAACGCCCCACCCCACCCCCCAACCCCACCCCAAAACCTAAAACCCCCTAACCCCCACCCCACCCCAAAACCTAAAACCCCCTAACCCCCCACCCCCTCCCCAAAACCAAAAACGCCCCACCCCCCCAACCCCACAACCCCCCACCCCCCCAACCCCACCCCAAAACCTAAAACCCCCCACCCCCCCCAACCCCACCCCAAAACCTAAAACCCCCTGACCCCCTCCCCAAAACCAAAAACGCCCCAACCCCACCCCAAAACCTAAACCCACCACTTACCTTCGCCAACTCCCTTCTTTGTACCTTAACCACGCATGTTCGTTGTTCAGAACATACGTAGTTAAGGCACAAAAATACGAAGTGGTGGTTAAAAAAAGCGTTGTTACGCTTTCGTTAACCACGACTTTCGTAATAAAAAAGTCGTAAAAAAGGATGTTTCCCCCATAGAGGAGGACTCCTATAAAGTACAGTCTCACCAGGAACAACTCCTCTTTCTTTGCTGCTTCGCAGCCAGTTAAGTGCACTTCATTCTTTATACTGTGTTTTCTGTATGTACAGTGTTGTTTGCAACTTGTCTAACTGCTGATTGGGAGTGGTTTTGCCCTCCCTAGGGTGACCGATCAGCTCGCACTCCTTATTTAGTGAAGTGGGAGCAGGGGAGTGAGGACGCGCCCGTCTCTGCGCAGTCCTCTTTGTCTCTCCGGTCCCAGTTTCAGTTTAGTTTTGTAACGCTCGTGTTTCTGAGCGTTTCAGAACTCCGAATACCATTCTATTTTTCGTGCGCTGGTGACTTCCAAGGAGCGCTTTGCCTTTGAGCACAAAGAGACAATTGTTACTTCTTTTTCTGGGCCGGAGTGAAGATTAATAATAATTTCTCCCCATTTACACCTCTCTGCTTGGACACTGGGGTTGCAAAATATATTGAGTTTCAGGCTGGGCCTGGCATATATTTATAATTATCTGACTGCTTTCAGGGCAGCTCCCTCCACATCTAATCATTTATATTTCTGCCCTGCATATATAAATATAGTTTTTCTGCTCCTCTGGAGCCCATCTGCTTTGTGACAGTATGGCTGATTATGGAGACCAGGCTGAGGACGAATATTATTTTGAGGAACCTGCTGGTTCATTTGAACAGGACTTAGTGTATGCCTTGGACGCTGGGGTGCGTCACACAGTCAACCAAGCCTTAGCACAGGCTATCAAACCCATTAAGCATCACCTTCTGGGTTTTGCGGAGCAACAGGGATGAGTGGCCCATTCGGGCACTCAGTCTATTATGGATCCCTCCCTTTCTTCTGGTACTCAGTCCATTAAGGAGAGTCATAACCCACATTCAGCGGACTTTGAGACCCTTGTCAGGGCCATGGCTACGGAGCATGATTATAATGCATCCTCACAAAAGAAAGCCGCAAGTGACCCGGCTTCTTCTTCTTCTGAGCACTCATCTGAGCAAGGGGATGACCCCTCCCCCACACCCGTAAATGCAAGAAGAAATCTCATCATATGGAAGCACCTACTCCTAGAGTTTTGACATTCGAACCGGAAGACATTGTTCATCCCCGGTCGTCGATGTGGTTACCACCTCCTGAGGTGGCAGATTATGTGGAATCCCATATCAGACACAGTTTTGATAAAGAAGTTCGCTCTAGACTGCGGTCTGAATGCCCCAGGCTGGATTTCCCTTCCAAGATGACAGAGACGCCAGAATTGGATCCCACTCTAGTCACTTTTCTTAAAAAATCTGCCAAGGATCCTAAGAAGGGTATAGACCACGCCTGCGTGGATGCCAGGACAAACTGTTGGACGTTGCTGGTCCGCTGACAAAAATCTTAGAGTTGGCTTTTCAGGCCAAAGAGTCAGGGGAGGCGATCAACCCGGATATTTTGGCGGGTTGGGCTCAAAGAGCGCTTTGCTTCTTGGGCAATGCAAATTGTGCTATATCTTCTGAGCGTCACCCCTCCATTTTGATGAAGTTGGACCCCAAATTGGCAGATTTAGCTACCTCCGAATCAGGACCTGTAGCGCAAGGTTTACTGTTTGGTTCTCCTTTTATCAAGGAACTTTCCAAATCTGTGGCAACATATGCAAGTTTGGACAAATCTCAGGGTTCGATTAGAAGTGTGCTGCGTCCACTTTTTCGAGGGGCCGGACGCTACAGAGGGCGTGCCGTCGCCCGCTTCAACCAGCAAGGCCCTCAACGTGGGTATTACCACCAAGGAAGAGGCGGCTTTCAGGAGTATGACGCCTCCTCTTCAACCTTCCACCGTTCGCGACCAAGAGCGTGTCGCTCCAGGTTCCGCAGAGGGAGATCTAAAGGCCACCAATCTTTCTCCCAGGAGCCAGGATCCACAGGTGAGCCTTATTGCATGTTCAGATGTAATGTTGGGGGGGGCAGAACGAAATGTTTTTTGCAAGCATGGTATCAAATTACTTCCGTCGCTTTGGTGCTAGAGACCGTGCAAGGATTCATACTGGAGTTTTACGAGTCCCAGCCCAGCAATGCCTTCCCTGTCCAACATATTTTTCCCTTCAAGAGCGCAGTTTCATCTCCGCAGAAGTTTTGTGCTATGTTAGCAAAGGGCGCCATTGTCAAGGTGTCAAAACACCCTTCCGGATTTCTCAGTCCAGTGCTTCTGGTAGACAGAAAAGGGGGTGGTTCACGCCTGCTTCTGAATTTAAAAGAATTCAACGGTTTTCTGCTGTACCGTCATTTCGAGATGGAGGGCATTCACTTGCTGAGAGACATTCTCCAAGAGGGAGACTAGATGGTTCGATTAGACTTGAAAAATGCTTATCTGACCATTCCTATTTTTCCTCCCCACCGGAGATTCCTTCAATTCCTTTGGGAAGATGTTTATTACGCGTACAAGGTTCTTCCGTTTGGCCTGTCATCAGCCCCTTGATGCTTCACGAAGGTGATGTGTCCAGTTGTAGAGTCCCTGCGTTCTCGAGGGGTCCGTCTGATAATATATCTAGACGACATTCTGATCATGGCCCAAGACCTGGATCTTCTTGTTTCTCATCTGGCGTGGTCTGTGTTTCTGCTACAAGACTTGGGTTTTATAATCAATGCCCAAAAATCTGTTCTGATCCCGTCTCAACAGACGGATTTTCTGGGTTTCTGGATAGATTCTATTCGGTCTCAATTGATTCTTCCCCCGGGGAAGATTAATTCAATCAAGAGGGAGTTGAGATCTCTCTTGTCCAGTCAGACTTTATCATTGAGGGCGATTGCCCGCATGGTGGGCCTGCTTTCTTCATCGATCCAGGCGATCTTTCCAGGTCCTCTCCATTACAGAGCCCTTCAGAGATTGAAGATCTCCCACCTTCAGAAGGGTCTCAGTTATCCGGACCAAATTCTCCCCTCGGAGGAGGTTCGGTCAGAAATGGCTTGGTGGTTAGAACACATGGAGGCGTGGAACGGCAGAGCGATCTTCAGCTCAGCCCCGGACATTGTGATAGTGTCCGATGCCAGTCGTTGGGGCTGGGAAGCCCGTTGTGAATCAGTCTCCACAGGAGGTCGTTGGTCCAGTACGGAACTTAGTCTCTATATCAATTGTTTGGAGCTTCTAGCAGGCTGGTTTGCGATCAGGAGCCTCTCCCCTATCAAGGCGAACTGTTGTATCCTTCTGCGCATGGACAATATTTTGGCAGTGAGGTATGTCAACAAATTGTAGGGAACACGTTCCCGCATGTTAGCGGAGATTGCCAATGATTTTTGGCACTTCTGTCTACAACACTGGATCTCGGTTATTGCGGAATATCTACCGGGGAGCAACAATCTAGTTGCGGACTGGCATTCTCGACATCTGAGGGATTACAGCGATTGGAGACTTCATCCCAAGGTATTCCGGGCACTCTATGCACGGTGGGGTCCGTTTTCAATAGATTTATTTGCATCAACTGTCAGATCAAAAGTTTTGTCAGTTGGAGGCCGGATCCGGAAGCATCAGCCACGGATGCTTTTCTTCAGAATTGGTCTCAGGAGCCCGGATACGCTTTTCCTCCCTTCTTGATGATCCCCAGAGTGTTAGCGCAGATCAGGCGCCAGCAAGCGGATCTGGTTCTTGTGACACCTCTGTGGAGGTCTCAGGCCTGGTTTCCGCTAGCTATGGAGTTGAGTTGCAATCATCCAGTAATACTTCCTTTCAGGAAGAACCTTCTCCAGGACCCTCTGTGCCTCCCTCATCAATTGGTTCTGTCTGGTCAGTTGTCCCTGATGGCGTGGCGTCTTTCATGGAAAGATGGAGTATCCCAGGACTTTCGCAAGAATCGTCCGACTTCATTGCAGGTTCCTGGTCATCTAGTACACACAAAAGATACGTTTAGCTTATCGATCAATTAATAATTATCGATCTGCTATATCGGCGGGTCATTTACCTATCGAAGGCAAACCCATTGGAGAGCTTCCCATTGTTTGAGAGGTATTAGATTAGCTAATCCGCCTCGTCGTCGTTACTCCACTTTATGGGATGTAGACATTGTTCTATGTTTTTTGGAATCATGGCCGTCCAATAGTTTCTGTCCAGAAAGCAACTTTTGGCCAAACTCACGATGTTGTTATGTTTAATTTCTTGTAAGAGAGTCTCAGATGTTAGAGCCCTAGACTTGGCAGGCAAAGCTTTTTCTCCAGAGGGAGTGACTTTTTCCATTTCGCGAAGAACTAAATCTAATCTGAAATCTGTATTTTATCCCAGTTTTGTGGCTAATCCGAAATTGTGAGTGGTGCAGTGTCTCAGAGTTTGAGGTGAGGACAGAAGAATTTCATTCGGATGTGGGGGGGTCAGTTACTCATTTCATTAGTCAAACCTTATCACCCTGTTTCATCAGCCACTCTGGCTAGATGGATGTGATGTTTATTGAATGAAGCAGGCATTGATATTTCAAAATTCGGTGCTCATTCCTCCAGAGGTGCTATGGCATCAAAATCTTTTGCTTTGGGTTCTTGTTTAGAAGACATTTTAAAGGCAGCAGATTGGTCTTCTTCATCTATGTTTAAAGCATTTTACTATAAACTTATTGTGGATATTGCATCAGTAGTGGTTAATCAGCTTTGAACAAGCATAATCTGAGCATCCGGTCCTGACATAGAATTAAAAGAAATTCTAGCATTCGCGTTAAGAATTTTTTCAATTCTATTAAGGACACAGAGGCGATGATTATCCCGCCACACTGTTAATATGTTATATTATTTTTATTATTGTACATTATGGTATTGTTAAAACTTTTATGTACATGGTCATTGTATTTCACTGCTTTCCCACTCTTTTTGGTAGAATATTTAAGGATCATTTTATGATGTTCAGTTTTTATGGTCCAGATTTTTCTTGTTTTTTTCTAGGAAATGAAGGCAAGTAATTTCTTTCGTCCTTCCTTCAGGATCAGTTTCCCGGAATGGATGGGATTCTCCTGTTGATTCTACAGTTTGTTCCTTGATATGGAGTTTTTCAAGATTCAGGTTAAGAATGGAACGGTTATCTGTTGCGGTTGTTCTGCAAAGAAAGAGGAGTTGTTCCTGGTGAGACTGCACTTTATAGGAGTCCTCCTCTATGGTCATCACGTGATACAGAGACTGTTGGGAAATGTAGTTTTTTGGTTTAACAAGTTTTCATTGGCTGCTGTTAAATAAATAGCATGGAAAGAAAAGCATAATCATCGCCTCTGTGTCCTTAATAGAATTGAAAAAATCTTAACGCGAATGCTAGAATTTTTTTTTACTCCTGAATCTGCACTGTTGACCTGGATGCACCTAAGCGTCCAGGGTGCAGAATGCTGCCACGCGCCAGCACCTCACCGGAAGTCATACATTAAAGCCACCCCACGACGAGTAAGTATCGTATCCTAAATGCAATAGTGGTGAGATCAGTATAAGGCACACGTCCACTTTACGTCAATCAGGCGCCTTAGCCGGTCGACGTATAATGCAAGTGACAGGAGCTCCAGTCGCTACTTGTGCAAGTGAGGCCTGTGTGTGAGCTTTGCGCACTATTAAGCTCCTCCTGTCTGCTTTCAAGTGCACTTTCGATTGAAATGCTGCTGTTCGAGAGCGCACTAAGAAATATTGCGCTTTGAAGAGGCTTGGTGTCAGTACACAGCGCCACTTAAAATAAAATAACAGTCAAAACCACTTAAGAAGGCAAAGAAGAAGAGAAAAAGATCGGATTAGGTCAACGGAGTCTGAGGAAGCAGAGACAACAACAGGACAACAGGCCGCAAGACTGTTTCCACCGGTAACCCGTCACCTTGACATAAAATGAGTGTCCTGACGAGGCAATGGACTTCAGCGAAAATTCAGACACGCATAATCCAAGGTCACTGTGTGTGAGAGACGAGACAGACTGCTAGCTTAAAATAAGAAAAATTGCTATTAGCCCTGTCGCAAAAAATGAATGTGTAAAGCACTGTAATAACTATAGATTGCTATGCCAAAAAAAGCAAGCACAGCCAGGTACGTAAAAAATAGACACTTTATTCAAGATTGCAGTTAATTTTCTGTAGTCTTATTTTGGAGGTGCTGCATGCATGTATGTACACATCAAACGAACGTGTCTGCTTATGACAGAGGCGAATTGCATCCAGTATCTCTTTATCTTTGTATTTTTGGCGTAACTAAGCATTTATCCTGCTCAGAGACAAACCCAACAAAAATATTCGGGCAGCTCCCGCTGTTAAGAGGACACAATGGCTTTATTCTGGGAGCATTAAAGCTGCGCCTTCTCATTTCAAGAACTGAGGCCGGATCGTCTGAAATATACCCCGCTGCACTCGAGTGGGGTAAATCCATTTGCACCGCTTTTGCTGATCGTGTTACATGGCATGAAGCACACGGTATTTGCACCAGGATCGAGCTTTGGCAAAGCCAGTGGGTCTCAACAATGCCCGAGCTATGGGCGTTGTCAGTGTGAATGTCTTTTAGCAGTATTTGGTCCCTTAAGTGATGTTACTGTGACAGTGGTGTGTCTCAAATAAGAACAGATGTTAAAAAGAAACATGCGTGGGGTAAAACGTCAAACATTGAACTGCAAAATGAAAGTAACAGAGAGACACAACTCCCTGGGATTAGTCAAGAAAACTATTTGGTTGAATTACACTGAAACAGTCGGATTTGTCCTTTTTAAGGTGCGAAATGACAACTAAGCTAATGAAACAAAGAAAGAAATATAAGAAACAAGAGGCGAACGGTACGTGACTCAGAGTGACTTAAAGGAAAGTTAGACAAAAAGCCAATAGGTCTTGCCTACAGGAGGTATTTGCTTTTCCAATGGTAGAGCCGTGTTTTGCAGCATCTGCGCTGCTTTACATCATAGCTAAAACATCTACACATTTGATACGTCATGTAGGGAGGCCAGTTGGCTTTGCCAACGTTTCTTTTTCCTGCTTATTTGCAGCCTGTCTCTGCTCTGAAAGCTGTTTGTTGTCTGGCAACAGGGCTTGGTCGAGCACTGAATGTCACACAAGAAGCTTAATATAATAGATTGTGCAACAGCTTAACATCATACTGTGATCTTGACAGCTCTCTTCTCAGCCAAATGGAAATCAGTCTTCAAAACTAGAGTCAGTTCCACTGTAATTAGGGAATGTGCGGCTGCAGCGATTTTTGGATAGTTATAGATTTGCTGCATTTGCCACCTAATCCCGCTTCCGCGTAACAGGCTCAATGCAGAGCACACTGCAGGGTCACTGCAGAGCACACTTTAAGCGCACTGCCGGCTCACTGCAGGCTCACTGCAGAGTGCCCCTCAGAGCACACGAGCACGCTGTAGAATACATTTACCAGTGCGCAGCAGGGCACTACATTTACAAGCAAATTATAGGGCATTCTTAGGGGTTCACTGCAGGGTATGTAGGGCAGGCTTATGAGCTCAGTGTAGTGCATGCTGAAGAGCCCGCTGTACGAAGCCAAAGTTTGGGACCCAGCGCTATAAGAGGGGTCACATTTACTCCAGTTTGCACTGCACTTTAGTGCTGAGTACATAGCCTTCACAGTGGTCAATAGGCGCTACCTTTTACATCTCATTGCGCTGTTTGAGCGCTCATGAGAACTTCTCCAAGGTGGGCGGAGTGTGCCGAATGGGACACAGTGCGCACAGAAACCCTTTGCCGGCTGCCGCGTGAGCATGCACTGCCTCGGTAGAGATCCTGCCCTAACCCCACGGTGCAGAGCTGGGAGCCCCCTGCTTTGCCCTTTGCGCCACATTAAAAGCAGGGAACCGAAGGCCTCGCCATAGCGTCACAAGGCCACGTCATCGAGGAGCAAGTCTCGCCATCACCCGGGCAAGCAGTGGCGCTCTGACCTGGGACCCATGCAGAGGCCCCTCCTCTGGTGCCACTTATCGGGCTGCAGTTTATTCTATAACACACATCAGAGAGCCATCTGGGAGAGGTCCGGAGCAGGACTCAGCACATGTACCTCACTCCTGGGTGACCTCTGCCCTTCTTACTCTACCCTGCTTAGAAGAAGAATTTGTTTTCATGCAGTGCATCGTACCGCATGTTTGCGGTCTCTAAGCACTGTAAATAACAGGTGTTCATTTACTAACCTTAGACCGTTGAAAGCCTGAGCGAGTTGGGATTTCATTTCATGAAATGCAGAACCAGCCATTCTTTGCGGCAGCAAAGGATCACATAGTGCCACAGGCTGACTAAATTATGTGGCAAGAAATGGCACTTTATGCAGCGCTGTGAGGCAGATTCAATGGCAGCGCTATTTGTACACATTGATTTATGCAGTGTTGTGAGGCAAGATTCCGTGGAAGCGCTGTTAACTCAAATTGATTTCGGCAGTTTCTGTGGCAGCACTATTAACACATTGGTTTAGGCAGCGCTGTGAGGCAGTTTATGTGGCAGCACTATTAACACACACTGATTTAGGCAGCGCCATGAGGCAGTTTCTGTGGCAGCACGATTAAAATACTTGGTTATAGGCAGCGCTAAGAGGCAGATTTTGTGGCAGCGCTTTTAACACACTGATTTATGAAGCACTGTGATGCAGATTCTGTGGCAACGCTATTAACATCCATTGTTTTGGGCAGCCCTGTGAGGCAGATTGTGGCAGCTATATGAAAAAACACTGATACAAAAGGGATACCAGCCTCATTCAAAATACAAACTTTGATTGTGAAATGAAAGTACACTCTTTCACCCAATCCCGTTAAGATTGTTATTTATGACAAAAATTGGTGTTTTCTTTCTTGGACGCACAAGAACATTCTTTTTACACCACCCCTGGCCTCTAGCTCCCAGAGTAAAATAGTTTGTGTAAAATATATGCTTAATCCAGGAAATATTTGAACTTCTGGCAATAAAAGGTGCACTCTTATTCTGCACATCCCAGTGATTTCACTTTGTCGACACTATGGGTGTGCATTAGCACCGCTTTACTTTAAAAGTGACCCGCGCAGACCCGTTTCCTGCAGTTTGTCTTGGTAGAAGATGCTGCGAGACTCACATCAGACCCAACAAATTTTGATGTGGCAGGCAGCTGACAAAAGTTTGCACAGCTATGACTGAATGTAGCAACCATTTGTGACTGGAAGGAGTTTCTAGTCATGTGAAAGAACAACGTAATTGACAACAAAAGATACTAACTTGGGCTACCAAGAAATAAATGTATCCTTGTGTAATGTAGCTGGTGCAAGTGTAAAGTGCTCTGTTCCCTTTGGGTTGAGTGAGCGCTATAAAAAAGTGCCCAAAAAAATCTCGCGGGAGACAGTGAGAGGATGCAACAACAGACAGTGAAAGAATGGGGAGCACACTGAAGGCTCACTGCAGAGCACAATGCAGAGCAAGCATACGTGCAAGCTCATTGCAGAGCACATGTACACGCACACTGCAGAGCACACTTACAAGCACACTGTAGAACACGTTTACCAGCGTGCAACAGGGCACTACATTTAGAAGCAAATTAGTGGGCATTCTTAGGAGCTCAGTGCAGAGCATGCTGAAGAGCATCCTGTACGAAGGCAAAGTTTGGGACCCAGTAGTATAATAAGGGGGTCACATTTTCTCCGGTTTGCCCTTCGTGCTTTAGCACTGAGTATGCTGCCCTTACAGTGGTAAATAGGTGCTCCCTTTTACATCGTGTTGAGTTGTTTGAGCGCTCGTGACAACTTTTGCAAATGTGGGCGGAGTGTGCCGAATGGGGCACAGTGCTCACAGAAAGTCTTCACCTCCTGCCCTATGAGTACGCATTGCCTTCCCCGGTAGAGATCCTGCCCTAACCACGGGGTGAAAAGCTGAAAGCCCCTTGCGCTGTCTTCTGCCCACATTAAAAGCAGGAAACCAAAGCGCTTGCCATAGCGTCACAAGGCCCACGTCATCGAGGAGCAAGTCTCGCCATCACTCGGACAAGCAGTCTCACTTAGGGTCCAGGGAGCAGCTCCACACTTAGGGCACAGTTTATTAAACAGAGCAGGGCGCGCAGTCCCTAGGTCTGTACTTCTCATTGTCCAACTGCTGGAGAGAGGATATGGCGTGAGCATTGGGCAGTAAAAAATATCAAAACGTAGTAAAGAGTTTAAAAAGCATTTTGTGAAGTACATGTGACAGGAAAATAGAGAACTATGAAAGAAACAAACAATAGGTCGAGTTCACACTGTTAAATTGCCAAAAATAACCCCCCCAAAAAATCAACAAACAGAAGTAGGAGGGTGGTAAATAAACACAAGGCACTGTGGGAAACAACCGCGGGAAGACAGAACACATGGAGTTGTGTGGAGTGTGTAGCTGAAATTAAAAAAGAAGTGACAAAATCTTTTGTATTAAAAAAAAAATAATCATAAAAGGGGCTTACAGCCCGCCCACTGCCTCCCTATTATGTACCATTGGTAGGCTTTCCTGGTCACTCTGGCCGCCAGCCACTGATCAGCAACTGGAAAAAGTACTTGGTCCAAGCTCGAGAAAACAGTCAAAGCAGAAGGAGAAAAGAGGAAGTGCACAATCTGATGACGTGAGGAGTCCTGCTGACCAAGGAGAAGCAAGAAAGGGAGAGTGACCAGGCAAGCCTACCAATGGTAAATAATAGGGAGGCAGTGGGCGGGCTGTAAGCCCCTTAGAATCTTTTGTATTTAAAAAAAAAAAATCTTAAAACACAGCGCAGGCAAAACCTAAAACTGAATGTGTCCTTTTGTAATGTAAGTGTTACTCATGTAAAAAGCTCCAATACCTTCATGTCAGGTCAAGTTTGCGCTACATAAAAATGCAGAAGAAGAAATAGTACCACAATCACACCGTGAGCAGCAGATGGACACTAATTAAAATACATCAATCTCTACTTGGTCCATGCACCGTGAAAAGAAAAGGAGTGACGCAGTAAGTGATGCCTCCCATGCACTGCACATTAGCAGACAGCAAAGAAAAGTGATAGTGATGTCAACAAATGGTAAGTAATGGACTGACTTAACACCCCCTTTTAAAGCTTTTTTTTTTAACCAAATCACCAAGAAAGCAGATAACCCATAACTAAAACTTAATATGATTAATTATATTTTAATATTTATTTAAAAAGCTAGAAAACTATTTAACAAGTATTCAAATAAATAAATAAAATAACATGTTAATCAACAAATATTATTATTTATTTTAACAAGCACTATCTACCCAATCTGTTAATAAACCCAACAATCCAAAAAATATACATTATTACAAGGTGTATTTAAAAAAGATTAAGTAATTTGTAAAATAACATATAGAATGAAATAAAGGCATATTACAGTATAAAAACCAAAACCCATATTAAAACATAGTTAAAACAGTATTAAAGTAAACAATATTTTCAACTTGGATAATATAGTACAAAAAAAAAAAAAAACAGTAACTCACTATTTTGGACCACTATATTTTTGTGGTTGTGAAATTATTCCCATAATACTATGGTCAAGCAATATTTCGGAATCACTATTTGGGTGAAATACCCTGCTGCAGCGTCCTCAAGGACCACCAAAAGTGGACCCTCCTTCTTTTTCTGCCCCCATAGTCAAGTACGTAACTCAAACAAAACATAGATAAAACATGCCATAACCTAAAACATACATTCACGGAGAAGTGAAGGACCTAATAACAGCAGACTAAGAATTACATCCACAATCTGGTCAGAAGGCTGTTCATCCTGTATTACGGGCTAAAAGAGAGATTAAACTACCACCAACCAAGAGTCTCCCAAGAGTCTGGTAAGAAGTCTTTAGTAAAAGCAGGAGTTACCTTTCACCCCGCTCTGCTGTAGAAGCAAAAACATAATGTGGAGTGCCCCATGGGGGCTTGCTGATGTCCAGTCCACTTGGACAAAAGGCACAGAGCAGTCCAGGCAAGTAAAAGGGGGCAGGGGAAAAAACTTTAATGCAGTGCACGGATAGTCATCTTACACAATAGATGTATGGGTCGATAACCCCTTGTGGAAGTGCCTCATTTTTAGGTCGAAGCTGTCTGGTTGCTAAAGACTTCTTGGGGACATTTTGAGGGTTGATCTAGGAATGCATTCCACACATGATTGGCTTTGTGGTTTGGAATTCACATTTGCTTGCTTTCTATTTGCTGGCTATATTTGTTTTAGGCTGTTCACCATGAGTTTGTCCCTCTTGTGTAGCATAGCTTGTTTCAATATTCTTCCACAAGTGCTTGCTTTCTGTAAATAGGCCTTTAGATTTTATTCTTATCTTTATTCTTATCTTGTCGTATTTGCTGTGCATTCAAAAACAGAGGTCAAATGTTGGGCTCTGTCTTCAGAGGTAGCTTGGTGTTTACTTTTCTCTTTCTGACTTCAAAGTGAGAGGATTTATCTGACAATTTTGCTGGGGCTGTGAAAGGAAAGGCTTTTTTCTAGCACACAGCAATATTTAAAAGTCTGTAGATGAACTGTGCAAGTATTTTAGATTATATCAGAATTGCGTAAGCACAAATGAAGCACATTTTATGTAATTCTGGAGTGTGGCAGACACTATTTTAATACCAGCAAAACAGATCAATACACTAGGTCAGTGGTTCTCAACCTTTTAACTTCTGTGAACCCCGATTTAATCATTACTGGAGCCTGGGGACCCCCACTGAGTCATTACTGAAAGCTGAGGACTCTGGTCTAAGCATTTTCAATGATTTGAATGGCAAAACAATACTAAAAAAATACAGAAATAAGCATTCATCGAACCAATGCACAAATTATGAAGTATTTCATTTAATTTGCAAAGAAATACAAAAAAATCTAAAGTTTAATAGGAAGGTTTGAGCTTTTCTAAGTTTAGTTGAGGCTGCTTATCGTCCATACTCTTTGACGTACTGTTCCCATGAATCAATCTGAGGATACTAACTTAATTTTTAGCTTCCAGTTTCAAATTCCTTCACATTTTCACAATGTTTTAAAATATTCAACTTTATGTTTTGCTTCTTTCTTTATATTTACTTTATTGATCTATTAATATCATTTAGTTTTCTAAGTGTTCGCTGACCCCCTGAGTAGTCTTTGCAGACTTCCAGCATTCCTCGGACCACAGGTTATGGCACTATGTGATGCTATTGTCACACAATATTGCTTGTGTGCTGTAAAGTTTTATCAGTAAAACTATATGTCTATGCAAATGTAAAGGTCACTTCAATTGAAAATGTGTTTGTCTTTAATGGCAGTGCATAAGTACCAAACCATGCATATTCCTCTGTGCCTCTCCACTCTATGCCACTCTACAGCCCTTCACTCTGACACTACGCCACTCCACTCCTGCCACTCCACACCACACTGCTCTACTCTAATCCGTTCTACGCCACTCAGTTACACTCTATGCCACACTGTTTTACTCTGTGCCACTCTTCTCCACTCTATGCTGCTTTGCTCCACTGTACGCCACTCTACTCTATTCTACTCTGCAATGCTGTACTCTTCTCCACAACACTCCACGATACTTTATTATACTCTGTGGCCAGATGTACAAAAATGCAATTTTGCATTTCTTAAATAGCAACGTCATATAAAATGCTATATAAGAAATGCAAAATGCTATGTACAGAGATACCGTTTTCCTAATTGCGATTCCTATAAAGTGGGAATCACTATTTGGAAATCGGTATAAAGAAATACCTTTGCATTTTAATCAGTGGGCCGGTTTTGCATTTCCTAAATAGCGATTTGTTATAAGAAATCGCTATTTGGGAAATGCAAAACTAGGGATGGCAAATGACAAAAGTGCCCCCTTGGTGCACCCCAAAAATAGGGGTGCACCTGTAGAGCACACACATGCCTACATCACAGTAGGAATCACAAATAGGGAATGTCTGTTTGGGATTTCCTATTCTGGAAATCGCAATTTGCGAATCCTGAAGGGCCTTTGTACATAAGAAAAAGCGTTTTTGCATTTCCTAATGGCCTGAAATACCAATTCGGACCCTTAAGAAATGCAAAAGTGCTTTGAACATCTGGCCCTATGCCACTCAACTGTACGCCATTCTACGGCACTCTAGGCCACTCTTCTCCACTCTATGCCACTCCACTCCACTCCGACACCCTACATCGCTCCACTCTACACCATACCACTTTACGACACTCCACTCTACAACACTCTACGCCCCTCTAGTCTGATACTGTACTCCACGTTACACCATTCTACTCAGCACCAATCTACACCATGCCGGCACTCTACACCGTTCCACACTGCGCCACTCCACTCTATGCCAGTGTACGACCCTCCACTCTGACACTGTGGCACTCAGTGACACTCAATGCCACTCTACGCCACTCAACTCTACTACACTCCATGCCACTTTACTCCAATCTGCAATGCTCCACACAATGCCACTCCGCTCTGACTCTTTACTCCACTCAAGGCTACGCCACTCTACTCCCGTCTACGACACTCTACTCCTCACCATTCGGTGATACTTAAGTCCACTCTCCAACACTTAAGTCCACTCTACACTACCTCACTCTATGCTCTTCCACTCTACGACCCTCAGCTATACATCACTCCATTCTACAGCACTCTACTCCATTTTGTACCACTCTGCCATTCAACTGCATGACATTCTACACCATTTATCTTTAGGCCACTCTACTACACACAATACCACTTCACTCCGCTCCTCTCTACTACTCCACGACCCTTCACCTTACGACTCTGTTCCATTCTGTGACACTCTGCGCTCTTGAACTCTATGCACCTCCAGTCTGTCTGTGACTGAATTCTCCTCCATCCTGATCTACTTGACTTTACGCCACCCTACTCTACTCTACACCATCCTTCTCTACTCCACACTACACCCGCTTGTCTTCGCCTGCCATTCGACTGTACTCCACTCTCTGCCACCTTCCTCTGCTCTACACTACCCTAATCTACTCCTCTCTATGCCACTTTATTCTACCTCACTCTTCTCCGCTCTTTGTGACCCTACTCTACAACACTCTACGCCACCCTCCTCTGCTCCACACTATGCCACCTTCGTCTGCTCCACTGTATGCAACCCTCCTCTGCTCCACTCTACGTCACCCTCCTCTGCTCCACTCGGCTCTACTCCACTTCATTCTGCTATCTACTCTATTCTACTCTACTCCACTTAACTCATTCTACTTCACTCCACAGTACTCCATAGCACCTCACTCTATTCCACTTTACACCACCCTACTCTACTCCAGGACACTCTACGCTACTCCAGGACACTCCACTTTATTCAACGACACTACGTGACACTCCACGCTGTGCCACTTCACAACCCTCCACTCTACGCAACCCCTTATCCCTCCAGTCCACTTCGCTACACTCCACTCTACGACACTGCTCCACTATATGACCCCCCCCTACTCCTCTCTATTCCATTACACTATACAACACTGCTATACACCACTGACTTTTAGCCGCGCTGGACAGCGTCCACACTGGTGTACATCATATCTGAAACACAATGGCAAAGCCTGTAGCTCTTGCATAGACAAGAGCTCTTGGCTTGCCAGTGCTCGCCTACTGAGGAGTATGGGGATTCTCCACAAGTGCTTCTGGAAATGGAGTGCGCCCATTTTCGGTGAAAGAGTTTCAGTAATTAATTCTATTTTTTTGCATTCGGAAATGTTCAAATGTAAATGGTGGTACATTGAGAAATGGCAACTCGATACCATGGTAGTAATATGTACTATTTTACTTTAAACCTAATAGATAGTTTGAAATAAAAATAGAATAATAATAGATATACGTAAAAGACATTTCAGGGTGGAGTGCAGTTGCAAATTTCAAATGCAACGGTTAATCCTAGTTAGGCCGTTATTTTAACGTTTGCGCAGTTTATATGAATGCAGAATAGTGTTTGTGACGTGTTTGTGCTGACCCAACAGTCTCTCACACCCAACTGCACAAGTATGTTATTGTAACTTCAGATCTCATACACAGGATTAACATGGAACCTAGCATCCGTTCTGGACAGAGTTGCAAGCAACACATCTTGCCTGACAAGTTAGGTAGAACCTGAATACCACTGCCCCTCAATATATTTTCCATTTTCTACTCTGCGCTCCACTGAGGCGCCGTTTTTGCCGCACGTTGTTCACATTCTGCTTTTTCTGGCCGTGGGACTGCGCATTCAGCAAGTGGTGTACCAATTGGCCACACTGTTCAACACCACTGCAGTTCAGATCTGCGCTTATTCCATTTTTTGATTCTCTGCTGATAAGGAAGTCGGTGCTAATCTGCCCAAAAAGGCCTCAGCGCCTGCTCTCTTTTTGTGAGGCAGGAGGGTTCACTAGCCTGCCCTCTTTTTCTCTGTCTTGGTCTCACGATCACGAGGCACGAAGTTTGAAGAATGTGGGCGTGTATCTGCACTCTCGATAATCCCGCAGACTAAATTCTGTTTATTCTGTCTCTGTCCAGTGGATTATTTTTTTTATTTATATCAGGCCCCATGTGACCTCCACTTCCCAGTCCACGGACACTAGCACCCCGCCTTTCTACAGTCCAGTGTTTCTTTCCAGATGTTGTCTTGGCAGGTTTTGTCAGGACGCCCCTGAAGCCGCTGCGGCTGGTGACCAGTCCGTTCTCTGAGATCCAAGGCTCACAAGGGATACTGTGTAGTCCAGTTTTTAGGGTCGAGCCTGCGTCGCATGCGCTCGTGCATGCGTATCGAAGCGAGACGCTTTAGGTATTAGAAAAGGGCTCGTAGCCCTGTCGACGTCACGTCAGTGTTTTTCATTGGTTTGTGGGCTTGCCTATTAAAATCTGCTTGCTTTCATTAGTCGAAGGCACGCATATGTCATGCCTTTTCCGGTGGCTAGCCCTCCTTGAGCGCATCGACCAAGTACAGAAAACATGCGAGGCTCGCTGTTTTCTGTCCGGATCGTGGACTACTTTTTCTCTATTTTCCTAGCGCGATTTCGCTTGGCAGAAGTCGAGCGCTTTACACAGTTAATTGCACTGTTTCGGTTTACGCACATAAATGCACTTTTGCCCATAGGTGAAAAGTCAGGTTAGGATTTTACAACGCTATCAGCTCTAATATGAGCAAACGCGAGACCCGTTGCATTGCAAATGCTATTTGTGTTGTTATGGCCAATCCAGCAGACTGATGCCTCTGATGTTGGGGAACGTTCACACTTGTCAAAATTGTCCTGAAATATGACTGAATATAACACAGCCGTTCCTTGATCTAAATAGGGAATGGTCTGCCGAGAAACGGCCCGCTGTGATTCTGCGCAAAGAATATGCTATTCTCTCCAAAAGCATCTACTTGACGCGGTACTCACCATGTCTGCCCACCACCAGGGGCAGTTCTTAAGACCTTCTCAGGTTCCACTCCATCTAAAATGAGATTCTTGAAGGCGCTGAGTTACAGAAGTGGCAGCAGCACCTCACTGAGCTCTAAGTCACTCTCCACCAGGGAGTAATCCACCAATTACAGATAGTACAACGGGCCAGTGTTATTGCACAAGCCAGCCTGTGCATGTCAGGTGCTATCTGCATCAAACAGATCAAAGGTGTTCTGTAGAATAACTTCTCTTTAGCACATATGAACATGTCTGCATCTGTCCAAACAGTGGCTCATCTACATTGTCACTGGGCATATTCAGTGTAAAAATAAGCCAGATTCAGGCCCCATTTATGACCTTTTATTTTACGACTCGCAATTTACGATTTGTTTGCGAATCGCAAATTGTGAATCGCAAAGCAAAATGTACCATAGTGTGAACCACGCTGTTTGCACTTCTCAAATGGGTCGTAAGAGACCTACCTCAATAATTTGCGACCCCATAGTGAATGACATCACTCACAGGGATGGTAGCCTGCTGGGCTCAGAAGACAACCATGTCTGTGACTGCTTTTCAATAAAGCAGTTTTTTGGAAATGCATCCTGTTTTCCTTAAAAACGCCATAAGGGCTTGAAAAATATATTTTCGCATGCATTCACAAAGGGGAATGGTCCCGTGGGTACCTCTTCCTGTTTGCGAATGGGTTAACACCAGTTTGAAATTGGTGTGAACTGCGATTGTTTTGCAACCGCATTCACGGTCACAAAACAATCATACATACTACTGTGAATTGCAATTAGGAAGGGAAGCCCTCGGGGCGCATCTTCCTGATTGCGATATGCAGTCCTTATTTTGCAAGTCAGTAACTACATACCAACTCACAAGATAGGGATGGTATAGCGCACCTGGCCATTTTGCGGTTGCAGATGGTGAAGTTTGCCTTTTGCAACCACAAAAAGGCATCATACATTGGGCCATAGTTCTTTAATTCTTCCTCCCAAAAGATTTACATTCCGGGGATAAGAGCTGTGGAAATTACTTAACTGTGTTTATTGTTTTCACCTGGGTTTATGCTGCTGTGTTGCTGCGGCTGCTTTGTGGTGCTTCTCAAAGGGAGAAAGGGGGTGGGATGGTAGCATGTTGTAAAAGTCAACATAAACACTAGTTTGTTTGTTCAAGTACTGTTCAATCGTCCCACTCGATCGGTGCCGTCTCCCTCGCTAACCCCTTCTCCTCCTTCAAAAACACAAACATTCTTTATTACTTGCACAAGCGCGTTTGGGATCCGACTGAACGCTCGTGCTCCCATAATCCGCTCGTGCTCACAGTATAACACTTCCCCCTCCGTCATCACACATCTTTTTTTAAAACATTTTTTTTTTTACAAGGATACGACAATAACAACCGTATATTTTAAAAGAAAGATAAACCGTTCAATTTAAATGAAAAGCATAAAAATTAAATCGATAACTCGACATAAGCTAAGAGAAATACATTACAAGGAAAAATACTTCCATTACCATTTTCTCACTCATCATTTCATTTTTTTTTTTTTTAAAGTACTTAGATTTCATTTTATTTTCTTACATCATCTCTCACATAGTCATTCAGATAAGCAGGAGGTCTTCTCACTCTACCACTCTCCTTCTTGAATTCTGTCTTATTTTCTTCATTCTCCACACCAGTTTGTCCCTCCAAAACCTCCGTGCTATTCTCATTCTCATGCGAAGTGTCAGCATCCGGTCTCTCAACACCTTCCTCAGATAGCATAAACCTGCTGCATCCTCCATCTCCATTAGTAACAATTATGTTTCCTGCACCTCCACCGCCTTTCTCATATAAGGCCACTCTCCTTTTGTTCCATTTAGTGCCATTCGCCAAAACCACATAAAAGTTTCCTACATGTTCAACCTCAAAAGGACTGCAAAACTTTGTCCAACCTGCACCCACACGTCCATCCTTGACTTTCACCCAATCGCCAACTTGTATACCAGAGTAACCGCCTGTCTGTGGCACCTCCACTTGATTCCTTGGTTTGATTAGAACACCTTCCAACCCACCAGGCACTAACCTTGATCTGGCCTTACGCCCTCTCATGAACTCAAATGGTGTTCTACCCTTATCTCTCAGCTGCGTGGTGCGATGAGCCCATATCGCCTCTTGCACAACATAACTAACATTTTGGTTCCCCTGCACAGCCAACTGAATTGTACCCTTGACCATACGATTCATACGTTCCACAATACAATTGGCTTGGGGATTGTAAAGTGCAGTACGCCTATGGGTGATACCATGGGTTAACAGAAACTCCTTCATCTCCAGGGAGATCAACTGTGTACCATTGTCAGTAATGAGTGTATGGGGACACCCTTCTCTTTGGAACAGAACCTTTAATACCGAAATTGTACTTCTTGTTGACACTTCCCTCATAAACTCAACCTCCAACTACTTTGAAAACACATCCACCAGGACTAAAGCAATTTTTTTATCGTGGCCCAACAAAGTCCATACAAATAGTGTGCCATGCTTCACCTGGATCCTCAATATGTCCCATACAAGATTTTTTTCCCAGCTTTAACCTTTTTTCACTTTCCTTACACTGAACACACTCTTCCACCCATTGAGCAGTTTGCAAATCGATCCCTGGCCACCAAAAGTTTTCCTTAACTCTTCTTTGAGTCAGTGTTTGTCCCAAATGCCCTTCATGTGCCAAATGTATAATTTTTCTTCGTAACTTTTCCGGAGGTACAAATCTGTCACCCCTCATTATTACACTTCCATCCCCCAACGACAATTCATCCAGAACCTTGATGTAGGGGCCTTACAGACACTGCCACAGCACTCTCTCTCCTTCCTCCCTCAACAATCATTTTACTCACGTACTGCAGTACCGAATCATCCCTCAAACCTTGCAACCACTCTTCTTTAGAGAAAGCCGCCACTCCATGTGATATCAAGTCCTCCACCAATGCCACAGCTCCTTCTTCTCCCTTCAACAATTGTGCCTCCCCATCAACCAACTTCCAATCCACAGCCATTCGTGAGAGAGCATCAGCTTGTATGTTCCTCCATCCCTGAATGTATTCCACGTTGTATACATACTCCTGCAAGGGAGCTGCCAATCTGGCCAACCTCGCAGAACCCTTACCCGCACCACCTGCTGATAAGACCTTGACTAAAGGTTTGTGATCAGTCCTTAACTTAAAAGAAATACCCCACAAGAATGTTCTAAAATACTCTACAGGCCATGCAGCTGCTAAAGCCTCCCGCTCAATCACCGAGTAGTTCCTCTCACTCTCAGTGAGAGAGCGCGAAGCAAAAGCTACCGTCCTCTCTTCACCGCGGTGAACTTGAGACAGAACAGCACCTACACCAGACACACTAGCATCCACAGTCAGTATAGTGGGAGAAGAAGTTTCAAAGGGTACTAAAATCTTTGCAGCACACACCTCTTGCTTTATATTATCGAAACATTCTTGCTGCACTTTTGACCACACAAAATTACAACCTTTGCGCAACAATATTCTCAACCCCTCTGTTTTGTCAGCGAAATTCTGAACAAATTTGTAGTAGTATTCAATGAGACCCATAAAGGACCTCAACTCATCTTTGTTCTTTGGTGACGGAGAGAGTTTGATTGCCTCCAACAAATCTTTTTTCGGTTTAACTCCTCCGCCCAAAATGGTGTGTCCCAAATATTCAATCTCTTTTGTCAAGAAAACACACTTCTCTTTTCTTAACGTTAGTCCCACCTCCAAAAGTTTCTTTAATACTTTACTCAAAATTTGGTTATGTTCCTCAATAGTTGACGCAAAAATTTAAATGTCATCCTGAAAGAATAAGACATTACTGAAACCCTCAAAAACATTTGACATCATACGCTGAAAAACACTTGCAGCCGATGATAACCCAAAGGGCATTCTAACAAAACGGAAAGTACCATCCATGGTGATAAATGCTGTAACATCGCGCGAACTGTGATGTAATCGTATCTGATGATATGCGCTTTTGAGATCTAATTTGGAAAAATATTTTCCTCCGTTAAGTAACATAATGAGTTCATTGATGTTTGGTAGAGGAAAGTTGTCTGTCACAATGTTCTAATTGACGCTGCGGAGATCCACACAAAATCTCAATTGGCCATTTGATTTCCTCGTGATGACCACTGGGCGAAATCCATTCCGGAGCTTCAACTGGTTCAATCACCCCCTCTTTCAACATATCCTTCAACATTCTGCTCACCTCTTCTCTAACAATAATAGGTACTTTCCTCACTTTGTGTTTAACCACAACGGTTCCTTGCTTCATACGAATCTTATGAACGTAACCCTTTAGCTCTCCCAACTCCTCTCGAAACACCTCTTCCATTTCCTCCAAGATCACATTGACATCTCCATCATCCACCACCAAAATTTGTTCTTTGCCTCTGGGGTTCACAATTATATTTAAGTCGTACTGGTGCATCCAACCCAAAATTGGTGGCCCAAAGGTTTCTCTCGATTTGAAGCTTATGACCGTTGAAAAGAAACCCAGGCTCTCAATCTCCTCCCCTTGATAGCCCCCAGGACAGATGTCTTTAGACTTCAACTCAAGCTGAGGCCAATTTTCCTTAAAAATATCCTTGGGAATTATTGTGTACTTAGATCCGGTATCCACCATCAACTCAACACTCACTTTTCCAAAAGTGAACCATGCTTTGGGCCTACATTCCCTCTTACCGCGGAGACTTTATCATCCTCGCCTAGGCTAAGTATGCGGTCCACCACCTCTTCACACACAGCCACCCCTCTTGACTTTGACCACTCGACACACATACGCGCATAATGGCCTTTGCGCCCACACTTTCTACATTCCTTGCCTACCGCAAAACACCCCTTAAAATCACTATTGTGAAAACTACTACCACATCTGTTACACTTCTTCTTATTCACATTCATTTTCTGGGTTTTCATAATATCTAGTGTTTTCTTCTCTACCACTGCCACACTGTTGCTTTTGGTTTCCACATCTCCCACCACTTCCTGCAGGGCTTGTTGCTCCCTACTCCCATTGCCATACCTTCCCATTTCTTTCATGCACAATTCTGACTCTTCTACAACTTTCGCCATGTCAACAGCATCTCTCAGACTTGGATTCTTTGCAGCCCACAGCCTTTCCTGAATCTTTCTGCTCTTACACTGAACCATTAATTGATCCCTAATCATCTCGTCACACATCTCCCCAAAATGACATTTAACTGACAACTCCCTCAATCTGGATACAAACTCTTCAATAGACTCTCCCACCCTCTGCGGTTGGGTATAGAACTTGTACCTAGCTAAGACTACATTAGTTTCTTTAGTAAACCTATTGCTCAATCTTAATCTAGTTTCCCTGTACTCATCAGAAATGCGTGCCCCATTGTCTGTAGCCACTGGCATAAACTTGAACAATCTCTGTGCTTCTGAACCTTTACAGTTCAATAAAATAGCTTTTTTACGTGCAGCAGTAAACTCTTCGCTGTCCAATGCCAACAAATAATTGTCAAACATGTCTATCCAGTCTTCCCAGTGGATCGTTGGCGTACCTGGATGTATGAGAAAACAAGGTGGTGCAGTAATTGAAACGTGCTCCATTGCTCATAAAGATGGCACGCATACAAATCCCAAGCGACTAAGATATTTTCAATGCTGTGAAGGATTGCACAATTATCCACAGATGATAACTCCAACACAAGAAGAATTGTGTCTCTGTGTATTATAACACTACACCCTGTTGTTAGTTCAAGTCGCAATAAAAGTATACATAAACACTCACAGTCACAAAATAGCAGATTAAGAGGTGACTTCTCTTTTAAATCCTTGGCAAATTACAGCTTCATCCATGACTTCTCCTTCAGCAGTACTCCCCTTTAATTGTGGAAGAACAGGAGCTTCTCCTTTCAGTCCAAGGGAACTGGCAGCTCCAGGAGTGACTTTCCCTTTAAAAACACTCCCCTTTAAGATACTCAGCATCTTCTGGAGAGGTGACTAGCCACGCCTCTATCTCCTGAAAGGAGGCGTTGTTCCATGAAGGGAAAGCAGCTTCTTCCGTCACCGTGTCTTGATCGACATTTGCCTGCTAAAATGAGCACCACTCGGTAGGTCGATAAGTGGTTTCCCTCGTCGCCAAAATGATGTTGTAAAAGTCAACATAAACACTAGTTTGTTTGTTCAAGTACTGTTTAATCGACCCACTCGAGCAGTGCCGTCTCCCTCGCTAACCGCTTCTCCTCCTTCAAAAACACATTCTTTATTACTTGCACGAGCGCGTTTGGGATCCGACTGAACGCTCGCGCTCCCATAACCCGCTCGTGCTCACAATATAACATAGCACCATGCAGAGGAAAAAAGATGTGAGTGTCTTCAAACCAGAGTGTGTTAGAAGAGGGAGTTACTAGCTTCCTGGAGAGATGTATGCCACTATAACAGGTGTCACTACATCCTGGGGAACTTCGTTTCTACCTCTAGATTGTGAAACATTACATTGGCATGCATTTAACTTATGGCTTAATTAATTTGATAACTTGATAATATTAATTGCTTTTGACAGTGTAATGTCCCACAGTGTGGTGGACTCGTTGTAGTCGAGAATGGCAACAGATTATCTTTCAGGACTTTTCTGCATTTCACAGACTCTACTACATATCAAAAAGTCACAGAGAGGGAGCTTCAGAAGGATGATCATAGTCCATGCAGATATACTTTCCCAAAATCCTTCAGTCCTGGTGCTGGTGAAAAATCTGTTAAGGGTACTCGACCTCTTGTGTCTGGTTAACTCATACAGAATTGTCTGATTAGTAAGTTTGTGTTTAAATAACGAGAACAACCCTATATGCCCAGGTGGACCAGGGTAGATATCTATTAATGTAACAATTGTCCTGTGGGACTCATTCAAAAGTGGTACCTTCTTATGTGCCGTAGAAGGAACCCTGTTACTTAGACTTAATCATCGGACCAAAATTGATTACAAAGAAAATAAAACCCAGGATTGATATAGATTGCATCTTGTAATGTTTTGAACTCCAATCATGTGCAACAGTCAAGAAAATAAGTGATAATAGTGCAGACGCAGTGCTACAATGGTGATTATATATACAAAGAACATAGATAAAAGACACTGTACAATTCCCACTGGTTATATGCATTGATTGATAAAATTCATAACAGGATTTCCATATGTCAGTGTGGAATCACTGAAAGTTAAATTACACATAACAACCAATAGGGAGGGTTTGTCGATGTTTCAACCCTGTGTGACTTTGAGGGTCTCTTCAGGATTTAGTCATCTGACTACCAGGCCTACACATAAGAGAAACAGGAATAACAATAGCATTTCTAATTCATGCGCTTTTAAATAATGTAACTTCAACTAAGCAGTCAATGAGTAACTCATCACTTAATAGTGAGTTCACTTATTTAGTTGGAAGAATTACCAAATATTCAAGCTATGTATAATAAAAGGCCATGAAAATGATCGTCCACGTTCATCACAACTCACTGCCTATATCTTTGTTAGTGGCTTGTGAGCACAAGAAAACAATGAGTATACAAGGTGACTCAAACCGAACCACATCATCGCCATAAGGGCTGATGGTGTGCTCCTCACCACCAAAACGGCTCACAGGAATTCTCGGGTTGTCCGCACCTTCTGCAACATCATCTCCAAATATAGAGCGAATCCGAGCGGGGCAATAGCAGGCACTCGTTCCCCTGCCAATAGGGAAGGGGGCAGAGGTCATTCGTTAATGCGCTCTGTTGCCCGTGGAGCCCCATTATTGCTAAGGATCCAGTCCCGAGATCTGTCTCTTATGCCAAAATAGATCAGCGTCACTTCCTGGTAAGGCCAGTGTACCCGATCAAATGATTTTTTAGCGTCTATGGCAAGGAGCATTATTGCGCTCCTTCAGCACTTAGCCTTAACTTCTAAGTAGAGAATATGCTTAGTATTATCACCATCTGGTGGTGTGGCACAAAGCCCGGCTGGACAGGATCCAGCATCACTGGCATGTAGAGGCCCAGCCTTGCTACTAAAATGCTGGTGAACAGCCTTGTGTTCACATTTATAGGAGAAATGGGCCTAAATGACCTGCATTGCCGCTTGTCTTTCCCAGGTTAGGGTAAAACGGTAATGGAAGCGTCAAGCATGGAGGACAGAGAGGTGCCAGTATCCGCAAGGGAGTTAAAGAGTCTCATAAGGATAGGAGCGAGTACAAGGCAGAAATTCTTTGAGAATAAGGCAGGGAACCCATCTGGGCCTGGGGATTTCAAGTTTCTGGTGAACTATGGGTCACAGCCTCTTCAATGCATGTGGCTGGTCCAGTGTGTCAGCCTGTTGTGTGAACTTGGGTGTATGCGCACTGTGAAGGTAATCACTTGTTGCCTCAGATAGCAAGTCTCCTGAAGGATAGTCTCTACCCTCTCTGCTTGCCGCTTTGACCACAACTTATTGGCAAGAAGCCTACCACATTTATCCCCAACATATTTAGAAGCAAAGCTGCAAGCGGAGCATGGCATATTCCACCCTAAATCCAAGCTGCGCTTGTGCTGTCTCGAGTTGCCTCCAGATCTCTTGAGCCTTGTTTCTTTTGTGTATAGTCTCTAGTTCCCTCACCTCCCCCTCCAGCTCCAATCTTTCTTTTTTCCACATTTTATTGTCAGCAGCAGAAGTAACAATTAATTCTTCTCGCACCACTGCCTTCAGCGTTTCCCAGAGAGTAGCAATTTGAAGTACCAGCCTTATCATTTACAGCTAAAAAATCCTTAGTAAGCTGGCAATGCATCTGATCATTTTGGGGGGGTAAGAGGCGGCGTCAGGTGTAAGTGGCTTTCTGCACCCGCTATGGGTGGTAGGCCCGTGTTTTTTGGGTCACATGGAGAGTAAGGATGACGAGGGCAGGAGTAACTGCAGTTAATTTGAAATGTATAATGCCAGTGATTTTGGAAAGAGTGAAGTTCTATTGAAGTGTAGGTGTGCAGGTGAGGACATTTATGTGGAGAGGGAGTGGAACTGTTGAAAATTACAAGGTCAGTGATGGTCAGATTAAGTGAAACTTTTGTTTAAGTTAAGTGAACAGTTCTCACCAGATTGCTTGTATATAGCTGTTTATCTCCACTACTTTTTTGTGTGCTAGGATGTTCTTAGATTGCGCTGATCCCTTCTGCCTATCAATGGCCGTGACTATTCTCGCCAGCATGGTGGACGAGCTTCGGAGTGCTTCTCAGCATTGCAGCAACAAAGATGAACTCCTGCAACAAGCAGACTGCCTCGAGGTGAGTACATTACTTGTTCTGCCAAAGTTATGTTGAGTGCTTGCCATGACATGTGTCAGATGTGCAGGGGGGTGAAATGAGATTTAGTAAACTGCATCTCCAGGCAGAACACAAATCTTTTAAGCTGGTTTGACCAGGTATCGTTTTTCAACAGTAATGAAACAGCTTGAGCATTCTCTTATACACCCACAGCTCTTGATTTATCGGCCACAGACACTGCTTTTCCCCAGAACCACTGCCGGGTCATTCATTGGGAAAAGCAACATGGGCGTCGCTCAAAGTGACACCAGCAATTAGTGCTAGATTGTACTCACATGATAAATGAGAAGGGCTGTAAACTTCAAGTGTGACAAGGAAAGCGAAAATCCTAGCACTGACCCAGATCCTAAGCCCCATAGGGCATTTGTCATCGGCCAAGTTTGAGTCCTCCTCTTTTAAATAAATAAATGTAGGCATCTAGTTCCCTGAACAAAGAAGGCTGTAAACACATCTTCAAACTTCACATCAGATGTTATTTATTGTGTCCAGACCATAGTGAATCAGTACAGTGATTCCAGCACTGATAGCTAGACTCCGAGTAATACACAATGAAGCCCCCATGACCATTCAGAACCTCAACACAAGTGTCTGTCATTGTTACCAAAATTAACTGCACTGTCTCATGAAGTTACCCAGATTCTAGTCCTACCTTAACCTACAATTTCCTCCCACCTTCCATCTGCCAGTGTCTGGTCCAAAAATGCCTCATGATTTGGTTTCCCATTCAGGAGGTATTAAGCAACTTTCTCTTCAGCCATGAGATTTTGTGTGCTTCCCCTTGGGGGCATCTGTACTCAGTGTCTTGTCCAGTTCCATACATCTCTTTTCGCAACTCTGCAACATTCTCAGATTTCCCCACCCACCCTGCCATATTCCTCAATTTCCTCACCCTTTCTGCCGCATTTTCTAATTTCCTAATCCACCCGCGACATTCCTGTTTTGGTGCATGATTCCTTATTCCTGTACTCCAGGTTTTCCAGTTTTTTGTAAACCCTGTCCTCGACACCCTCCTCCAAGAAATGGTAGCTTCTGTCCTGCAAAGTTAACTCAGGGAATTTGTGGTGGAAACAAGCAAACCGGTTGAAAATGTACTTGAGTGTGGAATTTAATAAAATGTCTACTTGTCCATGGAACAGGTTGCTTCCTAAATCTACTTGTCCTGTAAAAAAAAAATATATACTTGTCACTTTGCTGCTATGTAGTGCGGCAACACATTATGACAGCAATCTCATTATGAAAGCACTCTGATAATAGGCTCTCTGATTATGCCAGGGGTAATAGTATAGTAGGGCTTGAATACTACCAATTTCAAGAACTACTATAGTAATTTCCTTATTTTGCCACCTTTCTGGTGATCTATATACTGGGGCTGGAGGAAGCAGTAAGCAATAGCTCCAGGGCTTTGGAATGCCTTTGAGTCTGCAAACCTACGGAAATGCATATTTGAATGATTTTCACTAGTTCTCCTCTAATCTTTCCCATACAGAGAAAAGTTGGAAATTTACTTCTGACACGTGCAGAAGTAGAAGTTCTTCCAGGGTTGGGAAAAAGTGGCTGGAGGGAAAGTGAACTTGTAAATGCTCAATAGATTTTTACATGAGCAAATCTACACATCCATATTTGCTCATGCCAAAATATAGTTCAGAAATATGTTCTAGGATTACGATTTCCTGGTCTACTTCTGTAAATTCTTGGAAATGCTAATGCAAAGACATATACCATGGGTGCACTCTTGTGACTTTATTTAAACTTTATTTCTCTCCCTACCCATCTATCGGTTGGCTTTACTGTGAGTGACAGCATTCTGCTCTTCCACAAGGAGCATATTGGCATACAGTGTAGTTTGGTTCAGGGCCAGCAGCTAGTGTGGCAATGTGTGCTTTTGACACAATTCTTTTTGCCCGTTTTTGTTACAATAGTGAGGGCCTGGCAGCTCCCACAACAATAAAGTGTTACAAAAGCCATGTCAAAACAAGACACGCATTGACACAAGCAAAAGATTGACCACCAATGTGGATCGGTTGGCTTTGCCAGTGATTTATTTATTTTCATGTTTGCCATAATCTTATTGAAAATGGTTACACTGATTTTCCATTATGAATATTTTTGGAAACACTATGATGCATCAGTACAGTTTACTAAATAATGCTTCAAAGAAATAGTAACTAAAATGTCACAGTAATTGTTTTTTTTCCTACTTGCTTTTTTTTGTGAACACTTCATTTTGAAAGCAAAGACTCATCAATCTTGCTTATAAGTGTCTGCAAACATTTAATCAGAGCATTCTGGGAGCATTATGTAGCATCATATAATTAGGCTTTTTTTTTTTTTTTTTTTTTTTTACTGGAACCACTGTTGGTAGTGCAGTGTGACCTTACAACTTTTATTTAGATTGCTCACCCTAATAATAATGCATTAATGAACCTTAAATACAAGTTCTAACAGTATTTACATATGGACACAAATATTACCTTAAATGCGGACAGTTCCCTTCCCTGTAAACTGGCAGCCAAAGAGTTTGTGCTGCAGAGGGTTGGGCCTACTTGTCCCAAGGACAAAATAAGCAGGAAAACTTGTTGTCCTTGACCCCAAACAATATCTCCTGGGCGTCGGGCTATAGGAATTCCACACCCCTGAATTTAGATGTCTCTTGAAATTAACATATAGAGCTTTTTTAACACTTGCATAGCCTTTTGTCTTGCAACCAGACATTTACAGGCTCGCACTCTTAATTTTTGGCTGTGCCTTTTAGTTCTTTCCACCATGAAGACAGCATGCTTTAACTCTGGTTTGAAGGTAATCAACCTGATGGAAACACCTTCCAATAAAAACTCTATGCAGCATGTGTTGTTGTAGATCACATGCATTGCACTCTTCCACCGTCTAAAGTTTGGACTTAGACTTTAACAACTTGTTTTTCGTCATAGTTTTTGTTGTGGTTTCGGGCATGCTTCATATCACTCAAGATCGTCTGCTTTGAATGAAGCCTTATTTTTACAAATTTTTACATAGGTGAGATGAGTGCAGTAACTGAATCTAGAATGAACCAGGTGGATTTAGGGGAGGGTGTAGGGGAAGAGAAGGGGTCTTCTGAAGTTTAAAGTTTTCTTTTAAGGGAGTTGGCTATAAGGAGGAATTGTCTTTTTGATGATTAGAAAGCAGAAGATTGTTCACATCTAGGATTACATTTGGTTAGACAGGTACTTAGTGCAGCAGTGTCTCCTAGTGCTAAGGTCTTCAGCTACAGTTTGTTATCTTTGGCATCTTTATGCACTGTGATGTAAAAATTGCTCAGGTTCAAAAATAGAGACTTTAATGAAGATATAATAATATTAGAGTCAGGGTTTAAATCTGAGAACTGCTACATACTACCTTTGCTGCCTCTGATGTATGTTTTCTCATTTTTAACATTAGTTGTCTATTGGACAGATAGGATTATAGCCAGTTAAGAATATTTTTTCAGAATCCCTTGGAGTGTGGTAAAACTTCATGTTCGATTGTGTTTGATAGTGTAAAAACTAAAGATTGGCCCGATCACATAATTAAACAAGAAGCTCACTTGTCACGCATTTGGTGTACGCCTTCGAGCATGCCTTTGCAATTTCTACAGTGAATTGAGCTGTGATTTGAGAAAAATATGTGGCCAGGCAGACCTTTTCTGAGGGATGAAGTATTAGTTTGTTCTACTACTGTTATCTCACTTAGCTGTGCCCAGCCAATCAGTACTTAATATTGGCTGTGTGAGTTTTGTCTGTTTCGTTTGAGTATGGCCATTATTTGGCTGGTTTTCAGGGAATTAGAAAATAACCTTTGAGTCTAGAGGGTCCGTAGTTGGGTTGCGCCAAGTATCTCGAAAGATTAAGTTTTCCTTGCCCATTTGGCATGGATAGAGTCAGAGAAAAGAATTTGCTGACAAATGATTTTTGACATTTTTCACTGGACTGACGACAGAGGTGTGTGAGAAGTTCAACATGTGTGTTTTGGTTCGGGTTTTGCTATTCATGCCGAATTCATCTCTTATTAATAGTTTTTTTTTTCAGTGAAATGTGTCAACATTTATTGAACATTTAATTAGTTGATGCCAGTTGATTGTCTTTTGGCATGAAAGTTATTTGCTCCAGAACGCAGGTTGTATTTGTTATTGAGAAAACAAGTTTGTATTCTTTTTGAGTGTTTTGAATTTTAGTTAGAGGTGGTTGTGTTTCTCAATTTGTAGTAATGTTTTTTTTAGATTGCTTCTGACTTGTGCAATTTATTTCATGAATCCAGGTTATCGTGACATTGGTCTACGTTTTTTAAATTGTGGTCATGCAAGTTGGTGAATGAGTCTTGAAGTCTTATCTTCATATTAATTGGTTTCAATTTCATCATTTTGTGTGGTGTTTTGAGGACCGAGTGTAGATTACAGGTGCATGCGGAGTGTTTTTTCGATAGTCTTTTCATTGCAGAGCGTTAAGAGGAGAGAAGATGTGAATGGTAGAGGAGATAGTAGGGGCAAAAAAGTGGTCGGACCACTCACTGCATTTGATGGCTAGACCGATGACAAAGCTGAAGTCTTTGAGAATCAGATCTAGGATTTTGTTGTTTAACTGAGTTGACAATGAAGTGACTTGCCAAACATTTTTAGATTGCTGACAGGAATGTCATGTTTGCAGGTGTGATTTTCCCAATCAATGTTGAAATCTCTAAGAGAGATGTTGTTTGTAAAGATCATACAACCGTAGGTTATATATTCAGATAGTTGATTTAGAAATTTGGAATTGTTCTTGGGCAGATGCTGGAGCATGCGTATAGCTGTATGGTGCCTTTGGTGAGAGTTTAATGCCTGATCTGAGGCATTCAAAGTAGTTATCGGAGTGGACCTGTAATATGTCAATAATTGCTATGCCTCACCTAACTTTGTGTTGTCTGTCCGCCATGAACATTTTGTAATTTAAGGGTACCAAAAGATCGAGTATGTGTTAAGAGTGTTAATTTAGCCAAGATTCAGTGACATAGACTCTATTAAGCATGTGATGTGTTCTTAGGCAAAATGTACCATTGCAGTGTTTTTTTGCTAGGTCCGGAGTTTCTAAGCATACTAGACTGGGTTTGGCAGTTGCTGGGTTTTCAGGTAGATAATGCTGGCAGCGTCAATGTTCTTTTGAGTCTGTGGATAATACTTTTGTACATTGACTTTGATGATGGGAATCAGTAGATGTGTGTGCAGGCACAAATGTCAGTGGCACTGTTTACATAAACAAATGCTTGTAGATCAAATACATTTTAGTTCAGAGTCACTCAAGCACAGACAAGAACACATTTAAATTCAGCCAAACCTTAAACAGGTTAAATATCATAGAAATAGCAGTGCAGCTGCACAAAAGAAATCAAAGGCTCTGCTGAGTCATACTCGGGTGGCTTATAAAGAAGAGTATGAAGACAGTACTGGAATGTGAAGTGAATGGAAAGATATTGATTCATCCACAGTAATAATAATTGGATTTTGACAATGGGGAATAAAACCACTCTCAATTTTAGCAGAGACTTCGGATCCTGAAGAGTACCATATCCAATGAATCCCAGTGATGCCTGGTATTTGCAGGACTGGCACTTCACCTATAGCATGAGCATCTAAATCAATCAATCAGGGAATTTGTAAAGCGCACTACTCACCCGTGAGGTTCTCAAGGTGCTGGGGGGGACTGCTGTTGCTCGAACAGCCAAGTCTTGAGATGTCGCCTGAAGGTATGGAGGTCCTTGGTCTGACGCAGGTGGGTGGGAAGAGTGTTCCACGTCTTGGCTGCGAGGTGCGAGAATGATCTACCGCCGGTGGTAGTGCTGTGAATACGTGGGACGGTGGCGAGGGCAAGGTTGGCGGAGTGAAGCTGTCAGGTTGGGGTGTAGAAGGAGAGCTGTCTTTTGAGGTATTCTGGTCCGGTGTTATGCAGTGCTTTGTGAGCGTAGGTGAGGTAAATACACATTGCAGGTGAGCACTTCCACACCAACACGATTCTTCATGTCTCTGAAACTCTGGTCCAAACAGTGTATTAACCTCACACAGAATATAGTGTATTGGCGATGGATCTGCTTCAGACAGTTTATTGACTCCTGGAAATGGACAAGCTTGAAAACGGGATTGATTCTAGGATGTGAATCAGCCTCAGAAAGATGATCAAACTTGTTCTCTAGAATGGCATTGGGAAGATGACTGACATTTCCTTACAGATCACACTCATAAGAACTTTAGATTATACAACTATTTTGACCTTGAAAGGAAAGCACAATATGATTCTCCCAGTAGTCACCTAAAGGAGGGTTACCTTTGTAAAAGTAAACCATCATCTCTGGAGATTCATGAATCACAAGCACTTGAAGATATAAAGAGAATGGGTGTGAGACAGAGAAGAGATCAGATAAACTTCAATGCCAGACATATTGTGGCACAATTTTACCACCACATCGTTTTTGCTTTTACCAAATAATTATGGATTTAAGCCATTTGCTACAAATGTTTTAAGATAATTTGTAGGTTTCACTAAAATGTGTTTTGTTGTTCAGTTGTATGAACATAAGGGAAATATTTTTGCCAGACAATATGCTGCATAATTTAAGATAGACTGAAACAGATAAAAACAGTGAGAGAGGAGTGGAGTGGGAGAAAGAGAGAGACGAATAGAGAGAAGAAGAGTTTGAGTTAGCTTAGTGAATGTAACAGTATTAAAAAAAAAAGAATTATCAATTACAAAAATGGATAAGGTAAAAGCACAGCCTAAATGTTCAAGTAGTGTGATGATGATGATGAAATGGCAAAAAAGTGCTTACCGGCAGAATGACAGTTGAACTCAAACAGCAAATTCCCCTTATGATGGAAGATCAGTGAGGGGTGGGCAACTATTCTGTACATCTATAAAGCAGAAATCATCAGGAAACATATATTTGGGAGAAGAAAAGTGTACCTCAGTAAAGCACATGGTGGACCAGTCATATATATATATATATATATATATATGTTCACAACAGAGAAAAGCAAAGAATACAGAAGCTACACTTCCAGGTATTTACACGCTCACTAGAGACTACTTTGCGGATACATTGATTAGACCATTTGATTAAACTTTCCCTTACCTCTTATGCAATGTGCCATAATCAATATGCATCAAGTTCTGATAGTGGTTCTCATTGCTCCAACATGAGCACGTCAGTAATGGTTCTCTGTTCTTCTGGAGAGGTCAGTGCATCCATTTACCATTTGATCCAGGCTCACTTTGTAAGTTATCAAGCAGGACAATTTCTACATCCAAATTTTTATTGCTTATTTTGGCAACCTGGTCCGTGAGGCTTCTGAATTTCTCAACTCACAGCTTCCTGAAGACCCCAGGGGCTTTCTTTTTTTATTTCAAGAGTGTTTTATTGGGATTTCTATACAATAGGAAAATTAAATAACATACATGAGAAGAAACAATACATTGTATGGTGCCATCAGATCAAGTTGGAGCAGTAGCTTAAGATATAGCATTAGGGGTCGGTCCACATTTATGAAAATAGAGGGTCGAGATAGGTGTATTTGTTTCCAGTGGTGAGGTGAGGTTAATCAATGTATGTATTGTGACAGAGCTGTTGATGTTGTAGTGAATGATTAAGGTACCTCGGTTGTAGATGAGACAGAGTAAAAGAGCAGAGAAAAGAGAAGAAGAAGGTCATAGGGGTTGACAATTAGGGAGTACATGGGGAAGGGGTAGTGGGTTGGGAGATGAAGGGTTAGGAAAGTGCAGAGAGGTGGGGGAATGGTGGGAGAATGAGCGAATGCATGAATGATCGAGTGATCATGTGATTGTGGTGACATAGACAAGTGAGAGATAAAGTTGTCTAGTTTGCACTAGAGTTTACCATTCTTCATTAATGTTGTCTTCAAGTATAAGTAGAGTGAGTTACAGGCAGTTCTGGGGAATTGGACCAATTCCCACCATATGTGGGAGGATAGTTTGGATGAGTTTTTCCATTCATTGAGGATAACTTCAAAGCCAGTTGTCACTAGAATGTCCCATAGTAGATGGTCCTCTTTGTTTAAAGCCTGTTTAATGTCAGTGGGGAGGATGCCCAGTGTAATAGAGGCTAAAGTAGGAGCCCATTTTGTATGAAGTATTTGAGATATTGTATTACTGATGTTCTGCCAGAACTGTTTGGTGGAGGTTCACCCTGTTAGCATGTGTTTTAAGTCTCCTGCTTCCTTCTCACAGCTCCCGCATGTGTCAGGATCGGAGGCCTTGTTTATAATGTTTGGCAGGAGTCAAGTGGGCCATATTGGCAATCCAGTATCTGCTTAGTGTTAGTGATGGAGTTATGTTGGAAGTGAGGTTATTCCAGGTAGATGACCAGTCCAGTGAGACCTCTGGAGTGTTGTTGTAGTCTGATAGAATTTCCTAATTGTCTTGTGTTAGTTTATTTAGTGAGGTTCTTGTGGGGGATAGAAGGGAGTACAGCTTGGAAGCTAGGTGACCGCCTTTGGTACATTTTTCTAATGTGTTGGGTAGGTCGGGAGGATTTGGGGGTTAATACTTGGCTATAAGTTTTTTTATTTTAAAGAAATGGTAAAAGTCTAGGTCGTTGAGGTCAAATTTGAGAGAACGGTATGGGTTCTAAGGGGGGTGCCGATATCCCTCACCAGGAGAATATCTTGTTTGATGGCAGTGTGGCTGTAGGTACACATGTTGTGCATTATCCTGCCATCTAGTGTTGGTCTCGGAGTGTTTCATCTTGTTTTTCTTCTAGAAGCGTTTTTGAGTCACTAGATTGAGTGGCTCCTCCTTCTTGGTGATACAGCGCATGGGCATCCAGTCCTCTCTTAGATTGTTTTCTCCATGGTCTGGTTAGGACGTTTTTCTGCTCACTCCTTTTTCACTCGAATCTGTTTGAAAATCTCTTTCTGTCTCTACTTTCCATCTCAGGTATTGTATTCAACCACATTTTCTACATCTTAATCTCGATCGAATGGGGTCAAATCTCAACCGTGTACTTTCAGGCGGGCCTCACCCGCCCCTGGGCCTATCTAAATGTGGTTAGAAAGATAGGAGAGAATGCAACAGATGCTGTTTAGATTCTGTCCTCAGTGCCACAGCAAGTTTCCACACACGGACCACCATCAAGGATGTAACCTCTACCTTTCACCTGATCACAACGAAGCCACTTGCAACGCGTGTTGATTTTTTCGATCCAAGAAAACACTTCGGGACCGAAGAGCTCAAAGGCTGGAAATGGCGCACTCAAGGCAAGACAGTGCCCCAGATATTTTCGGGGGAAGAACACGCACAAGAAGAGCTGGAGCAAGAAGGGGCATTCTCTGTCTAAGACTTGGACTCAAACCTTCACTCTGACATTGAGAGCAAGGACATCACTTTGGCGCAAGTCATGAGTAAAAAAACTCCCCCTCCTCTGCCTCTAAAGACAGTAAAAAAACGTACAAAAGAGGTCCCTGGACCATCGCTGCCCTTGGGCCATAATAGTTTCGGAAACTTGCTTTGGCTGAAATTCCAGACCCTCCCCCCTCTGGTTCGGCTCCGAGATCTGGAAAGACTGTAGCTGGGTCTTCACAATCGACCCCTATTACTTTTTTCCAACAAAAGCATCCAATACTTTGGAACTGAAAATTCTGGGACTGACTACTTTAATGCTTAGAACTTCTGCACCTAAAATGTTGGTACCGATTGGGATTACACCGTCAGTTCCTTTGGAGTAGAAACAACATAAAATTTGGGTCCTGAAAACAACTGAGTCAGACCAATCTTCATTGTTCCCAGTTGATCCTAATTTGGAAACCATGGACGCTAAGCAGCAAAAAAACATTGGAAATGACACAGGAAGAATTGTGGCTTTGCCCACCATCCCTGTTAAAAAAAAAAACAAAAAAAAAACTTTCTTTTCAAGAGGCACTTGACAGCTCACCTCCTCCTAAAAAGCAGCATTAAGAGAAAGCTTCTAAGTCTGCAGCAGCTTATCCTTTCTCATCTTTGCCTACATCTCCCGCATCTCCACCCTCTCTTTCTCCTCCACTTCATTTACCTCATTCTCAAATACAGGAACAGTACACAACACAGGGTTCACCTGTAGATGGTAGAGACGACATAGGTGAGGTTCTTTAAGTCCCTGACCCCTGGGATACTTATGATGAGTATCCTGTTACAGATAAAGACCCAGATCTATATCCCCTTCAGAAGACACCACAGGGTATCAACAAGTAATAGCTAGGGCTGTTGCATACCACAAGGATCCTATAGAAGATTTTCTATTTGAAACCCTCACCACAACACACACAGACATACAATTCCTCCCTATATTACCAAGAATGCTTTGTCATGTGCAAGACATTTTTAAAGAGCCTGTGCGTTCCCGTATAATTACGCCACGTGTACATAAAAAATATAAAGCTGCTCCATCTGACCCAATATATATCCGATCACAAGTCCCTCCACATTCTATTGTCACTACTAGAGACAGGAGAAGAGTAAATAGCTAGGCTACCAGAGATTCTCCTCTTACAGAGAAAGAAAATAAAAAGATTGATGCAGCGGCGAAAACGGTTGCTGCACAAGCGGCCAGTCATTGGCGAATTGCTAATTCCCAGGCACTGCTTGCAAGATATGATAGGGCACACTGGGACGAAACAGAAGACATTCTTCAACACTTCCCAGAAGAACACCGTAAACCTGCACAGCAAGTTGTCTCTTAAAGTCAGACAATTGCACATAACTCAATTAGATGTGCACTTGATGCAGCAGACACAGACACATGAGGAGTCAATACCAGCATCTCCTTAGAAGACATGCCTGGTTGAGATGTTTTGGTTTCAAACCAGAAGTCCAACAAGCTGTCCTCAACATGGCTTTTGATGGAGAGCTCCTGTTTGGGTCCCAGGTTAAATCCACCCTTCAAAAACTAAAAAAGACACTGACACGGCTAAAACCATGGGTGCTTTAGAAAATCAGCCAAAAAGGTTTTTTTCTCGCCGCTCAATGTATAGGGTTGACTACAGAGGAACCACATCATCTGATCACACCACCTCACAGCAGCGTCAAGCCTCTTCCTCCTACTCTAAAGGGTTTTTTGGAGGAACATATAGAGGAAACAGTTCTAAGGGCAAGGGAAAAACCACCCACACTAGTGGTTCACCCTCCCCAGCCCAACATTGACTACCTCCACATTTCCCCTCCTCATTCCACTCCAGTAGGAGGAGCATCTTCATTTTTATCACCAGTAATGGACAGAGATAACACTGGACCAATGGGTCCTAATCATTATTCAACATGGTTGTTGCCGAGAACTTGTTAACACCCCTAAATATTCCACCTTGCAAAACAAAATGTCAACAGAACATCTCACTCTTTCAAAAGAAGAAGTACAATCTCTGCTGTTCAAAGAAGCAATGGAAATTGTTCCCATACAATATCAAGGGACAGGAGTGTACTCTCTACTTTCTCATTCCCAAAAAAGACAACACTTTGAGACCCATTTTGGATCTCAGACCACTAAACTAAAATATTCTCTCAGAACATTTTCATATGGGAACCCTGCAAGATGTAATACCATTTCTACAAAAAGGCACCTTCATGACCGCTTTAGATCTAAAGGACGCCTACTTTCACATTCTAATTCATCCTACAAACTGCAATTATCTAATGGCAGGACAACATTATCAGTTAAAAGTTCTACCTTCTGAAGTCACAACCGCTCCCAGGGTATTCACCAAGAGTCTAGCAGTAGTCTTAGCACATCTCAGAAGGCAACACACATGTATTTCCGTATTTATACGATTGGTTGATCAAAGCCAACACTTTGTCTATGTCAGTTGCACACTCAAGCAACAGTAAACCTTCTTCACAGATTAGGATTCACCATAAACATCCAAAAACCACACCTACAGCCTCTCCAGATTCAACTGTATCTAGGGGCTATACTGAACACACAATTAGGTCTTGCTTACCCCAATCCAGCACGTGTACCCAATTTTCAAAAAACAATTTCTCAAATACAAGTCAATCAAATGTACACAGTCAAAACACTGATGAGCCTGCTAGGCATGATGGCATCCTGCATTGCCATCGTCCCTCATGCCAGACTTCATATGCAGCCCCTACAACAGTGTCTCTTCCATCAATGGTCACAAGCTCAGAGTCATCTTCAGGATCTAGTGTTGTAGATTGCATAGCTTACAACTCTCTCCTGTGGTGGAATTCCAACAATCTACTCATAGGGGGATCTGTTCAAGACCCTGCTCCCCAAATAGTTCCAATCTCGGATGCCTCCCTTACAGGATGGGGGGCTCATCTCAACAACCTCACAGTGCAAGGATCATGGGACTCTAGTCACCAGACTTTACACATCAGTGTTTTAGAACTTCAAGCATTCTTTCTAGTCCTAAAGGAAATTCTGCCTCACTTAATGCACAAATATTTTTTATCCGCACAGACATTACTGCATTGTAGTATCTACAAAAACGGGGAGTGCACTCTCTCCAGTTGTCTCAGTTAGCACACACAATCTGGAGGTGGGCTCATCATCCCCACATTCATCTACTGGCAGAATATCTCCCAGGGACAGGCAATGATTTGGCAGACCTGCTAAGCAGGATGCAGCAACAAGTTCACAAATGGGAAATCCACCCAGTTATCCTTCAAAAGTATTTTCAAAGGTGGGGAGCACCATATTCTCTGTAGCAGAAAACTCAGAATTCCAAAACTTTGCATCCAGGTACTCACACCCCCGGTCCAAGGGCAGTGCCCTATGGTCAGCTGGTCAGGGATATTTGCTTATGCTTTTCCTCCTCTCCCACTCATCCCATCCCTGGTGTGCAAACTCAAACAAAATTCTCTCAAATTGATCCTGGTAGCACCCACATGAGCTCACCAGCCTTGGTTTACGACTACTGGATCTCTCCCTAGTATCTCACGAGAGACTCCCCAACAGACCGGGCCTTCTCACACAAAACAGATAAGACATCCGGATCCCAAAGCACTTAACCTTGCAATATGGCTCCTGAAGTCAAAGAATATGGTTACCTTCAGTTACATGCAGAATGTAATTCTAAGACAGGCCCCCAGACCAAAAACTGGAGACTGTTATGCAGCAAAATGGAAACATTTTGTATGCTACTCTCAATCTAAACAAATTGATCCACTAAGCCCATCAGTGCAAAATATTCTTTGCTATTTGCTTCACCAGCAGAAAGCTAATCTGGTTTAAGCGTCAATTTGGTTGCAATTGGCTGCGATTGCATCATACTTGCAAAATAGACAACATACTTCATTATTTAAAGTGCAAGTCATTAAAGCTTTCATGGAAGGTCTTAAAAAAGTAATCCCACCGAGCCTACCCCCAGTGCCTATCTGGAATGTTAATATTGTACTCACTAGGCTCATGGGATCTCCATTTGAGCACCTTCATTCATGTCAATTACAATTATTTTCTTACAAAGTAGCTTTTTTAGTAACTATTACACCATTCAGATGTGTTAGTGAGCTACAAGCCTTAACGTTAGAAGAGCATTTCTCTCAAATACATAAGGATAAACTAGTCCTTCGTACAAACCCAAGTTTCTACCAAAAGTTGTCTCACAGTTTCACATTTATCAAACTATTGAATTGCCATTTTTTTCCCACAACCAGACTCTTCGGTGGAAAGGGCATTACACACATTAGATGTTAAAAAAGCTCTCATGTATTACATTGACAGGACAAAAGAATCCAGGAAAATAAAACATCTTTTTGTAGCTTTTTCACTACCACAAAAGGGAAACCCTGTGACAAAAAACAGCATTGCAAGTTGGATTGTAAAATGTATACAAATACGTTATGCTAAAACAAAAAGACAATTGCCTCTTTCTCCTAAAGCACATTCCACAAGGTAAAAGGGTTCCTCTATGGCATTTTTAGGAAATATTCCTTTAGCTGACATTTGCAAAGCAGCTACCTGGTCTACACCACATACATTTACAAAACACTACTGTGTAGAGGTACAGGCTCGTCAACAAACCAATGTGGGACAAGCTGTCCTAAGACTTTGTCAGAGAACTGCAACTCCAGCAGGTTGACCACTGCATTTTTAAGGAGGACCTGCTTTATAGTCAATGCACAGTATGTGTATCTACAGCCACACATGCCATTGAACGGAAAATGTTACTTACCAGTAGACATCTTTTTGTGGCATGTAGTGCTGCAGATTCACATGCACCCTCCCTATCCCAGAAAATCTGTGGCCATTGCAGTTGCTTTGTACTTGTATATAGATATATATAATTACTTATATTTGCATGGACCTACTCCTTTTTATACTTCTCTATACTATACCTCTTACCAGCCTGAGGAAAACATCTAACAAAGGATTTGATGCCCATGCGCAGTATCACTAAGAAGGAGGAGCCACTCGATCCTGTGACTCGAAAACACTTCTCGAAGAAAAACAAGTTGCAACACTCTGAGCCCAACACTAGATGGCAGGATAATGCACATCATGTGATTCTACAGCACTAAATGACACAAACAGATGTCTGCTGGTAAGTAACATTTTCCTTTCTGTCCATTGCTCTGTATATATTATTCCCTCTTCTAGTTTTAAGTTTCATTATGCTAGGCTGGACATGAGTGTTAAATTTTGTTGGGTAGTTTGTTGTCAAATTTCCGGAGTGCCTGTGCTGGATCGAATGTTTATAGAGTTGTGTGATTTAATTTTTTTGACAGTTGGAACTGAAGTGAAGGATAAGGGTTTACCGAGGCCTATTTCAATAGCAAGCCATGGTGGCGAGAGGGTGGTGGAGGTTAGGAGCAGGTGGCTCTCCTGTTTTGCTTGGAAGGCATGTTGGTATCTCCAGTAGCTGGGTAAGTTTAGGATGCCAAGGTTTTATTTGGGAAGTCTCAGTTTTATAGGGCAATTCTGGGCTTGTTAGACTTCCAGAGGAATTCGGTAAGTAACATGTCTATTTTAGTTTAAAAAAAAGGTGTATGAGATGTACATGGGCAACATGCTGATTAAAAAGTTAATGAGGGAGTAATCATCATTTTGATAGAATCAAATCCACCCCACCAAGTAATGAACCTGGTTGACGATTTGTCTAAGCTATCTTTGATGTTATCTAGTGTCTTTTTCTCGTTGAGATCGATGAAGTCTTTAAGGTAATGGGTAAACCATATATCCAGGTATTTTATTTTATCTGGGGCCCATTTATGTCCATAGGGGCTAATGTGTGGGCTGTTAAAGTACCCATTGAAAGGAAGAACCTATGTCTTTTCCTTCTTGAGGCAGTAGCTTGACTTCTTAGAGTAGTCATTGATGGTGGATATGATGTGCAGCAAGGCTGAGTCTGCCTGCGTGGTAAAAAGGAGAAAGTCATCTGCGTAGGTGGCTAATTTCAGTGGGCCTGATGAGAAAGGGATACTGGGGATGAGTGAATTTTCTCTAATTAATGTAAGTAGGGGTTCTAGCATTAGTAGAAATAGTAGGGGGGAGAGAGGGCATCCTTGTCTGGTTCCTTGATGGAGGTAAAAGGGATTAGACAACATTCTATTGATATTTATTCTAGCTTTCGGTTCTTTGAATAGAGCAAGGATCATTTTTGAGAGAGCAAGGCCAAAGTGGAAGGAGGTGAGTGAGGCTTCGAGGAAGGTCCACAATACCTTATCAAAGGCCTTCGCTGCATATAATGCTAATGTACAGGTTGGTGCAGGAAATTGCCTTTTTCAATCACATGGCTAACAAGTCTGATATTATCTGTGCTGAATCTCCCTTTGATAAATCCTGATTGAGTGGGATGTATTATGTTTTTGAAAATGGACTTTATTCTGAGGGCTAGGATCTTTGCATATATTTTGCAGTCTGTGTTTATGAAGGATATGGGTCAGTAGTTCTTGGAATTGAATAGGTCTTTCCCTTCTTTGGGTATAACAATTATGGCTGCCTCCACGGCAGACACCTCAACAGAGCCAGTGAAGAAGTGGGTGAATACGTCTTCTACGGGAGTCAATAGGGAGGTACCCCAAGTTTGATAGAATGACGCCAAGAAGCCGTCTGGGCCCAAAACCTTTCTGGGTTTCATTGTTTTGATCGAGTTTATGATTTCTTTGCGAGAAATTGGTTGTTCTAGTGATTCTTTTGTTGATTCATCTATCTTAGTTACTTTAATTTTGTTGAGGTAGTTTAGGCATATGTCATAAGATGTGTTATTACTTTTGGAGTAGAAGGTATAGTAATATTTTTCGAAGGTATGTAGGATGTCCTTGTTTGTCGATGTGATGCCATGTTCGTTGGTTATATAAGTTAATGTTTGCTGGTGAGGTGGGAGTCGGGGGTGTGGGGGGATGGTTTTTCAAGAGATGGCATGGGTGAGGGGAAACTGAATGGTTGGGAGAGGAAGGGGAGGGAGTAAGGAGGAGGGAAACGAGATAGAAGAGTAGCACAGTACAGGACAGGAGGAAATATATGAAAGGTAAAATGCAAATGGAGAAGAAAATGATAGTATAGTGCTTGCTTAAATATTTGTGATGAGACTCTACATACCACTGAGAGGTATCCAACAAAAACTAACCGAGGAGAGGCAATGGAAGCCACGCATGGTCAAGCTTAGGTCTGGAGTGCAGTTATGCTGAGCCCTTTATAGAATGGGGTGTGTATTAAGAGTCATGGCAGTGTCTAAGTATGGTATGTTTACCTATATTGTAAGGTGGCTGGAGTGCTTGGCGTTGTTTCCATAGTGGTACCTAGTGAGTTAGTTGCCATTTAGTGGGCGTTGATAATAATGTGTATTCTGTTGTTTATATTAATATATTTGCAGGTATAGTAGTTGTAGTATATATATATATAATTATTTCTTCAACAGATGGACTGTTAGCCATCTGATGGCTGCACCGATCCCATCACGTATCTCCCAAATCTCGAAATCAGTTAAATCCAGAACGCTCGTATTTAGTTCATGAGTTTATTTTCTTGTGCAGGTAATCCAGAGTCCCAAGTAAAATGTCTGTCAACGCGTTTCGGCAAAACGCCTTCTACTGGACAGTTTGGCTACTCAGACGACATCAATTTCATACAACTTTTAAGTCCTTCATTTGTTTCCATAACACTATAGTGTACTAAAAAAGCGGCGGCCATCTTGAAGTATGTAATAATGATTATTTAAATACAACGCTTAATCAAAGGAAAAACCTACATTAATACCAATTATCACAGATAAGATCAGAATTAAAATTAGAAAGTCCTAAGTAATAATTATTAAATGATAAATATAATAGGCAGAGAGACAATAGCTTCCAATAATTCATAATGTTTGATCATATAAGAACAATACTCAAATAACAGGAAAAATGTCCGTATAAATATAAACGAAGGAACTATAATATCATATTTTTCAATTTTTAAATATTTACATTCTCATTCGTTATATGTATAAATAGTTATTAATAACTAATTCATATCCTGTATTAAAATTATGTTTGATAGTAACAATGAGTGTATTGTGATGCTATAGTGTACATCTAATGCCTATATAATCAACTCTGATTCCTCACTGTCCTTATCTGTATAATAGGTGATTCCATAGACACTCATGTGGATAGGTTGTATTTAAAAAGAAGGCCTTAGCAAAAAGTGCAAAGTGCTGAAAATTTAAACTAATAATAAGTGCAAAAGAGCATGTAAAGTGCATTAAAGTGTTGCAAAAACTCCAATTAAAGCAACTAGTTCTATTAATCTCCTGGTCCATATTATAATCTATATATATTTATATATCTCTATGGATGATATTTAATATTCTACATTCGCCAAGTTACAGGGAAATAAAATCAAACAGCCATCATCAATGGCACAGAGCAGATCTGTATACAAACTTATTCCATCTAAATTTCATCAGACTGTAGTATGAACTCAAAATAAGGAAAGTTAATCAGTTATATCCACTTTACAAATTCCATCATGGCATGTTCATCTAAGTTAGTTATGATCTTCTCATCCATCTTCACCCAATGTAAGTAACATACTGCTAAAATAGCACTACTGTTTTTAAAGTTAGAAAACATAGGGAGTCTCTTTTTAAGGTATAACTAAAAGCAATAAACGAAGTATTCTCATCTAAGATGAACATGGAGCTCAGCATCAAGATTGTGCCCCAATGGGGACTCAGAGCCCAATAGTAAAATCATCTTGGATTCCATTTGTCTGAGCTCAAGCGTTCTATTGCCGCCTCTGGGATTGTTTTTAATATGTTTGATACCATAAAAAGCTAGAGTACCACATTCTCCTTTGTGTACTTCCCAAAAATGTTTGGCCAGAGGATAGGTTTTATCTTGATTTTTTATGGCTCTAAAGTGTTGTAGGAACCTAACTTTTAACTTATGAATGGTACTTCCAATATATTTTGTATGGCATCCACATTCAATGACATAAATCACAAATTCAGTGTCACATGTGATCCGGTCTTTGATCTCACAGTGACGGCCATCAAAAGTTTGGTATTTATGTGTATTTTGAGCATACTTACAGGCCTTACAATGGCCACATTTCCAAAATCCCAAACTTTTTTGGCTCAACCAAGATGTATTAGTTTTTACTGAAAAATAGCTTCTGGTTAGATAGTCTCCCAAAGAACGTGCTTTACAAAATGTTATGGACGGATGGGTCTCTATATGATCATTAATAATGGGATCGTTCTGTAAAACATGCCAATTTTTTTGGAGTATAGTTCTTAGTGAATCATGTTGTTGATTATACTGCAGGAATATTCTAGGTGCTGAATGTTGGAAATCATTGCTGGTCACTGTGTTATTAAAAAGTAACTCTTCTCTGCTTTTATTCCGTACTCTGTGTAATGCATCATTTAAGATTTTTGGAGGATAACCTCTACTTAAAAACCTGTCCACCATTGCCTTAGATTCCAAATCATATTGGTTCTCATCAGAGCATATTCTGCGAGCCCGCAGTAGCTGGCTATATGGTATGCTCCATTTAAGTGCATGAGGATGCCCACTATTGGCATGTAATATAGAATATATATATATATATATATATGTGTAATATTTATACTAATTGAGGTAGCTATTTCCGGGATGAGTGTTGGTTGGTGGCGAGTACGTTTTTATGTCAATTGTTAAGGTTGCAAAAAAAATGGTACTCAAAGTATTTCATAATTAGGGAGTACAATGTACAGTTTGCGGTAAACTCCCCACTTGCTGTCAATATAGTGCTAACATAATATCAGCATAGTGTCTTGGTAGAGCCAACAGAGTTTCAATGAGTTATCAGTAAGGTGTCTACTTAGAACCAACATATTATCAACCTAGTACCAGTATAATGTTCACATAGTGCCAGCATATTCTCAACACAGATTCAATACATATCGAAGTGAGTCGGTCAAGTGACCTCAGGTTCATTGAATTTCAGGTAGTGCGGGCAATCGTTGGTGACGTTTGTATTGTCCAACCTGTGGGTCAAAACGCAGTTACAAACCATTGGACAACAGCTAAGTACCCATTGGATGGCACTAGATTTGTATAATATTATCAATATTAGTTAATAATGTAAATATGAGATTTGATCAATCTAAATTTTGTTGAAAGTGAGAAGGTGAAACATTGCAATAAATCCGTCCTTGGATTGAAGGCAATTATAAAACATCCGATTTAACCAGAGCAGGTTGAAGGTCGTTATAGAGATAGTCACTGCAGTAGTGAAATCTTACCGTAGGTTAGGGTTAACAGTAGATTGTTAGGTTTATTGTTAGGTTATTGGTAGGTAAGTAGATGCTAGTTAGTTTTGTTAAGGTTTGGTAGGTTGCTGATTACTTTATTTATTCGGTCTCGGTTTGAAGAAATGGAAGCAACTCAAAGAAATATTTCAGCCTGTTATAGTTATTATGGAAGAACGAGCTTGTACGCCCATGTGTCGATCCCATGGGTTGATGAGTTCTGCAGCATTATGGGAAGAACGTGAATTGGGTTTTGTTTAGGCTGTTTGTGGGCAACCTTGATTATCGTATGTTACTAAGAGAGTAGAAAGTTAGTGAAAGTTAGTAGGAAGGCTTGGTGTTAAGTGTTAGCCATTCCTTCAGAGTTTTTAAGAAATCATTTTCAGGTCTTGGAGTTCCGCAACGTAGGAGTCCAGTTCCTTAGGGTCTTCAAAAATTATGGTTTTGCCTTTGTAAGTTGTTTTTATTCATGCAGGACCAATAAACAAAAATTGTATTGCCAGATCTTTCAGAGTTTTCTTTTGGGAAAGAAACTCCTTTTGTTTTTTGGCAGTGTTTTTGGAGTAATCTTGAGAGATCGAAATAGAGGTGCCTCGCCGCTTAATTCTCTGTATTTTCTTCATTTGTGTGAGGATGGCTTCAGTATGTAAATAGCAGAGGGGTCTGACTATGAAGGCTCTTGGAGTTTCGCTGTTTGCAGGCTTATGTGTGGGCACTCTGTGAGCTCACTGTATACTTCACGGTGGGTGCACCTAGCGGGATTTCAGTAGTCATTGAGATGTCTGACGGAGGTGTCGAATGTTGGGAGGTAGGGTAAGGTTCTGAAGTTGGTATCTTTCCTGGGTTTGTAACACCTAAATAATTTCATAAGGTGCCGCAATGCAGATTGTTGAATAGCAAGGTACAGCACTTTGGAGTGTAAGGGATTATTCTCAGCCCTCTCCTGTCTGTAATTTGGGTTGCTGTTGAAGTGGAGAAATTCAAGATCCCAAAGTGTGTAGTTTAGAAGTAAGAAAGTTCTGGAGCATGGTTTAGACAGAGCTGTATTAAATGGAGGTGGCTATCTTAGGGTCAGGCATAAAATGTGAGGGCCTGTGCTATATTAGCTTTGGTCAAGAGGTTAGTTTTGAATATTATAGGTTCCTACCCTTATGGAGCATTGTAGAGTAGTGCCACTAAGTGCTCACCTCTATGGGTAGGATGTAGATGGTGACACTGGGGTAGTTGAGTAGAGATTCATCCACGTGGAGTCCTGGTGTTGGCCATTTTAGGGTCAGGCGCTGTGAGGCAGCTTCTGGAGCACTTGGTTATAAGAGGTGTTTCTCTAGAAGTTTTGTCGCCAAAAGTGGGTCACTGAAAGCACCACACCTTCCTAAATGCTGGGCATTGTTTAAAGTGTCCGTAGAGGTGGTGCATCAGCAGAGTGGGCTGTTTTTGTCCCTTGGCTCTCTGATAGAAGTGCAGCACTTGATTTCTGGAGTTTGTTATGCAGCAGAATGGAAGTATTTTGTACATTACTGTTCTTCATACTTGTCAATTCATTTCACGTATTAGGCCAAGATGTCATGAAAAATATTAATGTATAATCATATAGAAATCAGACTGGCTTCCACTTTGATAGGGTTTTAAGAGCTGACATGGAAGATAGTGTTCTTAGTTGCAATAACTAGAGTCAGTGACATATAATTGCATCAGTGGAGAGTCCTACTTATATTTTCATGCACTTTTTCTCCCACAGTGGTCTCTCCACTCCTTGTCAGTCAGTCGAAATAACTTATAATAATCTTTGTAAATATCCACACAAAAAAAGGTGTCGCCAAAGCTATGCCGCTCAGATGGGTGCTTTCAACCTGTAGAGGGTAGGTTCAATGTTGTTTCTTAAATTTCAAACTGAATTTGGCTGCAAGCCTGTATTATTCATTGAAAAAACTTTAATAGGATTATTGAAACATAAAAATGCACAAAAGCGGTTGAAAGAGCTTTAAAATTATGATGTTACAATATTAATGGACTACACTTATTGCTCTAAATTGATCAGAAAAAATAGCTTTCTTTACTTTTGCACAAGCCATTTTTTAAAGCATGCCATACATTGCTAGGTAGATAGTTGGATTTATTGATAGACAAGAGTATCACCAACACTTAAAGCTGTGCTGAGTGCTCATTCTTTCAGGAAGATGGGAACAAAAGTCGCATTTTTAGGAAACATTCCGTTAACTGACACTTGTAGAGCAGCTATATAGACATCAGTCCACACATTCTGTTCATCACAGACAATGAGATGCCTGCCTTCTAGACCTGCTGGATCTTTCAGCAACCTCAGAAAGTGCAGACCTTAGTACAGTATAATTGACTTTATCATCAACAGCCACTTCCCTTCAGATCCCACAACACCAAGAAAATGCAGACTGCTTGTTAGCACCTGTCCCACCTCGACAAATAAGCCTTACCCCTATGAAGTGGATTATAGAAATAACGACCAGGACCATGTATTACCCCTATGAAGTGGATTATAGGAATAACAACGAGGTCCATGTCTTCTCCCACCGTGAAGTTGGCAATGCCTAGTAAGAGATTCATGCTTATCGTGCCTAGCCAGGCACAAAATAAGGGAATGCACTGTCTCCATGCAGCCAATACCAAAACATTCTTCAGGGTTGTGGCTTCGGTTCTAGCTTGCTGTAAACTGAGGGAACTTCTTAGCTCTGAAGTCAGTAGTAGGACATCACAAGACGCTTCTATTTCAAAGTTAGATAGGCACTACCAATTCACCCATATTGATCAGCATTTTGGTGATCCAGAGCCTCACTGCTGAACTTATTGCGGCTCGCAGGAAAGGGAGGCAACATCCATTTTATTGAGTTATAAAAAAACATAGATGCCAATGATATGTTTTTTAGAAGTTATTCATGTAATTAAGACCACATTCAATGTGTACTTTGGTTTAATAGAAGAACTTATCAGGTTTTAAAAAACATGCTTATAGCTCAAGTCGGATCGCTCTGTTCATCTTGGTTAAAATCTCAATAATTTTCAGAATTTAATTTAGAGAAGATACTGGGCTAAAGTCATTGCGAATGTTAGCTGAACTCTGAAGAAGCAGTCCTGATGAACTGTTGTGTTTACAAAAAGACGATCTGATGGACACCAGCATACATTGGGTACAGATCCTTGCTTAACACTTCAATTGGTGGGCATACAGAATTCTAGTAAAGTTCTCCTACTCCTCTTGCATCTTTATGCAATTTAATGGACTGTAGAGAAGTCTGAAAAATACATCACTGGGAGCTGTGCTGTTAACCCCAGAGAGGGTATATTGATAATACATATTCTGCCTCCCTTCTAGATCAGAATTTGATGGTTTACTGAATTCTTGATAGGGTTTGAAGTGACGTTTGAATCAAATGTGACTACAAAATCTCCTAGGCTGGGGTTGAAACCAGTAAAACCATCTTCTAGGCTCATCCTCTAATTGCAGATTCAGTAGCAAAGCATATGGAAATTTTGCAGACCATAGAATCAAAAAACGTTATCAATGGAATTCTGTTAATAGCATCTGCTGGGAAATATTGGCAATTTTCTAGCATGCTTTTGTGGGCATTTTGAGTTTCACTTATAATGAACAAATCTTTACCTGTCATGCCATGCTTCCCTTCACTAAGATCTGAATCTTTTCCTGTACATTTTATACCAGACACTAGTCTAGTTGAACTCTGTTTTAAAGGCAACCACTTTTATTGCATTAATATTGATATGCTTTCATTTTGTGTATATACAGGCAGTGCTAAGGTGGATGCAAAGGCCAAGGTCTTTTCAGTGGGTGAATCTCATGAGTGGTGGACAGAGTTGGGCCACATCAAGCAGTCATCCAGATAGAGATGACGTTATAAATGTGCCCTACTGCAGTAAAGCAGTTGGTGATGTTTCTGTGTGCTTACCTAACTACAAAAGGTACCAGGTTTAAGTGGTAATGACAGCCCTTTACAATGTTTTGCACTTTGGACATGTAGAAATGTGGACATATGCATCCATAAACATAGAGTACATAGTAAATTCATGTTGTTTAGAAATTATATTATATACTGCACTATGCTAATTTTTTTTTTTTTTAAATAATCTTTTTATCGAACACCTATTCAGTGCACCATACATAATGCTGGCATTAGCAACAATGTCAACAGCACTGGAAACTCAAGCTTAGGCGATACAGCAGAGGTGAACACATTGTACATATTAACATTGCAACTCCTGTATTGAAATCCCAATCCTAGTAGCAGGGCGTAATATCTCCTCAGCTTCAATTTCTGTTTTTAGCCAATTGCCCCATACCTTCTTCCATGTTTTAGGGCATCTTCTACTTTGGTATATCACCTGCTCAGCACGCTGGAACCAGTCTAAGTTAGATTGTTAGTCGTCGACTACCATGCACATTTTGAAGGTACATTTTCATTTAACTTATTCAATTCCTTGAATGTAGGATTTTTCTCCAACCACTTTTCCTTAGTGCACTAGAAAGCAACAGAATTACTAACTTTTATTAAATTCATGCATAGAGAGAGTTTTCATTGATCCCTTGAAAGACTTCCGTTGGTGTTCTAGGAGGTTTCTTGAAAACTCCATAAATGTTCTTAGTTTATTATTCTTAGCAGCCTTTTGCCTGATGTAAACTTCTTACGTGTTGTCTGAAATAAGGAGATCCCCTTCTCACTAATGCAGTAGATGGATGGGAGCACAGTCTCAAAGTCAAGCCTTCTATTTTTTTAAACAAAATAGGGTGGGAGCACACTACCTCACATCGCAGCACTCAGTTTGCCCTAATGCATCGTGTTAGAGAGACTGAGCAGATTTTTGGCAGCATTTCCAGCACCCCCAAAATGACTTGTTGCTCTCTACCGATGAAGGAATGAGTCCAGAAACCCGTGTCTAGAGATACACAGTACAGGCTGCACCAACAAGGGGGAAACATTAAAGACTACTACCTATGATCTTTCCTGGCCATCATTTGTGGCTTTTAGGAACATCTATATCATCAATGACCTTTCTGTGGTGTTGGAAGTGTGATTCTCTATCATGATGGATGTTGTCTTCGTTTTTGATATAGGTATAAGCTTTTACTGGAGCTAAAACGTCTGTTAGTAATCCGGACATGAACAATGCTGGTTTTCTTTAATGTTTAAGTAAGCAGCATTTGTTGATGCTGCTTACAGCACTACTGTTCCTGAAGCCAAAGGAGGTCCTTCCAGTCTGAGACACCCCACCATGGCTGTGTTTCCCACAGAGTCTTGTGGGGAGGGTAATGTGAGAGAAGCTACTCTTCTTGGCAAATTATGGTTGAATGATTCATCTTTAAAAACAACTAGATGTGGTGTGATCAACTACCTGAATTCTATCATGTACATAAAAAGGCATATCTCTTGCAGTCTTCCACAGTTTCAGGCACTTTGGGCCTGATTACAACTTTGGAGGATGGTGTTAATCCGTCCCAAATGTGACGGATATACCACCTACCGTATTACGAGTCCATTGGAACTCGTAATACTGTAGGTGGTATATCCGTCACATTTGGGACGGATTAACACCGTCCTCCAAATTTGTAATCAGGCCCTTTGTCTTTTTTCTACCCAATGTGTTTTTTTCACATGGGATTTTCCTGCATTCTAGCCTAGGCATCTGGACTCACACTCTAAAACTGTAATCTTACCTGTCACCATAAAAAGCTTCATTGTTCAAGTAATGTCACCCTATGTATTCAATGTTTGCCAGTGATTTAGTGGCATATCTATTAAGCCTCTACCTTTGTGATATTGAGAACAAAGTCATTGAAGTATTGTCCCTCTGGCGGCTTTTCCATTGTCTAGTTACTATAGCAAAGGACTGAGCAGCTCCAAATGTGAGGGAAGTTGAAGACGTGATCTTTTTAGGTTTTTCCTACTAGACATTGCTTGTTCTGTCTATTGCAAGACATGATGTCTGCGTACAGTGGGCTTAGAGCTTGCCCATTATTTACCATTGGTCGGCTTTATTTCCACTCATTTGCTTGCTTCTTATACATTAGCTTGTGTGGGTTTTACTTCAAATTTTTCTGCTTGCCCTCTCCTAGATCTTGAATGCATTACTTGTGTCCTCCACTGCTCATTTTTCAGCCTCTTCTTTTTCATTTTGTTTAAGCACTCCAGTAGAGTGCATGTGTTTTACAGATGTCTCTCTTGTAATACTTCCCTCTTCAGCTACGTGCATGTTGTTCGGTCTCTACCTCTGTGTTTCTTCCTGTCACCTTCAAAATGCACTCGCCCTTGTGTGATTCTCACCCTGCCCTGCATTGCCTTCTCACCCACGTGCTTTTCCCTCGCCCAACTCTGTTTGCATTCCCCTTCCTCTGCTCTTTGTTGCCATGTTGTCCATTTGCTTCACTTGCTTCACATTGCTCTTGCCTTTCCTTCCCTCATCCTCGCCCTTTGTTTTTTGCCACCAACCCTCTGTGCTGCTTCACCCGCCTGTGTTCCTTCATCCCACCCGCTTACGCTACTTATATTTTCTTTTTGCTTACAGATTCAACTTGGATTGGTAAACCAAAAGAAAAAAAGTGCCTGTTTCATTTAGTATACATGGCTTGCTTATTCCATATGCCTGCAAAACAACACAGCCAGCTGCGTCATAGGCCTTTTTACTCTTTTTTGTTTTTTAGATATGCTGCAGAGCATTGGGGATATTCTACAGCAGTGGTTCCGACCTTTTGACATCCTTGGACCCCCACTTTATCATTATTGGAACACGGGGACCCCCACTGAATCATTATTGGAATCAAGGGACCCCCCACTGAGTCACTACTGAAAGCCGGAGACCCCTGCCTAAACATTTATGATTTGAAATGCAAAACAATAAACAAAATATACAAAAGCATTCATCAAACACATTAATAACACATTTTATTTAATTCGCAAACAAATATATATAAAAACATTAACATTTTAATTTTAACCCCTTCGCTGCCAGGCCTTTTCCCCCTCAGACGCCAGTCCTTTTTTTGGCTATTTGGGGCCGTTTGAGCCTACGCCCTCTTAACTTTTTTTCCACATAAGCTACCCATGCCAAATTTGTGTCCTTTTTTCCCCCAAACATCCTTGGGATTCTAGAGGTACCCAGAGTTTGTGGGTTTCCCTGGAGGAGACCAAGAAATTAGCCAAAATACAGTGGCATTTTCATTTAAAAAAATAAAAGAAAAAATTGGACAAAAGGGCTGCAGAAGAAAGCTTGTGGTTTTTTCCCTGAAAATGACATCAACAAAGAGTTGGGGGGGAGCAGAAAAGGTCAAGTTCAAAAATGCCCACCAGGGGCCGCCCCCCTTCATTGTAAGCAAACATAAACGCAAAATCGCAGGTGTCTAGTGGTCATTTCTACAGCCCGATCGCTTCACGATCGGGCTGCAGCTCAAAGAGATATCAAAGGAAAGAAAAAGTCTTTCCTTTCCTTTGATGCCTCTGCCTGCCCTTACCCCCAAGATCGAAAGAGAAATGCAAAGAATTTCTCTTCGGATCACGCTGGAAGCTGAGCGATGGGGACGGCCTCTGATGACGTCAGCGTGCGATTGCGCGCTGATGTCATCAGGCATCACTAGAGGGGCTATGAGGTGGAAGGGGAAGCGATTCCCCTTTTATCCCTGCTCAGGGGGTTGGGTTGAAGGCTCATGGGGGGAGCGGTAGCGCTCCCCCCATGAGCCGGGTTCAGGACGTAACGGTTATGTCCTGGGCACCCGACTGGTGCTGCCCAGGACATAACCGTTACGTCCCTGGCACCAAGGGGTTAATAGAAAGGATGGTGATTTTCTAAATTCAACTGAAGCTACACACTGGGGGTCATTACAACCCTGGCGGTACAGGACCGCCAGGGCTGAAATGACGGAAGCACTGCCAACAGGCTGGCGGTGCTCCCCTGGTCATTACGACCGTGGCGGAATCGCCGCGGTCGCACCGCCGGGGCCGGCGTTTTCTACCAGGAAATGGCTGGCGGTATGGGGAGTCGCGGACCCCCTGACAGTGCCCCATGCGGCTTTTCACTGTCTGCTCTGCAGACAGTAAAAAGTGCGATGGGTGCAACTGCACCCGTTGCAAGGCCGCATCACCGCTGACTCCATTTGGAGCGGGCTCCCATGTTGCGGGCCACATCCCTGCTGGGCTGGCGGGCGAAAACCCGTCGGCCCAATGGGGATGTCATAATGGGCACTACGGGAGTGTGGCCGCACGGCGGTTACAAATGTTGTAATGACCCCCATTGTCTACTATATTCTGTTTGATGCATCAATTTCGTTTTTAGCCCCCAATTTCAAATTCCTTGACAGTTATGGTATGTTTTAAAACTTTCATTTGTACATTTAGCAACTTTGTTATATACACATTATTAATCTGTTAATATTATTTCATTCTCTGAGCAGTGGAGGCCCCCCTGAGGTTGGGAACCATTGTTCTACAGCATGGCTAAAACCATTGGCAAAGCCATTAGGTTTGAAAAGCTCGACCTTTAGAATTTGCCAATGCATTTTTTAACAACATAGTTGTGAGCTATCTTGTGTGGTTGAATTTTGCTTTAAGCTGCTAGACTGTGATAATCAGGCATATTCAGACTTCAGTTGGTCTTGCAAATAAAGAGCATCATAGTCAGAGGCCTTGCATTTCATTCTTAGAAGTATTCACAATGTTATAGAGAACAGGGTCTTCCATTGGAAGTGCCCTTGTCTCCCAAATGTGACATAGATAGGTGCTATGGTGTGAGTGTAATAAGGGGGTCTCTGCGGAGTTGAACAAAAAGACTTGGTTGGACTAATATTGTGGAAGTCAGTCAAATTATGCATCACCTTTTAACATGATATCGTGGAGATATATATTGTTCTTATTGGAGTAACACCCCTGAAGAAAAGTTATTATGGGTTTTTATGGGTGACATTTTCTCACCAAATACAGCGTTTTTTTCTGATGTGTTATTTTTCATTTACTTGCCTAAAATATGCCCTGTGTTCTTCTTCCATTCTCCGGAAATACTTGCCAAGGGCCTGCAGGTATTGGACCCAAAGGCTATAGCAGTGCAAGTAAGAGATCTGGTCTAGTTGCAGGTAGCCTTGTTGAAGTGAGGGGTTAAGGAGTCGGGTGTGGCCTTCTCTTTCCAGGATTTATAAATCTGGTTATTCATACATAACAATTATACCAGAATATGGTATTAATTGTACAGCTGTTGATGAAGGCACGGTTGGTGAAGCACTTGTCATTTAGGTTGGTAAGAGGCAGGTGATTTGGACTAGAGGAGATCTCAGTCTTGTCATCTCCCTGTCTTTCGCCCTTTTCTCCCCCCGTGAGGCTAGTCTTCCGATTTGTATTTATATATGAACATGAGGTGAATTTTGTACAGATTTTTCTGTACCTGGAAATACATGATTAGAAGGAGCATAGGAAGACTCTTACCTTAAGACATGAATCCTCCCTCATCTTGGGAGGACAGATATCTACCAGTACTCTTTTTTTGAGGAGGGTTTACAACCCTCCTCAAAAAAGTGTACTTTCTGATTAACTGTGAAATTTTCTATTTCAGGTTACAGAATGTGTAACAACCACTGTGAGTGCCTTACAATTACATACTCCATTGCCTGTGTTTCCTAAACAAAAAGATTATTTTCCCTGATGTTTTCTCTTTGACAGTTTCTTTTCTAGTGTTAGATATTCAAAATTACAGAACAATCATGACCCATTAGCAGGACGGTGAAAGCTTCTTTGGGCCATGCATGCTGCAGCAATCACAAATATATTATCTTTGATCACAGTACTAGGTTAATGAAGCACTCTTTCTTCCATCTGATGAAAGCCGAAGGCAAAACATCACATTTGCTTTCACTAAAGCTCCATGTGTGGTTATACGACTGGAAGGGTAAAGCCAATTGCAGCAGTTAATACTGCTCGTGTGTTAATAGTGCATTTAGACTTCCTAGCCTCATGATGGTGATTATTCAAAGCATGTAAACCCATTAAGGATCCATTCTCCAAGCAGAACTTTTTACTTTGTGCTAGCTCCTCTTTCTGGCTGTGGGGCAGAGTGGGGACACAAGGGCTGTGTGCTCCGCAACCTGTTCTCCTCCGTCAAACTATTGCCTGAAGTGGTCTGATAATAAAGTAGGTCTGATATTCAAAAATCCACAAGTGTCACAACGATTTTCAGTATCCACTGTGAGCAATGTGATCTATATCCTTCAAGTTCTTCTACTTGGGAACAAAGGAGAATCTGATCAAATTCTTATTCTTGAGGCATGGTCCGAAAAATAAAAATAAACTTCACAGCTTATTTAACAAAGGGAAACTAGTCAGCCTCCCCCCCAGTAAAAAAGCAATATTCTTTCCTGGGGAAAAAGTCTGATGAATCTTTATTACCCTAATAATATGGATGTCTGTCTCCTATCAAGAAGAAGAATTCAAATATCTTCTTTGAAGATGCAAAATATAAAAACTGATGCTTAATTTACCATTGTTGTTCCGATGCTACAACAAGCTAACTAAATTATACATGAATGTCTAGATTCTGTACTTGTGATCTCCCTTTTGCTGATCTTTGCTGCGAGAGAGTCACAGCGAGGAGAGAAGAGTGAGCTGGTCTGCGGAGAGTAGGCATGGGACGGCACGCAGAGAGCAGGCGATTGCTGGGGGATTCGCCAGGGGAGAGCAAATGCTTTGGTCGCTCCCAGCTCCATTACTCATTATTCCTCAATAGTATTCACCGGCCTGGAACCACAGCTGCCCCCGCAACTACGATCAGGCTCTACTACAGACTTGGATACTGACCTGGCCTGATACAGTGAGCAGGGTTGCAGAGCTGCGCAAGGCCTAAACAGTAGGGGTGGGGTGCTTTCAGCTGCATAGTGCCAATATTGGCAATCCTCCCCCAGCAAACATTGAGAAAATTACTACTTAGCCAACAAGGGACGAAATAACTCAGACAACACAAGGTTTGGTGGAAAACAGATCGCTTCAGGTTTATTTTGGAATTGAAATATGCCAATGTGGTGGGTTAACTTACGCGTGATCCACGGGCAGGCAGCGATGATTAACCTAAGCTGCCCACCTACCTGATGAGCCTAAAACAGCACCATGGGCCAAGCCATTTGGTGCTACAATTTTCTTGATGGGGAGTTTTCTCCCTTAAAGACCATGGACCACCAGTCCAGGATTAGAACTCATGCCTTTTGAGGGCGAGCATCACCAAGGCAAGCCCCCAGTTGATCAAGCTTGCAACCACCTGAGGGGCTAACGGGATGGCATTGCTTACATCCCAATGTCCTGCCGTAAAGACTCCAGGGGTTTGGCACAGAGCAGCCCTGCTGTATTCCTTGAGCTGGTTCCTTTACTTACCAACTGCCTCCGGATCACCCTGTAGCTCCGCCAACACGTCAGATGTGGCCACCGTTGCATCCGGGGCTTTCCCCACCATGGCAGGCATCCCAATCGCCTGCACCCAGCTGTTTCCAATGCCTCCTGCAGGTCCAAGAGGAACAAACTCATTCCAACCTCTGACAATTGTACCCCATTGTTCTCAATGCTTGAGTTAATTAGGCCATGCCTTACAAAACCAAGGCTCCTCTGCTCGGTGAACTTGCACAAGGCGGTATTTACCCTTCTGCGGGAATGTTCGATGGCATCACACAACCTGACATCGTGCTACGCCCTGCGTAGGATTACCTCTGACCACCATAACTCACAGTGCCCCATGAATTTGCTGATTTCACCCATCGTAGACTTCATTGATGTGATGAATGCACAGCCCCCCATAGAGGTGAGGAAATCGCCACCGAGGTGAATTAGTAAAATATGTAGAGGGACCCAGCCCCCGCCAGTCTCTGCTGCAGCTTGGGGACCAAACTGCACCCATGCATGCCAGGGAATCCCAGCCATGCTATCTGTGTGTGGGAGAAACCGCGCTTGCTTCCAGGTCCTTGCCTTTACCCATTGCGCCACCCTAGCTATGAACGAGTGGCCGGTCACCCACACCTTGGACCCTGTTGAAATACAAAAATGCTCATTTTTTACACCGTTTAATTGGTAGCGCCACATCATAACAATGCTCGTAAAATAGACCAATGCAGGATACACAAATTACTGCTCATTTTGGTGAGCAAAAAGTCCTATAGGGAAAACCAGTCAATACAATTTCACACTTTTGTGCAATTAATTACATGATGGGTGCTTGTGCCACTTTACTAGTCCATGCCGGGTATAGGGTCTGTAGCAATCAGAATCCCACCGCCCCAACTTTTTATTGCTCTCGGGGTGGGGTGGGGGAGGGTGGGAGCCCAACTTTGTAAGCTGCGGTGGCTGCCCGCATCCTGAAAGAGTGTGTTGAGTAATGTTTTCGCTGTGTTCATTGACAGTATTAAGCAAGAATTCATAACTTTCCCAAATTGGTAGCAGGTGAGTGAGGGAATGGTCGGCATGCATAACTGGTAACCACCCACCAGAGTGCATACCGCCAGGTAAGCAGTGGCCAGTGTGACAGGGCAGTTGGTTTTGAGGCTCTATGGGTGCAATACTATTGACTTCTTGAGCCCGTGCTGGTCGGTTTTGGATCTTCGCAGCATTATTTTTAAGGTGCCCCCTTGCACACTAAGATCCTGTGCACATAGTACATCCATTGTCTCGCCTTTTTTTTAATTGTCTACCAGCTCATCCACTTAGAAAGCCCCAAAAAATGCCAAGTTAAAGCTGCTGTGAAGAGGGTGGCCCCGTGGGTGGAGTATGTGGCCTTGTGTACCCAATCTATCAACTCTTGTAGTATGTTGAACTCAGTCAGTGACCTGTCATCTGATGCCCTCTCCTTCTCTTTAGCCCAGCATTTTAGCGCTGCCCTTATGGGGAATGTCCTGGTGGGATCCTGGGGGCCTCCCAGTATTGCATGGTGGCTAACCACTGCCAGGTGCCCTGAAACCCATGAATTCTTCTTTTTCTGGTCCTTGGCCCATAAAACAAACTGCTGCACTTTGCTCTCAAAGGTTGCCTCCCCTGCATCCCAAGCCGCAGTCACCCTGCAGAATGTAGAAAAGCAGTTCTTATATCACCTCCTTGTCCCAGGGTGAGCAACAGCTCACCTAGTTTCATTAGGCGTTGGTCTACTGTAATAGGTGTCAAAGCTGCGGAGAGAATGGTGTAGTGTCTGCACTCGCTCGCGGCCAAGCCTCCTGGAAACGGTGCCACTGAAAACGACAGAGAGCATCAGCTGCCAAATCTTATTCACCTCAATGTGTCGCACGTGAAACTCCACATTGTTGCGCAGGCAGGCCCTCACAAGTTCCCTCAACAAGCTCCCTCAACAAGCTGAGTACCAGTGGGAAGTTGGCTGATTGCGAGTTGAATGCCTGTGCCATTGCCATGTTATCACACCAGAACAAAACTCTCTTAGCAGACAGTGTCTTGGGCCACAAATGAAACCCTGCAACTATAGCAAACAGTTCCAGGACAGTGATGTTGGCCATGATCTTCCGCTTCTCTCACACATTGGGCCATTTTTGTGCACGCCACTCACTACCCAGAATAGCCCCGAAACCCCCCCTGACGAAAGCATCAGAGAAAAGGCAAAGTTCTGGGCTGCCTGCCCAGGGGGATCTCCAAATTGATGCACCATTGAAATCTGTCAACAGGTTGCCCCACATCCGGAAGACCTCCTTCAGTCCCCTGCTCAGTCTGACTAGGTGGTGTTTGAGTGATACGTTGGCAGTTGCCCATGCTAGTCTCCTAGCAAAAACCCTTCCTGCCGGGATGATACGTGCTACAAAATTTAGTTTGCCCAATAAGCTCTAAATGGTGTTCAGGGTTGTCTTGTCTCTGGCCAGCACCGCTCGGATGTCCTGAACCATGGCCTTCACCTTCTCGATCGGGAACCTGGACATACCCTGCAATGTGTCCAACTGTATACTAAGGAATGTCTGGACCTGCGGAGGGCCCTCAGTCTTATCTGGCACTAAGGGGACAGCTAGCTGATCAGTCAGTGCCTGATACTTATGAAGCGTGGCTGTGCATTCCTGTGTCCCCTTCTCCCCAGTGAAGAGAAAGTCATCCAGGTAGTGGGTGACATTGCTAGCCCCGGTATCCCACAATAGAGCCCATTGCAAGAAAAAGCTGAAAGCTCCAAAGTAAGAGCAAGAGACTGAGCAACCCATTGGCATGCACATATCGTAGTAAAATTGGCTGGACTACTAGAAACCCAAAAGATTGTGGCTCACTGGGTGCACAGGCAGGAGTCGGAAGGCAGACTCTGTCGGCTTTCGGTAACCATGCCCCTCTACCTGCTCTCCTGACCATGTCTACTGCGTCATCAAAAGAATTGTACGTGACGGAACACAGCCCGCTGTCCAGCCAGTCATTCACTGAATTTCCCTTAGGGTATGATAAGAGATGGATTGACCTGAATTTTCTTGCTTCTTTCTTAGAGAACACGCCCATGGGTGACACCACAAAATTCTCCTGAGGAGGGACATGAAAGGCCCGCTACCCTCCCCAGAACCACCTCTTTCTCAATCTTCTCCTGAACTACTGAAGGTAGCTCCAGGGCTGACCTTGGGTTCTTGAAATCACTACTTACCAAGGGGCCTGTATAAGGTATCTTGAAATCTTCCACAACACTGTTTGCCAACAGTTCCTTGTCCCTGTGGTTGGGGTAACTCCTGAGCAGGTGCAATAGTGTGTGGAGGATAATTGGTGATGGGCCTTTTCCCTTCATTCGCAGTGGTGTTTGTGGAGATGCTCGTGTCCTTGGCGGCTGGATGTGGGAGAGGGGGTGGAGCTTGTGGGGGCATGCATGTAATCGGTTGTCCAAAATGTCATGTTTCTGGTTAGGTGGGGGTGAAGACTTTTGGGGTCGCCTGCAGGAGGCGGCTGCATGAGGAGGAAAGGCACTTCGAACAATTGTGTGCGCATTTGCATGCTTTGCCGCACAAGCAAGAGCCAGTGTTGTACAGTCTACACGTATATTACGGTTGCCTTCTGAAATCCCTCTCTGTCCTCCCGGCCACATGCAACCCGAAAGGGCTGTTTGATAGAGTGTTTGCGTGGCAGGCTCTGTGACCTAAAGGGTGTCAGCCCACTTGTGTGCCTATTGTGTGGGTTCCTCAGGGGAGGGATGCATTTTTCTATATATTCCATCCAGAGCTGCACTTCCTTCTGGTCCCGCCCCAACTCTGGGAACATGGCCATCTTTTTCCTGAACTCTCCGTCATAAGGAAATTACCCAATGCCCCCTGTTCTGATGGCCTCATTGTGGATTGTGCATGAGTACTGAAATAAAGCCTGATCCTGATCTGGATACCTCTCCATTACAACTGCTGAGAGGATGGAAAACGCCTTCAGACTGTTTTCAATGGTCTTCTCTGGCCAAGCCTGGCATTTGACCTTCTTGCTTTGTCCTTACCCCCATGTGCCAAGTGTCCATACTGTCCGTATCATACATCAAAAGTGTAAGAATGTCTATTAATTCACGCTTCAGATCCTTTCCTTAGCTGCTAATGGAACTTGCCATGCCAAGGAGCAGTGCCCGGATATTAAGGAGGCGATTGTTATAAGAGTGGATCGGACCTAACGGGAGGTATCTCATTTACTAGGTGTGTAGGGGAAACTAAGCTGATGGTGCCAGTCTTTCCTAGGTCAACATGCCCCACACCCAATCCCTTTGTGCTGGATGCCTGCGGCGCCTGGGGAGTTGGAATGTGGTCCACTGGTACAGAGAGCTTAAGGCCAAGTAGGACTGTGCCACCATCTGTTAGGAGCGGACTGGTGTGTAGTTTGCATTGTGGGCAGGGGCTGCGGCGCAACGCCAGTGGTTGCTGTGGGTGGTAGTGTCGCTGGACTAGGCGCTTGCTTGTTGTTACCTGCCGCATTAGCCCAAATCCTTTCTATCGGAGGCCCACCCTACACCGTACTGGACGGTGTGCCCTGTTGCTGCATGTGTGGGTGGCATACCAGGGCTTTGAAATCCACAACGTTCATCAATGTCTCCATCAGCTTACCCATTCTGTCCAAGTTTTCACTGGTTACTGAGGCCGTGTTGTTTGAGTCCAGTGTTGGTGCCACCATTGTTGTTTCGACAGTGACATGGCTTTAGTTTGGTTGATGTTAGTGGTGGGTCTACGGGCCCTCTTAGCCTTTGTTGGCCCGGGGTCCGTTTCGAGGGGCTGATGCCTGCTTGTTCTACCAGTCCTCTGGTTCTTGAGCATTCATAATGCCCATTGCCCACTCCACACCTTTTCCTCAGGCCATGTCTATGAAAATCTCCCAGGCCACCTCCTGTGACATGCCAGGCTTGGACTCATCCAACGTTGTCAACTGGGGGAACAGGGGTGTGTGCCCTGGCTGTCCATGTCTGTGATCCTGTGGCGCAAACCTCAGACTGTTTCAGTACCTGGAGGGGGAAAAGAAATGGGTGAGAAATCAAACTCCCTGCCCCCGCAACCTTCCGGTGCCCACCCGTTATGAAATATTATCCCAGTAATTACTTTACATTGGTCCGAGTTTAAGGGAACCTGATTCCCCTTCGCGTGTTGTTGCCAAAGGTCAGCCAGAGGTATCTTGCTTACTTGTATATTTAATACTTACTTTTCCACAGGGGAACCACAACGCTCGCTCCCAACGTGATACCGCGCAAGGGGTTTATCTCGCCACTGCAGAGCGAAAGATACACCGTAGCGTATGCACAACCTTGGGAATGAGGAGAAACATGCACAGTTAACAACCAAATGAGTATAAACATTCGTCACACATTAGGTCTGACTGGCAAGTTACGGTCTCTATGCAGATGCTCCACTATCCCACAAGAGCCAGCTTTCATCCATTTGACTTCCGACGCTATGACCTTCTGTTGGCTTACAGTCCTCAAAACGGTAGTGCCTAGAAGCCTGTTGGCCTTGCCAGGTACCTTAGGATATAAATAAACAATTAGTGTATGTAATGGATGTAATGTTGGCAGTTGGTCATTGATCAGAACACCCCAACCCCCCTGGAAAATGTATGTACTGTATCTGTCACATGTGAATTATTTGAGATACCGGTTGTACTTAGTGTGTAGAAACGAATCCCAGACCTTAATTTTCCTACCGCTCTCACCTCAAGTGATGGTAGACGGAGCCTCAGCCAATACTCACACCGTCCCTTCTGGCTGTAGAAAGATCTAAATTCCCAAACCGAAAACACAAGAGAAAACAGCATTTCTTAACCCCTTCACTGCCAGGCCTTTTCCCCCTCAGGTGCCAAGCCTTTTTTTGACTATTTGGGGCAGTTCACCCGTAGGCCCTCATAACCTTTTGTCTACATAAGCTACCCACACCAAATTTGCGTCCTTTTTTTCCAACATGCTAGGGATTCTAGAGGTACCCAGACTTTGTGGGTTCCCCTGATGGAGACCAAGAAATTAGCCAAAATACAGTGAAAATTTCGTTTTTTTCGAAAAAATGGGAAAAAAGGGCTGCAGAGGAAGGCTTGTGGTTTTTTTCCCTGAAAATGGCATCAACAAAGGGTTTGCGGTGCTAAAATCACCAGCTACCCAGCTTTCAGGAACAGGCAGACTTGAATCAGAAAACCCAATTTTTCATCACAATTTCGACATTTTACTGGGACATACCCCATTTTTACTATTTTTTGTGCTTTCAGCCTCCTTCCAGTTAGTGACAGAAATGTGTGAGAAACCAATGCTGGGTCCCAGAAAGCTAAATATTTCTGAAAAGTAGACACAATTCTGAATTCAGCAAGAGGTCATTCGTGTAGATCCTACAAGTGTTTCCAACAGAAAATAGCAGCTGAAATAAAAGAATATTGAAATTGAGGTGAAAAAAACAGCAATTTTTTTCCACGTTTTACTCTGTAACTTTTTCCAGTGATGTCAGATTTTTGAAAGCGATATACTGTTACGTCTGCTGGACGCTTCTGTTTGCGGGTATATATAGGGCTTGTAAGTTCATCAAGAACCTTAGGTACCCAGCGCCAATAAATGAGCTGCACCATGTAATGGGTCTTCATTCTATACCAGTTATATAGAATTTGCTGAAATATAAAAAGTGAAAAATAGGTATCAAGAAAACCTTTGTATTTCAAAAATGAACACAAGATAAGGTGTTGAGAAGCAGTGGTTATTTGCACATCTCTGAATTCCGGGGTGCCCATACTACCATGTGAATTACAGGGCATTTCTCAAATAGACGTATTTTTTACACACTGTCTTACATTTGGAAGGAAAAAATGTAGATAAAGACAAGGGGCAATAACACTTGTTCTGCAATTCTGTGTTCCCCCAAGTCTCCCGATAAAAATGGTACCTCACTTGCGTGGTTAGGCCTACTGCTCGTGACAGGAAACACAAAATCGACACATTACATTGAAATTTGACATGCTTTTCGGAAAGTGCCTAGCTGTAGATTTTGGCCTCTAGCTCAGCCGGCACCTAGGGGAATCCAAGGTGGGGTGACTTGTGGGGCTCTGACCAGGTTCTGTTACCCAGGAGCCTTTGCAAACCACAAAATTAGGCCACAAAACACATTTTCCTATCATTTCGGTGACAGAAAGTTCTGGAATCTGAGAGAAGCCACAAATTTCCTTCCACCCAGCTGTCCCCCAAGTCTTCCGTTAAAAATGGTACCTCACTTGTGTGGGTAGGCCTAGCGCCCGCCAAAGGAAATGCCCCAAAACACAAGGTGGACACATCACATTTTCACAAAGAAAACAGAGCTGTTTTTTTTACAAAGTACCTAGCTGTGGATTTTGGCCTCTACCTCAGCCGGCACCTGGGGAAACCTAGCAAACCAGCGCATTTTTGAAAACTAGACACCTAGGGGAATGCAAGATGGGGTGACTTGTGGGGCTCTGACCAGGTTCTGTTACCCAGAATCCTTTCCAACCCTCAAAATTTGGCCAAAAAAACACTTTTTCCTCTCATGTCGGTGTCAGAAATTTCCCGGCATTCCCCCAAGTCTCCTAATAAAAATGGTACCTCACTTGTGTGGGTGGCCCAAGTGCCTGCAACAGAAAAATGCCAAATACCTGTAGAGATTAAGGGGATAGATCAGCGACTTGATAAGCACAGAATTTTCTTTTTTACGTCTTTTAGGCTGACTCTGCACTGGGGACCCACACAAGTGAGGTATCATTTTACTTGGGAGACAGAGCGGAACGCTGGGTGGTAGGAAATTTGTGCAGCAGCAGTGATCCTACAAAGAAAAGTGAGGAAAATATGCTTTTTTAAGCAAATGTTGAGGTTTGCAGAGGAGTCTGGGTAAGAAAGTATTGGGGGATCCAGGCAAGCCACACCTCCTAGGACTCCTTGGGGTGTCTATTTTTATAACATGGCTGGGTTTGGTAGCCTTCCCTAGATGAAGGCTGCACCCGGGACCAAAAACATAGGTGCCCCCCCCCAACCACAGGTAGTTTTGCAATAGATAAATTTGATGTGTCCATCTACTTATGTGTTTTTCCAAACACTAAAATTATGAAAAGAAACGCACTTTGGTTATGTTAAAAAGACCCCTCACCCACCAACCAAGTTGGTTGCATGCTTCATCATCGGGGTCCCACCCGAGACACCTAGCGTGTCACAGGTGTGCTGCGACGTCTGATTACAGCAGAGCAGGTTTTGCCATTTTTACCACACATACTGGTTGGATTTGGCACAAGGGTGAGTGATGGTTCAGTGGATCAAATTTTATTAACAAGAGATTTCACAAAAATAAAATGCACTGTTAATAATTGAAAGGCCAAAAAACTGAACCAGTGACTCACAGTTTGTGAGTTGCAAAGCCACGACAAGGCACCAACCGCTTTACAGTCCATTCACACACCTTCCATACATGACATGCACAAGACCATTCACGCCGCCAGCCACATGCTCAGCACATTACAACACTCGCATCGACAGACATCGCCACTCAAGGGTCTATCACTTTCATACATGCCTGATACAGCAATCACACCAGCTGATGAGTGTGTGGACTGGCCAAGCACCACCCCACTCACACCACCAGCCAAGCACCACACCGCCAGCCAAGCGCCACCCTTCGCACACCGCCAGCCAAGCGCCACCCCACACACACCACTATCACTTTTTTTTTTTTTTAAACAAAGAAACCACTAATTATAAATAAGTACAAAACTACAAACACAAAAGCTCTAACTGAATACATGACTAATGCCAACTGTGAAACTGAACATATAAAAATATAAAACAGCAGTTTACGCTCACGGAATTTCCCAATAATTCTTCTGTGTGTGGTAGCTCCTGAAATAGCCACCCACACACAGCCCAGGCTTTGAAGGGCAATCAGGGCAGTACGTCATAGTCTCCTTCGTGATACCTCCTCGAGCACAGACTCTACATCTCTTAGAAGGAAAGGGTTTTTTTGGCCGTGGGAGGAATGTGCTCAGCAAAGTGACGATCTTTCAATCTAGCCTCATCCTCCACCACTGTTTCTCTAGGAACTCCTGTTCCAGCACAACAAGGCTAGCTATGATAGACTCCTGAACCGCTAATTTCTTATACCAAACATAAGACTTATGAGGCTGCTAAAGTTTAAATAATAAGCTATATCATCTTTTGAAGAATATGATTGAACTTTGATTAGAGAAATCTGGACTTGGACTTTGGATCATAGCAATCTTGGAACAACAGATCAATTAATTCTACTATTTGGATTTGGACAGTGATACTGTAATTGGGGATTATGTTGGAAATAATCCTATTAATTTTCAGAAATATATGACAAAACATTGCCTATGTATACTGACTCATGAGTACTATTATTTTTCATGTTATAATGAGTGCCTCTTGTACTTTATATAAGCTCTCTTGGATAGCCTTTCCAATTAGAGCGGATTGTGCCACAAGCAACAGTGTCTACTCCTTGAACAACTGAACTCCAGTGTAGAAGTTATCTACATATAAATGGTGACCTTTGTTAAACAGTCGTTTACCAAGTTCCCACACAATTTTCTCAGTAACTCAAAAAGTGGGTGGACAACCAGGGGGGTCAATATTGGAATCCCTACCAATGTAGACCCGGAAATTATAAACATATCCTGTACTACTTTCAGACAGCATATACATCTTAATTCCATACCGTGCCCGCTTGCTAGGAATGTACTGCCTAAAAACCAAACGACCTTTGAACAGGACCAAAGACTTATCTACAGATATTTCTTTGCCTGGAACATAGATCCTTGAAAAATGATCTACCAAATGATCAAGGACAGGACTAATCTTAAAAAGACGGTCAGAATCAGGGTGATCTTGTGGCAAGGCTAAAGCATTATCTACAAAATGCAACATCCGAAGAAGCTCATACCAGTTACGACTCATGATGGCAGGAAATATAGCAATTGCCTTCAAGGGACTAGTAGACCAATATGAAGACAGTGATGGCTTCCTTATCAGCCCTATCAAAAAAGTTAAATCCAAGACCTTTTTCAACTCTTCAAGATTTGTGGGAATCCAATGGCAAGCTCTAGAGTGTGGCCTAAGTCTGGTAGCATTGTCTCTCAAAAACTGCTCTGCATACAAATGAGTCTGCTCAACAATCTCTTCCAAACATATATTGTCCATAAACAACTCAAAAAAGTTGACGGGCAAAAAGTTTTCCGTATTAACTCGACACCCTGGGAAACCAGTAAACGCAGGCAAGTGTGGTTGCTTCATGTTTGGTGCAACCCACGTGTCAGGTCTTCCAGTGGGAAGCCTTTCAGCCGCTGGCTCCTGCACCATCAGCACATCAGTGTCCTCCTCTAAAACAGGCCCTTCATCAGTACTGAGAGAGGCTTCATCATCAGATGATTCCTCTCTGACAGAAAATTCACTTTCATAATCTTGCACTTCCTCCTCTGCCTCAGATGCAGAATCAGTCTCATAATCATGGTCAGAAGAGGACTCAAAAAGCACACCAACAACCTGCTGAGCGGGCATCCTAAGGCTAGCCATGATCCTTCCTACAAAAATTAACTGGACAAATGCACCACCAACAACCAACACTGTGTAAGATAAGTAACAAACAAAGTGTAGCTTTATCACTAAGAGTTATAAACTCAAAAACCATACCGCTCACTTGCCTGAAAAAGTTTGACTCACCAGCAACTACTTTGCACAGCCACAGCAATCACCAATGATATCCCAGATGGGCCTAAAAAAAATAGGCCAATCTGCCCCAAAGGGGAGCAGAAATGCCATAGAATATATTGCCCCCTTTGGAGGGTGACCCTTGCCCAAGGCCCCCCCCACACACAAAACACACACATGATCCCTGGTGCAAAGTGGATTCTGCCCCCCTTGAGAGCAGATGGGCCTGAAAAAAAAAAAAGGCGAACTACCCAATAGTGCTTTTTGGCCCCTGGGGGTGACCCTTGCCCAAGGGGACGCACCCCCAACACAAAAAAAATAAAATAAAATCCCTGGCGTCTTCATGGTTTCTGCCCCCGGGGGCAGAAGGGCCTACAAAAACTAGGCCAATCTGCCCTAAGGGGGGCAGAAATGGCCTACGTTACATTGCCCCCTCTGGGGGTGAGCCTTGCCCAAGGGGCCACCCCCCTCACAAAGCACACACACACACACACATGATCCCTGGCACTATGGGGATTCTGCCCCCCTTGGGGGCAGAAAGGCATAAAAAAATATGCCTATCTGCCCAAGGGGGCGCCCCCAACACAAAAAAAAGAAAACAAAAGAAAAACAAAATTCCCTGGCGTCTTCATGGTTTCTGCCCCCCCTGGGGGCAGAAGGGCCTACAAAAACTAGGCCAATCTGAATGGCCTACATCACATTGCCCCCTTTGGGGGGGTGACCCTTGCCCAAGGGGCCACCCCCCACTCAAAGCACACACGCGCACACACACACACATGATCCCTGGCGCTATGTGGATTCTGCCCTGCCTAAAAAATAGGCCTATCTGCCCCCAAGGGGGGCAGAACTGCCCAATAGTGCATTTGGGCCCATGTGGGCGACCCTTGCCCAGGGTGCCGCTCCCCAACACAAAAAAACAGAGAACAAAGAACAATCCTTGGTGTCTAGTGGCTTTCCACCCCCTTGGGGGCAGATCGACCTACAAATAAGGCCAATCTGCCTCCAAGGGGGTCAGAAATGGCAAAAAAAGGTATTGCCCCCCAAAGGAGAGCGACCCTTGCCTAAAGGGTCGCCCTCCAAAAAAAATAAACACACACAAACACACACACAAACACACACACACACACACACTAATTCCCTGGTGTCTAGTGGGTCTAGTGGAATGCTCAAAGACACATCGAGGGAAAGGAAAACCCTTTTTTCTCGGCATTCCCCCACGCCCTCCCCCCAAATAATATCCAATCCGCGAATAAAACACGGTGGATGCTGTTCTAAAGTGCATAATCTTTTTCCACAATTTGTACAATTAATTTGGGTAGTTAGATTTTGCTGCAGTTTATTGTCAATAGTTTGCATTATAGGAGCCGCCTCATTAGCCATCTGATCACTTTACTGTAATTCATCACCGGAGGATCGAAAAAATTGAAGTAGGAACCTCACCCCTCATTGTGAGGGTCTGTGACCTTGACCATTACCAGACAGTTCATTCCAAAGAGGAAGGAAATGTCCACAAACACACCCAAGGTAGGACTCACCCCTCAGTGTGAGGGTCTGTGATCTTAACTATTATGTCACAGATGACTCCAATGGAATGCTCACTTCTCTTGTGAAGATCTTCGACCTTACACACTTGTCTTTGCTAATTTGCAGGCAGAGCTTTTGCTCGAGGCGAAGGCTCCGGCCTATCAATTATTTACGCGCAGTCACAAGAATGTTGAGGCGATGCAGCTGAAAAGAAAGCATTGGCCGGTGCGGGGGAAAGAACCTTCAACCTTGGAGGCATTAGAGCCACGATCTAAACAACTGAGCTAACCTACCAGTAATCCTCCGCAGCTGTGGGGGATGAAACACAATCTTAGCGGTATTACCATCGAGCCCCAAACCTACTGAACTAACCCAACAATCCAAAGACACAGCTGGAGTAGAACCCTCAACTCTGTGTGAGAGTCTGTAACATTGACAATTAGGCTGCAGGAGACTCCGCTCGGTTTAAAACCAGCAAACAAACTTCAATAGAGAAATGTCTTAGGACTTACCCAGAATAGAACCCTCACCTTTCAGTTTGAGTGTCCGTACCAATAACATTACACCACAGGGGACCCCGTAAGCTCATGCTGGAGCGACACAGCCTCACCCACGGTGAAACATGCACCCAAAAACCACCCACAATTAAACTAAGTGGGGAAATATCCACGTGACACCTGGCCTTAAAACCCTTATGCTTCCAAACAGCTTATGTGGTGCCGGCACCAACAGACCTGGGGTACAGCTGGAAGATTAACCATACTTTCTTCAACTTGAGGCGGGCTCTCCGACAATGCCTGGTTGCTGACTCAGCTGGTCACCAGTAAGAGAGGTGAGGAAGAGCAGCTTAGCTGGACACAGCGTGGTCGGCAGAGGAGGCAGCAAGGTCTAACAGCAAGGTGATCAGCGGAACAAAGAGAGCAGCGCCTATACGGAGCAGGTATAAGTACCCCTCACCCCCCACCAGGTGCCGGAAATGACACGGGGGGACTCCCCAGGGGGGACCAACGAGTGTAAGGAACGTGACTGTGCCAAATATGGCATTAAGGGGGGTGCCCTCTTAGGAGGGCACACTGCGTGTTCCCCAGGCAGCTGCTTTTCTTGCCAAGCCTCTGGACGTGTATGCTGCTGACCTGGCTTGGGTTTGAGCTGACTGGGCTGCTCAGAACAGCAGTTGTGGAAGATTCCCAGCGGCCTAGAAGTAATTGACAACTGTAGTTGCCTGGGTGGCTTGTGGCATTCCAGTGATTGACCAGTGAGCCCCAGTAAACCCTTGAATTGCCATGAATCCACTGCTGAGTCCTGACTGCTGGGCCATCTCCCTGAGAAGGTTGGTCTTGCGGGCAAAGCAGATAAGAAGTGCAATAGACACTAGGCTCTCCCTTCAGCAGCGAGCGGAGGCAGTCGGCGTCAGGGCGGTAAAGCTTGTTTACGCTGAGGTGCCTCTTTCTGCTCATTGTCCCAGGTCTCTGGTGATAAAGTGTGTCTTGCAGTTGTTGTTTTTTGCTGCCCTATTGTTTACCGCCATTACCTTTGGGTTTTCTAACAGATTATTAAATAGAGTTCTGTTGGATGAAATAACCCTTAAGTAAGATTTTGACAGCCGGCCTCCGCAAAAAAGGCTTGTCCCTTTTTAGCCTGCACGGAGTATAAAGGTATCAAGTACATTTGATTGAAGAAGGTATTAATATGACTGCACAGAAGCTCATATCAGGCTGTCTGATTCCTCTAAGAGCTTGCAAAAAGTCTAAGGGCCTGATTTCAATCTTGGTGAGTGAAATACTCTGTCACAAACGTGATAGAGAGATCTCTGTAGCATATCATGAGATTGTAATACGGTGGACAGGATATCCTTCACATTTGTGATGAAGTATTCCTCTCTGCTAAGATCTAAATCAGGACCTAAATCTAATCCTCTTATAAACAAGTTGGGGCATTCAAATCTAATGAAGGCCCTGATCCCTATTCTTTTATTTTTTTCAGAAAGAGAATGTGGTGCAAGATGATCCTGTATCTAACGTGGAGTCACTCCCCGCTTCTACAGAGTTGGTGTCAGACTGCAGTCCTATGCTGTTTCACTCTCCGTGTATGACAGGCATGGACATTGGGAATCTAGATCCGGGAGAGGTCTCCAATTTCATAATGAAGATTTCACTCTACCAGATATAGACGTGGAGGTCAATTTGAGAAACCATTTACCAAAAGAGATTTGCTCTCTCCGCACCCCGCCGATTCTGCCTCAGGCAACTGGTTTGATGTTATTCAGTAGTACACCAAAGGAAAATTCATCAGCAGCCCTACAGATGTCAGCTACTCCTGATCTGGAGTTGCTTGGGAATGTGTCTTGTAATCTCCCTGGCCAGTATGTGCAGATCTGAGTTTCTTAAGTGTCTCAAGAGAATTCTGTCTTCCATCTTAGCCCTCCTAGAAAAATCTGTAACTAATGCAGACCACACTCAAGATATTTTGTCTGCCATCCTGAAAGTGTTGATTGGCCGAGAGGGAGAGGGGGTGAGCCCAAATCAAGCATCACAGCTGGGTAAAAGTGAGTCTTGTTTGGAGCTGGGGCCTACAGAGCTGGGTGTGCAAACCAGCTCATCTAAATGCTTTGGGATAGGCGCTACACCCAATCTTAACAAAAAATAAAAAAGGTTGTAGAGCACAAGCTGATAAAACCCTATTTAGGATAATTTAGTGAATTATCAAGAAGCATCTGAATGTGTAAAGTCCTATCTATTTGATAAAAAAAAACTTCCCAACTTCAGGCCTAAAGACTGGACAAAATCATATCTGACCACCTGAGACTGCTCAGTCTAAAGGAAAAGCCAAAGCAAAAAATTGGAGCATGAGGGTAAAAAACACCCAAGGAATTTTAAAAAAAGGCCATAAACTTCATTTTCAAGAAGCCGCGGATTCTGCTTTAAAGGCTGTGACGAGTAACTCTGCTAAACAGGAGGCTAATGTTTCATAGCATTAAAAAAGGTGTGCGGGGGCATTCTTCAAAAAATGGTCCCATCATCTACTGCTTCTCCGGATAGCAGAGACATTGTTGTAGCTGTGGCAACTTCATCGTCATTCATTCCTCAGTCTTCTCTCATTCCAGAGGCTGAACCGTTTTGTATGGTGTCAAAAGACGCATCAATCTCAATATGGACTGGCGGGAAAAATTACCTTCTTTCTTGCCTTCCCGCAGGTACTTTTATGCTGGACTTTGTAGCTTTGTTTGATTATGATTTGATTTTGAACCACTCTTTCTTACTATCTTCCTTTGCAGACATTGAGAATTTAAAGTTGATTCAATGCAGTGATAACGCTCTTGTCACTTTAGTGTACTCAAGGTTAGGGACAAAACCAAGGGTTCCGTTTCAGTCTAAACTTGTAGCAAATCTGCTTTTGCAAAATAGTGATTCACTTCAATGTAGAGGGGTTGATGTAACTCTGGTACTTAAAGAAAATAAAACTCATATACAATGGTTTGATAATTTTGGTAATTCCAATTGTGAGTTTTACCCCTCGCCTTTAGAGGAATTCTCAGCCAAAAACCCCAAACTTTTGCGGGTGTCTGTTGTGAATGATGGAAGACTTGTGATGCAACAAAGTATTTTGGGCCTTAGATCTCCCCCACCCCTTGTGGATGAGTGCTTGAAATTGAATTATTTGTCTGGTGTACTTAATGGCACCCATACATCGGACCCAGTAGCTAAACCTTATAATTAGCAATGATTTAAAAGTGTTTTCCTGGAATGTGGTGGGTTTAATGAATAATATAGAGAAAATTAAATTTATGGATAGTCTAAAAACTGTTATAATCTGCATCCAGGAAACATGGTGTTCCTCTGCTTTCCAGTGCGATGGTTATTTTTCAATAAATTGCAATGCTATCCCATCTAGAAAAGGATATGCAAAGGGAGAGCTAACTATTCTTTTAACTAATAAAGTTAGCTGGAACTACAGTAGCTTTAAATATTCTTCTAATCTTTTTGATTCATTAACTATATCAGGGGTGTGGAATTTAATAAATGTCCTATAAAAAAAATCTACTTGTCCCTCTGGTGCCATGTAGTGCGGCGACAAATTTTGGTAGCAATCTCATTATGTAAGAGCTCTGCTAATAGCCTCTCTGATTATGCCAGTGCTAATAGTATAGTGGGACTTCAATACTAGCAATTTCAAGCCCTACTATAGCAATTTTCTTGTTTTGCCACCTTTCCACAGATCTACATACTAGGGCTGGAGAAAGCAGTAAGTAATAGTACCAGGGGTGAAATGCCTTTGAATCTGTGTAAACCTACTAAAATGCATGTGTTAAGGATTTTCACTAGCTCTTCACTATCTCTAGCACTAGATAGGCGTTTCACTAGCTCTTCGCTAGCTCTCTAATATGTTCCCATACTGAGAAAGGTTGGATATTTACTCCTGACAAGGGCAGAAGTAGAAGTTCTTCCAGGATTGGGAAAAAGTGGTTGGAGGAAAAGTAAACACTCAGTAGATTTTCCCGTGAGCTTATCTACACATGCATATTTGCTTGTGCTAAAATGCAGTTCACACATTTTCTAGGAGTACCATTTACTGGTCTACTTCTGTAAATTCTTGTGAATTCATGGAAACCTCTAATTCAAAGATATACACAATGGATGCACTTCTGTGACTTCCTTTAAGAATTAGGACCACTATTGGGTCTGGTGTTAACCAAGTCATTTTGTTTTACTTAAAATTCTATTTCACTTTCTATCCATCTATCAGCTGGCTTTACTGTGAGTGATACCATTCTGCTCATCCATGAGGAGCATATTGACACACAAAGTAGTTTTGTTCAGTGCCAGGAACTATTGTGGCAATGTGTGCTTTTTGAGACCAAAATCTTTTGTTTGTTTTTGGTTTTTGCGAATGCTTGTTATAATGTTGAGGGCCTGACAGCCCCCCCACCAATAAAGTGTTACATAAGCCATGTCAACACAAGACATGCACTGAAAAAAACAAAAGACTGAGCATCATTGTCGGAAAGGTTGGCTTTGCCAGTGCTTGTTCATTTTGTTGTTTCTCATATTCTTGTTGAAAATGGTTACACCAATTTTTCCATCATAAATGTTATTTGAAAACACCAGCATGCATCAACAGTTTACTAAATGATGCTTTAAAGATATAGGGCCAGATGTATGAAAAAGACCTTTTGCAAATCGGAAATAGCGATTTTTAAGAAGTCGCTATTTCTGATTCACAAAATGCAATGTATCACATTTGCGATTCGGTAATATCGATTTCTTAAAAATCGCAAATGCTATTACCGAATCGCAAATTGTGATACCGGCCCCATTCGCACCTATGGGCCTGTCGGCCTATATTTGTGAATATTTTGCATGTCCCATGTTCCTAACTGGAATTCGCAATTTTGGGAAATGCAAAGTCCAGGGTGCTGGGGGCCTAAGGCCCCCACTGCTGCACCCCAAACATTTTTTTTACAACACGTAAGGTGCACACATGCCAAAAGGGCATGTGTGCTTTACATGTAAATTTTAAAAATGCATTTTAAAAATTTGCACATGTTACCACCAAGTTCAACTTGGTGATAATAGCGATTCCTTAATGCCCAATTCACATTAAGGAATTGCTTCTTATATGTGCTTTAGAAATCGCAAATAATCCAACAGGGTCGCAATTTTAAGGAATCGCTATTTTAGCGATTCCTTAAAATTGCATTCAGAATGCCTTTGATACATTCTGAAATGGCTTTTTGCATTTGCAAACGGGCATTCGCACCGTTTGCGAATGTAAAAAGCTTTGATACATCTGGCCCATAGTACCTAAAATTACACAGTAATTTAATGAATCATTTTTTTCCTACTTGCTTTGTTTTTTTTGCACATTTTATTTTGAAAGCAAAGAATCCGCAATCTTTCTTACAAGCCTATGCAAACATTTGCATCTAATCGGAAAGCATTCTGGGAGCGTTATACAACATGAGGGAGCCTTGTATTGTTAAACTTTTCAAACATGCGTACACACATTTCTGTACAGGAACAGTAGTAAAGTGTGCCCTTACAAAGTTTATTTAAAGTGCTCACCCTAGTAATAAGGGATTTGCATTCATAAACCATAAATACAAGTTTGAACAGTAGTGCCATATGGACACCAGTATTGCCTCAACAGTAGACGGTTCCCTTCCCTGTAAACTGGCAGCCAAAGGGGTTGTGCTGCAAAGAGTTGGGCCTACCTGTCCCAGGACAGAATAAACATGGAAAACTTGTTGTCTTTGACCCCAAACAACATGTCCTGGGTGTCAGGCTATAGGGATTCCACACCTGACTATATCCCCCATTGCAGGTGGGTTCTTGAAGGCCCCATATCCCTCCATATATATCTTAAAATAATTTCCTGTATGATATTTTTGACTTTGTAAGCAAGGTCATTAGTAGTAGTAAAGTCTCAAACCATTCCAGGAGTTGACTTTTGGATGTTGGAAAAGAGGAAACCTTGTATTTTCTCCCACTCCCATAAAAAAATAAGAATAGATAAGAGAGGGCAGTTACTCCTTGACCATTTGAGAAAGAATGAATGTGTGACTGTAAATGGAAGATTTACCCTAGATTCCCCCACTCATTACACTTATAAATCTTCAATGAGATATTCAGTTATTGATTACCTCATTGTTTCTTATTCATTGCTTTATCTTTTACCTGATTTGAAAATTGTAGATTATGTGCTCAGTGATCACAGACTACTAGTCTTCTCCTTAGAAGTAAGTATGCCACCAATAGGGTCATTGAAAATTGACAGCCCCCAACTCAAAATTTAATAAAAACTCTGGTAGATGCCAATGGGACCCTAGTAAGATCTTTATTTTTGAAGGGCTACTGGAGAAGGCTCTTAATGATCTTGACCTCTGGAAAGCCAATGTTTTCAACCTCTTTTTCCAATGTATGAAGCAGATTACAAAAAAATGCCTTTCAGGGGCATACTAAGTCTCCTTATAAACTGACATCTCTGCCCATCCTTTCGTTGAATAAAGAAGAAAATAGATTCATTAGAATGCAGTTTGCTCCTTTTTCTAAGGAAGGAGATAGATCCTTATCTCTTTTGAAAATGTAAAGAAGTCACTTAAAGACGAGTGTAAAAAAATTAATTTAGATCATAGATAGATAGACTTAAGAGCTTATGAGAAGCTTCTGGGAGATTATTGCAGATTGCTGTGGATCTAAAGTAAGGTCCTGCCTTTCAAATAGGAGAGGACAGCTGGGACGGCTTTATTTCAGTACTATATGCAGGGAGTATGAAAGTTAAACTGTGCATTGAAGAGCTTCCCACTGGCCCTGAGTTGGCTACAGCTAGCTATGGCTCCCCTTCTGTGCATGAGACTGAGTCCTCGATCCACGCAATGCAGACTTCTGGTGCAATGGGCCTAGATGAAGTGCTGATCTCAGTAATAGAAAAATGAAGCTAAACATTAGGCTATGTTATTATTTATGTTATTATCTCTGGTCTTCAGATTTTGTTATCTTTGACAGTGCCCCCTTTATGGACTCGAAGCATCTTTGTTCCATTATATAAAAAAAGGTAATCGTAGCTCTCCCTCTAACTAACACCAAATCGCCTTGTTAGATCTAGTGGGCAAAGTCTTTAGATGTCTGTTGGCCCAGCTTAATGCCTGCAAGAAGATAATATGATTATTCTGTTAGAAAAAACAGGCTTTAGGGAAAAAAAACATGGTACCTTAGATAACATTGCAGCCCTGCAACTCATTAATGAAAAATATGTGATCTTCAGAAGTTTCCAGAATATGCGGTATTTATTGACTTTTCCACGGATTTTGACCCTCCAACAGTGTAGAATATGTTTTCTAACCTCAGCATTCCTGGAACTTTTTTGCATGTAATTGCAGCCCTTAATTCCACAACCGGGTGTCTAATTTTGTTAGGGGGTGACCGGGGCTACCTGAGAAGGTACCCGACGAAACACTGGTGTGAAGCAGGGGTGTTTACTTGCACTATTGTTGTTCTCCTTTTATTCCAGTTTTCTTTCAAAATGAATAGGCTTTTCTCCAAGTATGCAGACAACATTCCAATTCTTGACCTAACCTCTAAAGATTTAAACAACAGATAAGCAGCATTGCAGAAGTATGCCGATGCACATTTCCTAAAAGTTAATTCCTCAGAAAGTAATGTTTTGTGCTTTCATTGGAAGAAAGGATGTAAACCTGCAAATTATTCATGGTATTTAGGCTCCCAAAACTAGAAATGGTTAAATCTTACACTTTCTTGATATGCAACACGTTGAATGATATAGATCATAGTTCCAATAATGTTAGTAAGCTGCAATCTCAGGCCAAGTGGTTGGGTGCATTGTAAAATACTGTGGATAGAAGACATTTTTCCCATCTACTCGCTGTGTATCAGGCTAAAATTCCATCCACCGTACTGTATGCAGTGGAACTAATCGATGTGGCAAGATGAGGATTTTTAAAGAAGACAAAAGGCTAAACATTCTGGGGATTAGCATACTGTAACACCTTAGCAGAGACTCTGAGGGTCATTCTGACCCTGGCGGCCGGTGGCCGCCAGGGCCACCGACCACGGGAGCACCGCCAACAGGCTGGCGGTGCTCCAATGAGCATTCTGACCGCGGCGGTTCAGCCGCGGTCAGAAGCGGAAAGTCAGCGGTCTCCCGCTGACTTTCCGCTGCTCATTGGAATCCTCCATGGCTGCGGAGCGCGCTCCGCAGCCATGAGGATTCTGACCCCCCCTACCGCCATCCAGTTCATGGCGGGAAAGCCGCCATGAACAGGATGGCGGTAGGGGGGGGTCGCGGGGCCCCTGGGGGCCCCTGCCGTGCCCATGCCAATGGCATGGGCACGGCAGGGGCCCCCGTAAGAGGGCCCCAAAATGTATTTCACTGTCTGCCTTGCAGACAGTGAAATACGCGACGGGTGCAGTAGCACCCGTCGCACCTTCCCACTCCGCCGGCTCGATTACGAGCCGGCATCCTCGTGGGAAGGTCGTTTTCCCCTGGGCTGGCGGGCGGTTTAACTGGAACCACCCGCCAGCCCAGGGGAAAACTCGTAATACCCGCCGCGGTCTTTTGACCGCGGCGCGGTAATTTGGAGGGCGGGATCCTGGCGGGCGGCCTCCGCCGCCCGCCAGGGTCATAATGAGGCCCTCTGTCTTTTGAGAAGTAAAGGTAACTCCCTAAAATATTTTATAAGTAAGGAGATTTTCAAAATTAAAAAAGAAAATTCTCTGCTTTTTTAGAAACTTCAAATTTACATTAGACCAAAGTTAAGTATCTTCCTTATCATTAACTCAACTAAAGATCTGTCTTAAATAAGCATCCCACGATCTAAGCGTCCGCTTAAACAGTAGTGCTTTTAGTAATAAAGAGCATTTCCAGGCATTAATGAATTCTATTACTATGAAAAGAGCTCAACATATGTGACATGGAATGTGCCCCATGGAGTTCAGAGGTTTCTGTACCCTTATGTGATTAAGTATTCTTCCATTAAATGTGTTAACTTCTAAATTGCATGGGTCATCAAATGTATGTAATCTTTGTCAATATGGTGTTCAGGACTTGAAGCATGTTTTATTTGTCTGCCCTTCTCTGCTGCCGCACTGTTGTAAGATGTTAACACCCCTCTGAAATTGTCAGTGTGAACACCTTCTGAGGCCCTGTAATTGATGTCCAACCCCCCCCACCCCCCCAAAATAAAATGCTCTATATGCAAATTGTTTACTTTGTAAGATGTTTTTAAACTTGTATTGAAATTCTCAATACGAATTACGTATTTATCATGTTGTACATATTTGTAACAAAGTGGGTAGGTGGCTTTAATGTTTTCTTATGGATTTTATTACGTTTGACTTTTCTGTATGCTTTTATTTTTATGTGGACCTCCTCTGAGTTCCAAATCATGAAATAAAAACTTCAAATGACTTGCTAACCACCTCCTCTTTCTCATAATAATTTCTAATACTGGGGTAAGGCACCGGGTTACCCGTGACACACACGTTAGTTATTTGGAATATATTTGGACAACATTAAGGCAGGCCCTCACACACCAGAGCCCTTCTTGTTTACTAAGCTATAACATTCTCAGATTACATGCTTTTACCTGTGCTACTAACAGCAAGCCTCCGAACAGTGTGCTCAAAGGTCTTGCATATGTTTCTTATAGCTACTTCAGTGGCCTCAGGATATTGCCCCTGCTGAGGATATTGTGAGGTACCTGAGAATGATAGAGATGCATGAGGATGATTCTTAATTTGCAAGCTTCTTCTCTGCATCTTGGAGAGTATCATTGTTTTCTAAAGTCTAGGGTTCACAATTATACACAGATTGTTATATCTTTAATGTTTATCACCATGTATCATAGCTTGAGGTAAGTAGCCTTTCCAGGGAGTGAGTTAGTCTTTCATCCTTGTCTGCTTTTTCTGGTGCTACAGGCCACATGTGTTTGAAAGTGGGTTCATTATCAACGTCCCATTTGTAGTCTTGGCGGTCGAGCATCAGCTTCCAGCCAAGTTTCACGGTTGTCATCTGCACCTCTTTTTTTAGCTTTTAGTTCAATAAGACGCCTGTATTACCAGTCGTCTTCCATTTTGGTGGCCAAGAATGGAGATTCAGTAGCTCCACTAGGTCATCCTTGTCTTGTCTATTGCCAGTGGTAACTGATGCTGATGGGAGTTCATGTCTGTTTAGTATATCTGCTATTTTAACTCCTGTATGGCAAAGGTGTGTAACTGTTTGTTTTTCTTCGTCTTAGTGACTAAGAGAAGAGCATTGCTTAGAGAACCTGTTGGTATCCTCTTAATGTTGGTTTGAGGTTTGCTGCTGTTGTTACAGAGAAAGAATGAGTTGTTATTTATGAACAGTGAGCTGTTATCCTTGGGTCCAGTAAGACTGGCAGGTGTAGTGCTTTCATGTAATTCATATTTATTATCTGTCTTTGAAATTTTTCTATGGTTCTAGACCATTGGACGTTGTTTGCTTTAATTTATTTTGTATCAGTTGTTTCTTACCTACTGTAATGACGTAAGAAAAAAGTCCAGCTCCAAGACTTGGTAAGTGTAAGAAGGGAGTTTATTTAAGGCACCTACCCATCAAGGATTAGGCATAACTGGGACTCCCAACCATCACTTTTTTCCTTTTTCTCCTTTTACATTCTACATTCTCTACTCTGTATTCTATGTTCTATCACAACTCTCAACAAGCATTGTACAATTACAGATTTCAACATATACCACACTTCTTCCCCCTTTAATAAAGCAACAAAAGCAATTAGAAATACAGGGAAAAAAGAACAAATATATAACTAAAAACATATTAATAACACTGAAGAAATTGTTTTTAACTAAACTGAATAATAGTAGCTTTGTATTTCACACTTTATGTACTTAAATAATTCTATCTTGTAAACTAACTAAAAATGTTTTTTTAACAAACCTTATCATGTAGTTAAAACATTTTTGAACATATTCTTTGAGATAATTTGGAGATTTACGATTGCAAAACCTCTATGTTCATGTAGTTTCATCTTTTTGAAGTATGGTATTACTGTTATGCCCTAAGTTCTCTTTTTTTGACTGTACATCATAATTTTTGTTTTCTTCATCAATATTTTCAATATTTCCTGACAGCACCACACAGCTTTTATTCCATACTCTACCATCCTCAGTTTTAACAGCATTATCAAAACAGTCCTATGTTGAATTTTGACCAACACATACTTCTCACAGGTGCTTTTATCTTTACCCAATCTCCTACTTTTACTGTATTACTTTTCACCAGCTTTGTGCAACCCTAACTCACGGTTTCTCCAATTTTCCACATCATTATTCTTTATTCCTTTGTCCCAGTCCATCCAATCAAGACATAAGATGGTATTGGCAGCTCTGCCTTTGAATAACTCAAAATGTGACTTCCCTGTAGGGGTGTGTGGTGTCATTTGATGCGCTATGATACACTTTTGTAGCTCATCTTTCCACTTTAAACTATTCTCTCTGGATAGTTGTATATTCTCCTTGATTATTTTGTTAAATCTCTCCAAAGCACCATTTGTCTGTGGATGATAAATGGAACATTGCTGATGTACAATACCAAAAAATCCTCCATTTTTTTAAATACAAATTGTAAACCATTGTCTGAGAGCAGCAGCACAGGAAAACCTTCTTTCAAAAATTTCAGTTAGGAAACAAATTATAGCATTTGTTGTTACCTCCTGAACACTTTTAACTTCCACCCACTGTGAATATAAATCTATCAATACAATAAGCTAAGACGTGCCTTGTTCCCCTCTTATAAGACCACCAATGTCAATTGCAACATCTTGTCATGGGTAATTTGGTAATCGATGACACACAAACGGAGTTTGCCGAGGTGTCAACACTTTATCACTATTCTTACAATCCAAAGAATCTCTTACTTCACGTTCAATACTTAGGTCCATCCCTGGCCACCAGAAATCTGTTCTTATTCTTTCTTTTGTTTTACAATTCCTAAATGCCCTTGATGAGATTCCATTATTATTATTATTTTTAAATTTGAAGGGGAAACTACCCTTGTACCTCTCAATAGTAGATCTCTATCTACTGATAACATATCTTTTATTGTGAGCCAAGTTTTTGTTAATCCTTTCCGTTTATCAGCATGAAACGGCTGCATGGCTCCTGTTAACTTACTATTGTTTCCTAACTCTTGCTTCAAAGTCTATTGGGTCAACATACCTAATGTTATTTCACATACATTCACACTTTCTTCTAAACAAACTTCTTTCACTTCTTTGAGTACATCGGCAGACACCAGCCTGGATAAACTATTGGCCTGTAAATAATTGACACCAGATGCATGCTACAGATCAAGTTCAAAATCCTGCAGTGGTATCACCCATCTTCTGATGTGTGATAAAATATAATCCAGCCCTTTCAATATGAAAATCTCCTTAATCCTCTTATGGCCAGTGCATACCTGAAACTTTGTGCCCAACACAAAATTTTGAAACTTATTTAATGGAAAGATGTCCAAAGTCAATCACGGAATAAATCAATTCTTCCCCACACAAACATCTCGATGCACACACAGTCAGCCTTTCCTTCCCATCTACACTTTGTTTCAAGATAGCAGCAAGTCCTTTGGAGCTCACATCTGTAACTATAAATGTTTCTTCTCCTGGAACATGTGCGTGCAAATTGAGCGGCTTTCTTAATTTATCTCTTAAATTATCAAACTCTTATTGACAATTTAAACTCCACAGAAACTCCTTATTCTTTAGTACTATACCTCTCAGATGTGCAGATTTCTGAGCCACATTGTTTTATGAATTTGCTGTAATACTTCACCATTCCCATAAAAGATACAATTTCTTCCTTTGAGTTCGGATTTGCCAAGCCAACAATCGTGTCCACTAACTCCTTTTTAGGTGATACCCCTTCACTTGAACTCAAATGTCCTAAGTAATTCACCTCATTCAGTAAAACTTTACCCTTCTTCTGTTTTAAAGATAAGCCTGCCTGAAGCAGTATCTGTAAAACTTGTCTGAGCCTATAATTTTGTTCAGCAATGTCATTACCACACACCAAGTCATCCTGATAACATTTCATACCCCTTATGCCTTTTATAATTGTTGTCATTGCCCTCTGGAAGACTGATGCCACAGACACCAGACCAAATGGCATGCATCTAAATTTAAATGCCCCCATTGGTGTAATGAACAAAGTAAGATCTTGAGATGATTCAGTCAACTCCACCTAATGATATGCTGATGAAGATCCAGCATCGTAAAATACTCTGCATCAGCAAGCGTTAATAGGATTTCATCAGTTTTTAGTAGAGGAAATTTATCAACAATAACCTCCTTGTTTAATGATCTTAAGTCAACGCAAAGTCTACTATCAGCATTGGTCTTGTTAGCTACAACTATTGGTGCTAACCATTCAGTTGTCCCCAGTGATGTTGGTATAGGTTGATCAATCAAATTATTCAGCCCTTGCTCTGTTTTGTCATGGAGTTCTACTGGAATATGCCTTACTTTAGCTGCTTCAGGTACACCCCTTCTTTTTACTCGTATTCGATGTCTGTACCCTTTCAAACATCCTAATCCTTTTCTAAATAAACGTGCAAACTCTGTTACAAAATCTCCAGTATTATATTGCATGTGTTGTATTTGTATTAGGATTTAATGTCTTCCCTAATAACCATTGGTGAGACCATCCAATTAAGTTATCTCCTTTTTTCGAGACATAATTCTTTCCAGGAATATATCTGTCTTTCGGTTCAATCAAAGCAATAAAATACTCACACATACTAATAGGTTGGCCACCTTATCCACCTGGACTTACATCCATTGCTTGTAACTTGTTTATTACCATCAAAAAATTCCCTGAAGTATCATTTCAAATTATTTTAATGTGAACAAGAATCAAACTCATATTTATATCTACACCATCTATTTTTACAATACCACAGGGATGCTCCTTCTCAGAGTCATTGATTTGAAATACTGCTTCATGAGTAGTTGTTTTAACCTCTTTATCTTGGTTATTTTTTAGCTTTGACTTGCAACATTTGCTAAAAGCTCCTTTTTTCCCCACTGCTATGACATATCACATTCAAAGCTGGGCAGTTGTTTGCATTAGCTTTATGACCGCGTCAACCACAGCAATAGCATTCTCCCGCAAATTTCATCCGATCTTCCTTTACCCCAATTTTTTTCACTTCACAGACAACCTCTTCCATCTTTTATGATGGTAGCGAATCTGATATTTTATTCTTTTCTATCTTTAATTCTGAAGCACATTTCAACATATCTTCAACCTTTTTTGCAACTAAAATAACCTCCTCCAAAGGTGGCTTATCCTTAAGCCAAAGTTCTTCCTTGATTTTGTTACTTCTGCAGCATAGCACCATTTGGTCCCTTAGTCTTCGCTCAGCTGACCCCCAAATTTGTATGTTGCTGCCAATTTTTTAAGTGCAGTTACATATTTTTCTATAAATGTATCCTTGCCCTTCTATCTTAAACCAAAGTGGTATTTTTCTAGAATAGTACTAATGCATGGCAAGTAGTTGCGATCAAGCTTCAATACACATCTTTAATATTCATTTAAATACCTTTGTCCGTCGTCACCCAGTTCTGGTAAGGTTCTTCTTGTCCTTCCCCACCAAGGCAATGTATCAAAAGTGCACATTTATAATCTGCTCTCAACCTAGTTCCACACATCTTCACATAATGTCCAAATATTTTTTTCCATTTGCTCCATCTTACAGTCGGTTTACCTGGACTGCTTGAACAGAAAGATGGTGGTATTATATTCTGCATTGTTCACAACTAGATACTCCTTATATATGTATTTACAATAAAACCAACAATGTATAACTATTTGCAAAACGGTACTCTATATGTTCAGGTCAAAAGAGCTAAGATTCTCCTGGAGCAGAACAGGAATTATGGGTAACTAAGTATTGCTTCTTCCACCTGATTTCTCCTTGTTTTTTTTAATGTTGGTGGCAATGGATCAGGGTTGATTCCCGTTCAGATTCTGTAACCGCATAAAGTGACTAATGGGTAGGTTATGGAAGGTACTATGATATGTATCCTGCCAAAAATGCTTCCCAATAAATATAAATACTTCAACCTAAATAGACACCTAACCTTTGACATTTGTAAAACGCTACTAAACCACTCTTCTAAACCATTAACATATCAACCAAGAAATGCAAGCTTAAATGTTCTGGTGTGCCGGTCACCCTAATGCTTAGAAAAGTAGAGAAAGTACAGTCTTTAATGCAATGGGTGCCTGCCACCATGCTCCTTGAAATAGTATGTGAAATTCAGGCTTAAGTGTTATGGTGTGTCTGTCACCATAATGCGTGAAATAACATTTCACTTTTAAAAATTATCTCTTTACCAAGTGCGCTGCAATTAAGTTTGTCTATCATTGTAACAGACAATTTACAGCATACTCGTATCTTCTGTTCCTCAACCTCCAACTGAAAATGGCTGCACGCACACATTTTTTGCGTGCTTTTCTGAGGAGATCTCTCTTGCGATCTAATATTGCATACAGTGCAGCCCAGGGCTTCAAAATGGTGGCATGCTTTTTGTTTTATGTGGTTTCCTGAGGAAATCTCCCTTGTCTTTCCACTGCTTGCTACGTCATTGGATTGCTCCTTTGTTCATCACGGTCGTACTGCTTGGATCGCCCAGAGTTTAGGCCCGCTCCAGATCACAGCACACAGCTCGTCTTGAATCACAGACCACATATATTGCCAATCGTCTACACCGACATCACTATACAGTATCCACTCCAGACTTCTCTACCCCACACCTTCTTTTGCAAAAACAGTGCCAGTACTAAATCACCATCAACGTTAAAGCTCATCAAGGTTTCCTGATATTGAGGTGCCTTCGCTTCCCTTCAAAATGTCCCTCGCTCATTGCCAGTGTAACAAGGTAACGAAAAGATTAAACTCCAGGACTTGGTAAGAGTAAGAAGAGAGTTTATTTAAGGCACCTCACCCATAAGGATTAGGCACAACTGACACTTCCAACTCACTTATTTCCCTTTCCTCCTTCTACGTTCTCTATTCTATCTCTATATTCTACATTCTTTCACAACTCTCAACAAGTGTTGTACAATTAGAGATTTCAGCATATACCACACCTACCTTAATTCAGTCAAAAGACAAATTGAAGACCCGAACTGTGACTATTAAATGTGCTACTTGCAGTGAGTTATTTCTTGTAATGGTCTGTTCGCTAGTGACCTTTGTACATATTGTATGATGAGTCCAGTAATACTTTTCATAGGATTATCATTAGGAAAAGCAGGCCTTGTTGTAGATGGGTTGTGTTCTTCCCAATACCTTTTTAACAATAAGTTAAGGCTTCTGCAAATACTTAGGCGGTCATTACAGCCCTGGCGGTCGGTGTTAAAGCGGCGGTAAAAAAAAAAATGGAATCACGACCGTGGCGGAAACCGCAAACATATACAGCCACATTAACACTCCAACCGCCACGTGGTACAAACAAACACCGCGGCGGTAACTGCCAACAGACAGGCGGAAGACAAGGTTCCGCCCACTGTATTACAACTGTCCAATCCGCCACCTTTTCCGGGGCGGATTCACCGCAAACAAAAACACGGTGGAAACAGGACTTGGAAGGGAAAACGCTCACCTCTACACACCCCACGAGGAACCAGGACGCCATGTAACCCGAGCTCCAGATACTCCCATCCTTTGTCTTCCTGCTCCTCTACCAGGATCATCAAAGACGGCGGCGAAGACCACGGTGAGTACTGCACCTACGACACAGGGGAGGGGGAAGGGAAAAAAGAGTGACACACACACGCAACACCCCCACCCCCACCCTCACCCATTACAACACACACACAAGTACATGTTGATACATTACATTTACAACCCACAACCCCCCCTGGAAGAATGCAAGGACAAAAGGAAACAAGTTGAACATTTGTAATCTATTAAAATGCAGTACTGAAAAATATATATATATTTACACTATAAACAAATATATACACCAAGAATACAAGTCCAAGGTATTCCACCATTAAAGTCCGTGGACCACTGGACCCAAAATGCATGGGCGAGGCCCACACTCGATACCTGATCAAAACGGAGAGAACACTGCTGGGGCATCAGATAGAAATACAACAGGCACCTCAGGGGGAAGGGAAGGGGGGGGCACCTCAGCCGGATGAGTGCACGACACCAGATCCACGAGGGGGCTCCATGCCCATTGATATATCCTGGGGAGTGCAAAGCCACAGTCTCACAAGTCTTTACAGTGGGTGGTTTGCCCACTGCTGTATCCTGGGGAGGGCAAAGCCACAGTCTCACAAGTCTTTACAGTGGGTGGTTTGCCCACTGCTGTATCCTGGGGAGTGCAAAGCCACAGTCTCACAAGTGGATAACAGTCTCCACTGGTTCTGGAGGGGGCTTGGTGCCCAGAGTGCTTCATCCTGCCAAAGACTGAGGTAGTGGATGCCTTTCTCCACTGGTTCTGGAGGGGGCTTGGTGCCCAGAGTGCTTCATCCTGCCGAGGACTGAGGTAGTGGATGTGAATCTCCACTGGTTCTGGAGGTGGCTTTGTGCCCAGAGTGCTTCATCCTGCCAAGGACTGAGGTAGTGGATGTGAATCTCCACTGGTTCTGGAGGGGGCTTTGTGCTCAGAGTGTTTCATCCTGCCAAGGACTGAGGTAGTGGATGTGAATCTATACTGGTTCTGGAGGGGGGCTTTGTGGCCAGAGTGCTTCATCCTGCCAAGGACTGAGGTAGTGGATGTGAATCTCCACTGGTTCTGGTGGGGGCTTTGTGCCCAGAGTGATTCATCCTGCCAAGGACTGAGGTAGTGGATGCCTTTCTCCACTGGTTCTGGAGGGGGCTTTGTGCCCAGAGTGCTTCATCCTGCCAAGGACTGAGGTAGTGGATGCCTTTCTCCGTTGGTTCTGGAGGGGGCTTTGTGCCCAGAGTGCTTCATCATGCCAAGGACTGAGGTAGTGGATGTGAATCTCCACTGGTTCTGGAGTGGGGCTTGGTGCCCAGAGTGCTTCATCCTGCTCGTGGCGGCCTCAGTAGCGTTGGAGGTTTTGGCGCTCATTGGCCTGCGGTGCTGGTGACGGTGGTGTCCTGTTCAGCGGTGCTTGTGGCGGCGGTGTCCTTGGCAGCGGTGCATGTGGCGGCGATGTCCTGTTCAGCGGTGCTTGTGGCGGCGGTGTCCTGTTTAGCGGGGCTTGTGGCGGTGGTGTCCTTGCCCGCGGTGCTTGTGGCGCTGGTGTCCTTGCCCGCGGTGCTTGTGGCGCTGGTGTCCGTGGCAGCAGTGCTTGTGGCGCCGGTGTCCTTGGCAGCGGTGCTGGTGGCGCCGGTGTCCTGTTCAGCGTTGCTGGTGGCGGCAGTGTCCTGTTCAGCGGTGCTGGTGGCGGCGGTGTCCTGTTCAGCGGTGCTTGTGGCGGCGGTGTCCTTCCCAGCGGTGCTTGTGGCGCGGTGTCCTGTTCAGCGGTGCTTGTGGCAGCGGTGTCCTAGGCAGCAATGCTTGTGGCGGCGGTGTCCTTGGCAGCGGTGGTTGTGGGGGCAGTGTCCTGTTCAGCGGTGCTGGTGGTGGTGTCCTGTTCAGCGGTGCTGGTGGCGGTCTGGTCCTCCGTGCAGGTTTTCGGTGACTTGCCTGTTTTTCTGTGCCCCTTTCCCACCTTGGATGGTGGCACAGCTGTCTTCCCATTCCCAACTGTACTCCTGGGAGAGGCTTTGGTGGTAGATGTTTTGCCTCTCTCCCGCTGGGCAGTGGCCAAATTTTTGTGCTTTTGAGGTGGGGACTGTCCGTGGTCTGGCTCCTTGCCACACTGGCTGCCCTGCTGCTTGGCGCACTCCAGAAGCCCGTTACTACTGGCACCACTGTTCCCGCAGATGTTGTGGCTGAGGTGGTGGGTTGGGACCTGGAAAGGTTGGCCCTAGGGGACTGAAAGGGTGGGGGAGGTGAGGGGAAGAGGTCAAGGTTGGACAAGAAAAGTTTTTGGGACACACTGGGACGGGTAGATGGAGGGGGTTTTGAAGTGGAGGAAGAGGTAGTGGTTGTAGGAGGTGTACGTTTGCTGACTTTGGGTGAAGGTGCATGGGCTGGAGGCTGTCGTGAGGTGGATGGCTGTTGGGTGGGTGTGTGGCTGCGTTTGTGTACCTTGGGAGGTGGGCTCACAGACACACTGGAGGAGAGGACACAGGGGATGTGTGAATGGTAGTGGGGGTGGTGAGTGCAAGTGACCGGGGTGTGGTGGTGGGTGTGCTGGTGATGGAGGTATGCAGGTGTGAGTGGAGACGAGTCTGGGAGGGAGACGAGGAGGAGGGGGACACAGTGAAGGCAGTAGATGTTGGTATTTCTGCATGTGTATGATGCTTGCGTGAGTGCCTGTGGGATGTGTGGTGCTTATGTTTGCCTGAGCTTCCCTTGTATGTTGAGGTGTGTGCATGCTGGTCTGATGGTGTGCTTGGGATAGGCTGAGGTACAGGTTTTTGGGTCTGGGTGGAGGAAGTTGGAGGGGGGAGGCTGGACACAGGGACAATGGCTGCCATCAGTGCTGAGGCCAGAGTCTGAAAAGCTCGCTGTTGGGTTGCCTGACCAGAATGAATGCCCTCCATTTATGCATTCGTCTGTTGCAACTGCCTCTCTACACCCTGGATGGCATTCAAAATGGTAGACTGCCCAACAGTGAGGGACCTGAGGAGGTCAATGGCCTCCTCACTGAGGGAAGCAGGGCTGACAGGGGCAGGGGCTGAGGTGCCTGGGGTGAAGGAGATACCCACCCTCCTGGGTGAGCAGGCACGTGGCACACGCTGAGGGGCTGCTGGGAGGGCGGTGCTGGTGGGGGGGTGGGGTGGCTATACCTGCAGATGCGGGGGGTACAGAGGGGCCCTCCACGGCAAGGGAGCTCCCATCAGAGGAGGAGTCTGTGCCACTGGTTTCAGCTCCTGTCCCCACCATGGAGCTCCCCTCGCCCTCCGTCCCACTGGTGACTTCTGACTCCGTTGTGTCGCCCTCCAGGGCCATGTGGGATGCAGCTCCCTCCTGCTCCGGTGCCACTGCTCCTCTGCCTGATGATGCTAATGCACACAAGAACAGGAAGACCACAAAAAGGGGTGGGGAAGACAGAAGTAAGACATGTTGAGTGCATGCAATACCGCTACCGTTGGGGGACACTACAGACACAGAATCCCCCTGTACTACGCCGTGCACTTTGAGTTCCCTAATTAATCACAGGGACATGGGGTACAAGGCCTATGCCCGATTGCTGCACACATGGAAGTCACAGGAGCCTGACTTGGTGTAGTTGGCTCTGAACACAGGTTGGGTGGGGTGCCACATGGCCTGCCTTAAGAAGGGACCTTGGCTACTAAACTCGCCCTGGCCTAGGGGAACCCACAGCCGACCTCCCCCACCCAGACACCTACAATGCGCGCTGAATCAGCAGAATGAGAGTGTACTCACCCCCTTGTGGCTGCTGTGATGCCCTCAAGCACCCATCCAACACCGGAAACGCCGCCGCCAGGATCCGGAACATCAGGGGGGTCATGGTGCGACGGGCACCCTTCCCACGTTGGGAGGCCATCCCCAGCTGAGCCTCCGCCGTCTTCTTGCTCCAGCGCCGAATGTCCTCCCATCTTTTACAGCAGCGGGTGCTCCGTCTGGGGTGGACCCCCAGGGTCCGGACTTCCTTGGCGATGGCACGCCAAATATCCTTCTTCTGGTGGGCGCTGACCTACATGAATAGTACAGGGGAAAAGGAGAAGATATAACCGTCCGCACCGTCACAGTCATTGGCCCGCATCCGTACTCTTGCCATGAGGCACTTGCACTCACCGTTATTTCATGCACACCTCATTCTCCCCCCCACCAACTTTCATCCATACCACTCCACACAGGCATTGCCCATTCGGCATGCTCACAGTGTACTTACCTGTTTGTCTGGAGGACTGTAGAGTAGCGTGTACTGGGGGAGGACCCCATCCACTAGTTTCTCCAACTCCTCCATGCTGAAGGCAGGGGCCCTTTCCCCAGACACATGAGCCATTGTCTCTTCCAGACTGAGGTCACAGCAGCACTTGCAGTGTAGGTCGTCTCCTGTCGAAGATCAGGTATCAAGCGAGTAAACAGACAGAAAATGGCTGTGACGTCCGCGGCGGTGCGTACCGTCACCGCCGGCATACATCGTCATTGGCTTCTGGGACCCATAGGGTCCAATGTTAACCAATGCAGGATTACGCCACGGTCTTCGACCGCCTACCGCGACGGTGTACAACGCCAGCGCAGTTACCTCATATCCCCTTGTCCCACCTTACAGGTCAGGCAGCCGCCATTTCAGGGGGCCACATGGCATTAATTTTGACTGCGTCACACATATCTAAGCCTTGCATAAACACTAATACAGGCATATATAGATTTTCTAAAAATTATGGAATAAAGTTGTGTTTACGTACCTCAGTGTTGGTTGACTCTCTGCTTGTTGTTCTCCTCCATAGAGCATTTCCACTGGGGCAGGTGAGGAGATGGCGGCATCCTCCGGTGTACAGACCGTTGGTGGACCTGTCGACAATGGAGGAGCGACATTAATTGTCACATACAGACTTGATCGTACCACAATCCTGAAACTGTGTGCCCAGTTGGAGCCAGACCTGATGTCCGCTATCCGCCATCCCACAGGAATCCCCCCTCTAGTGCAGGTCCTGTCAGTACTCCATTTCCTGGCAAGTGGGTCTTTTCAAACAACAGTGTCCATTGCATCAGGGATGTCCCAGCCTATGTTCTCCAACGTGTTGTCCAGAGTGTTATCTGCCCTGCTGAAACACATGCGCAGCTACATCGTGTTCCCTCAGGTGGAGGATTTGCCTACAGTGAAAGGTGACTTCTATGCCCTGGGACATATCCCCAACATCATAGGTGCCAATGATGGGACACATGTGGCCTTGGTCCCCCAACCCCCCGCAGGAGTGAACAGGTGTACAGAAGAGTTACCATTCTATGAATGTGCAGATGGTGTGTTTGGCCGACCAGTACATCTCCCATGTGAATACCAAGTTTCCTGGCTCAGTGCATGACGCTTACATTTTGAGGAATAGCAGCATCCCTTATGTGATGGGCCAACTCCAGAGGCACAGTGTGTCGCTATTAGGTGAGGACAGGGACCCAGTACAGTGTGACTAGGTGTCTGGATATGTCCCTAAGAGTTAGTGTGTGTCTAACAGTTGTCCCTCGACATTTGCAGGTGACTCTGGTTACCCCAACCTGTCAAGGCTACTGACCCCAGTGAGGAATCCCAGGACAAGGGCAGAGGGACGCTACAATGAGGCACATGGGAGAACTAGGAGGATTATAGAAAAGACCTTCGGCCTCCTGAAGGCCAGGTTCAGGTGCCTCCATATGACAGGTGGTTCCCTATTCTACTCACCAAAGAAGGTGTGCCAGATCATCGTGGCCTGCTGTATGCTTCACAACTTGGCTTTGCGATGACAGGTGCTTTTTCTGCAGGAGGATGGTCCAGATGGAGGTGTTGTGGCAGCGGTGGAGCCTGTGGACAGTGAAGACGAGGAAGCAGAAGAAGAGGACATAGACAACAGGAACACAGTGATTCATCAACACTTCCAGTGAGACACAGGTAAGAAGACAACACTGCCTGCTACATCTGATTTCATTCTTCTACCTCTCATCTGTCTGTCACTTTCACCCAGTGTATGGACCGTGATTTGTCACTTTCCCTTTCAGTTTCACAGATGTGGGTCCCACTGTGTGACATCTGCTTTGTTTCCGCATGGACTAGAGCTGTGTGACATAGGTATGTTGACAATACATTGGATATAGCATTTTTCCACAGTTATTGCAAATACACATTTTCGAAAGCACAGACTGACTCTAGATTGTTTTGTGATTTAAGGGTGTTTATTTAAGTGCAAAATAGTGGAGGGGGTTGTAAATTGGTCAGGGGTGATGGTGGAGGAATGTCCATGGCAGAGTCCAGTCTATTAGTCTCACAGGTGCATTGTCCAAAGGGGCATAGGAAGTGGAGCTAGGGCATTTTAAGTAAGGACAGGGTGACAAAGTGGGACAGAAGAATGACATTCAGGGTGGTCTCATTTCTTGGCGGGGGTCTTGGCATTGTTCTCTGTCTTTGTCCTGGATCTCAGGGACCGTTTGCGGGGTGGTTCTCCATCTGCAGGGGGTGGGGTGCTGGTGTCGTGATCCTGTGGCAGTGCCTCCTTCCACTAGCGCCGGCAGAGGTGGTGGGCAGTTCATCATCCAGGCTAGTGTCAGGGGCACCTGGTGCCACAGTGTCCCTCCTGGTGTTGACGAGTTCCTTCAGCACCCCTACAATGGTGCCCAGGGTGATATTTTTGGGTTTGAGTTCCTCCCTGAAGCCCAAATACTGTTCCTCCTGCAGCCGTTGGGTCTCCTGAAACTTGGCCAGTACCGTTGCCATCATCTCCTGGGAATGGTGGTAGGTTCCCATGATGTTGGAGAGGGCCTCGTGGACAGTGGATTCCCTGGGCCTGTCCTCCCTCTGTCGCACAGCAGCACTCCCAGTTCCCCTGTGTTCCTGGGCCTCTGTCCCCTGAACCGTGTGCCCACTACCACTGCCCCCAGGTCCCTGGTGTTGTTGGGGTGGTGGGTTAGCCTGGGTTCCCTGTAGTGGTGGACACACTGCTGCTTGACGTGTCCTTGGGACAGAGGTATGGGCCCGCTGGGTTGGTGCTGTGCTGGTGTTTCCAGAAGGGGGAAGCTCTGTAGTGGCCTGTGTCTGTGTGATGGGAACCGACTGTCCCGAGGTCCCAGATGGGCCGGGCTGGTCATCTAGATCCAGTTGGACAGAGCTGCTGTCATCACTGTGGGCCTCTTCTGTGGGTGGAGTGGACATGTCTGGACCCTCCTGTCCGGTGACGTTGGGTAGGGGTCCTGCAGGGGTGTAAAGGCATGATTATTGCATCTGTATGTGCCATGGTGTGCAATGGGTGGGTGACCCTGTACACCAGTGCTTGCATTCTTGTGTGGGACCTTCTGTGATAATGGTTTAGGGGGGTGTATGGGTATGTGCAGTGGCCATGCATTGGTGATGGGTGTCCATGCTTTGGTGTTGCATGCAAGGCTTGGGTTTGGGATGTGTGGTTTGTGATAGTGGGACATGTGTGAGGAGTTGGAGTGATGGGGGTGAGGGTGGGGGTATGTGATAGCATGCGGGTAGAGTGGGGGATGAAGTTGTTAAGATTTGACTTACCATAGTCCATTCCTCCAGCTACTGCTGCTAGGCCCTCAGGATGCAGTATAGCCAAGACCTGCTCCTCCCATGTTGTTAGTTCTGGGGAGGAGGTGGGGGTCCGCCGCCAGTCCTCTGAACTGCAATCTGGTGACTAGAGACCACGAAACGCACCTTCCCCCGTAGGTCGTTCCACCTCTTCCTGATGTCATCCCGTGTTCTTGGGTGCTGTCCCACTGCATTGACCTTGTCCACAATTCTGCGCCATAGCTCCATCTTCCTAGCTATGGTGGTGTGCTGCACCTGTGATCCGAATAGCTGTGGCTCTACCCGGATGATTTCCTCCACCATGACCCTGAGCTCCTCCTCATAAAACCTGGGGTGTCTTTGCGGTGCCATGGGGTGGTGTGGGTGATGTGTGGGGTGGTGTGTGTTGTGATTTGTGGGGTGATATTTAGGGGTGTGTTGTGTGAGGTGCGTGGATGTTGTGTGAGTGATGGTGTTGAGTGCCTGTGGATGCTAGTGTTGTTTCTGGTGGTGTCTCTCTCTGGCCTTCTGTCGCAATTGTGGTCGTAGGGACTTGTGGGTGATGTGGGTGTGTGTTTTATATTGTATTGAGTGTGTGGGAGTGGTGTGGGTATGTGTATCAGGTGTGTGTATTTCGAATTGTCTAATATGGATGTGTTTTGTAAGAGTGTGTGTATTTTGAGCGCAGCGGTGTGTACCGCCAATGGAATACCGCGGTTGAAAGACCGCCGCGTGGATTCTTGGGTCGTGATAGTGTGGGCATATTCCTGTTGCCATGACGGTGGAGGTTTTGTTATCGCCAGTTTATCACTAACCATTGGTGTGGTGGACTTGTGTGGGTGCCTACATTGTGGCGGATTCCGAGCTGTGGGTCATAATAGCTGTGGCGGAATTCCGCGGCCGCGGCGGTGTGTTGGCGGTCTTCTGCACGGCGGTAAGCGGATTTTACCGCCAATGTTGTAATGACCCCCTTAGTGAGCTACACAAACTTTGACAAGGGTTCCTGAACAATTACGAACATCTGCTTTGAGTTTTTACTCGTTCAAGGGCATTTATTCTTCTATTGATGTTAGCTTGGTGTTTAGCCATTTCTTGTAGAATGTTCAACTGGATATCCAGTTTTGATGACTGACAAGTTAAAGTCCAGGCTATGGCATCTAAAATCCTGCATAAGAATGGCTAAGCAATTAAAATGGTTGTGCTGGGGATGTCTCAGGTCTTGTATGTGGCCGTCCTAATGTTCTGCATGCTTTCTAGGTCAGTTTTGTTAGTATTGGAGGGCATTAGTGACCCAGGCATCGACCACGATTCACAAAAGACCAAGGTGGTCATTATGAGTTTGGCGGTCCTGGGACTGCCAGACTCGCCATGGAGGTCGGACCGCCGCGCAAGGAGCGGTCCGACCTCCAAATAATGACTGTGGTGAGATGCCACGTCCAACCGCCAGGTTGCCGCCAGTCAACAGCCTGGCAGTCTCAGCAGTCGCAATCCCCCAGGGCAGCGTTGCAAGCAGCGCTGCCCTGGGGATTATGAGTCCCCTTTCTGCCAGCCATCGCCATGCAAAGGCTGGCGGAAAGGGGATGCGCTTGGCATGGGCAGTGCTGGGGCCCCATGTACAGCCCCGTTGCACTTTTCACTACCCGAATTACAGGCAGTGAAAAGCGCAATGGGTGTTGTCGCACCTGACACACCGTCACTTTGCTGCTGGCTCAATTATGAGCCAGCATCAGTGTTAAGGCCCTGTTCCCCTGCCGGGCCGGAGCAGAACGCCTAATAAGGCCTGTGGGCGGAAGACCAGCGTAGCGGTCTTCTGTGCGAATGAGTTTGGTGGGCAGCCTCCCCCGCCCACCAAACTCATAATGAGGGCCTAAGTCTTCTTCTGTTACAGTTGAAGGAGCAGTTAGAACAAATAGCCTGATTGTTCTTTTCAGTCCCATTCAGAATAATGGGCAACAGGGTACATGTTCACTGCTGCATGCTGCATAAGCATCACTTGCGTTTGTTCTTAAATTTAGATCTTCTATTGAAGTTTGATCACAAGAAGTGGAGGGAGATTCAATAATAGTGCTTGGGATGTTAAGGATATTTACCAGGCACAAGCGCATATGGGGCAATACGCAATAGGTGCACTTCCACCATTCCTGTGAGTCCGCAATGCAATGTTATCTTCTCATTCTTCTCCTTTGATTTCATTTTGGTCGACATTTATATTGCAAGTTGGACTGTCCGCTGGCTCAGTGCTGGGTTGGCCATGTAGCTGTTTTGTACAGCATTTATATTTACACTGTGGGCTTGAGGCTTGAAGTAGGTTGTGATCTTGTGCAAACAGGGACCTTGCAGCTTGTTTATGTGGCATACATTGAGAGTCTGGCTGCTTAAGATTGGGAGCAAGAGATTGCCGAATGTTGGTTGCATTGGATATGCTGGGTCTAGTTCGAGATGAAATCTGTATTCCAGATGCCCCTTCACCTGATATGCCAATATATGTGTTAATAAAACCTTTTCAATCAATAAGGGGTGGTATGCAAAAATTAGTTGTCAGAATTTTGATTGCAAGGTTACATTCTCCCTCACATTTTGGAACTGGTGAACCTCATGCTCACTTGCGGGTCGTGAGGAGTAAACAGCATGCAAATTTTTGTTTACGTAATTTTGTGATTAGCTCCCATCTTTTATTCGAGCAGGTTAATTAGTCTCTTTATAATTTGAAGACAGAGAGCTAGACAACAGAATTTTAACATCAGCAGTTGATACTGTGGGGCAGCTCTGTGACTGCACCTATGGGTAAATGAGAGGTTCTGATACTGACATGGTCAATAGCTGGAATGCTGGGATGTGAAAAAGTCATTGTGGTCTTCGATTCTGCATAAACTAGACACAAAAGGTGGAATAAATTAGTTATAGATGCATGGATGGGAAGCTAAGTACTTGACAAGCACAGAGTGTGAATGAGTTTATGAAGGGTTGTAAAGACTCAAGAGTCTAACTACTTATTACAAGCTGCACTGAGTGCTGCCTTCCCCGTTACACTCCACCACACCCTGCTGTTACAGTGTCCATGTTTCAATGTTGCCCATGCTACTCACAACCACACTCTGCTACAGTGCCTACCTTTCACAGACTTCACATGTATTTTTATGTGCCTTTCTTGTGCACAGTCCTTTGTCATCTGTCAGCTTCATACTTTTACGATTGCCCACACTCCAGGAATGAACTTGTAGATTGGTCTATTTGTTTTCCCCTGTAGGCGGAGCATGGTTCTTCAAAAGTCTCCAGGATATTGAGGCAAGAAAGGCAGTAGCAGAGCCATGACCTGCCCACAACAGGACCACATAACCACAGCAGATGCAATAGCAGATAGACAAGTTGATGAATCTGCAGCTATAAGAACAGAGTACCAGTGGCCAGCAAGGCAGTATGAGCATAAACCACGCACTGATGCCACAGGAGCAAAAGGAGGGACACTAGTATGCTTCAGCAACTTTCACTGTTCTGTCTTACCCTTATGTACTGCAGCCAAGGGTGTGTCTAGAGCTGGGGTGCAACTAGATTAGGGGTTTTACAGCAGGTCAGCCCATAGAGGGCGAAGCTAACACTTCAGACAGTGTGCCGAGCTATAAGGGTTACTACATGGCATGGAGGCAATTTCCAGGCAGTGACTGTACAACTTTCAGACAAAGGTTCAAAATTCAGGACAAAAGGTCAATCTCGTCATCTATGGAGAAGACCATACCCCACTCCTTTACCAGTTCACTTTATTTTAGATTGCACTATTTATTCACAGTGCATTTCTTTGTGATCGCCTATTTTAAATTCAGGCGCTGCATTATGTCCTTCTTCATTGGTAAATTGGTGCCCTACCAGAATCTATCATCTTGGAGAGTAATTGACTGTGAAATATTTATTGCTTCTGAATATTTTAAAACCCATGGAAAAAAGCTTTGGAAACATTGAGGTAAGTGCTTTTTCACCTTTGACTAGTTAGGAGAAGTTGAAAAAATAACTGTGGGTTCCTCTCATCATTCTTAGTTGTCAGTACTAAAAGCAACCCCTAACTTTTTAAAGTTTTTTGTGAATTGCATATTTACCCCAAAATTGGCCTAGGTACGAGATGCCCGCACTTTCATGCCTGGGTGCTGTGAGAAAAAAAAAAGAAAAGTATTGATTTCTTGATTTATTTGTGTTTTTTATGTAGGCTGCCTAGTGGCACTGAATACAGAGCATTATTATGTTTCTCTGCGTGATGGAAAAGCAGCAGAACAACATGTATTTTTGGTGCTTGTCCACCCTCCTAAGACATGATGTAAATAATGTAACATGCATGCTTAATTTGAACCGATAGGTACCGGTGCTTGGCACTTAATTTTCAACACCTACCCTTATTACAGTCTGTCACATGGTGGAGCTGTTAGTTTAATTTAGAGATGAGCACAACAACAGTTGTTTTTTAATTCAAAATACATTAAAAATGACTAATACCTGCCGTCAAAGCCATTCTTATAGTAGTAAGGGCCTGGAATAGTCAGAATTGTCACTTCTGTAGGAGTGTGATGGCTAACAGTTGTATTAGTTGTGTCCTTGGCAGCCCTGGCAAGGGCAGTGGGTGGCACAAGCTACAGTGAACTCCTGATGAGGGCCCTGTCACTAATGTTTTGTTTTTTAAACAAATTAAGCACTAACCTTCCTCTACTCTTCCTTCACCTCTCTTTTACTGGAGTTGCTTCATGGAGTGGGGAGAGTGAGGAAGGCTGGTCTGTATCAGTATTTTCTTTGAGTTACCAGAAAACGACCATCTGTAGTGAGCGCTAAAATATTTTTTTACTTTGTTTACTACTTCCCGCTTTCACCCATCCCTCTAGACTCCTCTTGACCTGAAAACTAACATGAAAACCGGCATGGGGTGGTAAGATGTAGAGTTGGACGAGGCAACAAATAAACGGAAAGCCGAGCCAGAGCCTATCTATGGGTCAGCTCTGGCTCTAAGAGCCTGTGCATTAGCTGAGCCCTGAACACATTTGGCATGTTAATCCTGGACAGTGATATTTTAGAATATAATAAGGTGTCTTCAGAATGCAAATGTGTTTTAGAAGAAACTCATGACAATGCTGTTAAGTGAACCAAGAGATAAGTCAGTTGTCATCTGTTCCCCATTGTGTCCTGGATTTTTCTTATAGATGGAGAAGCATTAGAGAGGGAGCAACATTAAAGTTTATTACATCAAGCACAAGAGGTCTTTTTACAGTGCACATTCTTAACTCACATATTTGGAAGTGCTCTAATATGTGGTAATGAACAAAAAGGAGCCTCAGTGAAATTACTTGTTTTTTTTAGTCAAGCAGGGAAGTTGTGATTGATCTTTGATATTCCAGTTTCTCTCTGTACAATTCAGCCATTAGATGGGTAACTCTTTCTGACATCAAAGATTAATGCTTTGTTCTTACGTCTTTGAAGATGAGATGAGTGTGTGTTTTGCAGGCAGAGTCCACATTTTATTTTTGGCAGCTTACATAGCGCAGACGTTGCCAAAGACTTGAGGGTGATTAACAGTAGACAGAAACTACATTGCACTGTTTTTTTGGCACACGAACATTTGATGGGATTCACAGGATGCTGAGCCAAGATCCGGATTCAAACCTGACTCCCTCTGTTACATCTGGAGCAGCTGTAGCCACTAGGCCACATCACTTCCTGTTAAAGCTCAGCTCATTTTGGACCTGAGATTCCAAGAGGACCTCGAACTGAGACAGAGTCAGGCATCTGACTTTAGCCTGGCTCGAGCTTTCATTAGCTCATACCCCTTTAGTCAGGTATCTCGTCAGCTGCAGGGGCTGTGAGAGCAGACACTGAATGAACGTGATGCACTACTAAGTTTGAAAGTAAAAAACACAATTTTGCTTTCTGTTCCTCTGCAAAAATGTATGGACTGTTTTTTCTTTAAATAGCTCTTTATTGGTTTACAGATTTATACAGCATGCCATCTTTTTTCAATAGCATGACATTTTGTATTACAGTAGTTGTGCTAATATTAAATCAGTAACTTTATGCATTGTACAATGCGTAAAAAGATGGAGCTGAGTAACTTGAAAAGGAAAAACAGAAAGGAGGAAACTACTTGAAGAGAAACCGTTAGATTTACTATCTTTTGTTCGACGTTCATCGAAAAACTGTTTTATTGTAGTAATCTAAGCAAGTTACAGATGTGTAGGCATATTAGCAGTGATCTGTATGATGTGTCACCTTCAAATCGGCCACCCCTCTATTAGTGAGACTCCCCATCATACCCCATGGTTACCCTAACGTTCATTAGAATTTATACCATTTCTTTGCAATCCAAGCCATTGGTGCTTCATAACGGCGATCAGGGATTGCAAATAGCTTTAATACGTGGCCTTAGCTTCTCAAGGGGGTATTATGTCAGATTTGGCTACTATCGCAAGGAGTGTGGCACTTCAATCCTTGGTTATTGTCCCCAACCGCCTCTATTTCAGGACCCTGTAGCTGTCCATTTCTGCAGTTCCCCAAGCTGCCTACAGGAGCCCCTGAGCTTTCCACTGCATGACTATAGTTCTTTTAGCCGTCAGCAATGCCAAGCTAATGAACATAGACACAACTATGACTTTTGTAGGTCTAGAGAACTCCCCAGCAGGCAGATTGCCACATTCAGACAAAAGGCCCGTCCTTTGAGTTCAGATATTACATCAAGAGACTTTGCCTAGTGTTGTTGTGTCCCTGTATAATGCCACCCTATTTTAAAAAACAAATCTGCACTAGAGCAGCGCACCTGGGCCACGCTGATATACCCCTGGGGAATATGTTGGCAATATGTGATCAAATATATTGAATTTGTCTGAACCTTTTTCTGTCATAAACCGTGATTCAGAGATATTTTGTAAAATGCTTTTGTTTCATCCTCCGTTATTGGCCCTTTTTGACAAGAAGATGGTTCAGTGTTTACTCTCACCTTGAAGCTGTAATCTCTGTGTACAAAGGAGCATAGCTTTGCCATCCTATGCTGTTTGAGAAGCAAATTTCTACTACTAGCTACTAGCTACTTTCTTCCATCGAAAGATCACCGACCTACACGACAGCTTCGGACCCCAAACCCCGCCACCCACCACTGAGCCGACAGCCCCAGCCGCTACCCTCAACGCCTGGACCCCCATCAGCTCCGAAGAGACCAGAATCACCATGAACACCATCCACTCCGGCTCCCACTCTGACCCGTGCCCCCACTAACTTGTGCTACTCGTCGTAAAGTGCTTCAGTTCCTTCTGAAAGATAGTAAGTGCTCTGTAAGTGCAATTACAATACAATGTAGTGATATTTCAGTGGAATCAACTGGACAGGCAGAGCTGAAAACAGTGTTTTTTAGAAGGACAGCCTAGTACTGGAGCAAAGTATCACCGATGACACTGCTTCTTCTGCTAACTTTATGTATGTTTAAAAAAGAGGCACAAGTACCACCTTTACGGGCTGCAGATAACATGAAGTATTTTCATTCACTAAGTAGTGAGATACATTGTGTATCTTGATTATTTACAAAAGCTTGTAATTATAAGTTCGATGGCATGTGTAGCTGCAGATACACATGCTGTGCACATCCCGCCATCTGGTGTTGGGCTCGGAGTGTTACAAGTTGTTTTTCTTCGAAGAAGTCTTTTCGAGTCACGAGACCGAGGGACTCCTCCCATTTCGACTCCATTGCGCATGGGCGTCGACTCCATCTTAGATTGTTTTTTTCCCGCCATCGGGTTCGGACGTGTTCCTTTTCGCTCCGTGTTTCGGGTCGGAAAGTTAGTTAGAATCTCGGAAAAAAACGTCGGTATTGTTTGCGTTCGGTATCGGGTTAGTTAGAACAAATCGACACCGAATTTTGAAGAGCTCCAGTGGCCCTTCGGGTTTTTTTTCGATCCCCCGTCGGGGCCTGGTCGGCCCGGCCACGTGTGACTTCAAGGCTGATGGAACGGACCCCATTCCGCTTCTGCCCAAAATGCCATCACAAGTATCCGTATACGGATCACCATCTGGTCTGTAACTTGTGCTTGTCGCCCGAGCACAAGGAGGATACTTGTGAAGCCTGTCGAGCGTTTCGGTCGAGGAAGACGCTGAGAGACCGAAGAGCCAGGAGACTACAAATGGCGTCCACGCCGACAGGTCAAGATCGTTTCGAGGAGGAAGAAGAAGCTTTCTCCGTCCACGAGTCGGATTCTGAAGAACTCGACGCCGAAGAAACACCCAAAACCGTGAGTAAGACGTCGAAAATCAAGACTCACGAGAAGTCCACAAAAGCCTAGGGGACGCCACCGCCAACAGGCCATGGCTTAACCCAAAAACTAGGTGACCGATCCAAGGCACCGAAAAAGGGCATGCTGGTGTCGAAGTCATCCGACTCCGGTCGAGATACCGCCACACAGCAACCTCGGAGCTGAGACAGCGGCTCCGAGAAACTTCGGCACAGAGACAGCGGCACCAAAGAATTTCAGCACCGAGACACCACGCCGAAAACAAAGAAGGTTTCTTCGGAGCCTAAAAAGACTTCCGAAAAGGTTTCGGTTCCGAAACATCCAGCCTCGGAGCCGAAAACTAGTTCCTATACAGAGGAACAAGGATTAACCTCCCAATTACATAGATTTGGAGAGGAGCTTCAAGCTGTAGAGCCTGACTACACGCAAAGAAGGCTTCATATTCATGAGGACACAGGGAAGATAACCACTCTTCCCCCAATCAAAATAAAAAGGAAACTTGCCTTTCAACAAAAGGACAAGCAACCACAGGCAAAGGTGGCAAGGAAAACAACCCCACCACCGTCTCCACCACCATCAATACATGCATCCCCAGCAACAACTCCACCACTGATGCACTCACCAGCTCATACTACAATGAGTCAGGATGATCCCGATGCATGGGACCTTTACGATGCTCCAGTGTCTGACAACAGCCCAGACTCCTATCCTACAAAACCGTCACCACCTGAGGACAGTACATCCTACACACAGGTGGTCGCAAGGGCAGCCGAATTTCACAACGTCACCTTACATTCTGAACCAATTGAGGATGACTTTCTGTTTAACACCCTATCCTCCACCCATAGCCAGTACCAAAGCCTTCCCATGCTTCCAGGAATGCTAAGACATTCAAAACAAATATTTCAGGATCCAGTTAAAGGCAGAGCCATAACTCCAAGGGTGGAGAAAAAGTACAAGCCACCGCCAACAGATCCAATCTATATTACAACACAACTAACACCAGACTCAGTAGTTGTCGGGGCAGCTCGTAAGAGAGCCAACTCTCATACCTCAGGAGATGCACCACCTCCAGACAAGGAGAGCCGCAAATTTGATGCTGCGGGAAAAAGGGTTGCAGCACAAGCAGCAAATCAATGGCGTATTGCCAATTCACAAGCACTTTTGGCAAGATACAACAGAGCTCATTGGGATGAAATGCAACATTTCATCGAACACTTACCCGAGGAGTTCCAAAAAAGAGCGCAACAGGTGGTGGAAGAAGGACAAAGTATCTCAAATAATCAGATACGGTCTTCCATGGATGCAGCAAATACAGCTGCAAGGACAATAAACACTGCAATCACGATACGAAGGCACGCATGGCTGCGCACTTCAGTGTTCAAGCCGGAAATCCAACAAGCTGTGCTCAATATGCCATTTAATGAACAGCAATTGTTTGGGCCGGAGGTGGACACTGCCATTGAGAAACTCAAAAAAGACACTGATACAGCCAAAGCCATGGGCGCACTCTACTCCCCGCAGAGCAGAGGCACATTTCGAAAAACACCTTTTAGGGGAGGGTTTTGAGGTCAACCCACAGAAACCACAACCTCACAAACAAGGCCTACTTACTAGGGTCAATATCAGAGGGGAGGTTTTCGAGGGCAATATAGAGGGGGCCAATTCCCAAGAAATCGAGGAAAATTCCAAGGCCCCAAAACTCCTCAAAATAAACAGTGACTCACAAGTCACACAACCCCATCACATAACACCTGTGGGGGGAAGACTAAGCCAATTTTACAAACTTTGGGAGGAAATAACAACAGACACTTGGGTCTTAGCAATTATCCAGCATGGTTATTGCATAGAATTTCTCCAATTCCCTCCAAACGTCCCACCGAAAACACACAATATGTCAAAACAACATATAGATCTTCTAGGACTAGAAGTTCAAGCATTGCTACAAAAGGACGCAATAGAATTAGTACCAAATCTACAAAAAAACACAGGAGTTTACTCACTGTACTTTCTAATACCCAAAAAGGACAAAACTCTGAGACCAATACTAGATCTCAGAACACTAAATACCTACATCAAATCAGACCACTTTCACATGGTCACATTACAAGACGTAATCCCACTGCTCAAACAGCAAGACTACATGACAACACTAGACCTAAAAGATGCGTATTTCCATATACCAATACATCCTTCACACAGGAAATACCTAAGGTTCGTATTCCAAGGAATACATTACCAATTCAAAGTGTTGCCATTCGGAATAACAACTGCACCAAGAGTTTTTACAAAATGCCTGGCAGTAGTAGCTGCACATATCAGAAGGCAGCAAATACATGTGTTCCCGTACTTAGACGACTGGTTAATCAAAACCAACACGCTAAGACAGGGTTCACAGCACACAAAATATGTCATACAGACCCTTCAAAAGCTAGGTTTCTCCATCAACTACGCGAAGTCATACCGACGGATGCTTCCATGACAGGGTGGGGAGCACACCTCAATCAACACAGCATCCAAGGACAATGGGACATACATCAGAGGCAGTTTCACATAAATCACTTAGAACTGTTAGCAGTATTTCTGGCGCTGAAAGCTTTTCAACCCATAATAACCCAAAAATACATTCTTGTCAAAATAGACAACATGACAACAAGGTATTATCTAAACAAACAAGGAGGGACACACTCGACACAGTTGTGCCTCCTAACACAAAAAATATGGCATTGGGCGATTCACAACCACATTCGCCTAATAGCACAATTTATTCCAGGGATTCAGAACCAGTTAGCAGACAATCTCTCTCGAGATCACCAACAAACCCACAAATGGGAAATTCACCCCCAAATACTGAACATTTACTTCCAAATTTGGGGAACACCACAAATAGATCTATTTGCAACGAAGGAAAACTCAAAATGCCAAAACTTCGCATCCAGGTACCCACAACATCAGTCTCAGGGCAATGCGCTATGGATGAACTGGTCAGGGATATTTGCTTACGCTTTTCCCCCTCTCCCACTCCTTCCATATCTAGTAAACAAGTTGAGTCAAAACAAACTCAAACTCATACTAATAGCACCAACATGGGCAAGGCAACCTTGGTACACAACACTACTAGACCTGTCAGTAGTACCTCATGTCAAACTACCAAACAGACCAGATCTGTTAACACAACACAAACAACAGATCAGGCATCCAAATCCAGCATCGCTGAATCTAGCAATTTGGCTCCTGAAATCCTAGAATTCGGACACTTAGACCTCACACAAGAATGTACGGAGGTCCCAAAACAGGCTAGAAAGCCTACCACTAGACACTGCTATGCAAATAAATGGAAAAGATTTGTCTATTACTGCCATAATAATCAAATTCAACCCTTACACGCATCTACAAAAGATATAGTAGGATACTTACTACATTTGCAAAAAGCAAAACTAGCTTTCTCTTCCATAAAAATACATCTGGCTGCAATTTCAGCTTACCTGCAAATTACGCACTCAACTTCATTATTTAGGATACCAGTCATAAAAGCGTTTATGGAAGGCCTAAAGAGAATTATACCACCAAGAACGCCACCAGTTCCTTCATGGAACCTCAACATTGTCTTAACACGACTCATGGGCCCATCTTTTGAGCCCATGCACTCTTGTGAAATGCAATACTTAACGTGGAAAGTTGCATTTTTAATTGCCATCACATCTCTAAGAAGAGTGAGTGAAATTCAAGCGTTTACCATTCAAGAACCATTTATTCAAATACACAAAAAAAAAGTTGTTCTACGAACAAATCCCAAATTTTTACCAAAAGTAATCTCACCGTTCCACTTGAATCAAACGGTAGAATTACCAGTGTTCTTCCCACAGCCAGATTCTGTAGCTGAAAGAGCACTACATACATTAGACATCAAAAGAGCACTAATGTACTACATTGACAGAAAAAAACTAATTCGAAAGACAAAACAACTATTTATCGCCTTTCAAAAACCTCATACAGGAAATCCAATTTCAAAACATGGCATTGCTAGATGGATAGTTAGGTCCATTCAAACCTGCTATCTTAAAGCTAAAAGAGAACTGCCTATTACACCAAAGGCACACTCAACCAGAAAGAAAGGTGCTACCATGGCCTTTCTAGGAAATATTCCAATGAACGAAATATGTAAGGCAGCAACATGGTCTACGCCTCATACATTTACCAAGCACTACTGTGTAGATGTGCTAACTGCACAACAAGCAACAGTAGGTCAAGCTGTACTAAGAACATTATTTCAAACTACTTCAACTCCTACAGGCTGAACCACCGCTTTTGGAGAGATAACTGCTTACTAGTCTATGCACAGCATGTGTATCTGCAGCTACACATGCCATCGAACGGAAAATGTCACTTACCCAGTGTACATCTGTTCGTGGCATTAGTCGCTGCAGATTCACATGCGCCCACCCGCCTCCCCGGGAGCCTGTAGCCGTTTATAAGTAGATCTTAAATATTTGTACATTTGTAAATAGATTACTTGAAACTTTATTATGTACATACGCATTCACTCCATTGCATGGGCACTATTACTAGCATACACAACTCCTACCTCACCCTCTGCGGGGAAAACAATCTAAGATGGAGTCGACGCCCATGCGCAATGGAGTCGAAATGGTAGGAGTCCCTCGGTCTCGTGACTCGAAAAGACTTCTTCGAAGAAAAACAACTTGTAACACTCCGAGCCCAACACCAGATGGCGGGATGTGCACAGCATGTGAATCTGCAGCGACTAATGCCACGAACAGATGTACACTGGGTAAGTGACATTTTCCTTGTCAGTTGTAGCAATACTATCTACCAGCCAACCATCATTTTCAAAATGGAACCAGCTATCACATCTACCCAGTCCATCGTGCTTTTCTAAAAACAAAAAACAAAAAAAAAAATATGTGCAAACCTGATGTGTCATCTCCACAGTCCAGCATCAATCGCAAGATATAAGTTTACATAGCTATTGAAGAGCTCGACCAGTAATACTGGTCTTAATCTGTTTTAAGGATAAAAGCAGTCAGTCAGCCAAGAGTCGCTGCTTCGTCATAGAGCTCTTCCTCACACCGACAACCACAGGGGACAAAAATCTAATTTGGGGTCTACCAGGAGGTACTTTTAGCAGTTTTAAGCTAATCTTTCCCCCTTTGCCTATTTCACCTAATTAGACTTAGACACTTAATCCGCTTATCATATAGATGTTCTTCCAGCTTTTTACACCTCAAGAGCTCCCCTCCACCAAGGTTGTAGCCTCCACTGACACCTCAATATGGTGTTGGTGTGAGGAGTAGCCCTATGGTGTTGTGATTAGGGGAGCCTAAACTGTTTTTTTTCTTCCTCCAGAGTCCCTTTTTTATATGAACATAAAGTAAAATAAAGGCAGTAATGGCAACATAAAAGCACTTCCTGTTTGTGTCTGATAGCCAAAGACAATTATAGTGGTGCTAAGCTAGTCAATAAGCTTGTATCTCTAAGTATTAATTCAACCAAAAAGAGTTCACTCAATTTTGAATTTTAATTGTTTAAAAAAGAGTCCTCCTTGGTGTAATTTTGTGTTTCCATTCAGTTGAGTCCAAAAAGGTAACAGTTCATAGTCAGATTTAGTAGTAACAGCCACATGTAATAGTTCTTTGCAATGGCAACCAACACGTGTTTCATCACGCAGTGACTTTTTCAAGGCTGCAAAGAAATGTATATGTTTGCTTGTTGATAAACACAATTGGTAAATCCAAAAGGACATAGTAAAGTCAAACGACACTACAATAATGGAACATGAATAGTATCTCTTTCAGCCATAGCGGTTTAGGAAAAGGCACCAAGTTGTGATCTAGTCGAATGAGACCCCATGTAGTTCCAGAGGAGTCATATTAGTACTAACACATATTAGAAAAGTGAGCATGCATCAGTATGCGTGTGTAGGTTAAAAACACACCCAAGATATGTGGTTAAAGAGTCCCTTGACCAATGTAGATGAGAAGAAAAAATTAGTCACTGAATATGATTTCAATCAGTGAGCCTACCAGAGAGATCAGAATCAAGTTGTCATAAAGGGCTGGTCACTCAAATGAAAACAGTTCAAAGATGAGCATATACCTGAAAATTAGTGTGTACGGAGAGACGGAAAGTAAGCAATATGTATATAAATTGTTCACCACTTTGATGAATTATGGATGCAACCGTTTATGGAGGGATATTAAACGTTACCTGCATGTTATAAAATACGGAAGGCCAATCAGTATACTATCACCACTTTCAAATGTTATCCAGGTGTTCCAAGTCTTAATTAGTATGTAGTGGTTGTCAAAATTGAAGGGCCATGATAAGTCCTATAAAAAAAAACTGAAAACAAAAAGAGGGGGAAATTGCGTAAATACATAAGTCCAAAGACAATAATGTGGGATTTAGTGTATAGGGAAGTAATCATATCCTGCAAAGCTGTAATGCTTGCGCAATTGTGTGATAAGCTATGAAACATAAGTGGCTCGTGTTGATTACAAAAAACGTATTGGAACGTAAAAAGTACCTACTCTTGCAGGTTTACAGAACAAAAGTGCTATCTATGTTACGGTGTGAATGATTAGTCCAGTAATTGTACTGTAGAAGTTAAGTACAATGTAGCCATATCATACAAAGCTGTAATGCTGTTTGCAATTGTGCAATAAACTATAAAAAATATGTGGCTCGAATCAGTTACAAAAACTGAAGTGAGACGTAAAAGGTATCTATTTTTTTTATATGACTTAATTAAATGTCACTAAAACAGGTACTACAAAAATGCAGCAAAAGAAGCAATAGTGTGCCACAAAATGTCCCCTTTTGTGCTGCAAAATTTACCAATCCATGTCACAGTATCCCGGGGTGTCTCTGAAAACATGTGGGACATAAAAGGAGCACATAGAACAATTTGAACAATCCCTCACATACTCCATGATCATTATTCGATGGACGTGCTAAACAGAGCACCACCATGTGTTGCACAGTGCACTAGTACTCGCTGTATACGGTACCCCCACTAATGGCATCTGGATCTGGGACCATTTTAACACATGACCCATTGCTTGGTCTCTGCAGTGGATGCTGGTCAAGCACACTTGGTAAACATGGCCCAGGCCAGCCTCCATTAAACACTAAAGGAGTTGCTGATTTTTTTTGGCGGCTCTCGTTGTGTACGCAGGACAGCCCTCCTACATGGCAACATTGGAAAGTACACAAGAGAGCACAAATTCCAAAGAGGGTTGAGGTGACTGAAAGTATGACATTTGACCTGTGGGTACAAAATCACTGCATCAGAGTCTGATTCTTGCTACTCCTGATTACAGTACACATGGGAACCCTGAACTAGGGAGAAAACCTTGGGGTGTGGACAAAGTGGGAGTGTAGCAGATGTAGTGCTTGCACAAGGTAGCAGCCAGGTTCACTTGCATCTATGTGTTCACTTAAGTATGCAGTGGTTAGTACAGCAGTGTGGTTGAAGTACTGTCATTCTTGTAGGGAGCACTGGACTGGAAATACATTTTAGTGGAGCTTTTGTGTTGATTGCTGAGTTTGAGCATCCCAAACTACCTCCCTGAGAACCTTGTGAATGCTCGACCTCACAAGAGAAAACCTTGGGGTGTGGACAAAGTAGGAGTGTGGCAGATGTAGTGCTTGCACAAGGTAGCAGCCAGGTTCACTTGCATCTATGTGTTCACTTAAGTATGCAGTGGTTAGTACAGCAGTGTGGTTGAAGTACTGTCATTCTTGTAGGGAGCACTGGACTGGAAACACATTTTAGTGGAGCTTTTGTGTTGATTGCTGAGTTTGAGCATCCCAAACTACCACCCTGAGAACCTTGTGAATGCTCGACCTCACAAGTCTGAGCGTCAAGTACAAAAGAGTAGTACTTGATCCTGTTTACAGAGACGTTTTTTCGATGGACCACAGGATATCAGTGGAAACTGTAACAGCAGGATCAGGCAGGAGGAATTGCTTTCGTTGTAATCTTGTATGAAGTTTTTCAAAAACTGTCAGAGGCAGTCTCCATGCCTAAATCAGGTCTTAAACTCATCTTGTTTACTTCTAGTAACTGGTTCTCTACAAGGTGCTTAGAAAGCCTGTGAGTCAGATCTTCTCACCAATTTTAGACACTGCTGGTAATAGAAAAATGAGCCTATAGTGAGTTTATGCCCTCACATTCAATTTTGTTTTCGTTAAAAGGGATTTGATGACCACTTCCTTCCCCCCAATAGGGACATTAACAGATGAAAACAGGTGTTAAGGATAAACGTAATAGTAGATGTAACGATTTTAGAGTACTGACTGGACATACATCATCAGGGGAGCCTAACTTTAGGGAGGTAAGCAAGGAGAAATCCTACTTCTTTTCCTAAATCATTGGGAGAGCTGCAAGAGGAGTGACAAAAAAAGGTAAAAAGCTTGTAATTATTGTGCATTAGACAGGACTAAACTGGAAACTGGGCAACACAAATCATATAGATTGTCTCATAGAAGACAAAGGCCAAATTGACACAAGCAATTTAGGAGGGGGCAAACTGCTGATTGATGAGATTGGAGGGTGCTCCGAATAGAGCCCTTGTGGGGTTGGAGGCCTGAAAAATATTATTTGAAATAAAAGCGGTCTTAATAATAGTAAGAGACAAGTTGTAGCCCTATTTCTTTTCCACTGACTTCAAACAAATATGTCTAAACTACCTCCATACTGGCCTGCCCTTTAAAGAAAGATGGTTTGCTGTTTACCATATCACTTTCTGAGTTTTATTTAGCGCAATATACTGCATTTTCAAGGCTCAAGGAGCAAAGACAGAGGCAAAAACTAAGGCCTTATTTACGAGTTTGGCAGAGCGGGAGTCACACCATAATTCTGAGGAGCTTCTGCCCTGTCAAACTCGCCATTCCCCTGCTCTGTTTAAAGTTGGCACACTGGCCATGTTTACATCATCCACTGACTCTGATGGTATAAAAATCTGACCTGGCATCGCATCTGTCAAGGGGCTGCTGAGTTACAGTGATGGCCCTTCCATGCTATAGTGGGCAGCTTTATTCTTTTCCCCTGCCCAAGGTAGAGTGAATACAGGCATGGAACACGTAGAATGCTCCCTGAATGCAGGGCAAAAGCTCTCTGTGTGTCAAGCCATCTGTGTTTGTTATTTGTGTCAGGCTAGTGTGGCTGGCTTTTTGCATCACATATATGCACATACACCCCTACACCCCCCCCCCACACACACACACACACACACACACACACACACAACACCGCACCCCTGTTTTATGGTCAGATCGAGGCTAGAGGTGGAGATGGAGCGTGTGAGGGTGGGTGTAGAGAAATGGCAATTTTATGGGTGTGGTCGAAGAATAATATATTGCAAGCTATGTACTTGTATGAATATCATCGTGATAGATGCACAAAGACAGATTTGGAGACTAAGGCCATGTTACAAAGTTATGAATAATGTGGGTGATAATTGGTGCACACAGTAGTCATCGCTAGCCTGATGTAGGGTCACATAATTAGCTTCTTCTCAGTTCCCCATCTCAGGGTGAAGCGTAACATGTGGAATCGGAGTTTACCATACAAATTACTGCATGTTTTGCATTTATATTTCATCATTTTATCCTGCTAAATTTCCTCATGATTTTTCTGGTGAAATATGTCAAGAGAAAGTTGCCGTGTGGTAATTTCTGCACAACCCAGAATTCCGATCTGTGCATACAACCATTTGTGCATGTTTTGAAATTTAAAACACCACTTTGAATCAGGGTGTAAATAAATTCTGTACAGAAGGCAGAGATAGGTTATGTCAATAGGGATTTGCCTTGCTCCGCATTACCATTATTATGGCTTCGCAGTGATGTAGGCTTCAAGTGTGTTTTGTTGTATTGTAGTTGTATTTATAGAGCACTTCATACTCCTAATGAGGTTCTAAAGCACATTTGCAGGGTAGTATGGTACCCTGTGGAATACCATAGATGGAGCTGTGCATTTTTGCTCTGCTAACTCAATGGAGAGTTTTTATATATATATATATATATATATATATATATATATATATATATATATATATATATAATAATGCATCAGGACATGAGTTTTGCTTTTAAAATGTTTTGTGGCTATGGCTCTTCATTAATTTAAAGGTAAAATGAGCAAGATATAGGCTGCATAAGCATTCAGTTCTAAAACTCTAGCAGTTGAAGTCAAAATGAAGTCTTGTTCCTGAATTTATTCCTGTGGCAGATCATCACCGCGGTCAGAGTCTCCAGGTAAGTTCAAAAAGAAGCATAGGAAATCGAAGAGGGAATCAGCCTCTTCCTGCCACTTTCGAACTCCAGAAAAAACAAGAGTGTATCAACGTACCTCTCAACCCCACTCTGTATCTCAGTCACGGCCAATTCTCAGTTTAGTGCTGATCCACCCAGAATTTTCAGGGTCCTCAATGACTTCACAGCAAGTGGATGCCTCTAGGGAGGTCAAGCTGCTCACTTTCGGCCTCTAGCGTGCCTTTTGAACACACGGATGTGGTGGGGCCTGCAGTTTGCTTCAGCTAGCATGTCCGCCCCTGCATTTTGTGTACCTCCTCTAAACCACATCGGCTCTGCACCCACTTCAATTCAGGCTTAATCAGCTACGCCGGACTCCTTAGCATCAACACCAATGCCAGCGCCGGTGGAAGATTTATAGTTCATTGTGCTTTCTGAGCAGAATCCAGCACAACTGCAACTGTGGTAATGCTAAGTTGTTTCTGGAGGGCAGCCAGCATGTAGTCCCTCTGAATCTGATACTTTGCTTTTATCACGCTGCAGGGCCCAGACATTGCATAATCTTTTCGGCACTGATTGAGACAATGACAATTCTGATGAAAGTGATGATTTTGTCCTCCAGTATGATCAAGAAAATTATTATGAATAATTCCAAGATGCCAGTGGGCTGGATACTTCTCTAGATGCGTGCCTTTTTTTAACCTCCTGGCCCTGCCACTTAGGAAAATGCCTCCTTCGTCGCTATTATGCGAAGAGGACCTGAGGTGCTCAACCTACAACTTCCCTCTATGGAGGTGAACCCTAGTGTTTTGATAGAGATGCTCCATTCTGGTCAAGCACCGACAGAACCTCTTTTACCTTTTAATGAAGCCCTCCCATCTTGGGCAGGTGGGCGAAAGCATGTTCAGGACGACCAGTGAATAGTCAGGTCGCTCTGGACAATTGCCCAGCACCAGATGATCCTGCTTTTCTTACACAACATCATAAGCCAAAGAGTTTGGTGGGTCAGGCATGCATTGGTGAGGTGAATCCCAACTCATTCCCTGCCACCCACCTAAAATTGTGAGATTAAAAGAATAGATACTTTAGGCAAATATATTTTTTCTTCTGTAAGCCTTTCTCTGAATTCAGTGAACGCCAGCTCCCTTCTAGTCCGCTACACCCATGCCCCATGGGATACAGTGGCTTAAATATTGGCTGCAGTTTAGTATGACTTTAAGGTGTCCCTCAACCAAGCTACCCAGTATGATTGCAACACAGCAATATTTGTAGTCAGATCTGTTTTGGACATAACCAGCTGTTTGGGTCAAGTAATGGGTGCGAGTATAGCACTTTGGCACTATGCCTGGATGGCATCTATGATGGCTATGCTGTTTTTTTGGCTCTTGCCTTTTTGGTAACAAGCCACCTCTCGACCTGGAGCAGTTTAAGGAAAATTGATATTGGGTCTTTCTGCACCCCCAGACAATTCCAACAACTTCATCCCGTTTGTGGCTATGGCAGTGGGTCACTGTACTCGCTCAACAGGCCTTTGTTAGAATTTGGGTCTCTAGTTGTCAGTGGTTTGCAGAGTGTCCAAGTAGGGGCCATCATTCTAGACAAGGTAAAGGAGCCATATAGCTAAGATAGCCCCTGCTCACCCCCTTGATAGCTTGGGACGAGCAGTCAGGCTTATATCAGAGGCCATGTGCATAGTATTTGTACACGTACACACACACTCACTCTCTCTCTCTCTCTCTCTCTCTCTCTCTCTCTCTCTCTCTCTCTCTCTCTCTCTCTCTCTCTCTCTCTCTCTCTCTCTCTCTCTCTCTCTCTCTCTCTCTCTCTCTCTCTCTCTCTCTCTCTCTCTCTCTCTTCCCCCCTCCCTTTCCCCCCCCCCCCTCTTCCCCCCTTCCCCCCCCCCTTTGGAAGCAGGATGTAGAAGGCCAATCCAGTCCTTTCACTACCAGAACAGAAGCAGCAGGCCAGCAAAGCAAGGCAACAGGTAGAGTGGCAGTCCCTTCCCAGCATTCTTTACCCCATCTAATCGCTTTAAGGAAGAAAACAGACTGCATTGTTTGGACCACAAAAAGGCACTCATCTTTTATATTGATCGCACCAAGCAGTACCAGGTAAACAGTCAGCTCTTAGTGAGTTTCTGCTGTAAAAAGAAAGGCAAGGCAGTGTGATGGATTGTTCTCTGCATATAGACCTGCTACACATTGGCAAAGAAGCAGCCAGTAAAGGGCTTATGAGCACATTCCACCAGCATTAAAACTGCTACCAATGCACTGGCACTTGGAGTACTTGTCATGAACATTTATCAGGAGGTGGGCTTCTGTACATGCGTTCATGAAACACAACTGCCTTGACAGTCAGGTCATTTGTGAGGGGGCATTTTGCCTGCTCATCCGTTCAGGACTCTCATCTGAGCCAGTTCGCAGACCCTAGATTGGGGGAGTTACTGCTTTGGTATCTACTCACAAGGTGAGGAATCTGTGGCTAAAAGTGTCATGAGAATGACAAGTTATGATCTTTCTGGTATCTTAAGTGCAGATTCCTCACCGGCTCTCCTGCCCCACAATTTATGAACTAGACCCCTTTTCCATCTTTAAAGATCTTAAAATTCAGAGATTAGCACATTGGGTCATGCCAATCTGTTTGTAGGCTATGCTTCTGAGGGTGCAGAAAGCCTAAGAAAGCAACTGATGTCAGTCCACATGGGTGGCTGCACTCGTCACTTCTGGGGCAGAACGATGTTGGCGTGGAGCCACATGACACCACCTACTAGTGCACAGGAGTATTGCTTTAAAGTTTACAGATCCAGTCTGACTCCTAGAGAATATTCACAAGCTAGAAAAATGCTGTAGTTATTTTTCAGCAGAAAGATTGTTACAAAGGTAAGTACCTTGGTATTTTCTGCAGTCTTGTCCTCGTACATCATGCTCTGTTGGTGTCAATGTGTAGAGTGTGATCTTGTCACATTAGATGTGTGTGCTAAGGGAGGCCAATGCAGTGAGGACCAAGAAAAATCTGGTGAGGATTCTGAAATGTTTCAGTGAAAATGTAGGAAGAGTTCAGCACATCCATAGGATTGTAGGAGGATGGTGTTCTTTGCTATAGAGAGCTAGTGCATGGGTCAAAGTGTTTCAGTACAGCCATAAGCATTTCATAGACCTCATTTGTTCCTCACGGCAAGTGGACATTGAAGCAATTATGGTTATCCAGCCTCAAAATCAAAAACGTCTCTCATTAAAATCTCAAGATCATACTGTTCTAACAAATGCTTACAGAAAAAAGCACTGGGAAAGCCAGTGGTTCGTTCTGGCTTGTATTTTGAGTACTGACTAAAACATTAAGAAAAATCATGCTGTCTCCAGTGCATCTCTGAGGCAAATAATTTAGGGCCTGATTACGACCTTGATGGAGGGGATTACTCCTCCACAAATGTGGTGGATATCCTGCCTGCCGTATTACAGGTTCCATTATATCCATTTGTGACAGAGTAATTGATCCCCCCCCAGCCGTAATCAGGCTGTTACGATGTGATGATTTAGCTTGCTTTTGACATGTAAAATAGTTCCACATACATTGCTTGGCAAGCATTTATTAGGAGGCGGAAAAGTACAACAAACAAGCAGTAGCAGGAGATGAGAGCAACATTCCCATTTGGGTGGAACCAAGGGCTACTTTGTTTATATTTTAAAGCATTGGTAACAATAGACTTTGCAGGCAGCTGTGCTGTCAAGCCACACCTAAAAAACAACAAATAAAAACTGACTAGGTAGTATTATCAGTATTAGATTTTGGATGCAAAGGAGGGGTGGGTGAGTTCCTAGTCCTCCTCCCAAACGAAGTGATGTGCCCAGGGTGACTTTGTTAAGGGTAAGAAAGCACTTTGTGTTGATGATCTTCACAACCTCCCTACGTTGCTAGCTGACCTCGTCGGGTGCTGGTCACTCATGCTTGGTAAGAGTGTTTTTTCATAGGTATGTGTTTTTAAAGAAGCTCACTGAAGACTGCATTTTTACTTCAGGGCATTTGTAAGAGAGACCCACAGCAGATGGTGGAGACATTCAAAGGCATTCTGGAGAGGGAAAAAGCAGCTGTTATCGAACAGGTAAATAAACTACAATTCCTGACATTCACTTGATTGGAACTTATAAAGATCAGAATTTACACAAAAAAATATATGTTAGGAAATATTCACGTTGTAACAATGTATAAAAAGTGTATGTTTTGAAAATGTGATTTGTTTTGCAATAATGCATGTATGAGCTGATCAACACAGCATCGTTTTCAGGAGCACATTCTCAAAATAATTAGGCCTTCATTATGAGTGATCATGGGTCTCTGTAATTCTGGGGCAGGGAAATAAGTGGCATTTGGGATTTTCAGGGAATAGCAAGTGGGATTCTGTGTTTCTGTGCCAATTTCCACATATTTTCCCCTGTGTTTCACTCAGAAATATTATCTCTGTTTGTGGAAATCCAAAGCGTGCAATTCTGATGTGACTGATAATCTAGCCCATCGGAATTTACAGGCCACTTAGAATTGTTCTAGGAAATATGAAAAGCAAATGCATTACTGTGCATAGGAAATGTGAAACATTGTGCAAGCATCAATAGAGGCTACACCGCTGTTCACAATCAAAAAGCAATTTAGGCCAAACCCCCACACTGACACGAGTAAGGGGAAAGGTTCATTCAAGGATGTAACAGACTAAAACATGAAAGGGTCATCTGTTAAAGGCTAATTCATGTCTGACCAACCTGCAGGTATTTACGACGTTAACACACGAGTTCCCTGCACACTCTCCATTCCTACAAACAGATCACAGACTGATTGGATACTGGGTACATAACTGAATTAGCCCAAAGCACACAGGTGTGCTGTTTACAGTGCGTGCAGGGTAGCATCAAAATTCCAAACACTCAGTAGTCTCGGACCTACAATGATGTCAGCACACAAAAGAGCACACACACATTCATAGGTCACAGAATGCTCGGTTAGAAACCTTTGTCAAATGTACAATAAAGAGCGAGTAATGCCTTAACCTGGGAATCCGGGTTTATTGGGTCAAATGGTTTAGAGCAGTGGTTCCCAACCTTTTGACTTCTGTGGACCCCCACGTTATCATTACTAGAGCCCGGGGACCCCCACTGACTCTATTGGAATCCGTGGACCCCCACTGAGCCATTAATGAAAGCTGAGGACCTAATTTATTAATATTATTTAATTTTCTAAGCAGCCATGGACCCCCTGAGGAGGCTTCGCGGACCCCCAGGCGTCCCCGGACCACAGGTTGGGAACCACTGGTTTAGAGTGTATTCCATGTTAATCCGTAAACTTGCAAGTTATTAATTGTTATTCATGTGTAATAAAGTATTGTAGTGATCTGTATATAAGAGGCTGTCTGTGAACAGGATTTTAAGAAAAAACATAGATGCAGGCTGTGCTGGGCTAAGGTGCAGTCCGCAGTGTTTTTCTCCCTATCGCAATAGCTAGTAAATACTGTCTTTGGAACTGCTGAGAAGAGTCTACGTTGTCATTTCTGAGTCAAGAGAGCGTAGTTGTTCACCCCGCAACATATTGAAGTCCTTAGTAATTAGTGATAGTGCAGTCGTGGGCACCTTAACAAGTGACCCTTTTTAGGTCTCACTTCCATCAGATAGCAAAAGCTGTCTGACTGTAAAAGACAGATTGTGAACTTACTGTGGGCTTACAACCCGGCCATTACTTACCGTTGGTAAGCTTTATTGTCAAACGTGTGCTTCTCCTGTGTTAAATACCTGCTCTCCTTTTTGCGTTCTCCCTCATGTGCCGCTCTCTTTCTCTCATCTCCTTCTACCCCAGTTTCCCCCATGCTCCATGTTGCTCTTTACCTCATGCGCTTCTTCCCCTGTCCCTTTAATACTCTCTTCCTCTTGTGCTGCTCGCTTTCTCTCTTGAAGCACTTGCCTTCTTGGATCGGTAAATTAAACAAGCATTTGCAATGCAATGGTTCTCGCATTTGCTTGAGCTAGAGCTATTAGCGTTGTAAGTTCCTAATTGGACTTCTCTTGCCATGTTAGGGGATAGAAGGGGCAGGAAAGAAAAGGTGATGGGGTGAGAGGCTGGAAAGGAAAGGAGAACAAGTTTTGTACAGTGGGCAGTCCCGCTGTATAAAACCTGAAAGTACCATGAGCACGACTGAAAAACAAAACAAACAATGACAAGTAACTGTTCAGTTACTTGTCATTGTTTGTTTTGTTTTTCAGTCACACTCATGGCGCTTTCAAGTTTCATACAGCGGTAAGTCGGTTGGCAGTCCCCCTTTATAAATCTGGTAGTTAGATGTCATTGTTTGTTTTGTTTTTCATTCGCGCTCATGGCGCTTTCAATTTTTTTACAGTGAGAATTTGATTACCAGTCCTGCTGTATAATACTTGAAAGCGCCATGAGCGCGGCAGACAAACAAAACAAACATTGAGAAGTAGCTGGTAGTTACTTGTCATTGTTTATTTTGTTTTTCAGTCAAGTTCATGCCGCTTTCAAGTTTTATACAGCATTAACTCAATCAGCAGTCCCGCTCTATAAAACCTGAAAGCGCCATAGAGGCAGGCAAAAAAATAGTCCGTCCAAACAACAGAAAAACAACCATGCGTAATTAAACTGTACTTGGCTGGTGCTCCGCTGCCAAGAACAGGAAGTGACGTATCGGCTGCCAAACCAGTGAGGAGGCAGCAAAACAAAAGCGACACTGCCTTCAACCTATGGTAAGTGGCAGGCAGGAGCAAAGTCCTTTACTCATTCCAATAGGTCTTGCAGATCTAGGCACGACCTAAAAAAGTAAAATAGCATACTCGTCATTCTGTAGGCAGGCACATGCATGGTGATGCTTGCCATGCCTACAGACTAATACGACCACCAAAAGCGGTTGCTTCATCAATCCTTTTTTGTCTTTCTTTTTGCCGATACTGTGCAGTATCATCAGGAAGCAAGCACAGATTTACAGTTGTCTAAATGGTGATTATTTTCTTTTAAGCATGAGGGAAGTGCATATTCAGTGGCGGGTCATCACCTTTCCAATTGCAGTTGTTTGTAATATTATTTCCCTGTAATTCTAAACAGCCAGCTGCACTTAGGAAAAGGCAGGTTTTCTGAAAGAGGCAACTATTGTTGAAAAGATGAATGAATGAATGAAGAAGCATCTGCAGCAAATAAACTGCAGGTTGAATTCCACGTAGATAAACTTCACTGGATTTTAATAAAAAATGTTACTTGCATACTTTCGTGTAAAACTACCACTATTTGAGCAGCAAAGGAGAGGAAGACAAGTGCATAGTCACCCACTTTGGTGTAAAAGACACAGCAGTCCCTATTCACAAAAAGTAGTAAACCTGGACCTATAGCATTACTCTTATAAATGGATGGGTATTTACAACTCTTGGAAATGCCAAACGATCCCCAGTAGTACGCATGAAAAGCTTTGCCAGGTTTTCACTCATATTGCTATGGACGTCATGTGACACGTTCCCAGGCCTCCTATTTCCCTATAGTATACCTCTCCGCCATAAGGGAATTAAACCTGGATGTGTTTTTTTTTTTTTATTCCCTTCACCCAAACCCCGACAAAGTTTGAAGGCAATACCTTTGCCTTCCCAGCCTGGATAGTGAGTTACTCCAGCCCTTTTCAGAGTGGGGAAGGATCACATCGGATTTAGTGAAAGTCAAAAAATTCAGGAGTTTGTGGACATTTACAAACTTTTGAGGCAACCCCCGTCCCCACGCCCTCTCTTCACATGTTTTTTTACTACTTCAGAAGTCTCTGTTCTGCACTCCTGACACAGAAATCTGCAGCAGTAATACAATTTATACCTGTCAGGAAAAATGCTTTCGTGAATTCACGACAGGTGAAAATTGACAATTTTCATTGGAGCAATTTTCGGCCATATGGGTATGCTTAAGGGCCCTCGAACAAAACTCTTTTGACAGATGAGGGAATGCAAGGGTGTGAAAAGCAAGTTGGAATTTTAAGATCTCTTAATAAGGGGAATGAACACCGCAGCCCAGATTTACAAATAAATCAGGCAAGGCAGCGCAGCAAGTGAAGATGTTGTGCAGTTCCTGCACAAAAACCATAATGAAAGGCAATTTCCTCTTTACATGCAGCACACATGCAAAGGCGGAAAAAATGAACAGAAATAAAATAACTTCTCCTTGTTACTCCAACCTCCAGGAGATGCAGGAGTTTTGCGCAAATCCATGTCTACAAGTCTGTCTAGCTATGGATTTACATCAGAATCAGTGGTAGATGCATGGGAATGCCCACAGCAACCACTAGCTCCTTGATGCAAAGTAACATGAAACAGCGCATTGTGCTGCCTTCTGTTACTTTGGGTTGCAATCCAACGCAAATAGTGATTTTTGTTGGATTGTAAATCTGTGCCTGTGTGCCTAGCTCTCCACCGTAATTCATGCAGTGGGTGGGAGGGAATGTCTATGAAATGGTGGAAGACCGCAAATAGTCAAAGAAGAAGGCTTCTACTTACGTAGGTTACCTCCTAGGCAAGATTCAAGCCCTGCTTACCTAGATCTATTCATTTGTTACGTCCTGACCGAAACCTGCTTGAGAAAACCACAGTTCTTGTCATTGCTGAAGCTCTACGACTGAAAGCCCACAGGATCAACCGTGATGGTTGCTCATGCTGCATTTCAGTTGATTATTCTGAATTCTACGTGCCCGGGGACCGGCGTTGTTATGTAGGACAGATAAAAAAAAAAAAAAAAGATAAATTGGCCTCTTGGTATAAAAACAAGCAACACAGAATTCCAAGGTTTCATTGACCTTCTTTGCAACACATAGTGCAGTATACTGGCCATTCACAATTCTAATTGTCTACTTGCTTCTAAATCTGGATTCTGGGGATTTCACAAACATAGTTCACGAAGGCAATGCCATTTTTATATTGGTTACAGTAAATTGCGTGTCGATTCTGAGAAGAATTATGAGGTTTAACGTACACCTAAATTCTAAAACGTTCATTATTTTTCAATGGACTGAATCTTCTTTAATTATCATGGTCTTCCTTCCTCACTTTGGTCATAACTGTTTTTTTACCAGTTTCGCAGCCTACCAATAAATTATTACCTGAAACAGGAAGAACTGAAATTTAGGCTGGAGACTCAGAATCTGCATCACAAACTGGGTGAAACACAGGTGCTGCTCGACAGGCTTGGGCAGGCAACTAAGGTGACCAGGTCTTCACCACCAGACGTGGAAGGCATTAAGTTGGTAAGTTTGCCCTGCTGGGGTTGTTGCACTAATCAGATTTTGCTCTTTGGCATAAAAATGCAGAGCCCATCATTTTTGCAAAAGTATGATCTACTCATGACGTTTCTAGACACACCTTGAACATCACTGCTTTTTCTGTGGAAAAATAAAGTTTGGTCTCCTGTAGAATGTTTTATTCCATAAATACTTTTGTGTAGAGTGATTCATCTAAACTCTAGGGGTTGTACTAGATTCTGTAGAGGCCTCACATAATTATTCAAAAAAATCACAAAATTGTTTTGTAAATGTGTGAATTTCCTTACGTGATGTGTTAATTATTTCAGAAGCACAGAGTTCCTAAAACAGAACAGAATAATTCAAAAAGAAAAATGTACTTACCTATAACTGCAGTTATTCCACTTTGGGATGTATCAAAGATTCACATAAGTTAAATGGTCCTCAGTGTGAGATTGGGTTTTCCAGATCTGATGGCGGGGGAATAATTCAAGCCTATGAATGTATGAAAAATCCGATGCTGGAGAAGAAAACGTTACTTACCTTTAACTGTAGTTCACCTGCCTTGCCATGTTTCATAAAATCCCATGCCTGAATTGTTCAGTGTCTAAAGTGCAAGTGCTTTCTGTCTAAAAGATATTGGTTATTGGTTTTCCATGATTGGCACATTTGATTTACTGGTAAGTCCTGAGTAAAGTGCACTATGGGTGCCCAGGGCCTGTAAATCAAATACCCACTTGCCAGGCCCAAACCTTCCCTTTTACTACACGTAAGCCACCCCTAAGGTAGGGCGTAGGTAGCCCAATGGGCAGGGTGCAGTGTATTTAAAAGGTAGGACATGTGCTGGTGGGTTTTACTTTCCCTGATAGTGAAAATTCTGCCAAATCCGTTTTTCACTATTGCAAGGCCTATATCTCCCATAGTTTAACATGGCAGCTGCCTTTAATTGTCTTTTAAGTGCAGGTTCCCATTGGGAGCAGATAGAGATATGGAATTTTGAACTCACAATTTAAAAAAAACATCTTTTGGTAGAGTTGGTTTTAAGACTGTCTGAAAATGCCACTTTTTGAAATTGAGCATTTTCTTGCTAAACCATTCTGTGTCTCTGCCTACCTGTGGAATCCATGTCTGGCTTAGACTAACAGTTGGGATGTTTGTGAATTCTCTCTAGATAGTGATACAAAGGGAGCTGAGGTGTGTCCTGCATATCCTGATGAGTCTTTAGGGCTACAGTGGGGAGGGAGGAGCTGACACACCTGAAAGGGCTGTGTCTGAACTCACACAATGCTGTCTCCAGCCCCCTGGAGTGTGTCTCTTTCAGAAACTTTCCTTTGACGTTTGCCTACTTCAAAGGCAGAAATTTGTATAAGTAGTGGAGCCAAAACCCCACACTTTCAGATTACTTCTGGATCAAGAGGAGCCACTGCCAAGGAGAAGAGCTTAATGTTTGAGGAGGACCTGCCACTCTGCTTGTTGCTTTGCTGCATTGGCCTGCTGCTTCTGGCGGAAGAGGGAAAGATCTGGACATTTCTTTCTGAAATCCTGCTTGTGAAGTTTCTCCAAGGGCTTGGATTGAGCTTGTCCCTTGTTCTGAAGTCTCAGGGACATCAAATACTTCATCTGCCAGTGACTGGGCTTTACTGCTGAGGCTCCTGACTTGATAGGTGGTGTTGAATCCAGTCCCTGGGCCCTTAGAAGTGGAAAATGGTAACCTGGGGGGGAAAATCCACTCACCACTGTGTGCGCTTCGGAAAAAGATGCACCGCCCATCCCATGGCTGAAAATTTGACGCAGCAACTGCCTTGTGGCTGGAGAAATAATGCAGCGCCTGTTCTCAATGTGGACCCTTCGCACAGCGCGTCGGAAATTTCCACGAATGGATCCTGGGCGTCAAAATGTGCAAACATAACTACATTGACCTAAGGCTGTGCACCCGAAATCAACGTGCAGTCTCCCTTGCGAGTAAAGAATCACCGCATGGCCTCTGGTCCCAGTAAGGAATCGACGTATTGCTTGCATTGCTGGCGCACCGTCACCCTTGCGGCTTTATTTTTGACACATACCAGGTACTTTTTGCTGAAACAACACATCCATTGATTTCTATGGATGAAGACTCTTTTTAGTTTAAAAAATCGTATCTCTACTTTTTAATGTTAGATTTTTGATGTTTGGTCTTGTTTGATTTAGATAGATATTGGATATGTTTCTAATCTGGTGTGAAGTCCTTTTGTGGTGTTTCAACTGTGTTACTGTGTGTTGGTACAAATACTTTACACATTGCCTCTGAGATAAGCCTGAATGCTTGTCCCAAGTTACCAGTGGGGTGAGCAGGGGGTTATCTGAGCTGTGTATCTCCCTTCCCTTGACTAGAGTGAAGGTTCCTACTTGGGGATGGTGCAATCGGACTGCCAACTAGAGACCTCATCTCTAACAATAGATAATTATTTAAGTGTGCTGATCTAGGAAATATCCAGTATTGGAGAAGTGTGCAAAATTCTTCAGGAAGTTGGCAGGATTCCTTTAAATGTTCAGAGTTGTTAAGGATGGCATTTCATTATTGACAAATGCAATTTCTTAGAAATATGAAACAGTTATTTAATAAATGCAACACATTGTGTGCATGCTGTCCAGAGTATACCAGAAGACTGAATAACACAGCATCATGGGTAACGGCTCAAAAGATTGTGTGAGGGTGCCCAGAGATGTAAGTGGTAGTAAAGATTTATGTTTTTGGGGGTTTTCACAGCTGAACACGGAGTCATTGTTTCCATGTAGCTACTTATCTGCCTTTATTGTTGTCTTTCTTTTACTTCAATGGAAGACACCTTACTAATCAATCAAAAAAAAAGGCAGTGCTTCAGATTTTTCTATTCTCTGTGTTCGTCTTCTTTGAGAGCATCATCGTATCATTGCTCAATGTCCTCATTTTGACCTGGAAAATGTATTTAGGGAAGAACCTGGACAAAGAAAGTTTTATGAGTATATTATTGTAAAGAGATTTATTTTTTGAGACAGATTTGCCTGAATTCTGATTTTTTTTTTTTTGCTTGTTTTATATTTGACGGAGCTGCATATTGTGTGGTGGGTCATCACCTTTCCACTTCCATGGTGGTTGCAGAGAATTCAGTGTGGCCTCTGTTGTTAGTTGATAATGTTTAAACCTTACTGGGAGGTACACGCCACTACCCTATGTTCTCGTCATTGATGAGCATCAAATTGTCCTCACTTCAAGCAACCCACCCCTGCCCATCCCCAATTATGTCATCAATGGTTTTTAAGAAATACTTTTTTATGAAATGCCTCTTTCCATACACAATGTATTCCCTTTTTTCTGATAGAGCAGTCGTTCCCAAACGTTGTCTTCTGTTAACCCCTACTTTATCATTGCTGGAAGCAAGGGACCTCCACTGAATCATTATTGGAATCCGGGGTCCCCCCAGTAAGTCATTACATAAAGCTCTGCCTATACGTTGTCAATGATTTGAACCGGAAAACAAATCAAATACAGAAATAAGCATTCTATCAAACACATACACAAATGATACACATTTTATTTAATTTGCGAACAAATAAAATAAAACTATACAAATTTTAATTTTAATACCAAGGTTGGAGCTAATTAGCCTCAAATTTCAAATTCCTTGACATTTACAGTACATTTTAAATTTTTCAATTGTACATTTAGTCACTTTATTTATATACACTGTAATAATCTGTTATTATTAGTTAATTTTCTAAGCATTCACCCTGAGGAGGGTTCACAGGACCCCTAGGGGTCCCCGGACCACAGGTTGGGAACCACTGGGATAGAGATTTCTAGTTGCAGATTCCTTACCTTTGAATTTCCGCAGGGGTCATGCTGGATCCATTAGATTTTCGTTAACAGTACCCTTGTGTGCCATTAAGTGGCGTTGGTTGGCTCCGCACCTGTTGTAGGTGCCATCCGTGCCAGATATGAAGTTGCATTCCTATACAAGTGCCATCCCAGCGTGCTGACATCAGTTCTTTTCTTTCCACCCCAGCAAGTGCTGATCCGAAGAGAGCTACTCTTCAGTCGTTTTTTGACTTTTCTTTGTCACTTTTTGACTGGCTTTTTTCAACTTTTTGTTGTGAATTGTTCAAGTGTTATACTCCTGGTGCATCAAGGATGTCACCCAGAAAGACTGTCTTCAAACCCTGTGAATCCTGTCATCGGGCGATGCCCGTGATGGATCTGCTCATCGTGTGTCTTTGGTGTCTGGAGCATGACCACGACCTTAAGTCGTGCTCCGAGTGTTGGGCTATGCATCCAAAGGCTTTGAGGGAGCGGTCCCTAATGCTGATGGTGGCCTGATGCGCAACTCCACGCAAGTCAAGGGCTTTATCAAGAGGAAGGTTCGGGATCGGTCTCGGAGTCATCTATTGTCGTCCCTCTACTCCAAGTGCTCAGGGTGAGCAGGTAAGTCGGAGCTTGAGAAGAAGTCGAAGTGTTCTTCAACTTCTCCTTGTGGCTCGGCCTACGAGATGAGGGAGAATCCACGTTCTAAGCCTCGCTCTGCAGAGCTTGCTCCTGGGCGGACTCCACATTTCACAGAGTTTGCAGGAGCCGGAGCAACCCCTGCTCTACTTAAAGAGCTTTACGAGGCCATGCTCCTCATTTTTGGGCAGCCCGACACCACCTGAGCTCCTACAAGTCCTGCGGAGTCAGAAGGGGCCCCTTCAGTTTCCACGCTGGTGGTTTTGGCCTCATTGTCGAGGGGCTCCAAGTATCTAGTCCTGGATCCAGACCCCACAGGTGGGTCCATCCCATTGTGATCCTGGACTGTGACACGGAAGCCGGATGGGTGTTGTACGTTGCAGGCAGGAGGCTTGCCTCCTAGATAGGATCCTGAGCCATTTTATTATGGGTTAGGCCCCAGGGATTAATGGGAGGAGTTGCTGGACCCTTTTGAATACCAGTTACTTGAAATTATGGGTCTCATGAAGACTTGGATGTGGCCAGTGGACTGGATACTTCTCCAGATACTGGCTTGATTTCTCCCCCTTCCGTGGCAATGGAGGAGGGAGTGTCTTATGCTATGTGGTGAGAAGAGCACCTGAGGTCCTGAAACTTCAACTACCTTTAGTGGCCATTAAGACTAATCTCTTGACAGAGGTGCTACAACCTGGAGCTTCCACCTCAGAACCTCTGCTCCTGTTTAACGAGGCCCTCACAGACATCCTACTGGGTGCCTGGTCCAAACCCAGCACATGGTGCTTCTGTGAATAGAACAATTGCCCGCCACTATTGCACCACACTGGCAGACCCAAGTTTCTTGACGCAACAACCTACGCTTGGGACTTTGGTGGCCGAAGCCTCTATTTACCTTCCGCTCCCCAAATTTTGGACTCACTTGGGAAGAAAATGTTTTCTTCTGCCAGGCTTGTATTGCGGTCCGTGAACACCGCTTGCCTTTTAGGCCATTATTCCCACACGCTGTGGGACATGGTTCTGCAAGTGCTGCCACATGTCCAGCAAGAGGCCCGGTATGTACTCTGTCAGGCTGCTGCAGATGAGAGAGATGCAGCAAAGTTCACAATCCGTTGCTGACTCTAAACCACTGACTTGCTGGGCAGAGCAGTTTCATCGACAGTGGCCCTGAGGCACAACTCCTGGCTGAGGACGTCTGGCGTTTCAGGGGTTGTCTGAGCTTCCTTGATGGATATGCCCTCAAGCACTTCAACGATTCTTGGGCAATGGCCAAGTCCTTGCACCCCCGCCCTTAGGAGAGAGGCCTTCCACCGCGTCTATTCCCAACCAGTCGTCGTGCATGCTGTCTAGCCTCTGCATTGCTGAGGGTGCAGGATCCACCGACCTTGTGGATCAGGTGGCCAGTGGTCTGGACAATCCACCACCCCGACACAGCACCCTCTACGTCTTCCTAGTCTGACTCTCCCCCACAATTGGTGACCATGTGCCAGTGTCAGTGCCACCCTGGGCCACTTGGCAGCAGGATTCGCCATCACATGCTCTGCTGGCAATCCATCACGTCAGACAGGTGGGTTTTGCAGACAGTCCAAAGAGGCTTCCCCTCCATCCATGCCTCCATCATGCGATCAGACGGCAGAGGATCATTTTTTCCTTCTCCGTGAGGAAGTTACGGCTCTCCTGGCACAGGAACCCTCTCTATGACTCCCTTTGCCAAAAGTAGGCTGTGGTTGCTATTCGTGCTGCTTTCTGGTTCCTAAAAAAGACATGGGCCTCTGCCCTATCCTAGACCTTATTCCCCTCAATCTCTTCCTCAAGAAGGAGAAGTTCAAGATGCTCACTTTGGCTCTTGTCCTATCTGCAGTAGACCCAGAACACTGGATGGTAGCGTTGGACTTGCAGGATGCTTATTTTCATATCCATACCCTGCCTGCCCACACTGCCTTTTCACTGTCAAGCACTTTTAATTCACCGTGCTCCCCATTGACCTTACCAGCGCCCCTCAGGTGTTCATTAAGGTGATGGAGGTGGTTGTGGCTCATCTTCAGAGATCAGGGGTTTCAGTCTTCCCCCTATCTCCAAGTCTGGCTGTTGAGAGCTGGCTCGCCGCAGGCTGTTGTCTCCCACCTCCAGAGTACGGCAGACCTCCTGCATTCGCTGGGGTTCACTATAAACATGCCAAAGTCACATCTTCTCAGACTTTCCCGTTCATTGGAGTTGTTCTGGACACAGTGCAGTTTCAGGCTTCTCCTCCCGAGTGGTTAGTCCAGGATATTCAGGGTACGATACTGATGTTTCAGCCTCTATCCTGGATTTTGGTGAGAATGACTCCTAGGCTGTTGGGCCTCATGGCCTCCTGCATCCTGCTGGTGACACATACCAGATTGCATATGCTGGTTCTACAGTGAGCCCTGATGTTTCAGTGGGCGCAGCATCAGGGGAATCTCTCTGACAAGGTCTAGATCTCGGAGGGTACTGCGAAAGATCTGCATTGGTGGTTAACAAACCACGATTGAATCAGTGGCAGATCCCTCTCTCTTCCCCAACCGGAAATGGCAGCAGTGACAAATGCGTCAGTCCTGCCAGCTGGAAGAGGTGGAGATCAGAGGCTTCTGGTCTCTGGTGGAATCTGGACTCCACATCAATCTGCTGGCGGTCCGTGCGAACATTGAAAGCATTTCTTCCCTCTATCAAGACAAAGGTGGTGCAGGTGTTCATGGACAACACCACCATCATGAGGTGCTGCAACAAGCAGGATGGGGTTGAGGACCCTTTTTCAAGAGGCTCTGCAACTCTGAACGTGGCTGAAGCAGCAAGTCATATCCCTGGTGGTTCAACATCTGGTGGGATCTCTGAACACCAGAGCAGACAAACTCAACCGAAAATGTCTAGCAGATCACAAATGGTGTCTTCATCCGGAGGTAGCACGGTCTCTTTCAGCAGTGGGGAGAGCCTTGTTTAGATCAGTTTGCCTCCGCAGAGAATGCACAAGGTCAGCAGTATTGGGCATTGAAGTTTCCAAGGCGGCAATCACTCAGAGATGCTTTTAGTCTGGATTGGAACTCTGGCCTCCTGTACACCTCTCCACCCATACCACTTCTGCCCAGAGTTCTCAAGACAATCAAGAACAACCGGGCCCAAGTAATCCCTGTTGCTGTGGACTAGGCATGGAGTGTCTAGTATCCCGCGCTGCTGAGCATGTCCATCGATCCTCCGTTCAGACTGCCCCTTCAGGAGGATCTTCTGTTGCAGCAATAGAGGGAAGGCTCTGCACCCAAACCTGCCCACTCCCCGCCTTCTTGCATGGAGATTCAACTGCGACAGTTGACCGCTTTTGACCTTCCTTCCTAAGTCTGTAACATAATCTTGGCATCCAGGCACATCTCTACCAAAATTGTATACACCTGTCATTGAAAGAAATTTGTGGCATGGGCACTCTTAAAGGTTATTTGTCTGCTATTTCTGCTTCTTTTTAAGTTGCCAGATCAGCCTTCATACATAGGTTCCACATAGGTCTTTCACAATTCTTTCCTACATCCCCGTTCATTATCCTCTAATGGGATCTGAATTTGATTTAAACATTTCTGATGTGCACCCCTTTCTAGCCTCTTCACCATTGTCTTCTCAGGCTTCTCACTTTAAAAACAGCTTTCCTTGTAGTCATTACATCTGCCCGCAGGGTGAGTGTGATGCAGGCATTGTCATCTAAGCCTCTCTACCTTTCCATCTATTGTGACAAAGTGGTGCTTCGCACTTGGGCCTCCTTTCTGCCAAAAGTGGTTACATCCTTTCAAGTAGGCTAATCCATCACCTTGCCTATTTTTACACCCCCCCCCTACATCTTTCTAAGGAAGAGGAGAGACTCCACCGCCTATACCCAAAAAGAGCATTGGCGTTCTAGCTTGATGGTACAAAAGAATTCCAAGTGGGTAACCAACTCATTGTAGGTTAGGTGGGTGCAAAAAAAGGCCGGGCAGTGCAGAAGTGGACCATCTCCAGATGGGTTGTACTCCTCATTAAGATCTGCTACGCACTGGCCAAAAAGCAACACTCTGAGTGTTTGCATGATCGTTCTACCCAAGTTAAATTTCCGACCACTGCTTTAGCAGGCAGATTTCCAGTCCTTGACATCTGTCAGGCTGCAATGTGGGCATCTATGCTCATGTTTACCAAACACTACTGCCTGGAAAGTCAGGTCTGTAAGAACGGGCACTTTGCCGTTTTGGTCCTCCTGGACTTCCTAGTATGAACTTGGTTGGCAGACTGACCGCCGGGATGGTATTGCTTGAGTATCTATTCAAAGGTAAGAAATCTGCAACAAGTTAGTTACCTTTAGTAACGCCTTATCTGGTAGAGACTATGGGCCTGATTCCGACCCCGGCCGCGGCGGTTCAGCCGCGGCCAGAAAGGGAAAACCGGCGGTCTCCCGCCGGTTTTCCACGGCCCTGTAGAATCCTCCATGGCGGCGCAGCTTGCTGCGCCGCCATGGGGATTCTGACCCCCATACCGCCATCCTGTTCCTGGCGGCTTCGGCCGCCAGGAACAGGATGACGGTATGGGGTGTCGTGGGGCCCCTGCAGGGCCCATGCCAGTGGCATGGGCACTGCAGGGGCCCCCGTAAGAGGGCCCCACCCTGAATTTCAGTGTCTGCTTAGCAGACACTGAAATTCGCGATGGGTGCCACTGCACCCGTCGCACATCCTCCACTCCGCCGGCTCCATTCGGAGCCGGCATCCTCATGGAGGGGTGTTTCCCACTGGGCTGGCGGGCGGCCTGTTGGCGGTCGCCCGCCAGCCCAGTGGGAAACCCAGAATACCCGCGGCGGTCTTTTGACCGCGCAGCGGTATTCTGGCGGTTCCCTCCAGGCGGGCAGCTCCCGCCGCCCGCCGGGGTCAGAATGAACCCCTATATCTAGTGCAAACAAAATGACTGGCCAGTCAGACCTGACACTGAAACGCACTCATTTTCAGATGGATGTGTGGGCACATGTAATCAGAAAATGCTGTCATGCACAGGGCAGGATAAACAATGACTGATCTGGACTGGACCTTTTACTCCATACAATCCACATTCATAGATGGAAGCAGATTGTAAATAATAAACACATGGTGGAAAGGACCTCACCCCAAGGCTTTATGTATATTTATTGATATATATGTATTATTTAATGATTTTTATAACAGGATCCTGCAGTTGAGCCTGCTTATTTAATGATTTTTATAACAGGATCCTGCAGTTAAGCATGCCAGGCCTTCCAAAGAGAATCTAGTACGAACTATTATAGTGCAAACCTTCTACCCCTAGGGTTTGTCCCTGAAGGTAGAAGGTTAACAAAATTCTTCTCTACAAAGTAATCTGTAAAATTTATTGTAACAAAATACCTACCTGTAGGTTCAATACAGAGAAATAACGACCCACCCTTAAATACCTATTGACTTTAATATGTGCATTTTTCAATCAGTATGTTAGTTAGGTCTGCTGCCTTTATCATAACTTTTCATGATAAACAGTTCAGACCTATGGCATATAATATATTGTTTCTTAGTAAACCAATCAGGCATCTAGCCATTATCATCGCGTTGTCACCATAATCTACTCAGGACCCCTGTCTTCTGATTAAGCTTTCCCACAAGTTAACCATGAGATTATGGCTGTCAAAGCAAAATACTATCTGTTCTAAGAAGGCATCAAAAGGATTCTGATAGTGTAAATCTTCCATACCTGCGATGTGTCAGAAGGAGTAACCAGCATCAAAGCCCTTGTCTGCTACAGTAAGCTCTGAAATTCCTTGTAATAAAAACCTATGAGTAGGCTTTATTTTGGAGTAATAACAATCCACCCTTTACTGCCTATTGACTTAAATATTTGCTTTTCAAATTCAACTTGTCAGAGTTCCTGCCTTTATTGTATCGGAGTAATGTGCAAAATTACAGTTGTCAAAACAATATAAAATCAGTGTTGACAGAGCCAATTAAGAATTACTATATATTTTAAATCTTCTAACCCTATGGTTTATCTGGATGAGTCTTCAACACCAAATCCTTGCCTCTTACTGCAGTCTGCAAGGTTTCGTGTAATAATGTACTTGCCTAAGGGTTTAGCACAGAGTAATAACCACCCACCCTTAAACATTATATTGCCTTTAATAGGTGCGTTTCACAATAAGCAAATCAGGCCTACTTGCTTTGTCAGAATTTTTCATTATAATCGTATCACACCAGCATAATCTGACGTATTTTTTTGCAATGAACGGATCAAGTCTGTACCCTTTACCATTGTTTTCACATTGTATCGAACACAGGCCTACTGAAGTGCACATAAACTGGCAACCGTCATGCATATATTTATAAATGTACAAATATCCACGTGATTGTAGTTAGCAAAACAATATATAACACCTGTCAATAAAGCCTAATAAAAATCATCTCAGTGAAAATCTTACTCTCAAGGTCTGTCAGAATAGGTGAATATACCCTTGCCTACGATGGTAATCTGTGAGACTACATGTAACAGAATACTTCTCCATATCCTGTAACAAAGTGGGATAACAATTCAATCTTAGAGGCATATTGGCTTTGAGAAATGGCTTTTCACCAAAAAGCCAGTGCTATGCATTTGTCAGAACGTTTAATAATAAACGGTCCAGATCTATGCCTAACTTTCCCCTCTGTGCCTATCAGGTCTATTGCTGTTTTATTGGTTTGTCACGTTAACCAACTCAGGCCTACTTTAATGAGCATATGCTTTCCCACATGGAAAATATCGGGTATACAGTCACAAAATTACAAATGTATTCAAAATTATTGTTAGCAAAATACTATCTCTCTTAAAAAAAGAGCCAATCAAAGATTTATCAAAGCGCTATCTCCACTGTTTGTCCCAGCGTAACAAAGTATCTGTATACAGGCTACATGTGTATACTGGCCTTAACAATTGTGTTTTTTTTTACAACAAATAGGCTAGATTAATTGCCTTTGTCATCGTGTTACACAGTGTGATGATTAACATCTGTTAAAGGTTTACTGACCTTAACAAGTGGTTGTCACAATAAATAAGCTAGATCAACTACCTTTGTCATAGTGTTTCATTATAAGAAGGCCAAACCTGTGGCATTGGACATGACGTTTCCAAGTGCACCAATCAGGCCTATAGCTTGTCACCATGACCAGCTGTGGCCTACTGTCTTGATTTTTTAAAACACATTTTATTAAGTTTTGCATTGGTATTCTGTACAACAATTACACAGATAAGCATTATGTATCTGGTGCAGGCATCAATGCTATCATATTCCAACTCCCTTAAACCCATTCCCACCCTCTGTCCCATGCCGTATTCCCCCGTGAGTCCAGACATGAAGCAAGTGTAGTGTGATAGTGTGTTCCTGTCAGGCCTTGCGTGTTAACTACGTGGTCGTGCTGTGGCAGTGGTCATCAGTGGTGTGTCCCTGGTGCTTTATGTGGTTCGGTCAGCTGTAAAATCTAGCGATGTGGGTGAGGTCCCTGGGGTTCCCATAGATGATTGCTGTTCAGTCTCCTTCAGGCAGTCTACCAGTAGTTCCCAGACCCGGGCCGGCTCATAAGATCCCCTGCCCCTCCTGGCTTCCTGCATCAATACTTCTCCCTTGTACCCCGCCCATTTTTCGAATTAATTTTTTCAGCACCGAATTCTAGGACCTCCCAGGGTCTTCAAGTTCCTAGTTCTCTTTTTGCTAGGAATTATGCCAAGTCCCTGAAAACTTCTTGTGACTCTAGTCTTAGAAGTGTGCAGGAACCGATGTATGAGACACTGCTCAGGGGTGAAGGGAATGTCTCGTTATGTAACATCTGCTATTGTTGTGGTCACCTGTTCCCAGTAGTTAGTCGGGCTTGGGCAGGCTTAAAGAATGTGCAGTAGTTTGGCTTTTTTCTTTCTGCATCTTGCAAATTTCACCCCAGCTACATGAAACTGTTTATGTAGACGAACAGGGGTGAGATAGGCCCTGTGGAAGATATAAAAATTAATTCGTTCAAATTGGGCGTTCCTGGTTACTTTTGGTGTTCTCTCTAGTATCGACTCCCAGTCCTTCTCTGGTATGGGAATTCCAACATCCTCCTCCCACCTAGTCCATACGGTCTAAGGGATTGCAGTGTATCAGTCCGTATTGTTCTGTATAGACACATTCTGGCCTACTGTCTTGATTGTAAGCTTTTCTACAAGGCAACCATCAAGCTCACAGTCATAAAATTGAAAAGGTAAACAAAATTACAGTTGGCTAAGCAAAATGCTCTCTTTCTCCTCGGAGGGCCTCTCTTCCACACCTCCCTCTCCTCTTTTCTCTGATTTTGGCTTTGCTTTGTCTTCTGTCGCTCATTTCTTCCTCACGTACTCCTGGGCTCCCCACTGCCAAGTCCTTGCATTCTTCACCTCAACATCTGGCAGCTGTTATTGCAATTGCTTCTGGGTGGGATGATCGCGGTGACTCATATCACTGAACACAGTGACCAATGTGCCATCAGCTGAACCTGCCCACCATACATATTTCATGTTTTGTTGCTCATCTGGCAGTAAGATGGTATCCACTTGTAATATCAGTCTTCCTAAGTCACCGCTCAGAAACTGTCAAAGGAGGAAACCCATGGTGTAACAGAACAAAGCCCTCCTTCTACTGTATGTGTATGTATGCGGTATTCTTATAGCGTAAACCTAGCCAAAAGGTAGTGGACCACTGTATAGAGTCAAGGGTAGTGATACCGTCAACAAGGAGCAGAAATGGAGTGTGATGTACTGTTCTTTAAAGAGGTGTATCTTCAGGGTTACTTTCAATTGAAGTAGAGTTGGGGTGCTCCTGACAGATGCATGGATGTTGTTCCAGAAAATAACACTAATAATTAACAATGATTAAAAATCTACTTAGTAATAATGAAAAAAAAAATGTGTATATATATATATATATATATATATATATATATATATATATATATATTGCTTCAAAAATACACAATTAAAAACATTTTAAGTAAAATAGAGTTTTAAATAAAAAAGGCCCTAAAATATTAAAAACAAACAAATCACATAAACTCACATAACAGATTACACTTGTATAAATCAAATTTATTATTTCTCCTCCAAAGTAATCAGCAGTAGGGAAAAGGTTGGACTTTAGAAGGGTTAGATTAACTATCCTCACTCTACTATAAACAGTAGCAGGGAATGGGCTGGACTTTGGAAGGATCTGATTAACTATCTCCACTCCAACATAAACAACACTAGGGGAAGGTGTTGGACTTTAGAAGAGTTAGATTTCCTATTCCCACTCTACATAAGCAATTATAGAGTATTGGGCTCTAGAGGGTTAGATTTACTATTCCCACTCCAACGTAAGCAACAGTAGGGAAAGCATTGGACTTTGGAATATTCATACGTATTAAATTTATTAATCACATCCAATGTAAACAACAGTAGGGAAGATGATGGTCTTAAGCAACAGTAGGGAAAGCATTGGACTTTGGAATATTCATACGAATTAAATGTTCGGTGGCATGTGTAGCTGCAGATACACATGCTGTGCATAGTCCGCCGTCTGGTGTTGGGCTCGGAGTGTTACAAGTTGTTTTTCTTCGAAGAAGTCTTTTCGAGTCACAAGACCGAGGGACTCCTCCCACTTCGGTTCCATTGCGCATGGGCGTCGACTCCATCTTAGATTGTTTTTTTTCCGCCATCGGGTTCGGACGTGTTCCTTTTCGCTCCGTGTTTCGTGTCGGAAAGTTAGTCAGAATCTCGAGAAAATTCGTCGGTATTGTTTTGTTCGGTATCGGGATAGTTAGGGCAAATCGACACCGAACCTTAAAGAGCTCCGGTAGCCCTTCGGGGTATTTTCGATCTCCCGTCGGGGCCTGGTCGGCCCGACCGCGTGCAACATCGAGACTGATGGAACGGACCCCGTTCCGATTCTGTCCTAAATGCCACAGTAAATATCCTTATACAGACCAACATTTGGTCTGTAACTTGTGCCTGTCCCCTGAGCACAAGGAGGAGACGTGTGAGGCCTGTCGCGCGTTTCGGTCGAGAAAAACGCTCAGAGACCGAAGAGCCAGGAGGTTGCAGATGGCGTCCACGCCGACAGGACAACAAAGGTTCGAGGAGGAGGAAGAAGAAACATTCTCCATCCCCGATTCAGACTCCGAAGAGTTCGACGTCGAAGAGCAACCAACCGTGAGTAAGACGCCGAAACAAAGATCACACGAAAAAACAGAGAAAGCCCAGGGGACGCCACTGCCAACAGGCCATGGCTTAACCCATAAAGTTGGTGACCGTCCATCGGCACCGAAAAAGGGCGAGCTGGTGCCGAAGTCGTCCGACTCAGGTCGAGACACAGGCACGCAGCAATCTCGGGACCGAGAGAGTGGTGCAGAAAAGGGTCGACACCGAGATAGCGGCACCGAAGCTGCTCGGCACAGAGACAGCGGCACCGAAACTGCTCGGCACAGAGACAGCGGCACCGAAGATGGTCGGCACCGAGAGGGCACGACACCGAAAAAAAGAAAGATCTCGTCGGAGCCGAAAAAAACTAAAGACACGGTTTCGGTGCCAAAACACCCGGCAACCGAACCAAAAACCAGTTCCTACTCACAGGAACAATCACTGTCCTTCCAACTAAAAAGACACAGATTTGAGGAGGAATTACAAACAACAGAAGTAGATCACACGCAAAAGCGGATCTTTATCCAAAGTGGTACAGGGAAGATCAGCACTCTTCCCCCAATCAGAAGGAAAAGGAAACTTGACTTCCAGCAACAAGACAAGCCACCACAAGCAAAGGTGGTAAAGAAGGTAACTCCACCACCCTCTCCACCACCGTCAACTCATGTATGACCGGCACAGACTCCACCACAATCACCAGCTCATACCACCATGAGCCAAGATGATCAGGATGCATGGGACCTCTATGACGCTCCGGTATCGGACAATAGCCCAGAGGCGTACCCAACTAAACCCTCACCACCTGAGGACAGTACAGCATATGCACAGGTGGTAGCTAGGGCAGTCCAATTTCATAATGTATCGCTACATTCGGAGCCTATCGAGGATGACTTCCTCTTTAACACCCTGTCCTCCACCCATAGCCATTATCAAAGCCTTCCTATGCTCCCGGGAATGCTAAGGCACGCTAAACAGATTTTTAAGGAGCCAGTTAAAAGCAGAGCAATAACTCCAAGGGTGGAGAAAAAATACAAGGCACCGCCCACAGACCCTGCTTTTATTACATCACAACTGACACCAGATTCAGTAGTCGTAGGAGCAGCTCGTAAAAGAGCCAACTCGCATACATCAGGCGACGCACCACCTCCGGACAAGGAGAGCCGCAAGTTTGATGCAGCTGGGAAAAGGGTTGCAGCACAAGCTGCAAATCAGTGGCGCATCGCCAACTCGCAAGCACTCCTAGCGCGATACGACAGGGCCCATTGAGACGAGATGCAGCATCTCATCGAGCACCTCCCCAAAGAATTCCAGAAACGAGCACAACAAGTGGTTGAAGAGGGACAAAATATCTCCAACAACCAGATACGTTCTTCTATCGATGCAGCAGATACAGCTGCAAGAACAATAAATACTGCTGTGACGATAAGGAGGCATGCATGGCTGCGCACATCTGGCTTCAAACCTGAGATACAACAGGCAGTGCTCAATATGCCGTTTAATGAACAGCAATTGTTTGGGCCGGAAGTGGACACTGCAATTGAAAAATTAAAGAAGGACACCGACACAGCCAAAGCCATGGGCGCACTCTATACCCCGCAGGGCAGAGGCACATTTGGCACATTTCGCAAAACAACTTTCAGAGGAGGGTTTCGAGGTCAAGCCACAGAAACCAGCACCTCACAAACCAAACCACCTACCTACCAGGGACCATATCAAAGGGGAGGCTTTCGGGGCCAGTACAGAGGGGGCCAATTCCCAAGAAACAGGGGAAAATTTCAAGGTCCCAAAACCCCTCAAAATAAACAGTGACTCAAACGTCACACAACCCCTTCACACAACACCAGTGGGGGGAAGACTAAGCCAGTTCTACAAATCTTGGGAGGAAATAACAACAGACACTTGGGTCTTAGCAATTATCCAACATGGTTATTGCATAGAATTTCTCCAACTCCCTCTAAACGTCCCACCGAAAACACACAATATGTCAAAACAGCATATAGACCTTCTAGGACTAGAAGTTCAAGCATTACTGCAAAAAGACGCAATAGAATTAGTACCAAGTCCACAAAAGAACACAGGAGTTTACTCACTGTACTTTCTAATACCAAAAAAGGACAAAAGTCTGAGACCAATATTAGATCTCAGAACACTAAACACCTACATCAAATCAGACCACTTTCACATGGTCACGTTACAAGACGTAATACCACTGCTGAAACAGCAAGACTACATGACAACGTTAGATCTAAAAGACGCGTATTTCCATATACCGATACATCCCTCGCACAGGAAATACCTAAGGTTCGTATTCAAAGGAATACATTACCAATTCAAAGTGTTGCCATTCGGAATAACAACAGCGCCAAGAGTCTTTACAAAATGACTAGCAGTAGTAGCTGCACATATCAGGAGGCAGCAAATACACGTGTTCCCGTACCTAGACGATTGGTTAATCAAGACCAACTCGCTAACAAAGTGTTCACACCACACAGATTATGTTATACAAACCCTTTACAAGCTGGGTTTCTCCATCAACTATGCAAAGTCACACCTTTTGCCGTGTCAAACACAGCAATACTTAGGAGCGACAATCAACACAACAGAAGGGATAGCCACTCCAAGTCCACAAAGGGTTCAAAATTTTCACAAGGTGATACAAGCCATGTATCCAACACAAAAGATACATGCAAAGATGGTATTAAAACTCCTAGGCATGATGTCTTCATGCATAGCCATTGTCCCAAACGCAAGATTGCACATGCGGCCCTTACAACAGTGCCTAGCATCACAATGGTCACATGCACAGGGTCAACTTCTAGATCTGGTGTTGATAGACCGCCAAACATACATCTCGCTTCTCTGGTGGAACAGTACAAATTTAAACAAAGGGCGGCCTTTCCAAGACCCAGTGCCACAATACGTGATAACAACAGATGCTTCCATGACAGGCTGGGGAGCACACCTCAATCAACACAGCATCCAAGGACAATGGGATGTACATCAAAGAAAGTTTCATATAAATCACCTAGAACTGTTAGCAGTATTTCTAGCGTTAAAAGCATTCCAACCCATGATAACCCACAAATACATTCTTGTCAAGACAGACAACATGACGACAATGTATTATTTAAACAAACAGGGGGGGGACACATTCGACACAGTTGTGTCTCCTAACACAAAAAATATGGCATTGGGCAATTCACAACCACATTCGCCTAATAGCACAGTTTATTCCAGGGATCCAGAACCAGCTAGCAGACAATCTCTCTCGGGATCACCAACAGGTCCACGAATGGGAAATTCACCCCCAAATCCTAAACACTTACTTCCGAATTTGGGGAACACCTCAAATAGATCTATTTGCAACAAAAGAAAACGCAAAATGCCAAAACTTCGCATCCAGGTACCCACACCGGCAATCCCAAGGCAATGCTCTATGGATGAATTGGTCAGGGATATTTGCGTACGCTTTTCCCCCTCTCCCTCTCCTTCCATATCTAGTAAACAGATTGAGTCAAAACAAACTCATACTAATAGCACCAACATGGGCAAGACAACCTTGGTATACGACACTACTAGACCTGTCAGTAGTACCAAATGTCAAACTACCCAACAGGCCAGATCTGTTAACACAACACAAACAACAGATCAGGCATCCAAACCCTGCATCGCTGAATCTAGCAATTTGGCTCCTGAAATCCTAGAATTTGGACACTTAGGCCTCACTCAAGAGTGTATGGAGGTCATAAAACAAGCTAGAAAACCTTCCACTAGACACTGCTATGCAAGTAAATGGAAAAGATTTGTTTGTTACTGTCATAATAATCAAATTCAACCATTGCATGCATCTCCGAAAGATGTAGTAGGATATTTACTACATTTACAAAAATCAAATCTAGCTTTCTCTTCCATAAAAATACATCTCGCAGCAATATCTGCTTACCTGCAGATTACTCATTCAACTTCCCTATTTAGAATACCTGTCATTAAAGCGTTTATGGAGGGCCTAAAGAGAATTATACCACCAAGGACACCACCTGTTCCTTCATGGAACCTCAACATTGTCTTAACAAGGCTCATGGGTCCACCTTTCGAACCCATGCATTCTTGTGAAATGCAATACTTAACGTGGAAAGTTGCATTTCTCATTGCCATTACATCTCTAAGAAGAGTAAGTGAAATACAGGCGTTTACCATACAAGAACCATTTATTCAAATACACAAAAATAAGGTCGTTCTAAGAACAAATCCAAAATTCTTACCAAAGGTTATCTCACCGTTCCACTTAAACCAAACAGTGGAATTACCAGTGTTCTTCCCACAGCCAGATTCAATAGCTGAAAGAGCACTACATACATTAGACATCAAGAGAGCGCTAATGTACTACATTGACAGGACAAAAGAAATTAGGAAGACAAAACAACTATTTATTGCCTTCCAAAAACCTCATACAGGAAATCCAATTTCAAAACAAGGTATTGCCAGATGGATAGTAAGATGCATCCAAACCTGCTATCTTAAAGCAAAGAGAGAACTGCCTATTACACCAAAGGCACACTCAACCAGAAAGAAAGGTGCTACTATGGCCTTTCTAGGAAATATTCCAATGAACGAAATATGTAAGGCAGCAACATGGTCTACGCCTCATACATTTACTAAACACTACTGTGTAGATGTGTTATCTGCACAACAGGCCACAGTAGGTCAAGCCGTACTAAGAACTTTATTTCAAACTACTTCCACTCCTACAGGCTGAACCACCGCTTTTGGGGAGATAACTGCTTACTAGTCTATGCACAGCATGTGTATCTGCAGCTACACATGCCATCGAACGGAAAATGTCACTTACCCAGTGTACATCTGTTCGTGGCATTAGTCGCTGCAGATTCACATGCGCCCACCCTCCTCCCCGGGAGCCTGTAGCCGTTTGGAAGTAGATCTTGAACATTTGTACATTTGTAAATATATTACATTAAACCTTCATTTTGTACATACGTATTTATTCCATTGCATGGGCACTATTATTAGCATACACAACTCCTACCTCACCCTCTGCGGGGAAAACAATCTAAGATGGAGTCGACGCCCATGTGCAATGGAACCGAAGTGGGAGGAGTCCCTCGGTCTCGTGACTCGAAAAGACTTCTTCGAAGAAAACAACTTGTAACACTCCGAGCCCAACACCAGACGGCGGACTATGCACAGCATGTGAATCTGCAGCGACTAATGCCACGAACAGATGTACACTGGGTAAGTGACATTTTCCTTATTAATCACATCCAATGTAAACAACAGTAGGGAAGATGATGGCCTTAGAAAGACTCAGATTTACTGTTAATACTCCTCAAGTAATATATATGTGTGTATTTATATGTGTATGTATATGTTATATATATTCACTGAAAAAGCCAAAGGTTACAGGGGCATTATAGTTAGGTTCATATTTTCCCCACACAAAACCATAGACATTCAGCAGTTATAGCTATGCTTATAGTTATACTTGTGTTAAGGAACTATAACTCATGGCGTAAAGTTACTTAACTGCACAATTTATAGTTTTTTTCAGATAACTATCGCTAAAACTGCTGAATTTCCATGGTTTTGTATGGATACAATGTGAACCTAACTATAACATCCCTGTAACCTTTGTTTTTTTCGTAGATTTTTTTAATGCTTTTTTTAACCTAAAGTAATATATAATTACAGTCAGTTAATACAATCACCGCTGCATACGGCCGTTGACCTGCTTGACAGGGCTTTGGTGTGTGTGTGGGTGTATTTTCTATTCTGCTATGGATCCGCGCATCCGTTGTGAAGTTACAGTAGGGGCAACGCTGAGTGCCACAGTGGATCAGCAGATCAGTCAAATAAAAACAAATTTGGGCAATTTTTGGGGTCCATGTGTCCTTGGGATCTGTTTTCCCCCTTATTTTTCCCTTCCACAGGCCAAGCCAGAACGACAGTGGTGACTGCAATTTTCATTTCGGGTGTGGCCAGCCAATCAAGGCCTTGCTTTTCCCTCAGACCCGTGGATCCCCGAGGGCCAATCTACAACGGATCTGTGTCCTTTGATATCTATATTTTATTTCCTTTGATTACTCTGAAGCTACTGAACAGATTTACACGAAATTACAAAAAGGACTCTTTCTAGACAAAGATATAGCTTTCTGCTAAATTTTGGTGTAAATCTGTTCAACAGGTCTGGCTGTATCTAAAAACTGCAAAATCTCTAAAGACAATGCATGGGGAAAACTTTCCCCCCCCCTCCCTGCCCCCTTTTTTTATAACCTGCTTGACAAATCACCCCAAAACGTTCCAGATGGCAGCTGGTCTATCTTTCGTAGTAGTTTTGAGAATTTTGTGAAGATTCATCAGTTATTAGCAAAACAAAAAACGCTCTGTCGATGGGAAAAGTTAGTCCTAACTATAACTACCTACTGGCTATTACTAATAGGTAACACATACATTCATAAATACATACATAGACACACTCACACTCCCACATAAAGTTTCACACTCACACATACAGTAAATTATTTTTTACACTGTAAAATGTATCAAAATAAATGTATAGTAAAATTATTAGATTAACAATAAATATCTTAAGAATACATTTAAAAATGCTTACTAATTACAACCATTATTACATATATATTTAAAACAAAGCCCAACCTATTACCCCAATAGACCAACACTCACAAAAACAAATTTAAAAAAACTTGAAAAAATTAACAATACACAAATTAAGAAATTATTATAAAAAATAATTAAGATAAAGATATGACCTAATACTGTCAGTATACAATTAATTACAAATTACCAAATCATTTACATCAATGATGTAACCAATTAGCAATCGAAACAGTTAATTGCCATTGTTTTGAGAATATCTATTAAATAATTTCTAAATAAGATAAGTTCATGTTTAATAATCAAATTAACAAATAAAAATAATAAACAATTGAAAAAGAATATTTAAAAACAACAACTTCACACCCTTTTTGCCTTCAAACCCAAAAGCCCGCCAATAAATTCCGATAAAATAATAAAATGTTGAAATATATTACCAGATCGAACAAAACTTTACTATAAATATTTACAAACTCTTACTTTTATCTTAGCAAAATAATGTATAACATAAAAACTAATATACACAAAAAAACAAAATAATTCAATGATGATATATAAAACTGTAATAAATATGTAAAGTAAGAGAAAAATAGATATTCTTATCTTCAATATTCTGTACAACTACATTTTTTAAACAATATCTTGGTGGAATACCCTGTGTGTTCGTTTCCACTGTGTTGCTTTCTCACCCTCACTCTTTTCCTCTTTGTTAAACAGCAATTGACCAGCTTGATTATGAGCGCAGTGACCCTCCTGGAGAGCATGCAGGCACAAGTGTTGAAGCGGATCCATATCTGGAAGAGGCAACAACAGCTGTCGGGCAATGGGGCACCTTTCAGTGAAGACCTCTCTCATATCCAGGAAAAGTATGTGTCTGTTGATATTTCTGCACCATCAGAAGCAGAGCATGTCTGTAATAGTCAGTTCAGGAATGGGCCTCTATGCTTATGACATCATCACAACTCTTGTGACACGCTCACAACAAGATCTAAACATGGTCTGCTGTTTTCCTTACAGTTTTGTTTTCTCTTCTGTGGAATGAATGTTAGGGAGAAAGCTGGAGAATGTGTTAGAAGTATACACATTTATTTGCAAGAAAAATTAGGACCGTACAATTGTACCGATAGAGGTGGGCACGAGAACAAGATAAAACCTCAGTTGTGTACTGAGTGTTATACAGATAATACCTTTAAATGCAACTGGATCTCTGTGACCGTAGATCATTATGAATGTTTGGGCAGTGTAGACTTGAGGAAGGCCCACGAGTTATCTTCAAAGACCAAGAGGATGGAGGGTGGATCATCCTCAAAGATGATGTGGTGGCGGTACATGGATAGGAACAGTCGGAGTGGTGAACTGTAGGGTCGGTTGAATTATCGTTGGTGAGAAAAAAGGTTGATATTTGAACTTGATCATTTTTTTTCTTAATCACCGCCTCTCTACATTCATTAAATTTTGCATGAGTATACCTAAAATATGCACAGGATTACAGCTATATAAACACCTGCAGCATAATATAGCATTTGGTTCTTGAAGACCGATGATGAAACATGCGATTTTCCACACTGTTTTGTTCTACAGAAGAGTAGGTAGAGGTAAAGGTTCTCCCTTTCTGGTGTGTCGAGACGTTTAACTGAAAATGAATACTGCTGCTTACTTTGATGCTCTTTCCTGGGAGCTGTTAGCTGTTTCCAAAGGTCACTTCAAAGCTAGAGGTGGTGTACCACTGAAAGCTCGAACCAAGCGTGAGCCAGAAATCTGTCTCTGGCTCATTTCGGGTAACTCTTGGCACCTGGAGCCCAAAACGAGCTGAGCTTTTATGGGTGGCAGTGTGGCCTAGTGGCTATAGCTGCCAATCATGCAACATGGGAAACCAGTTTCGACTGCTGGCAGATCTCCCTGTGCCCAGAAAATGTACAATTAATGTGTGTTTGTTGTGATGCTCTTTTATATCCTTGAGCAAAGTTCACATTATGTAATGCTGCTAAAATAAAATGTAGATTCCCCTTGCCACTCACACTTAATCCCATTTTACCAGAATTATGGAATAGAACACTCACCTTTAATGTCAGAAAGATATACCCATCTAGTGGCTGAATTGCACAGTGTGAAACTGGAAAATGTGGGATTAATCTCAGCTTCCCTGCTTGGAGAAATTGTATGCCGTAGAAAAATACTTTATTCCAGCAAGCCTTCTTTTTGTCCATTATCACATACAAGAGCACCTTAAAATACATGAGATTGGATGTGTGCTTTACAGAAACATCTCATGTTTGAGTTAATAGCCTGCAATGTTGCTCTGCCCATAATACAAATCTAGGCCATATATAGAATATCATATTCTAACATTCTGTTTGTTGCATGATGTACCAGTCAGATAGTTCCAATGCTCAGCTTGTGCAAGGGCTCCTAAAGATAGAGCCAACCCTTGGCTCTGACTTGACTTTCCGTTAATTTAATGCCTCACCACCTCTTGTCGGGGCAAAGATCCTGGAATATGTGGAAGATGCAGGGGCATCTCTAAAATTGTCATGTAGTCTCTATGTAAAACTTATAGGGCCCTATTACGAGTTTAGCGATCCGAGGACCGCCAAACCTGCAGTGGCGGTTGGACTGCTGCATGCAAGGTGGTCCGACTGCCAAATTACAACCCTGGCTGTCGGGCTGCCGTCACCATTGTGAGCGTGGTTCCCTGCGGGCTGACGACATCAGGATTGTGCTCAGCGACGACGGCGCTGCTCTACTGATCATAACAGCAATTACCACCAGCTTCTTTATGGTGGGTACACTGCCATGGAAAGGCTGGCAGGACGCCAGTGCTGAGAGCCACAGGGGTTCCCCTGCACTCTCCATGCCCATGGTATGGCAGTGCAGGGGCCCGCTGCCCAGCACCGTTGGAATGTGCAATGTCTGCTCAAGGGTGTGCAGTATGTGTTATCCAGCATATGCTTAAAGTAGCACCAGAAAGGCAGAAGAAGAGGAAAAGTGTCACTCATGGCTCACTTGTCTTTGATGTGAGGGGCTTGAGTCTTCTTATCAACTTCAGAAAAAGTCTCTGTAAACTGGGTGGATTTCTTCTTTAGAGCAGAGGAAGATCATTTGTAGCCCATAGTCACTTCAAGTTGTGTATATCCGATGTGAAGAGAAGATTCAGGTGGTCAGACTGTTCAATCTTTCAGAAGTGCCTCGCAGTAATCCATCTTTAATCACAAAAAGCAGTGTTAAATTCCGAAAGGTTTTATGCGTTTATTTGATTTTGGGTCACAGGATAATCATGCTAAACTAATCAGTGTTAAAATCTTAGTTTGCTATGCTAGGCCAGTTGATTGGGGGGTGGGGGGGGCACCCACTTCCATCCACTCCCTGCTAACAGTAAACATTGTTCGTTTTGTTCTTCGTCAGGTGTGAAATCCTTTTCGATATTCACATCTGTCTGAGCCAAGAATTGATGAAGACCAGCGCAGAAGTGGGGACTGAGGCGTTCACGGAGCTGCCGAAGCAACTCAGCAACTCGCTCATAACCCTAGTAAAGAGGTATTTAGATATAGTTTTTGTTTGTCGGTGTTTTGTAGAGATAAACTTGGACGCTATGGGTATCACTGCTTTCAGCAGTGGGTCCTGCCCGCTGTATAAACTTACCTAATTTACTTCTTGGTTGTTGTGCTTTGAAGGTGTGGAGGGGGTTTGGTTATGGGAGTGTGTTCATACCCATGAATTTCATTCATTTTTAAATTTCAGACTCCAGGTTACTCAGCTGACACTTGTGACCTCGAGCCGTTATGTCCTTCGACACCAGTAGTTTTCTAGATTGTTTATCCTACACAAGTTATCTCCAACAGTGAGAGCAATCAAAAGTTGACTGTGTCTGCATGTCATATTTACCTGGATTTCTGTGGAAGTGATTTTGTAATGTATTTAGCGCTTAGAGATCTTTTCAGGCACTGAATGAGATCATTCATCACCACCACATAGATTTACGCAGTTATAATCACAGACATAATTCATTACATTAGAAACCTATATGCATGTTAGAGGGTTAACTCTACAAAATGTTTTTGGTTAGATGGAATAGTTGCTAAAAAAACAATCATTAATAGCAAAATGGCCTTAGAAATACAGTGACACCAGATATTTTGTTTACAATAAGTATGTTGTTGCCATCACTGCCTCATGTCACGAGCAGAAACCAATCATGCTCCTGAAATGTAACCGACATTGCTCTCCTGATGATATATAACTCTGAATGGAGATGGATTCTAAAAATCAGCATTACCCCACCAGCATAACCAAATGATTCATATGAGAAAGGTTTCAACGAGATGCATGCCTGTTCGCTTCAGATGCATTCATCAAAAACATATGTCGTATTTATTGTCTTAAAAGAGAAAGGTGCCACTGGCAGAAGTAAATTTTGAAGCCCTAGTGATCAAAAAAAGGTTAAACATGAAAAGAGAAAATGAGTAATGTGGACTTCCTCTTTAATAATGTGTTCATGAATCAGGTAAACAAAAGTTGCATGTGTCTGATGCAATATGTTAGGATAGCACAAGTCTTCCTCACAAAATATTATATATAATAATGTAGTGTTCGACTAAACAGCTTAATGTTGCAGGCTTTCAGCTTAGAAGCCTATTATCACAACATCAGTGGTACTTATTTTATTGAACTTTGAAAAGATGAAATACCCAGTGAACCGACCTGAATAATAATCTGTAATAGTTGGCAAACTCAATACAGATCGCAGGAGCAGGCACTGGACTTCATCTGATATTTAAGCAGCTGAAAAGAGATTTGCAAAGCACTATTTCAGAGTTCTTTATTTTATCTTTTGGGCTACATCTACAGAATATAATAATAGTATTGGTACTGCTGCAAATCACATGAAGATCTTGATTCAGAAGATGGTTTACTCTGTCTTTGGTCTGGAACCTCCACTTTAAAAGTAAACATTCAAAATCTCTCCCTTAGTACAGTATTTGTACACATACTCCTACAAGCTATCATAGCTTCTTCTGCAAAATGCAGGCAGACATATTTATTCTGTTTCTAATTCCATAGAAAGGTGAAAAACCTGCCCGTGTCCTCCATCAAGGCAGAATACGTAGGATGTACACCAATGTAGGGAATTCCAAAACGTTTTATTTTAAGCAAAATATATCTCTCTGCAAAGCATTTCATGGAGTATCAGAAGAACATTTTGTATATGCAACCACAGTGGGATTAAAACTTGAGTTGAAAACAACTGTGATATACAAGCCATTTTTTATTCTTTCACCTAAAAAGGAAAAAGAAAAATAAGGTAGCAGGTAGGATTAAGTCTAATTGGTAAAAAATTACATTATGCTACTTCAAAAGTGCTAGGCAGCTCTGGAATCTGAGGGTGTACTGCTTTGACATTTAGCACTGTGTTCATTTGATCACATTAGAGTATGGACACACAGCCAGGTGTACTAAATGTTTTAATGTTTGCAAAAAATATGAATCGTTGTTTGGCGACCGCAGAAAGTTTTTTTCACTTTGTAGTAAATCTTTACAGACTCCTATAATGACATTCGGTAGTGCTATTTCGAAAAGGCAAGTTGTAGGCATCTCTTCCAAATTTAGATTTGGTATGAGATAGGTCAATGTTTTGCTAGCAAAATCTCGTTGCAAACATGGAAGAATTACTGACTACCAAGATGAGGTGATACTGCATTTGCAAAAGGAAAGGGGACTCCTTCTGCTTTTTGAATTAAAAAAAAAAAAGTTTGTAGTGGTGTAAGCAGTAGTCTTAAACAAACGTTTTAAAAAAGAAAACTTAATGTAGCATTGTTTCCTCTAAGGAAACTTCCTGAATTTAAACAAATATTTTACTTTACTGAAAGGCGATCACAGATATGGATCGTCTGCTGAACCTAGCTAGCCACCATCTCTGTAATGGCCTCCACTCAGAGCAATTCACAATCTGACCTGCCTCATTATACATATAAGCGTTAAGTTGGATTGTGACCCACTCTGTACCAGAGTTTAGCGAACCAATCTATTAGTACATAGGTCAGTTTATTAAATGTTTCACTCTTTGCAAAAATAATGGCTGCAACTTGCACCCAGATTTCTGTGAGCAGCTGTTAGTACATAGGACCCTTAATTACAAACTCCATATTCATTCGCCTGGCTTAACCAGGGAGGAGAACTGACTGTTTCTGAATTGAAATATTGCCAGTGCTGTAGAATGAGGATTACAAATCAGTAACATCTGCATCTCTATCACAATATTTTCATAAACATCTTAATAGAAAAGCAAGAGAGACCACAAAAGCAGGGAGGTGGGATAGCCAGAGGAAGAAGGAATCTAGGAGTAAAGTCACAATGATACGTTAATTAAATAGTTTACGCAGTAATGCCAAACCCATTTCTAAAAAGTCATGAATTAGAGACAAGACAATAGTGCCCGTTGAAGTTATGAACTGCTGTTGATGGCGTCTGCTCAGTGTTGTTCACTTCTAGAATGTGATGAAATTTTTATGTGCACCTTCACTCACTCCTCAGCTCATTAATTGTGGATAAGCAGCCTCCCCAAGTCTTGAAAACCCAAACCAAGTTCCAGGCCGGTTTGCGATTCTTTTTGGGGTCCAAGCTGCTTGACAACCAGGACAAGATGCCTAGTGTGAAAGCGTCTATCATCACAGAGAAGCAAGCACGGGAGATGGTGCTGAGGCAAAGCGTTGAGGCCTGGACGTGAGTAAAGGTTTTTGGAAAGTTTGTAGACCAAAAGAATTGGAGAATGTATCCTGGAGTCGCTTGTCAGTATTAAATATGTGAGGATTTAAGTGATCTGAAGTAGCTTAAAACCCCTGCAGCTTTGAAGCAGCTATGGATCTGGTGGATTTGGCAAGAGTGTTGTAGAAATTAATTGAAATACTGTACATCTGAGCTTTGTCTTCCCCTGGCATGGGCTTGAGATAGTAATTTTCTACCCAGTTATTCAGCTGCATGCATTGATTGCTTAATATGTACATCTTCAAATAAAAGTATCAGTGTGCCAGAATGTTACATCTTACCAAAGTGAAATGTGTATTCCTGTGCCTTTTGAGGTGAATAGTCAGGATCAATCATGAACATTTGATAAATGAGTTTTGTGGCTGTCATAAGGGTCTTTTTGATCTGTCTGCCTCTCATTTCATGCTTTATTTGCATATGTCATTCTCGTCTAACAGTGAATGTGCAGGTGAGATTGTGAACAACACAGCCACACTGGAGAAGCACCTGAGCTCAAAGGTCTACGGTGCAGTCTTCAAGAACCTGGTGAGTGGAATGCAATATAGCTGCCTTATTCCAATGGAGCAGCATGATACTTATGCCCTTACTTCTGTTGTCCCTTAGAGTGCTTAGGATCTGATGGTAAAGACCACAATGCAAGGTTTTTCTCAAAATATACAATCTGTTTGGTGCACTCAGTTTGCATGGACTAACAAATGGTGTCTCTTTTGGTCTAATAACTGAAAGAACAGTTTTTGGTTCTACTTGAGTTTCATGAGACATTAGATCACTCTGACCTAGGGAAGACTAGGTAGGTCAGTCATATCTGTGATGGACAACTTCAGTTAGAAATTAGAAATATTGGGTTAGAATATTATGCATTTACATAGAAAAGATAAATCTATATCTAAACAAAAACCTTTTCAAGGACAGTATGACCCAACAGGGAATTTATTATGTCATACTAAACAATATAATCATGCACGAAGGAAGTATTGTCCGATCTCCTTGTAGTGAGAAGACTAAATTTCAAAATGAGAATGTAACCCAACAATGCTGCAATAGCCACTTTTTTGCTATGAGTCTGAGCTTTACATACTCCGGAAGCTGATGACTGCCATTTTGATAAGATAAGCAAATACAATAAATTATTATTCTGGATATACTCTTCTTAGGCCATTTTGGAGGAAATACCTTATGAAGACTCACGAAAAAATCCTTCTGCATAACAATGACAAATAAGTATTGTCAAAACAAATAGGTCTTGCCTTTCTAAGGCATTAGCCATCATTTTTGCTTCAGCAATGCTTGTTGTGATGCTGAACAAAATCAGCAAAAGGGAAAAAAGCTTTGTTGCCGCTGCTGATCAACGTAACGAAAAAAAGGCAAAATGCCTGTTACATCGTGATGACAAATGTGAGCACGTGCATCACCTGTATGCATGTACGTACGTCAGGTTGCTGCCATTTTGGCTTTTGAAATTTACAGTTCCATGATGGCTGATACCTATCTTGGAGTGGTAAATTAACAAGCAAAGATGTGCGCACATCTCACCCACATGCATGTACAAACGCCAGCAGTCGCCACTTTGTCTTTTTAAATTTAAAGTTCCAAGGTGGCTGATGCCCATCTAGGAGTGGTAGATAAAAAAAAAAAAAACAATTAGAGGTGTGTGACAGCACATTTTGAAAAAAAAAGGATCAGTCTGGTATAAAAATGCTGTTGCCGGGCCCTACAGAAAAGTAAAAAAAGAAATTAAAAACAGGAATGCAAGGCATGAGGGAACTACAGAGGATGTGATTGGTGAGTGAAGCCAAGTGAAGTAGGTGCATGAATGAAAGCAGCATTGGAAGGGTAAAAATCATCCTATCAAAAAAGGTTGTAGAGAAGCAATGCTGTAGGGGAGGGACAAGCACAATAAGAGGAAGGTAATTACTTGAATAAGAGGCAAGCAAATGAGGCAAGAAGTCCTTCCAGTCATAAGCAGTGGTCTGATCAAAAGCTCCTGAATGGTCTTTCGACAACAGGCAGATAAAAACTGTCTGAAGGCAACACTAAAAAGTGCAAGGCTTAAAGCATGACAATTGTGGATGGGGGGGGGTGTATGCTTCCAGAAAGAATGAGAAAAAGAGACAAGATACTGAGGAAAAGACTTGGCATCCTCCAGATTCCAGTATCTATGGCGCATGTAAACAGAAAAAAAAGCAACTGACCTTACGAGTTGAGGTTGGCTTCTTTATTGTCCACTGTTGCAGTGATGTCATGTGAATCCACGGCTAGTTCCCCGTCAGTGCCACTCGGTGCAGAGATGAGGTATTGTTGAAAAAAAAGCTTACAGGTTCAGCCTTAGTCTTGGGAAAAGTTAATGATGAGGATTCTGCAGATAGATGTGTCCTTTATTAAGAAGAACATTGAAGACCTGTCTCTTGGAAAAAGTGAAAAGATAGGGCAAAACCACTATAATTGATATCTTAATACAACACATTACTTTTCAATGAACCATATGGAAAGCCCCTTGCACTGAAAGATCCCAATCCACAGGAGTAACATACGTTGAAGACAATACTCATGAGTTGATGCATACAGTAGAAACCCCTAAGTACACAGATTGGGTAATACTCTGAGCATTTGCAAATAGGGTGCACTGGCATGCTCAAGTTTGGGTTGTCAGTTGGAATTTCGTAGTTCACCGGTGAACCCTCATAGAATGAGAAATACAGGACAAAATGGGTAGTGTTTATGAGTAATTCCAGTATGGACCCCATCCTCACCTTCAATGGAAAAACACCCTATTGATTGTATTGTGGCCCGACTCCAGCACGATCTATAGCTTTTAAGAAGCATCTTCAAGTTACTCTTGATGTGAGAAAAAATAAATCCGAGAATCAAGTGCCTCAACATGTCCCACTGAAAAAATAACAATTAGAATGAACAACATCCAAAATGTTCTGCAGATGCAATTTCTCAAGAAGAGGAGTACATTGTAGAGTCATGGTTTTGAGACCTAGACTTTCATGGGGAAAATAATAAATAGTAGTGATGGCCTTAAGCAGTAGGAAGCATTTTGTTCTGGGATAACAAAAGAAAGAGACATTGGGGGAAATATATGTAGCTCCCCCATCCTCATGTGCAGGTAAACCTGAAAGAGGGTGGAACAGGCTGTATGCATTGTGCACAGAGGGAGATAATCTGGGAACATGGTATAGAAAGTGACTCATCTGGGATCCCTTTTTGCTCCACACTAGGGAGATCTGCCACAATGACATCTGCTCTCCTGAATGGGCTGTGCTACTTTCACAGTTGCTTCTTCTTGATACCCAGATACACTCTGGGGTCTTCTGTAGTTGTCACTCAGATATCCCCTGTCACTCTTTCTTGTTTGTTCTGGTATTACCCTCCTTGGTCTCCCATACACCAAGTGGACACCTGTCAACAGTCCTACAGAAAGTTGTGCATCTCCACCAGAGTCCTCCAAAACAGTTCTTCTACAGGGTCTTGTTGTTTTAGGCTAAAGGCTTCATTTGCAGATAAAGAAGCCTGTGGCCTTCTTTGATATATATATATCTATATATATATATATATAAGAAATGACCCGGCACATCAAACTGTTTGTTAGTATATAAAAGCTTTTTGACCCATCTTTTCAAGTTTCATCTGAAATCACACAGTTCCACAATCCAATTTCATGGAATCACTGCTTTTTATTGATCCAGAATAAAATTACATAATCCATAGCCAACGCGTTTCGTCCTAACGGATATATATATATATATATTTGTAAAAGGTTACATCCTTGTAACAAAGGTAACAGGGATGTTATAGTTAGGTTCTGAATTTACTCCCACAAAACCAGAGAAATTCAGCTGTTATAGTTAGTTATTTCAAGTAACTATAACTCACGGCCTAAGGTGACTATAACTTGGGCCCCTCTATGCAGTTTTTACTTCAATAATTTGAATGCAATGTTTCATTGATATTTTTACTGCTGTTACAAAAGTTGCCCCGAGTGCAGCAATATCTGGGGTAGTTAGCAGTGCATGGCAAGAATGCAAGTTACAGTTACCTTAGGCCACAATTGATAGTTCCTTGAAATAACCGTTAACTGCTGAATTTTTCTGGGTTGGTCCGAGTTAGTTCAGAACCTAACAATAACATCCCTGTTGCCTTTGTTTTTTTCAGTGAATTGCTGTGTTTTTTTTTTAACGTAAAGTCATTGCCATTATTATACATTAATCCAATGACCTCCACGCATGCCCTTCTGCAGTGCGCGGCAGGGTTGCCTGCAGGGCCTCTCTCTCTTGGTGTGAGAAACAGTCTGAGCGGGTGTGTCTGGTTGTGAGAGTGGGTATAAGTATGTCTGTCTGGGTGTGAGAGGTTCTGTGTGGGTGTGAGAGTGTCTGGGTGTGAGAGCAGGTGTGAGAGGGTGTCTCTGGGTGTCAGAGTGGGTGTGAAAGTCTCTGTGAGTGGGTGTGTGAGTGTCTGGGTCGTGAGTGGGTGCGTGAGTGTTGAGTAGGTCTGTGAGTGGGTATATGAATGAGTGCATCTGTGAATGCATGCGTTTTTGAGTGGGTCTGTGACTGAATGCATGAGTCTCTGAGTGGGTCAATGAATGGGTGTTTGAGCATGATTAGGTACATGAATGTCTGAGAGAGTCTGAGTGTGTGCATAAATGTCTGAGTGCATCTGTGAGTGGGCGTATGAGTGTCTAAGTGGGTCTCTGAGTGGGTGCATGAGTGGGTATGTAAGTGGGTGCCTGAGTTTGAGTGGGTGCAAGAGTGTCTGAGTGCATCTGAGTAAGTGTTTGAGTGTCTGTGTGGATGTGTCAGTAGCTGTGTTATTGATTCAGCCACGAAGGAATCCCACCTGCCCTTTTATCCAACTAGAGCCCACAGCTTTGCACACAATATCTACCCAAGTGGAGTTCTTTCTGCCTCCTTGGGTAAACGTCCTGTATGTATTCTACACTGAAGCTGTGTAATGGAGCACAAGGAAATGTCACCAGTGACCTTGTGTGTGTTTGTCAGCATGATTGTTCATGTTGCCTCTTTTTCTATTATTCTGTGATAACATGAATTCTCCTGTAGAGAGGCCAACGAGAGTACAAAGGCCTAAATCTCCAACAATCCAGAGCCCTTCCTCTTATCTAAATGACGTAAGTACTTCTTTGTTTTGTGGTGATGTCCTCATATTCCATAGCATCAAGAACGCACCACCAAAATCAGTGGGAAATGAACTGGTGCCCTTTGGTAAGCTGTCCATCATCCTGGTAAAATGCGGGAAGACTTTTGCATACTGCTAAGCTGGACAGTGCGGGGCCAAGTGGGCGCAGCTTCCAGGTGATTTGCACGTTTGCATACTCGTAGCAGTTTAAAGAGAGAACCATGGACTTTATAGGGCCCCTCGCAGGGCTGATTTCGGCTCTGGGGACTCCATCTTCTGGAGAAATGGAAGAGTCGTCTGCCCCGGGGTCCCCACACTAGTCTGACTTTGGTCCCGGGGACCTCAGCACCCGGGAATGTCTCCTGGGTGCCCCTTAGGGCACCCAGTGTGCACTGGGACCACGGGAGGGAACCTCAAGGCACCCGTGGCCCCAGTTAACCCCGACCTCCTGCAGGAGCCGACATCGCTCTTGGGGCAGGGAAAGAAATGAAACCTCTGCTTCTAGCGGGCGAGAGCACTTTGACAGCTCTCGCTTGCTGGAACTGGAGTGTTTGCTCCTGCCAAGTCAGAGCAAATAGCTATGGCCTGGGGGTAGGCACCCCGGGACATAGCAGGAGCTGGCCTTGGGGGGGGGTGGTATTGATCCCCAAGGCCATGTATTGCTCCACGAGGGGAACCTCACGGTCCCCCTCCAATGTCTACTTTAGCCCCGGGGAGGAAATGGTTGTCCCCAGGGTTGGGGGTACCCAGCAGACTCCCTTTATTGTTTTATTGCAGCCCCGGGGTTGTGGCAGTCCCCGGGGCTGCCCGGAGGGCCACCTGAGCCCCCCCTGCATTAATTTCATATTTAGCCCCAGGCAGGTGGCAGTCCCCGGTACTGTGGACGAGGCTGTAAGGGCCTCCCTCATTACAACTTAGTGTTTTGCCCCAAGGAGGTGGATAGGTGGATGTCCCTGTGGCTTCAGGGGGTCCGCGACCCCCCACATATTTTAGACTCATTGTCCCAGAGAGGAGATGGTCCTGGGGCTAATACAAGCCCTAGGAGGAGGGCCTCATGCACCCCCTCCTTTTTTATGCCCCTGGGACCTGGCCCAAAATAAATGAAAGGCCCATGATGCCTCTTTTTGTCCCTTCAAAAATCTTGGAAAAATCCATGGATCGATCTGCTGATGTTTCTGGCTTTTTTTTATTATGCTTTTTATCCCTTGTGGGGTCCGTGAGGGACCCTAGTCCAAGGCTAGGGGCACAGGTGACCTTACCCTGTCCCCTTTTCTTTCTTTTTGTTAACTTTTTTTGCGGGACTTGGCTAAAGCCTTGTCCCAAAATGGCTGCCAACCATATTTTTTTGATGAAGTGTTAGCAGCCAATCAGATATCAGCACAGCAAGGGACAGTTGGGTCAGCAGAGGATCCCTGTCCCTAGATATCTATATTTTTAAAACCCTAATACCTCAAAAACTACCAACCTGATTTACACCAAATCACAAAAAGAAAAAGCATGGGGAAATCCTGTTCCACTCCCCTTTTTCTCAGCCCCTGCTTGACAGATCACCCCAAATCTTTGAAGATAGCAGCTGAACTGACTGAAGATTCATCAAGCGATACTAAAGTTATTAGCAAAACAAGAAACACTCTTCCTATGGAAATTAGGTCCTAACTATAACTATCTAATGGCGATCGCCAGCAGGTAAGATAAAAACCTGTATATATCTATCTACCTACCTATCTATAAAAAATATAAAAATATATATATCTATATATATATATATATATATATATATATATATATATATATATCTATATATATATATATATATATATATATAACCTAGTTGTGGTCGCCAGTAGGTATAGTTAAGTCAGCTGTTCCATGAGAAAAGCTTTTTTTGTGTTACTAAGCTAATAACTTTGGCCACGTTTGACGAATCTCCATGAAACTTTACAAAAAAGTGCTACTTTTTGATTAGTTTGTGCATGGAAAGTTTTGGGGTAACCCGTCAAGCAGGGCCTGAGAAAAAGAGGGGTCCCAAAATGCAAAATCCCCATGCATTTTCCATAGACTTCTTTAGACCAGAGGGACCCACCCCTGGGACCAAAAACGAAAAAAAAAATCTGGAAAAAATGTCAGCAATCCTGTGGGATTGTTAAAACAAAAATGGCAGACAGGGCTGCTTTGTTTTACCAATAGAAGGGGGGTGGGCGCCTGTCACTCCTCTAGCCTTTACAGGCCACCCACCCAAGCCATCAGCAGCCCTTGACAGCCCACTCCTGGGGCAAAAAACATTGTAAATGGGGAGGGACAGACATGCATCCCCCTCTGTGAGCCATCAGAGGCCCCGGGCACCCCACCCCCGGGGCTGAAATCATTGAATAATGGGAGGGGGGCTGCACAGCCCCTCTCTCTGAGCCTCTAAAGGGCCCAAGGAGCCCACCCACAGGGCTGAAATTCTTCAAAATGGGGAGAGGGACTGCTGGCCCCCTTCCCTGAGCCTCTAAAGGCCCCAGGAAGCCCACATCTAGGGTTGATTACTTTAAGGGAGGTGAGCCATTAATGGCCCCAGGGACACCATCCCACAGTGCCAGCTCGCATGCTATGTCCCGGGGACTCCACCCCTAGGACATAGTGGTTTTCCTGCATGCACCACCACAGGCAGGGAAACCTGTGTTTGCTTCTCCTTAATCCGAGCAATTTTGAATCTCCCGCCAGGCTGGAGCAAACACAAAGGGGGTTATTCTAACTTTGGAGGAGGTGTTAATCCGTCCCAAAAGTGACGGAAAAGTGACGGATTTACCACCAGCCGTATTACGAGTCCATTATATCCTATGGAACTCGTAATACGGCTGGTGGTATATCCGTCACTTTACCGTCACTTTTGGGACGGATTAACACTCCTCCAAAGTTAGAATAACCCCCAAAGTCTGCTCCCAGCCTGCGGGAGCGTTAAAAATGCTCCCACCGACTGGAGGCAGACATTTGATTTGTTTCCCTGCCCACACTTATGGGAATGGGTGAATCCATGGATGCCTTACTCTACCCTACTATCAAATCTGCTTTTCGTAAGTAGCTAAGCAGGGGAGCTGCCAAACCGGTGGGCTTAGGTCAGGGACCCATGTACCAACAGTTCTTTCAAGACCCCCGCAACCGAAGACCATCCAGAGGGACCTCTATGGGAAATGGGCATAAGAAAGGCAAAGGAGGCCCTGCAAGGTGCTCGTCCGCTGTGGACCTTTGGCTTCCCCTCCTTTGACCCATCACATCTGCCGTAAAGACATAACCTCAGATCAATGGGTTGTCTCCATTGTGCAGGAATATTACTGCCTCACGTTTCATACAGCCCCTCAAACGTACCACCCTGCCATCACATACTAAGTTCAAATTACCTTCACCTTCTGCAGGAAAAGGTTCAGGTTCATTAACAAAAGGGTATAACAGAACCTGTACCTTTACACCAAAGCTGTACTGGGTGTATTCTTTGTATTTTCTAATCTCCAAAAGACGGCTTCCATTGGCTCATCTGCAATCTCTGGTCACTTAACAGGTTCATGTTCTCCGAACACTTTTACATGGTCACTGAAGAAAATGTTGTCCAGCTACTACATCAACACAACTTTATTTCAGCACTGGTTTTGAATTATAAATACTTTTAGATCCTGATTTACCCAGCACATCACGAGTTCCTCCTGCATGTAAATAGATGAACAACACTACCAATTCAAAGTGTTACCCTTCGGAGTCACCACAGCTCCAACAGTATTTACTGACTGCCTAGCAGTGTTACCAACGCACCTGCCAGACACACCAAGCTACTCTTCCATATTTGATCAAAAGCAGCAGCAAACAACAATGTCTAGCACGCACTCAACCAGCAATGTCTCTACTTCAAAGCCATTGCAAAAAAATTTAATCATAGCTGCTTCATGTGCAACCCTTCCATTCCAACAGCCGCTGCCTGTTTTGTGGACACACCATCGCATTACTGTTCAAACTGTGATGAAACCATTGAGGGTGATGACTTTATGTACAGAAATTGTACCATACACCAGATTACACATGCACCCGCTCTGCTTTAGTAGAACAGCAACAGTATGTTGCTTGGTAGGTCCTTTCCAGACCCCCTTCCACAGGTGACTGTAGCTATTGATGCCCCTTTTACTGGGTGGGGAGCTCACCTCTGTGACATGACTGTCAAAGGTGCTTGGACTCCTCACCTCCAGCAGTGCCACATAAATAACCTGGAGCTTCAAGCCATCAGACCAGCACTGAAAGCGTTCCTCCCACTTCTGCAGGGGAAAGCAATATTAATGAAGACAGAAAACGTGACAGCTATGTTCTACATCCAGAAACAGTTTTGTGCCTAAATCCCCCAGCTTACTGTGCTAGCTTAGGTGATTTGGCACCGGGAAACCTGCAACAACATTCAGTTGTTGGACGAGCATTTGGCGAGATGCTCAGAAACAAGAACACAAGTGGGAACTCCACCCACAAATCCCTCACATGTAGTTTCAGTGGTGGGGAACTCCAGCAATAGATTCCTGAAAAGGCATAGTGCCAAACTTTCACCTCCAGGTACAATCGCCCTCAAGCATTGCACTAACGATTAACTTATCAGGAATATTTGTGTATGCTTTTCCACCTATCACTCATCACGTATGTGGGTTGAGGAAGATGAGGCAGATGTCCAAGATCTTCATCTTATTGGCACCAACCTGCATGAAATAGCCCTGGTATTCAGGGCTCCTACAGATGTCAGTCAATCCTCATGAGAAGCTTCTGTAACCACCAGAACATCTCACTCAGCATCATGGCAAGCTCAGACACACAGATCCCAAACAGCTGAATCTAGCTATCTGGTAACTGACTTCCTGGAATTGGTTACCTCAGTCTGACAGAGAAAAGCATGGTTATCCCGAGTGAGGAAGAAAAGCCTAGCCCTTACTCATGTTATGCCTCTAAGTTCAGGCTATGCTGCATCTCCAGTATGGGAGATTTGTCTTACTTTCTGCACTTCTACAAAACAGACCTAGCTTACACTTCTATGTGTTTACAGCTATCCCCTGTGGGGGCATACCTTCAACATAGGCAACATTTTTCCATTTGTAAAATACCAACTGTTAAAGCAGTTATGAAAGGACTACTGAGGGTATTACCACCAAAGATGCCCCCAGCACCTGTTTTGAACCTCATTGTTGTCCTTCTGTGCCCCGTAGGTCCTCCTTTTGAACCTCGGCACTCGTATAAATTACAGTTCTTGTTTTGGAAGGTGGAGGGTGGCTGTCTTAATTGAAATTACCTCCCTTAAATGCATTAGCAAACTACAAGGTCTTAAGGTCCAATAACTATTTCTTCAGATTCACAAGATGTGATAGCTCTTCGTACTAATCCCCAACCCCAGATATCTGCCCAGTGTTGTTACGCCCTTCCACATGAAGGAGTTTGAGTTGCCCATCCTCTTTCTACAGCCAGTCTATAGCACGAAGTGCCCTTGGTGCTCTGGATAATAAGAGTGCGCTCACATAGCACATAAACAGAACTTAGGGCCCAATTTAACTTTTGGTGGACAAAATAGTCACCATTCGCCTGGCCAAGGGCTTTACGTCTGCCTGGCTATGACTACTCTGCATGCCAAATTTATAAACAACCGGATAGCAGGCTCCTATTTAAAAAGGCAGTGCCAGAAACCGCTTTCATTGTGGTTCCTGCCAATGCATTTTACTGTTTGTTACAGGGTGCATCAGAAGGATGCAGCCCTGTAACAAACAGTAATTATTTTCAAAAAGAAAATCCTGAAAAGGATTGTCTTTTTGTACAGAAAAAAAAGTAATGCTTCCCTCGCCATGGAAGGCTTCTCCATTGGCAGGTGGAGCATTAAAATGGCGTTAAGAAACTGTTAAAAAATGATATGTCCACCCATCCAAATTGAGTGGGCGGACATGTAGTCATTTTTCAGGCGTCCCTTGCTACCCAGCTCCATCGGAGCAGGTTAATCTTAGCAGGAAACAGAGTATTCTCTGCTGTGATTAACTTAAAGGTCTGCCCACATCTAAATGTAGTAGGTTGACGGGTTCCTGGTGGTGAGGAAACGCTATTGTGACAGCATCTTTACCACCAAGAATTAAATGGGTACTTAAAACCTTTACAATGCTCACTCATTTCTTGTAGCCTTTAAAGAATCCCACAGGTGCCGTTCCATCTCTAAAGCTGGCATTGCCAAGTCGAAAGTTAAGTGCATCCAGACTTGCTATGCCAAGGCTAAGCACACACTCCCTGTGCCCTTGGAACCCATTCTACACACAAGAATGATACAAACATAGCATTTTTAGGTAATAGCTCTTTGAATTATATTTGCAAGGCTGCTATCGGTCATACCATCACCAAGCATTATTGTGATGATCTTCTAGCACGTCAGAAGCCTTTAGTTGGCCAAGGAGTCTTGAGAACACTGTTTCAAACAGCTGCATCATCTGCCTGCTGGTTAACACTTTAGAAGGGGCTGCTTTATAGTCTGTGCAGAGCAGGTGTATCTTCAGCCGTACATGCTACAGACAGAAAATGTAACTTACATGTAACGATTTATTTATAGCGTGTAGTGCTGTAAATTCACATGCACCCATCCTTCTCCCCAGAATCAAGCGATGACCATAGAAAGTTTTTGTATGTCCTTTCTTATGTACCCAACACTCTGCCTTTGACATTGCACTCCACTTACACTACTCGCTCCCTGAGCAGAAATAATCTGTGGTGGAGTCAGTGAATTATAGCATTGTGGACCAAGGGTGGAGTCACAACAAGTCGTCTGACTTGAATTTCACAGAAGAAAAACATGTTGCAACCTTTCAGACCCAACACTAAATGGGAGAAGTATCCAGAGCATGTGAACCTACAGCACTGTTTCCTATGAACAATGGTTACAGTATATGTATATATATATATATATATATATATATATATCTCCGAAGCGAAAGCTCTGGGTAGTTCCCAAGTTTCATTGGAGAGCAGCGCGGGTATGGAGCACCCTGTGACACTCTAGATTTGCTCACCTCACATGTGTGTTTTTCTAGCAAGGTTTTTATAGATGTATATATACATATGTTTGTGTGTGTATATGTGTGTATGTATATATATATAAAAAAATATCTATATGTTTAATGGCATGTGTAGCTGCAGATACACATGCTATGCATACGTCTGCCATTTAGTGTTGGGCTCGAGTGTTACAAGTTGTTTTTCTTCGAAGAAGTGTCACGTGATCGAGTGATTCCCCCTCTTCGGCTCCTTTGCGCATGGGCATCGACTCCATGTTAGATTGTTTTCCCGCAGAGGGTAAGGTAGGAGTGATAGAGTATAAAGAAAAGAGATGTCCATGCAGATGGAATATATATATATATATATATATATATATATATATATACATACACACATATGTTCAAGTGTTTTTAACTTAAACTGCTACAGGCTTCAGGGGAGGTGGGAGGGTGCATGTGAATCTGCAGCGGAACATGCCACGAACAGATGTACACTGGGTAAGTGACATAGACTAGAAAGCAGTTATTCCTCCTGTAGGATGTTGGCTCGTATATACTATTTCTAAGTAAGAAATAGTGTGCACGGAGTCCAAGGGTTCCCCTTAGAGGTAAAAGAGTGGCAAAATTAGATAATTCTAATGCTCTATTTTGTGGTAGTGTGGTCGAGCAGTAGGATTTTCAGAGAGTAGTGTTAAGCATTTGTTGTACACACACAGGCAATAAATGAGGAACACACACTCAAAAGACTTACTCCAGGTCAATATAAAAAGCACTGCAGGGTTTGACTGCAGGGCCTGACCAGCCCTGTGGCCAAATCTCCCACATGCACCCAAATCCAAGCTGCACACATCCTTTAGCCGTGAGCAGCATGGGGTTGGATGCAGTGTGTTGTTTTTTAGTATTTCTCTGGATCCGCTGTTGTGAGGTTATTTTGGCATCATTTTGTGGGAACGTTATTTTAGCTATAGGCCTGCAGCTTGTGCCCTTTAGCCTAGGAAATCATTCATTTTATTATATTAGCAGAAGCCTCATTCTGTGGTGATATAGTTATTATTTTATCTGTTGTTCGCTCTGCTAGAAAGTTTCATCTCTTAGCACAACTTCTTCACTGTGTGCTTGCTCAAGGCTGTACATGATGATGTCAGTAAAAGCAGAACATCACATTCCCTTTTGTTTCCTGGAAACATATGTATTATTATGTTAGGGCAGTATTCTCAGAACATCTGATGTTTTATTATAAAAACACCTCTCTGCCCACTACACGTTAGTGAGAAATTCCAGCCAGAAGTTGCCATTGCATGCTGTTTGCTTCATTGCACCTGTCTGCTGAGACTGAACATCTTTTCCGCCCACATGGGAGAAGACTCGAGTAGACCAACGGCCCTCTTCTCTACTGCCATATTCAGGTATGGGGGATGGTGTCTTCCCAAGGGTCCTGAAGGGCGGATTTGGGCTAACACCGTGGTGCTATAGTATAGAACCCTAGTGGTGTGGGTAGGAATTCTGACACTATGGTAGGACCGATAGAAAAGGGCAAGATCTGTTCCACCACAATTTCCCTGAGAAATCGGAATGTCATGCACACGGCTGCCACAAATCACCTCTATCGTTGGGTACTTGAGAGGTACTGCTAGCTGGCCAGAAGGGTTAGGCCGACAGTTGTCACACGGTGTGGGATTGGACTCCGTTCTCCACAATCTGGTTGTGCTGCAGCCTGAATCCAGCAGTCTCATTGCTATATAGAGAGTCGGGCATAACATGGTGCTGCCAGTGTTTGGTCAGGCACTGAATTATGGATCTCCCTGAGTATTTCTGACTCACTACATGCTAAAGGCACCCCAATACTATATACAGACATCCGTGGTAATGAGGATTTCCTCCTCAGCTGGATAGGTGGCACCTATTTAAGACTGTATGCTGTTCAAGCTTGAACCTTGAAAGGATTAATCCCCAGTTGGTGTCCTTATCTCTGAACAAGTTCATTCAACATGGCAAACCCACACAGGAAAGGGTAGTAAAAAATGTTTTACTCTTGGGCTAATTTTCCAGCAGTTGATGGGAACAGCAATGCATTTCATCATTATACACATGCTAACGTACCTGCACTATATAGAGCATATGCCTACATAGAAATACCTTTATCATTTCAAGACCTCCAAAACTGGCCCTACCACATACAACACTTCATGTTAGGCTAGCCCCTTTAAATAATGAAGGTCCTACCTGGCCACAATCAACCATATACACACCACATCCTGATACAGGCACCTTTCCAGTAGCTGAGGTTCATTGCTTATACATTGAGCTTGTAGCAATATATATCCTCTCATTACAATTTGTAATACAAACATTAAGTACTAATCTAGCACAGGCTGCTTTAGCACAACCACATGCAGCCACATCTGGCATTAACCCTGCAGCTGTGCACTCGATTATGAATAAAGTACCCGTAAAATATGAAGAAATTCCGTTTAGATTAGCTCACAAAAATAAACATGTTGCAAGCAGTGTTTTCCAATTTGGGAACCCAAGAGAAACACAGAATTCTCGCTATGTGCTTGCCATTTGGGATGGTTCCCTCAGTGGATAACTACACCACCTGGGGCACGGTATTTGCTGCTCTCTACACCACTGCACACAGTACACCAACACTTGATAATCTTCCAGAAGTGTTAAAACAAATTTAAGATGAATACTGGGCTGCCCCAAACCTGTATGTGGGGATGCAATTAAGGGCAATAGTGATACAGTGTCCTCAATAATATTGAGTAACCTAAAAGGGGAAGCACTAGCTTTGACAGTGCTCTAGTTGCTCCTTAATGTTCCTCCACAGGATCAAAAACGTGAGCTGCCTGAGATTATTGCTGAAACATATTCACGTATAGGTCAGGATAATTTGGGAGCCAGACCTAGTAAACCGCAATGACAAGGTAAATCCAACAGGGATTCTACCAAGCAGGCAGCTGCAGGTTCCAAAAAACGCTGGGATAAACAAAAACAAATTAAAAAAGATAAGTGAGAATCTCCACATTTGGAGACCGCTGAAAAATGCTATAACCTAGGAAATAATGATAATATAAAAACTCCTGATAGATATCAATATACTGATAAACATCAATGTCATTCCTTTCAAGACTCACCGGATAAACTTAGAGAGGTGTGTGATCAGAACAACAAACAGAGTACATGAGACTAAAAAACATTTACAAGCTCATCGGAAGTTCCAATTAAAAAAGAAAAACTTCCACAACAAAAACCCCAATTCAAAAAGAAGGTGGCAGCTATTTCTGCAAGAAATGGCACGCAAGATGAGAGTTTTAGGAGCGTCTGGAGAGGAAAGCAACTGACAACTTTTTGGAAGTCGAAACTACGGATATGTGCATCTCCCCTCCCAATAGGGTGTATAAAATGAAAATACAATTAGAGGCAGACATTGAGTGTACAAGTGGTACCATATTCTGGAAATTACAAACTGGCATCTATGACATTTTATTAGCCAAAAAAGATTGGCTGCCACAATTTGTCTGTGAAGTCCCATGGGAGGTTGAAGGGAAGGGGGAGTAAAGAACATTTAGCTTGCCTTCTCACCCCTGGTTCCTGTAAAGTTAAGAGAGGCTTACACAATTGACTGGGCATTGGCACAAGCCCCCGCGCTGTATCGCAATCATGTGGGATGGGATAAAGATTCTCCCTACACATAATACCAATTAGGTCTCAACCTCAATATCCTATTAAGCATGCAGCTAAAACACCCGTGAGAGAGATTCTCACACAGTTAGAGTACCAGGGTGTAATTGATCCCCTTGTCTCACAAATTAATAATCCCCTATTTCCTGTTGCTAAGCCGGACCATAGAGAATAGTCTTGGATTACAGACATTTGAACAGTTGCACACACACATCTGATATCCAAAATGCTCACAGCACTCGTTAACTATATAGTGTTTAAAAAACACAAAACAACTTTGGATATCTCCAATGGCCTCTTCTGCCAAAATATAGCGCCTGAAAGTAGGGATTTAACCGCATTTAGCGCCTAGGCTTGCATAAAAAAAATGTTAGGCTCCCTCATAGGGATAAAAACAGTCCTGGGATGTTCTCAGCGTGTGTAACATCCATTTTACACAACATTGACCCGGAAGTGTTGTCCTATGTAGATGACATCTCCCTTCCAGATGATGAGCTCGTTCAACATCTAAGACAGGTGGTCCGCATTGTTGTGGGATTTGCCGAATTCGGCTACAAATTCAATTTTAATAAAACAAAAATTGCCTCCCTCAAGTGTCCTATTTCTGGGATACGAGTTATCAGATAAAGGAAAGAGACTAGATCCCCACTTTCTAAAAATTTTGCACAATTGCAACCACCAACTACCATAAAAAAGCTCCAGTCATTATTGGGCTTTTTAATCTTTGGCAGAACTTACATTCCAGACTATGCAAAATGTATTAATCCATTATATGATTTAATTTGCCCCAACTTTTCAAGCAGATATTGGACAGTCAAACACACGCGTATCCTCAGAGCATCGCAATAAGACATGCTTGCACAAAAAACTTACACACAAGGGACAAAAAAACTCATTTGGGCATCACAATAATTGCTGGTGCCATTGGCTTCACCTATGTAACATTCAATGTGGGAGATACCATCCGTAAAGCATGCAAATCACATTTGTATTCCACAGCGGAACAACTTTTTGCTTCAACAGAAAAGATTCTGACTGCTGTTCAGATGGCTGTCATTAAAGAGAAACCTCTGGCTCAGGGGAAACGCATTATTGTTGTGTCTCCGATCCCGGCCCTCAAGGCTGTTACAAAAGCCAGCGTTCCAAATGCGAAAGCATTACATCCACGCTGGATCCAATGGGAAAAGCCTCTGACAGTCACTGATGTAGATTACAATTATGACCCAAAATTACAAACTCAGGAATTCCTTAAATACGAAATGGAATATCCATTACCAGCAAACCCTTTGCCTATTGATCAATATCACATTTATTTACACTGATTGCTCAGCCCAACCAGCAATGAGCACTAAACACCAGTACTTCTGTGGCTACATGAAAGATAGTGAATTCCATCTACAAAATACTTACACGCAGACCTTAGGGGGTTGCACTGCACAACTAGTAGAGCTTAAGGCTGTAGTGATGGCACTGGAACACACGGATCCAAAACAACTAACATTAATAGTCAGTGATTCGTACTACTGTGTCCAGTCCTTCAATAAATAGCTGCATTACAGGCATCAGAATGGGTTCAGAAATTCAAAAGGCAACACCGTCAAACATAGGTTATTGTGGGGAAAAGTAGCAGATCTGAAAGATACGCTACCCAGTGGCGGTGTAGTTCATACATTGGGACATCAACGTGTAGATATACACGTTACAGGCAATAACTTGGCTGATAAAGTGGCCAAAACAGCAGTAGCTATGGCTTCTGTTGCTGCAATTACTTGTTCACGAACAAGGCTGGATGATGAAACACTGACTGCTGTGAAAGCTTTGGCTGACAGCAGACCATTATCAAAGGCACTACCAAATATTCCTACTGCATAACTAGCCTGAATACTGACTTAGTAACAATACCAGAGGTGGGTCATCATGTGATCCCAACCAAGACCAAAGGTCTGTGTATTGGTGGCCTTGTCTACACAGACAGACAAAACTGGGTGTCCTTCGCTGTGACATCTCAGCAAATAAAAGCGTCCACTGTCAAACGCCCACCACAGACACACCTTCTTAGTTCAAATAAACCACTGCAGTGTGTATACCTGGACCACTGTTGTCCTCTGACACCTGATGGTGCATACAAATACATCTTAGTAGCTGTCGACTCATGGTCCAGATTTCTGTGGGAATGGCCACAGCGATCAGATGACACTCAAACTGTTATTAAAGATTTGCAAGTCTTTATTGGGATATATGGGCACGTTATTTTAGCCATAGGCCTGCAGCTTGTGCCCTTTAGCCTAGAAAATAATTCATTTTATTATTTTAGCAGAAGCCTCATTCTGTGGCGATGTTTTTATTCTTTTATCTGTTGTTCTCCCTGCTTAGAAATTGTTTTTATTTCTTAGCACAACATCTTCACTCTGTGCTTGCTCAAGGCTGTACACAATAATGTTGTTGGTACAAAGCAGAACATCACATTTCCTGTTGTTTCATGGAAACATAGAATTTCTTATGTTAGGGCAGTATTCTCAGGACATCAAATGTTTTATAATAAGAACACCTCTTTGCCCCACTATACGTTAGAGGGAAACTGCAGCCAGAAGTTGCCATTGCATGCTATTCACTCCATTGCACCTGTCTGCTGAGACTGAACATCTTTTCCGCCCACATGCAAGAAGAATCTCAGTAGACCAGCAGCCCTCCTCGCTGCTACCATATTCAGGTATGGGGGATGGTGTCTTCCCAAGGGTTCTGAAGGTTGGATTAGGGCTAACACTGCTGTGCTCTAGAATAGAACGTTAGTGGTGTAGGTAGGAATTGTGACACTATGGTGGGACTTCTCTTATGTTTCACTTTTTTCATCACCACTCTGCTATTATCATGTTTCCTTATCCTAATCATTGCAGTACATGCCTTTTTATCTAAGATGCAGTGATTCAATAAAATTAATTGAACAAAGTTCTGCTTCTGTTTGTCTTTGCATGTGTGAGATGAATGTAACTGAAAGTAAAGGGCAAGATCTATTCCACCAAGATTTCACTGAGAAATCAGAATGTCATGCAGAAGGCTGCCACAAATCACCTCTAATTTTGGGTACTGGTGAGGTACTGCTAGCTGGTCAGAAGGGTTAGGCCAACAGTTGTCACACGGTGTGGGATTGGACTCAGTTCCCCACAATCCAGTGGTGTGGTCGCCTGAATCCAGCAGTCTCATTGTTATATTGAGAGCCAATATGATGCTGCATATCCACCGCAGATTTACACAGGGGGCTGCGCTGAGCCCCCTGGCCGATGAGCGGATCTGCAGATTGGACAATAAACAATTGGCAATGATTTGCCTATGAGGGGTTCCTAAGCGACCCCTCTATTTGTCCGATGGTATCATGATACCTGCATCCTGACCCCTTATGTGTTTTTTCATTTTTTTCCCCTGACCTAAACCACCCACCCCCTGACCCCCCCCCCCCCCCCACAGCCTCCCTGCGCTCCCCTCCCCAACAATGCGATAAACAGAATGGCATCCATGCCTTTTCTTTCAGGTTGTGACCAGCCAATCAGGGCCTTGTTTTTCGATGGATCTGCAGATTCACCACGGGTGGATCCGCATCCCTGTATATATATATTTATATTTTGTAACCTTAACTCTAAATCCAGTAAACCGATTTACACAAAACACAATCTGTGGACCAAGATCTACCTTCCTGCCAAATTTGGTATAGCTCTGTTCAGTGATTCGGGCTGTAGCTGTATCTAAAGAATGCAAAATCCCCATGTACACAGAATGGGGGAAAAGTTTTTGGGACCCCACCCCACTTTTCCTCAGGCCCTACTAGACCGATCACCCTGAAACTTTCAAGGGCCCAGTTAAAGTCAGAGTTGAATTAGTTTTGAAAAACTTAATGAAGATTTATCAAACAGGGCCAAAGTTATTGACAATACAAAAAATGCTTGATCTATCGTCAATTGTTTTTTTTTTTAACCTATTGGCGGTCAACAGTAGGTGGTTATAGTTAGGACCTAGTTTCAATAGGAAAAGCACTTTTTGTTTTGCCAATAACTTTGGTGCTGTTTGACGAATCTTCACGAAATGTTGAAAACTAGTATGCCACTCACTTCAAAAGTTTCAGGGTGATTCATCAAGCGGGGGCCAAGAGAAAGTGGGGGGTCCCAAAACATGATTTCCCCTTGCAATTTCCTACAGGCTTTTTCAACACGACTACAGACTGACCCTCTGGATAGAATTACCAAATGGCAGAAAGCTAGCTCTTGGTCCAGAAAGTGCCCTTTTTGTTATTCAGTGTAAATCCGTTCTGTAGTTTTTGAGTAAAGAAAAAAACAAAACTGTACATCTAGTGTCATGGGGCCTCCATGGATCCGAGAGATCTTATGCTGAGATCTGATTGGCTGCTAACACTTCAACCAAGAAGTGTTGGGAGCTAAAAAAAAGAGAATGGGGCAGGGTAGGATTACCTTAACACTAACACCCTCGGCCTGGTGGTGGCGTCCCTCAGTAACCACCGCAAGACCAAAAAGCATTTTTTCTAAATATTTTCCCACAACCCTGCGGAGAATCCGCACTTCCCGGGAAAAGTTACAAAACAAAAGCATAGTCTCCTTCGCTTGTTTCTATTTGAGCCCCTGGGCCGGCCAGGTCCCAGGAGCATATTATGCTATTTATTATGAGGAGGGGGTGCATGCAACCCCGCTCCCCTTAGACGATATGCTCTAAGGTAACTATGAATCGTGCCCTTGCCATGCACTGCTACATGCGTCACATGTTACATCAGTAAGGACATCCTCTATGACATAATTTATAATATAACTCCAACATTTGTAATAAATTTATTGATGATAAACCTGTGCATGTCGGGAAGGCGAGATATAGTTACCTTACAGCACGATGTATAGTGTCTTGAGATAAGTGTAACTACAAATGTTCACAGAGGTGGTCATTGTGTTATTATAGTTAGGTCAGGCTTTCCCTAGGAAGAGCAGTTTTTGTTTTGCCAATAACTTTGTTGCTATTTGATAAACCTTCATGGTACTTTCCAAAACAAACGTTCATCCACCTCAGACCCTTCCTGGAAAGTTTCAGGGTGATCTGTCAGGCAAGGGCTAAGAGAAACAGGGCTCCCAAAATGCAATTTCCACAGGGATTTTTGAAAAGCGATACAGAGAAAATGGCTAAACAGAAATACACGAAATTTGTGCTTTTTTTTAGTCTGTTCAGCTGTTGTGTAGAAGTTAAGGTTCGGAAAGTAGAGATGTTTAGACGGGAGTCACGCTGGAACGCAAATTTAAAAACACAGAGCGTTTTGATTGGTCACAAAGAATCTTTACCCGTCAACTAGGGTCCTACAGGATAGAGCGATCTCATTGGCTGTCCACAGCATGAAAGAAAATATTGTGCTCACCATTACAGGGTACACAGACATTGCCCTTTTATCCTGGAACCTGAGGGGGCAGAGTAGAGGTATTCTGACCAACTAGGCCAAATAGGGGCCGAAATACTGTTTTCTTCGACCCATCGATCCTGGGGTGATCTCGTGGGACATTCTGACAGCTCCCATGCTAGTTCCACAGAACACAGTGTGCCCTTTCCCCTCTCTGTAGCGCGTGTGGTCATGTAGGAGTCCCGCAGGAACCATGGTGACCTGTATGCGCTTGAGGGTGATCTACAGGATAGAAAACATTTTTTTTTTTTATTCAAAGAATGTAGGATGGATGGCCACCTGGTTGGCTGCTCATGGGAGCTTGACCACCTGCTGCTCAGGGGCTGGTCCCTTGCGTAGCTGTGTGTGGCAGGGGGTTGACAAACCAGGGTTTGGGTTGGGGTAGGGTCATAAGATTTTACTGATTGTTTTAAAAAAACAGAATTTTTTTGAAAATACGAATGGTTAAAATGACGTTATAGTTAGGTATTGTAATAAAACCTTACTTTGCATTAAATAATTGCCAGAAATTCACTGAAAAATACAAAGGTTAAAGTGATGTTATAGTTAGGTATGTATAATAATATTAAATGTTACATTAAAAAAAAGAAATTCACTAAAAAAATAAAGGTTAAAGTGACATAGTTCGACGAAAGGCGCGAGCCAAAGGTGAGGGCCTTTAGCGATAGAGCGGGACTTTAATGGACGATATAGCCCAGCTATGAAGGGCTATAAGGCTATTAGAACATTCCACCACTAGAGTGCAGAATGTTTTTATAGGTAAAGGCCTGGAACCCAGGGGGATTGAAATCCCCCCAGGCTTTATGAGGCCAATGTTCACAGCTGTTGCCTGTGAAAAACATTGGAATGTTGGAGCTCTGGGCTTCTGCTGCCCATTATAAGCCATAGTACTCCATATTCTTCAGTGGAGCTCCCAACATTCCAGTGTTCTGTATTAGAATGTTTGGAGCTCCACTGAAGGCTGTGGAGTGACTTGGGGCTTATCATGGCTGGTATAAGCCTACTTCTCCAACATTCCAATGTTTGTCTTTTTGTTTTTCCCTTTTTAATTTAGAACATTCTATCCTCAGTGAGTGGAATGTTCTAATAGCCTTATAGCCCTTCTGCCTCAGGCAATACCAGTTGATAAAAGCCCTGTCCCTCACTACAGGGCCCCTATAAATCAGGGTCAAGGCCTTTAACAACCGGTATAGCCCTCGGCAGCGAGTTATAAGTGTGTAATTTTGAATGCCTAAAACTATTCAGCCATGGTTAGACCTGATTTGGAATTTCTTCTAAACAAAAGTTGATGCTACCATGCCCAGGACAGCTTGGACCATCCCTAATGGTGGAAAAGGCATACTCCTAGTGATGTCTAGGCAAATCTTAACTGTAACCTCTGTACTGAATACTCTTTTGATTATGGGTTCATTGTTCTAGATTTTGAACTTTAGGGGAGCAATGACATTTTTACATAGGCTCCTTTCCTCTCTCGCACATAACTGCAACAGTGAAAATCGGAGACCGGGAGTTTACCTCTTGCCAGTTTGCTTTAGCTTGATTGACAAAATCGTGACTTTATGCTACCAATCTAGGGACATAATTACAATTCCTCACTTAAATGTCATCAGACATTTGCAAAAACAAAAGTATTTCAAAATTGATTGAGAATGCTCAGAGCTTAAAGTCCTGGGTTAGGAGCATCCAGTAAAAGCTGAGCACTCCCTCAACCTCAGAAGAGTCGATCTGTTTTTGCCACGTATGCTATTACCCTGAAGAAAAGCTGCTGACGACTGGGCACCTTTGGCATTTTGGCCAAAGATGTGGAATGGTTTAGACTTTTAAGCGAATGTTAAGTTTACACTGGGAGTTGGTTTTTTTCCTTGCAAAGCAGGCGTGGTACCTCAAGATAACACACATTCTGAGATCCTAGTTGCCGCATCCAGGAGTTTGGTAGTTACCGACAATTGAGCGATTTGCGCCCAGCTGCTTGAAGCAAGAAGAGGTAGTCCTCTTCTAGCTGCATATATTCTGTGGCATTTTCCTGCCTAGGTCCCCATTTTTGCAAAGTATTCTTGAGATGTCCATTCTAAAGCAATTTATCAAACTTCTATTGAGACAGGTTTGCACAATATTCTTAGAGTTGGATGGTCTTTTCAGTATGTGGTTCGTTGCTGAAACATGCTGGTAGTCATTGATTAGTGGCATCACCTTACCATGGCATCACTGTAGTGCTGATTTAGGGACTAATTTAACGGTTGGTGGGAGGCCTGCCAGGTTAGCAGAAACCGAGGCTTCCCCTTCTCTGGAGGTGGGCACTCACCTTACTTAAGGATTACCACTGGCCTAGCAGAGAGCTCTATGCCTCAAGTGTTTTCTTCTGTGTGGGAGGTGTTGAACAGACAGATTCTTTTTAAACAAGCAGCATTTTCGTTTTGCCTGATCAGCATTCAATTTTGTTTTTTTATGAACAAACTCCAGCACCGGGGAAAATCAATGGCCCAGATCTGCATGAAGCTTTCCCCAGTGCAAGTAGTCCATTGTTTGTTTTCCCTGCCCAAGCAGCATGGCAGCCCCTGTCAGGTAAATCGGTGACTGTACCCCCTCATCATCTTCATTGCTTTTAAATAGAATTAAAATATTCAAAAGAATAGAGCCTGACGATGGTCCATCTATTGGATGGTTGAGCTCCGAGGTAGGCTTGAGGACCATCCACGTAAGGACTGCGAAGGTTGCTTCTTTTCATCTTGAATCCTCTGACAAACCAAGAAAGAGCAATGTATCAATTAGTGTCAACTTGAGGAGTAGCTGATCAATCCATATCTAGGCCTTATACTCTCCATTCCAGAACTATGTTTACATGGGGACACGATATCCAGGAGAGGTGCTTCATTCCTATAAGCTGATCAGTGGTGTTTGGTTTCTGGAAGCATTCAGTTCAGGAATCATCTCCCCTGTAAAATAGTTTGTCCCCTTAAAATTATTTCTGCTGAAATAACTTTTGAAACTTGTTTGCCTAGCCCTCTATAGCTGTGGAGCCTGGCTTTAACTACATTTTTGGTTGTCCGTTTACCATGCTGTGGTCTGTTATTTTCTGTTTTCTCACAGCTAACTCAATCCCTCCCACCTACTGATTGGTTGAGTCCTATTTAACCATTCTCTGCCATTACTAAATCCGGGCTCCTCCCAGGGCATCCAGTCTGGGTATCCAAGAAAAGGGTGGAAAAGTTACAAATGAGTATCTGTGGTGACCTGCATGTTTGTCCCTAGGGCCAGAAAGTCTGCTCAAGCCCACTCCTCCCATCTTCATTAAGCTAATACCTTACTCCTGCTGATGATTATACTTGTTCACAGGGGATCAATTAAACTTGTATTGTTGGCAATTACAAGGTATCATTCTAAGCCTGCACCTTCTTGTCTTTATACACTCAAACTAGTTGCCTACAACAACAAAGGTTCTACCCTATAGACTCATTACTGTAGTGTCTATTTATATGTCAGGGTTACAATGATTTCTCAGAGTTCCTACTTAGCGTCCTACTTAACGTATTTTTGCATTATTTTCCATAGACCTACTATTGTGATGATTATTCATGGCTTTGGGTTCTAACTTAGTTGCTTCATTGTTAACCCCTTTTACCCACTCTTCAAAGACATGACTGTGGTTTAGAGGTTCTAAGGCTCCCTATTGATTACATTAGGGTTATCTACTTAATTTTCGAAGACCTAGGCCATCTGCCCCTGATTAAACCCAGGTCTGCGCTTCAGCTTCTTCTAGGCTTATCCAATAGACCCACTGCAGCGGTGCCTATTTAATTTTCTAGGGCATCGCCCTTATTTGTTCTTCGTGAACCCATATGCCAAGTACTGTAGTGTCCCCTTATTGGCCCAGGACTCTGACCTTAGATGGTCCAAGGTTGTCAATAGAGACAAACCTTTGCAGTGTCATCTTAATACTCGTGGATTTTTTTACAGCTGCTCCACGGTTAACTCGATTATGCCCACTAATGTGGGCATAATCTGTTTAAATTCTAAGATTGTGATTTAACTATTCATGGATCAACACATAGGCCATCTTGTGTTGTACCTTTTATGTCCAAGGATTGTGGAGTCTGCAAAGTTCTTGAGCCCTGCGATCGACAAGAAAGGTATCCTGGTGCTAAGAAACGCTTACAAGAACTAGAGCCAAGAGATTGTAAATGCATCAGAAAACCTGGTCTTGAGGGATTTCCGGGAATTGAGATGGTTATCACTCAGCTGAAGATCAGCAGAAAGTGTTTGTCCACAAGCATTGAGAAGGCCCGACCCCTGACCGATTAGGAAGATGCCAGAAGATAATCAGAAGCTTTGGATCTGAGGGAGTGTCAGGAGAGTATGTTGAACATTTTACTTGAAGATATGTGGGACCCTGCTTGCGAGGTACTTTTTGGATTAAACACAGCGATGTAAACATAATCTGTTTGGAAATAGAATTTAATGTAGCAAGAACCTAAAGACGGTGACCAGAGTCTAGCAATGTAAACCAGAAATAAGTCTCATTACTGCATTTTGTATTCTTTAAAGATTGGCAAGAGTAAAATCAGGAAGCACTAAACAGAAAGAATGCCAGTATTCCACAGAAAATAGAATAGTTGTCTGAACCACAGACTGGCGAAGGGCTGTGAAAGGAAAGACAGTTTTGAATAGTAACTGAAGGTGAAAAAACCAGGACGCTGAAACCTTAATAATTTATCTGGACAAAAATAGATAGTGAGCAAACTAAAAACCAAGGTGGTCATTATGAACACGGCGGAAACAACCGCTGTGTTCATGCTGGAGGTCAAAATACTGACCTCCAGCGACCCTGGAACCCCGCCGGCCAGATAATGAACTTTTCTGGAGCCGCCGTCAATGCCTGTGTGGCATGAGCAGTTGCACCCGTCGCGCAGATCACTGCCCTAAAATGCGCCGGGCCCCTTCACTGCCCATGCAAAGTGCATGGGCAGTGCAGGGGCCCCCGGGGCACCTCCTCCGCCAGCCTTTTCCTGGTGGGATATCCCGCCAGGAAAAGGCTGGCGGGAATTGAAACATTATCCTCAGGGTAGCGCAGCTACCCTGGCGGATGGTGTTTCAACCCGCCGTCAGGCGGTGGGTGACGGCTGCCACTGGTGGCCATCACCATGTCCGTTATATGGCGGTTTGGCCCGCCATGTCGGCTGGCGGCTTCAGCCACTGCTGGCATGGCGGGCCAAACTGCCATGATCGTAATGAGGGCCTAAGACTCCGGGGTCAGGGCAGAAACCAGCGCAAAGGGCCACTACTAAACTTGTTCTTGGGCAAATTCTTGCCAATCACCAAAGCCTCAGTTTTGTTGGCATAGAATCTGATAGAGTTTGCGCTTATCAAGGAAACAACCACTGGGAGCAAGTTCTGGAAACTAGAACAAGCCAAAGAAGAGTATAATTGGATGATCAACTGGGTGCCATCCATGTAAATCATGAGTGTATACCCCAAGGTCTGGATGACCTCAGGCAAAGACAAAACCTAAAAGAAAAGGATCTGAGTGAAGAGCCCTGAGGCACCCCACAAACCACAAGTTTGAACTCCAATTGATAAGAATAAGACAGATGATTTGGGAGATATGAGAAGAAAAAGGTACTTACTTTCAGGTTTACTGTTTCTTTTACATAAACAATCTTCCAACAGATTCCTGTGTGCCTGCCCTTCTCTCCTGGTAGTCATTGTGGTAACTAATAAGATCCCAAGGTATGCAAACCTGTTATGTGCTGTATTTGTCACACTTACTCTTTAGGTTCTTCTATGCTTTTCTTGCTGGGGTATGCAAAAAGTCCAGGAACTGGCGCCAAGACACAAGTTGGCACCTAATTTATTCAGATGTAATGATTTCCAGAGGTGGAGTTGCAACTACAGTATAATGCAATACAATACAATACAAATTAGTTTGTAAAGCGCACGGCTGCTTCCAAAGAAGCATCCTGGTGCAGCAGCATGCCAGAGCAGATAAGAAATTACAGGGTAGGATTAAAAAGAAACGTTTTCAACTTTTTCCTAAAAATGGATTCTGAAGAAGCTAATCGAAGGCCTAACTGGAGGGCATTCTAGAGTCAGTCAGTAAGACACACTAAAGTAAGGTAAGATGCCCTTCATGTTATATGCACCTGGGGAATATGAAGAGGTTTTTGGCTTTTAGATCTTAGGAGTCTAGATTGAGAGTACGCCTACAGTTTTTTTCTTAACTATAATGGACCTTTATAATCAAGAGGTTCAAAGGCCAGGGTAATAGCCTTAAATTGGACTCCCCCACTGACAGGCAATCAGTGACGCTGTCGTAGGTGGAGTGTTACTGATTGATGTGCCAGAATTTTCAGAATTCACCGAGCTGTGGCATTTTTGCACAATCTGAAGGCGTCATGTTGTCGTGTAGGCTCTCATTATTCTAATGAGACTACTGGATTTTGAGCAGCAAGATCATCCACGGTGTGGGAGACTGAGTCTGACCCACTGTGGGCTACACCTGTCGCTCTAAATCCGGGTTTTGCTCCGGCTAACTAGCAGTGCCTCATTTCTGCCAGGGGATAGGGATGATTGGGCAGCCGAGCGCATGACGTATTAGGCTTCTCAGGGAAGTCGTGGTCACTCAGGTCACATCTGGTTCTCTCATTCACAGTTCAGTCTCATATATAAATGACAAACAGAAGCAGTATATGTTTCAATGATTGGTTTAATAAAACGACTGCATCTTAGATAGCAAAGCGTGAGCTGCAATAACCAGGATGACACAACATGACAGTTTTAAAATGGTGACAAGGTGAGTGAAGCATATTGTCACTATGATCGATGGACTATTTCCTATCTAAGTCATAATCTGAGCATAGCATGTTAAGCTTTAATTCTGCCTTTCAGGTTCCCCCGGGAAGACATAAACCCTCATACCTGAGCAAAGGCCTGTGGTCTGTGTTAGCATCTGTAGCGAAGCATTCAGCAATCAACATACAGTTGTGGTTCCCTGGCTAGATTCTCCCTCTTAACGTGTAATGGGACTAGGAAGTGTTTTTATAATAACACAGCTGATGTTCTGAGAAAATGTCCCTACGTAAGGATGTGTATTTTCTACAAATGTTGGAGACTAAACTTCTACCACGTTCACCGGCAATGTACCAAACCGTAGCCTTGAATGAAGCACGGAGTGATCAAGAATGTCTTGTTTGAGAAGCCAGTGCTGGGCTAAGCAAAAACAGTTAGATAGATGAAAAATAAAACAAGACCGTAAAAATGGTTATTGTAAAAATAACAATGCGAAGCCGAATAAAATATATCTAGGTTAAAGTGCACAGCGGCCTAGGGTGTTAAAATAACGTGAATGGAGCTTTAACTAAAATGGTGACACAACACTGTCAGGTAGGCAGGCCCAAGTTAAGACTGTTAGCATAATCCAGTTTTGAAGTCACTAATGAATGAACAATAGTCTGTTGGTTGTCCTCAGGAACCAGGTGTAGCATTCTCCTTAGGGATTTGAGGTTTGCAAAGCAGCTGGACGATAAAGTTTCAAGTTGGGGCACAAATAAAAGTTTAGCATCAGATATAATGCCCAAGTTCATAGCAGTTGAAGCATGTGAGGATGAAGTCCCCAGCTCCAAAGGCCACCAGTTCCATGAGTCAGGATAGTGTTTAGTTCATAACAAAAAGGATCTCCATTTTATCAGAATTAAGCTTGAGGTAATTACTGCCCATCCAGTTGCCAACTGATTTTATACAAAATTTAAAGGAATTAAAGGCCAGCAAATCTTTCTTGTGGAAAGATAGAAGAAGATGGGTATCATCTACCTAGGAGGTCACCTGGAGGCCCCAAGATTTAACTACACTTGCAAAGGGCTCCAGATAAATATTAAAAAGAGTGGGACTCAGAGCTGAGCCCTGTGGCACTCCACAGTCCAAAGGTTTTGAGGAGGAGGTGAAGGAGGATAACAAAACCGATTGTGTCCTGTCCTCAAACAATTATTAAAACCAGGTTAAGGCCTGACCATGGATCCCCAGTTTCCTGACTTGAGTATGTTTATGGGGATTCACGTGAGATACGAGTCAGGGGCTGAGCATAAATCAAGGATCACCAGCATTGCCACAGAATTCTGATCAAGATTTTTTTGGGATAATCTCTGATATTTCCAGCAGCACTGATTCAGTACTACATCCTGCCCTAAAACTAGATTGTGAATCATTTAAAAGAAAATTATATTCCACAAATGTGGTGAATAGCTATTCACTAGCGTCTCTGTAATCTTCACTCCAGCAGGCAGGAGAGAAAGGGCTTTATTATTACTTAGGATACTAGGGTCCGCGTTAGGTTTCTTCAGTAAGGGAAGCTGGAGAGCTTGTTTCCAGCATTTAGGAACCCTACTTGCACTTGGCCAGTTCCACTGAAGAATCTTCCAGGGATATAGGATTAAAATGGGAGAAAAGAGGCCCAGAAGTAGAATTAGACTCCACACCAGGACAGACTACAGTTACCGGAGGAAACTGATCATAAATGATACAAATCTTATTGTAAAAGAACTCTGAGAGTTGCAGAATACTGAGTAACCTGTGTGTTATGTGTGACTACTGCTAGTTTGCAGAGTAACTAATGTGTAATGTTCTGACAACTGCTAAGGTAGCAGGATAGTACTATTATGTGATGTTGGTCTGATAATTACGTTGGGTACAATACAGTATATTTTCATATAATCTGGTGTTGTGTTTCCTTTGTGGTGGGGATATTGCGTCACATGTATGTGTGTGTTGTGCAAACGCTTTACGCATTGCCTCCGGGTTAAGCCTGACTGCTCGTGCCAAGCTACCAAGGGGGTGAGCAGGGGTTATCTTGGACGTGTAACTCCCTTGCCCTGACTAGAGTGGGTAAGTTCTGCCTGGCTGAGGTGAATACCCTAGCCAACCAGAAACCCCATTTCTAACATTGGGTAGGTCGCTCCCCCTGCCGCTGCAGCTCCTCCAGGTTCCTGAGTTCCTGAGACCCACCTCACAGTAAGTACCCCCCACCTCCCAGCCCCTCGCTCTGCCCTGCGCTACTCACCCTCTCTCCTGCTTCTTTTCTTCTTTTCTTCTTCTCTGTTCTTCTGTTCTTCCTCCTCGCTCCTCGTCTGTAATCTTCTTCTGTACTCTTCTTTCCCCCGTCTTCACTCTACTTCTCTTCTTCCTCATCTTCTTCTGTGGTCTTCTGCCCTCTGTTCTTCTTCTTCTGTATCTTCTTCTGTATCTTCTTCTGTATCTTCTTCTCTGTTCTTCTGTGTTCTTCTGTGTTCTTCCGGTCTTCCTTTCTTCTCTCCTTCCGGTCTTCTGATCTTCCTTTCTTCTCTCCTTCCGGTCTTCTGTTCTTCTGTTCTTCTTGTCTTCTGTTCTTCTTGTCTTCTGACTTCGGCTCTTCTGCCTCCTCCGTCCTCTTCTCCCCGCGCCTGCCCTCCTGCTCCTGCCTCATCCCCCTCCCCCACTCGCATCCCCCTCTCTATCTCCCCTATCTAACCCGTTCACTATCTACCTCCCCCACTCCTCCTATCTACCTATCTCTCTATCTCTCTATCCCACTATCTAACTCCCTCACTCTCCACCTCCTCCTATCTTCCTATCTCTCTATCTATTTCCCTATCTATCGATTTCCCTATCTATTTTCTCTATCTATTTCTCTATCTCTCCCCCCCCTCCCTCACCCCCTCTATTACCGATCTTCCTATCCTCTCACTCTACCTCTCACCCTCACCCACCTCTACAACCCCCCCTCCCCTATCTTCTCAACCCTACTCCTATCTTTCTCCCCTATCTCCTAAACCTCCTAACACTCACCCCCTCCACCCTTATACCCCCCTCCCCCAGCTCTTCTCACTCTACCTGTCCCCCCCCTCCCTCGCGCTTTCCCGCCGCGACCTCCTGCACGCCCCAGCTCCCATTCGCCCCCACCTGACCCCTCCCCCCCTCCTACCTCATATGGCGGCTGGTGCGCGACTGCGCAGCGGGCGCGCCAGAGGCGCGCCAGAGGCAAGCCCTTCTGCACCCGTCAGCGCCTGTCCCGCGCCCAGCGCCACGACCCCTGGTCCCCAGCTCTCCCAAGCCCCGCTGACCCGCTACGACCCCATCACCCTCCACGCCCTCAACCCAGGACGCTCCAACACTTGCTTCCAAGCTCATCCCAAACGCACCCATGGACCCTTCGCCTGCAACTCCTGCAAACGCACCTTCCACCACGCAACAACCATGACCACCAGCCCACGCGCCATCAACCACCTCAAGTGCATCCTAGTCAACGCTCGCTCCGTCCACAAACATGCCGTTGAACTCTGGGACCTCCTGGACTCCATAGCACCGGACGTCGCCTTCATCACGGAGACCTGGATGAACGCCTCCTCGGCCCCTGACATCGCCACTGCCATCCCCAAAGGCTACAAGATCTCCAGAAAAGACCGCACCAACCAGGTAGGAGGAGGTATCGCCATCGTCTTCAAAGACTCCATCAGCGTCACCACCTCCACCGAAAACACCCCTCTCGCCGCTGAACACCTGCATTTTCAGATTCGCCCCGATCCAAGGACCACCCTCAGAGGATCCCTCATCTACCGTCCTCCCGGGCCACGCGCCCCTTTCAGCGACGCCATCGCCGACTTCATCTCCCCGCACGCCCTCGCCTCACCGGACTACATCCTCCTAGGTGACCTCAACTTCCATCTGGATCAAAACAACGACCCCAACACCACCACCCTGCTCGACAACCTCGCCAACCTCGGCCTCAAACAACTGGTGAACACCGCCACCCACATCGCCGGACACACGCTTGACCCCATCTTCTCCGCCAGCAAACACGTCTTCTTCAGCCACGCCTCCGCCCTACACTGGACCGACCACAGCTGCGTCCACTTCACATTGCGACGCGAGACCCGCCACCTCCGCACCCAACCCATCCCTCGTCGACAGTGGAACAAGATCCCCGAAGAGCAACTCTTCTCCGCACTCGCCGCCAACCAACCCACCCTCACCACCGACCCCAACGACGCAGCCCTCAACCTCACAAACTGGATCTCCAACTGCGCAGACATCCTTGCTCCCCTCAAACGCACGCATCGACAGACCAACACCAAAAAACCTCTCTGGTTCTCTGACACCCTCAAAGAATCAAAGAAAACTTGTCGCGCCCTTGAGAGAGCCTGGCGCAAGGACCGCACCGCTGACAACATGACCGCCCTCAAGAACGCTACCCGCGAACACCACCACCTGATCCGCGCCGCCAAAAGGAACTTTTTCACCGACAGACTGGACAAAAACAGACACAACAGCAGAGAACTCTTCAGCATCGTCAAGGAGTTCTCCAACCCCAGCGCCAACGCCAACGCCGTCACACCCTCACAGGATCTGTGCGAATCCCTCGCCACTTTCTTCCATCGCAAGATTAGCGACCTCCACAACAGCTTCGGACACCAGACCCAACCAAACACCACCGAACCGGCATCCACGGCCATCACCCTCAACAACTGGTCCCACATCAACACGGAAGAAACCAAATCCATCATGAACTCTATCCACTTCTGCGCCCCTTCGGACCCCTGCCCGCACTTCATCTTTAACAAAGCCGACGACATCATCGCCCCGCACCTCCAGACCGTCATCAACTCTTCTTTTTCTTCTGCTACCTTCCCCGAATGCTGGAAACACGCCGAAGTCAACGCCCTACTAAAGAAACCTACGGCTGACCCGAGCGACCTGAAAAACTTCCGCCCCATCTCTCTTCTGCCTTTCCCAGCCAAAGTAATAGAGAAGACCGTCAACAAACAGCTGACCACCTTCCTGGAAGACAACAACCTGCTCGACCCCTCACAAACCGGATTCCGAACCAACCACAGCACTGAAACCGCCCTCATCTCAGTCACTGACGACATCAGAACCCTGATGGACAGAAACAGTCGCCCTCATTCTGCTCGACCTCTCGGCTGCCTTTGACACCGTCTGTCACCGCACCCTAATCACCCGCCTCCGCTCCACCGGAATCCAAGGCCAGGCCCTGGACTGGATCGCCTCCTTCCTCTCAAACCGCTCCCAGAGAGTTTACCTCCCTCCGTTTCGCTCAGAACCCACCGAGATCATCTGCGGCGTACCCCAAGGCTCATCACTCAGCCCGACACTCTTCAATGTCTACATGAGCCCCCTCGCCAACATCGTACGCAAGCACGACATCATCATCACCTCCTACGCCGACGACACGCAACTTATACTCTCCCTCACCAAGGACCCCGCCAGCGCCAAGACCCACCTACAAGAGGGTATGAAGGACGTCGCAGATTGGATGAGGCTCAGCCGCCTAAAGCTGAACTCTGAAAAAACGGAAGTCCTCATCCTCGGCAACACCCCGTCCGCCTGGGACGACTCCTGGTGGCCCACGGCCCTCGGCACCGCACCGACCCCCACAGACCACGCCCGCAACCTCGGCTTCATCTTGCACTCTCTTCTCACCATGACCAAGCAAGTCAACGCCGTGTCCTCCGCCTGCTTCCTCACCCTCCGCATGCTCCGCAAGATCTTCCGCTGGATCCCCGCCGACACCAGAAAAACCGTGACCCACGCCCTCGTCACGAGCCGCCTGGACTACGGCAACACCCTCTACGCCGGGACCACAGCCAAACTCCAAAATCGCCTGCAATGCATTCAAAACGCCTCGGCCCGCCTCATCCTCGACATACCCCGCAGCAGCCACATCTCCGCACACCTGAGACACCTGCACTGGCTCCCAGTCAGCAAAAGGATCACCTTCCGACTTCTCACCCACGCACACAAAGCCCTCCACGACAAGGGACCGGAATACCTCAACAGACGCCTCAGCTTCTACGTCCCCACCCGCCCCCTCCGCTCCTCTGGCCTCGCACTCGTTGCTGTCCCTCGCATCCGCCGCTCCACGGCGGGTGGGAGATCTTTCTCCTTCCTGGCGGCCAAGACCTGGAACTCCCTCCCCATCAGCCTCAGGACCACCCAGGACCACTCCGCTTTCCGGAGACTCCTAAAGACCTGGCTGTTCGAGCAGCGATAACCCCCCCTTTTCCCCTAGCGCCTTGAGACCCGCACGGGTGAGTAGCGCGCTTTATAAATGTTAATGATTTGATTTGATTTGATTTGAGAGTTCTTCACATAATTTGGGCAGATGAAGTGGGATTATTCTGAAGGGCACCCAGGAAAAGAAAAGAATTTACCATTTTAAAAAGCTATGGCAGAGGATATGTACTCCTTATGAAATCTGCAAGTAGATTTACAATATCTTTTTTAGTGCTGTCTTATATACAATCTTGGCTTCTGCGTTATAGCATTTCCTCCATTATAAATATTATAAATATTTGCGTTATTACTTTTTTTTAAGTCCATCGAGAAGCATGGAGCCGATGGCATAGATCTTCCGCTGAGTTTTTTTTTATTTTTAGGAGTAATAGGATCAAATGCCTCGTCAAGCCAGCATTTATAGCTTCCTAAATCAAGCTCTTCAAAGCCCAATAACTCTACCGGTATTGATTGGATTGTCTCCATTAGAGTGAGTTCAGAGACTTGATGCAATGTCTAGGATGTTTTGTAAGAGATATTTTGCTGCTTGCTCACCAGAGGTGTAGGGAACATAAAAGTTATCAAAAGGTGATCAGGCTAGGTTAGCTGCAGAGCTGGCCTGATTAAGAGGTTTATAGGGCCGGTGTATGACCGGCCTTATGCGTTGGTCCTTCCACTAGTTGCTCTCAGTTAAATTCCTTTAAAGTAGTCAAAAACTGTGAGGTCATGGGGCAATTAGTCTTATTTGCATGTAGGTTAAAATCGCCAAGAACTATAAAGCAGGAGTGAGGTAATGATAGTTGGCCCAGCAGATCAGAAAGTGGAGAAAGCGTAAAAGAAGGGCCTAGAGCAATAGAAAAGGGTAAGCCTTCATGGAGCCGCTGTACGAACGTTTAGAAGTTGAACAAGAAAAGGTTGAAATTACAGCAATACCTCACCCTGCTCCAGCAACACGGTTAATGTGTTGGATAAAAAATCCAGGGGATTCACTAAGGCCAAATCTGGACCAGAAGAATCCTTCAACCAAGTTCCTAGGAGAAACATTAAGTCCCACCTGTACTCCAAAGGTAAGTTAAAAATATCTATGGCATGCTTAGGTAGTGATCTGCGATTAATCAAAGAGGCAGAGCAATAAGAGCCCTTAACCTCAATCTGCTGCCTTCCAGCCATGTGGGTTTGGCTGAAACAAAACTTGAAGTAGAAGCAGAAAAGTGTTCCATACAGTGATCAAATTGAGCCAAGGAGAAGGAATATGAGGGGCAGCTAGCTACACAGCCAGTCGGTGTAAAGATCAAATAGATGGTTACAAAGGTTCATTTAGAAATTAAGCAGTCCTACCCCAGAATATGCCTGCATCGGTGGGTGTTGGAGGTGCTCATCAGCAGCACGGCTGGTGCTGGATGTGATCCGGGCGTAGACAGACACAGGGGGGCTTGCCTTTGGCTCGCCAGCGGTGCATCCGCTGTGCATCTGTAGCATGGCCTGGTTTAAATGCCAGAAAATAAGGCTAATTCCAACCACTAGAGCACGTGCAACCAAAATAGTGCTTCTGTGGTGGAATCAGAAGTGCAAAATTAAATAGTCCCACACGTAACTCGGCAAATTGGAAGCTCTCCGCACAGTATCACAGTTAGAATCTTTTAAAAGAAGCTAAAAACGGCAAGTTAAAAAGATATGTAGCAGCACACGGATGAGGCTGTGCGTCCGTGGTCCTGGTTTAAATGACAGAAAGTTAGGCTGATTCCAACCACTAGAGCCTGTGTGACCAAAATGGCACCTCTGTGGTGGAATTGTAAGTCCAAAATACATTGAAAAAGTCACACACACAAATCAGCAAATTAGGAGCCCTCCAAACCCTCCACATGGCATGACCTGGAAAGTATTTGCTGGGGAAACGTTTTCAGGACTATTATATAGCTGAAGAGCTAATTCATAATGAGAGGAATATGCAGAAAAAAATATGTATCCTTCAGCAATATCCACCACAAATATTGTAAATTATAAAACAAAAACTTATTGTTTTCCTTCCTCCCATGGATTCATTTTTGTTCTTTAGACTGTTGTATTCTGTCACTGTAAATCATGTTTTTGAGGGGGATATCTAGTGCGACCAGTTGGCTACCATTGTGCTGATCTGTGCATCATGTTCCTATAAATATTGCGTGTTTTAGTCAAAACCAATAATCTTTCTTGAGTACTATACTTTTAGCTTTGGGTGCATTCAGAAGCTTGTTGTCAGTTTACCTATTATTGAGTTACTTTTTTAAGTAGAATGTAGTGTCTAATTTTCAACATAGATTTTTAAAGTACATTGAATTGGCAGTGGAAGGGGTCAGTGGCAATGTTACTTTCTGTGAAGTCATCAGAGGAAATCGATGGCTGTGTTAAAGGTGGGTGGTGTTGCTATCACTATGATATTGGTCAAAAAACAACATTTTATCTGTTTACATCGCTGTTTTTTCCTTTATTCATTATCTCTACATCTTCCTACTTTCTACTTCCATTTCTTCTTCTTCCCTTTCCCCTAGAATTTTCTTTTCTCTTTTTGAGCTTACCTTTTTCCTTTTTCTGTTTCTTTCTCTTTCTTCCCCTGTTTCGTTTTTCTCCCGTTCCCGTTGTCCTACTCTCATTCACTGTTTGGGGGTTATTCTAACTTTGGAGGAGGTGTTAATCCGTCCCAAAAGTGACGGAAAAGTGACGGATTTACCACCAGCCGTATTACGAGTCCATTATATCCTATGGAACTCGTAATACGGCTGGTGGTATATCCGTCACTTTACCGTCATTTTTGGGACGGATTAACACCTCCTCCAAAGTTAGAATAACCCCCTTTGTGTCTTTCTGTTCCCACTTGCTTGTTACTCTGTTTTGAATTCTTCACTTAGTTCCACGCATTCATTGATTTTTTTTTTTTCTCTGCATTTATTTTAATGTGTTCTTCGCTGTTAAGTTCCAGTTCGCGTTCTACATGTCTATCTCTTCTCCAGTTTCTTTCGCTTCTCCATTTACAACGTTTCTCTCTTTGCTCTACAGTCGGTCAAGAAAATTAAGCGCTGTGAGAGGAAGGGCTCTGAGTCGGTGACAGAAGAGAAGTGCGCGATCCTCTTCACAGTGAAATTTAACCACAGCACCTTCAACATGGCCTTCCACGTAGAGGTAAAGGGGTCTGACTTAATGAAAAGCCATAAAGAACATTTTGTGGACCCGCTCGAGGAGTTCTGGGCTGAACAAAGGACGAGGGGGCAGGGAGGGCGGGAGGACGTGTTTGAGGTGAGACTGTGTGGTGTTAAGAATGTCTGAATCAACTAGGAGATGAAGCTAGGTGGAAGGCAAGCAAGAACATCGGGCTGTACAAAGGCACAACCCGTGGGTGGCATTTGGGACGTCCAGCTGAATGTAGAAACAAATGCAGGTGTCTGCCTGCGGGTCATTAATGTTTATTGAGATCAGCCAGTTAACAATTTGGGGGGCTTGATGGCAGGGCGGTTTTCCAGTGGAAAATTGTTTGGGTGTGATAGGGTGGCTTGTATTTAGCAGAATTTTCGGTGGCGGCTGGTGACATTTGAAAGTAGTGGAGCGTGAAGATTTTTGACGAGTTAGCGAAGCACGTGATTGTGACTGGAGTAGATGCCATGGTTATTGCGGGCCCTCACTGAGCAAACTTTGAAACATAGGGGACAAAATGATACAGTTTAAATGATACAGTTTACTGCGAATATTTGAGGAAAATGGTTAAAAGAAATATTCTGAATGGGAGCTCTTGAAATATTTTAAAACTTTAAAGTATGTACATGACTAGTTCTGTCGAAGATATCATCGTGCGAAAATTGTGCCTGAGGGGTGTAAGAGGGGGCTCTTCAAGACATTTGCCAGCTCATTCAAGGTACATTTCACTTTAACGAACTGGAGCTCCTGCTGAAGATATCAAAATACAGGGTCTGTGTGCTGTTAAGCGTTAGTTTGCTGCTCGAGTAGTGAGCCTTGGGACAGAGTGACCAAACCGAGACTCGCTTGTGTGTGTAAAAGGCCGCTTTATTGGAACAGGTGCCCCTAGACCTACCCCCTTGGCCTTTGCCTTACAAAACTAAGACCTCACTAGACATCGAGTCACCTACCCCCGCCCCTCCCCCTCCCCGATCCCTCCCCCCTTCTTCTCAACCTATCTTTTCCTTCCTCTCGTCTCCTTTACTTTCTCCCGACCTACCTACTTCTTTGAACCTGTCCGCTACTGAGCAGTCTCCTGCCTGTCCTTGTCTAATTAATGTTCCCCCCGTCCTAATACCTGTCTTTCCCTGCCAGCTCCGTCCTACCCCCGAGCTTTTAATAGCTGCCCTGCAGCTGTCCCCGCCACCAGAAAAAGGCCTTGACTTTTTCTGCCCCCCCCCACACTAGGGCTCCTGTAGTAAAACCTTGAGCTGCTCCGTCAACTGCAAGAGGTAGAACTCCATTCCCACGAAAGATAAGTGCACCCCGTCATCCCTAAAAACTCCACATCCTCAAACCGTATGTCTGCATGCTCCAGGAATGATATTCCCCGCCCCGCGCAAAAACCCTTCATTTCTTTATTAATCTTACGTCTGGCCCTCTCGATGGCCCCCGGTTTCCTGGCTCCTCTCCACACCCAACGCGGCATAAACCCCGTAAAAACAATGTGACAGCCTTTCCACTGCTCGCTCACTAACTGCAGATCCCTTTTCATAACCTTCAGCAAATTCAAACCCGTAGATCTGACTAAATCGTTTTCCCCCAAATGAACACAAAGTAAATCCGGACAATGCCTCCTCCCTCGCGTTGCCTAAAGCCGAGGTACCAGCTCTCCCCACTTCATTCCCCCTTTCCCAATCCACGTCACCCGATAACGTTCCGTATCAAATCCCAGGTTGCCCCCTGCCGCAGTCCTTCGTGCCTGTCGTTGTGCCCATTTCACAAAGGAATGCCCAATCACCCATATCTCCAAATAGGCCGCTTCTGGCCCGAGGACCACACCTGAAAAAGAGAAAATATATGAAAATATCCATTCTCCCTTTCCCTACATTCCTTTAACAATCACCACCCCTCACATACCGCCTAAAGCAATCCGACCTCCGTCTACCCAAAGCCATCATCTCCACCCTATCCCAACCCTTACCTCCTGCCTCTGTGGCCACTCCGATGCGAAAGGAATGCGTCCCAAATCTCTCTGCATCCAAGCCCATACCCGATAACCCTTTTCGCAATACAGCCAAAAGCTGCGCCGCCGTCACCTTACGACCGTCCGCATGACAGAAAACCAGGCCCTCCGAAACCTCTGACTTCGCGCGCAGTTGGGCGCCCATATTAACTGGGCAAATGTCTTTGCAGGGATAACGACGAAGCACGACCATGACCCCAACGCCTTTTTGATCAGTTTTTGATTGTCGAACCCAGAGAGCCAAACCTTTTGTCACCACCCGAACCTCCCTCCACAAGATACCCGATTTTTCTGACCGGCCCAGTAACTCTGATACCCGAAACGCGCCGAAAAACATCCACGACATCAGTGTCCGGAAGAGAATAGCCTCTAGCCCATCATAGCACAGATCTCCCATCAACGTTACCAAGCGCTTTAGCATTGCCAGCGATATCGGTTGTCGCTCCAGACCCTTTTTCCCAAAAGATTTTTCCCGACCCTGCAATATTCTCAATCCCAATTCCCCCGCCGATGGCGGGTAACCCCATACCAGCTTACCCATGAACCCGATGGCCGACAACTTACCCGAAATCGTGACTCTCGACTGACCCTTACCAATCAAATCCATAATGAACTGTATCACATCTTCCACCACCTCTTCTTGCCGCGCCCGCCGTCAAGCCCCAGATCCCAGGAACTCCTCCCATGCTTGCGCATAAGCCCGCCTCGTGGACGGCGCTAGGGAGTTCATAACCAGTCGAAGCATCCTGGATCGCCTACTCTCCACAGAGCATCCGGCATGCGGATTCTTCTCAACACCACGCCCATGGTTAATCCATGGAAACGCTCCCACTGCGAACGAGACAAAGCATCCGCGATGTCATTATTCACCCCCGGAACGTGCTTGGCACTAAAATGAATGTCATTCCGCAAGCATTGAAGGACAAAAACATGTAGCAGCTGTAACAATCCTGCCTCCCGCGCCGATTGGCGGTTGACCATCTGCACAACCGCCAAATTATCCACCCGAAATAGCACCCGCGAATGCCGCAGTTCGCCGCCCCATAAGCACACTGCTACGATCAGCGGAAAAAAATTCAAAAAACGCGATGCTTCGACCGCCATGCCTCCACTCCCATGGCCATTCCTCTGCGCACCAACGCCCTTCCCAGTACAACCCAAAACCTGCTGAACCCGCCGCATCCGAAAACAACTGGGCATCCCATTCCCACTCCCTCCAGACCTTCAATGGAATCCCATTAAATGACTCCAAGAACCTTGCCCACATGCGCAAGTCCTCTCGCACTCCCACTTTCAACCGCACGTGATGGTGGGGGAGCGCTTGCCCAGCCAGCGCTAAAGAAAGTCTTCTGCAAAACGTCCTACCCGCTCGCACCACCCTGCACGCAAAATTCAAATGCCCCAGCAACACCTGCACATCCCGCACCATCACCTTGCGCCTCCGCAACATTTCATCAATTCGTCTGATCATGTCCATCTTTTTTTCGGCAGGCAACCTAGCTATACCTGCCACCGTATCCAGTTCAATCCCCAAAAACGAAGCGCCGTAGCTGGCCCCACTGTTTTTTCGGGAGCCAGGGGCACACCCAGGTCTCCCATGATATCCATAAACCAGCTCAGCACCGCCGCACAACGCGGGCTGTCCGCTGGCGCCGCAAAAAAGAAGTCATCCAAGTAGTGCGTTACCTCTTGGTGACCCGTAATTTTCACAAAGATCCACTGTAGGGCAGTGCTAAATCGCTCAAACAGCGCACACGAGCTGGAGCATCCCATAGGCAGTGCCTTGTCCATGTACCAGCTCCCCCGAAACTGGATGCCCAACAACTCGAAATCATCCAGGTGCACCGGAAGCAGCCGAAAAGCTGACTTAATGTCAGTCTTTGCCATCAAAGTCCCCGGACCCAGCTGATCCACCATCTGGACTGCTACATCCACCGACGCATACGACACCTTTGTGAATTCCTCCAGAATGAAATCATTCACTGAGGCCCCCTCTGGCCAGGACAAGTGATAAATTAATTGGAATTGTCCTTCCTCTTTTTTGGGCACTATGCCAATTGGTGACACTATGAGATTTTCCAAGGGCCAACAAGAGAACGGGCCCGCCATGCGCCCTTCCCTTACCTCTTTCATCAGCTTCCCTTGGACCAGCTCCTCCCTTCCGCGCACGGATCGAAGATTCTCCGCCCACCGACGCTTCCGCGGACCTTGATATCCCAACCTGAACCCTTCCTAAAAACCACGAACCAGTAACTCAGCTTCCTCCTGCCTGCCATAACCCTGCAACCCTGCCTGTAACCGGTCGACCTTAACCGGCATAGTAGCCTTTTCCTGCCACGCCTGGCCGCTGGCGCTGGCCTTCCTTTCCACCATAAGTGGCCCCTTGACTCCCACTTGCAGCTCCCCCTGCGCTGGCCCCGGTCTGCTGGCCATTACACGCTGTGACCGGATGACAACCCGCCCATTTTGTACATTCGTGTCGGAACTTACAATACTCTCTGGTACATATTCCTTTATTGTAATCCCAGCACGCTCCCGACCGACCTGTCCCTGCACTGTTAGCTCTATTGGGGCTGGAGCCCCGGGACCCCACCCCTTGGGTGGGGCGCTCCCAAAAGGGCCGATATATTATGGGCAACCCACTGGCCGTAAACCCCGTTTTCCCAAACTTCGCTGGCCCCATGGTGTGCTGCCACAAGTCTGTATCAATTTCCCCCCATTGCACCTCTGAATCCGCCACAATGAGCGCCAGAAATTCTTTATCATATTAGCGCCAAGCGTATCCCCCATAATTAAGCTGCGCTTTCCTTATGCTATCCATATATTTAAATAGAGATACCGACCTCTCCGGGAATCGCTCGCAATACATGCTAGCGAATATCTAGAAAGCCGTCGTCCAATTCTCTATCGTGACTGGCACTTTTGGCCGTTTAGAAAGCTCCCACTCTTCCTCTTTGGAGCCCTCCTTGGCCCTGATCTCCCGATGTAACAATTTTAATATGTCCACATACTCCCCTTTCAAAATGTTTTCCTTTGTCGCCGGCATTAAGTGTGCCCCCAGCGGCTTTGCTGTGCCCTTATAGGGCAACTTCACCTTTTTAGACGCCGGCTCCCCTTCCTTTTCATCCTTCTCTCCCTTCTCCGCCCCGGCAACGGCCACACCGTACCCCCCTTTTTCCGAACCAGCAACCTTCCCCTCCTTCTTCGCCTTCACGTCGCTCTCCGTTGAGACCCCCGTGTCCTGCATATACACTCCCTTTACTAAACGCACTGACTCCTCTCTCGCTTCCGACACCACCGATATCATTGAGCATGAAGAAGTCTTACCTGGAGATAGCAGCGGGGGCCGCTCCTGAACCGTCCGCGCCTCTCCTCCCCTGCGCTCTCCGCGACGTTCTCCGCGCCGCGTACCTGACCGCTGTACCTGCAATGACTGACGGACAGGGTTAGACGTTATCCGCCCTCCGCTCTCCCACCAATCATACTCACTCCCACTATTCCGCAACTCGCCCTCTTCCAAACTCTCTTCCGACCTCTCTTCCCGCTTCACCGCACTCCACCCGAGCCACCGCATCTCACACAACCTGAATACTCCCCTCTGTCTTTTGACCGCCGTCTGGACGGGCCCGGACGTTGCTCCTATTGGGCAGCGGCGACGGGGGGCGCAATGCCCTCTCCTCCACACCGCCCAGAAGAAGCGTCTGCAGCCCCAATACGTCGCCTGCTCCATCCTGATGATGCCATCCGGCTGGCCGCCCCAGGGCCCGCCTTCCCTTCTCCCCAGTGCACTCGAGCCGCGTCCTGCTCGCCTGGGTCCTCATCGTCGTAATCCAAAGGCCCCTGCCAAGAAAGGTCTGGTGTGCCGGGGGAAGAACTAATATCCCATTGACCTCCTACCACCAGGCCCTCCTCCCCTACCAGGGCCTCCTCATCCAACCCCTCCTCCACCCCCAGGACCTCACCCTCTGGGATGCCAGACCCATAATCCCTCCTAAGGGTCCCCCCAGATCTGGCTATTGAGGAGCCCCCCCCTCAGCCCACCTGCCCCCCTCTGTACTCCCTCCCTCCTCATCACTGCTCCACTGGAGCATGGTCGCCATTTTATAGACATGGGGACCTTGGGGTCCCTCTCTACTTCCTGCTTTGCAGACCCCCCATGTTTTCTCTCCCCGCGAGCAATACCCAAATCCAGGACCATTGACTCGTGAACACTGGCCTCCCCTTTTTTCATACGACCCTTTTCCAAAACCGACGACCCCATAAAGGCTGAAGACGCCCCAGGGGCTCCCGCCGCTCCCTTTGCCTTGCGCAGATAACTGGATTCCACCGGGCGCGCCTGGCGCGCGCCACCCTTACCTTTTACAGCTTTTTTGGCGGCGTTCGCCTCGAGCGCCCCTACTCCTCCAGCTATGTTTTCTTGACGCCGCGCTGCCTCTTGCGGCACCGCTTTCCCTTTACGAGCTGTTTTCCCTGCTCTGACGCCTCATTACGTGTCCTATCTCCCGGGAAACCCTCGGGATTCCAGGCCCCGCTCCCGCCCAGAGAACCTCCCCTTGCCCGCCCCGGGCCCGCCCTTCGCCCCCACCTCCCGGGACGCCCCTCTCACCTTATCGGCTGCAACCACCCGCGGCGGGGAGCATGCGGCAACCCCCGCCGCAACTCCCGCGGAGGCCCTGCGCGCCGGGCGGACCGGCGCCAGGGCTCCCTCCTTAAGCAAATCCATCCGGCCCGCCTGGCGCAACAGCGCGACGGCCTCCAAGACCTTCGCCTCCATTTCCATCCTGCCGTATATCAACGCGATCCCGCCCAGGAAAAACGCCTGCTAAGCTAAGTCCTCTTCTATTAATATCACTAATTATATCGTGATCGTCTTTTTTTTTTTAATATATATATTTATCCACCTAATCACCCAGCCACGTGGAAAGAAAACACAGAGCCCGCCTGCCTGCACCCTGGCCACCAGGTCACCTTTCCAAAATGGTGCCGGTTCCTACAAAATGGCCGTATACATACCCATCCCACCCACCATAATTGGCACCCCGGACGTCCAAAAACGTCCCGGGTTGTGCCACCTGTCCCAAAAACCCCAGGGGGGGGGAACTCCTCGTTCCTCCTCCTCCCCCCCGAGGCCCCATTCGCCAACTCTGTATTTTTGGTGTATATGCCCAGCTGTGCAGGGGGATCATTGGGCATTTTGTTGGTGGCTCTGCTGAACGAAAAATAAGCCTGCACAGTCCACATGAATTTGAGGGATAGCTGCCTGGTAAATATCCACTTCCGTGTGTTATCATTACACACCATGTTGGCGCACGCGCACACTGAGAGCCACCCCTGCTTTCCTGAGCACGTGTAATCCAAGTCACCTCAACGGCGCACGTGTCTGATCTTGGGAGGCTGGTTCACACACCCGAAGGAGATGACTAAAGCTGTACTTTAAGAAACACACTAAAGCTTGCAGTCTTCATGGAAAGCACCTTGATACCCTACTCTTCGGAATTCTGTCATCACTTATTAACATATTAAATAAAAAAAACAGCAGCTAGTCTGAATTAATATTTGAAGAACCGTGATCATTTATAGAGCTCTCTGAAATGAATAAAACATGTTACCCCCATGACATGCTGAAGTGATAAAAAGGAAAACGTATAAATAAGGAGGATGGCGGATCTACCAGAACAGAGACTCTGCTGTGTGAAAATATCAGAATATCCGTTATACATCCATAGAGCTGTGCATCTGACGATTATGAAGTACATTTCGTAGCTCTGTGACATAGGTATACGTTGTTACATATTATATAAAATTAATGGTTAATTGCTGCATGCCGTGGAAGGGCTGCTGGGCCAAGTCAGTGAGAACTGGCGGCAGAAGAGCTGCATGAGGTTAGTCCAAACAAATCACCACCACTTGAATGGCTTCAAACCAAAAGTCAACACCGGGAACCAGCCACTGGGTTCATGAATCTTATGAGCGATTTACTATGCACTCTTCTACTTGACGAAAACATCACTTCAGCAGAAGGGAGGCATCTGGCTCCCAACACCCGAACAGTGCCAGAGATCTTAACCGTTCCCCTGCCAGGTGTCAGCACCTCACCTATCCCTGTGCTTTTGCATTCTGGTACTTGTAGTTCGGCCCACCTTTTAAATCCTAAACTCTAGGTGGCAGTAGAGAGATAAAGAAATATGGCTGTAAAACTGGATAAGCGGCGCCCACACCCGAGATGGATCAACGAGATATCTCTGTAACATGTATAATTTAGAGAAATAAAAAGGGCAAAAGACGTCAAATCAAGGGTGGTAAATTACAAAAGGAAAGAGGGAGGCGAAGTAGCAGGCACAATAAGAAAGAAAAAAAACAGGGAGAGGGGCCGCCTACATGACGATGCAAGAGCATAAGAAAAATGACACAAAGCAAATATTACAGCAAATTATCTGTGAGCTCCTGAGTATTAGGAGGACAAACCTGTGCACCAGATGACTTACGGAGCCGGCTCCAGTTGTGAAAATAAAGCTTGAGCGCTGCACCAGCCCTTGGTGTACTGGGCTCTGTATGTCACAATGACGCTCAGAATTAGTGGTCATTCTATAAAGATCCCTACATATCAGGTTCTTGAAAGTACAGCAGGCCATTTTGAATGTACGTGCTGTGTGAAGATCTTGCCAGACAGGCATGGAAACATGGCCTGTCACTGGGTGGCTTGAAAATAAAACCACGCAGTCATTGATCATGTTCTATTCCTCCTGCCGCAGGTTGCCTTGTGTGCGGGCTCGAACAGAATCTGCAGTCAACCAACCTAACCAATCCAGGCACTGATCGAATGCTGTTTATAATAGTAAACAGCCTCAAAGCAGTGCCAGGATTGGTTGTGGCAGGCTCCCCTAGCGCTCCCCAAGAGACTAGAGGCCTGTGTCTGAGATTCCTTCAGCTGTTGAACACAGCGCAGATTAAAGAGGTCTGAAATGCACATGTCGGGTTGGCCGGCTCAGGACAACCATACAATTCGACATGAGCCCTTCAGACCATAGGCACTCGCCCCACTGTGGTCAATCAGCAGGAACTGACCAGCCTTCAAACTCGGGCAAGGTATTTTTTAAACTTAAATAATACTTTTAAGTTTTTCTGTGACGCTTGCATCAGAGGGGTGACGCTCTTTCGCCCTGAAGATGGAACCACAACTGAGAATTTTGTGCTATGTTGCCTGATGAGATGAAAGTCCGGCTTACTCATTTGAGGTACTCTTTCTCATTTGTGGAAACTTGCTACCGGAAGTGACCTAAGCGCAAGCGGGTAAGGACTGGACCTTTTTCACAGCAGTTCTTAGTCCTCTCTCGATGCTTAGGGACTGTCTATCAGATTTAGAAAAATAATTTGTGTGCATCAAGAAGCATCCCTTACTGTGACCTCTGTATAACTTACTAGCAATGAAAAAAGCCAGCAACCGTGGGTATTAGATAATGCACGCAGCGGCAGGTAACATGCAAGCACTCTGTATTAATGCTTGCATATATAGAGACAGAGCAGCACACCAACCGCTCTCCTTGCACACTGTGCAGACCTCTGCACACAACCAGACAACATACGTGCCAGTTGCTATCCACCCACACCACAACAGCCTTAGAGTCACTAGTGCACATTCATGAACCAGTTGCATGCACAGACAACAAAGATGCAGGCATCTGTGTGCAAAGATAACACCTTCCCAGGTACACCCACAGCAAGGTAAATAGAGGCACTGACACAAACAAACAACAGGGAGTGCTTATGGACAGACAGACCAGAAGATGACATCATTAGTTTATGAGAGATGTTTTAATAAAATAAAAAAACAGAGACCGCAGAGCTAGTCCCAAGATCACTGTTAGACCTGTCAGCTCTTTGTGTGGTTTCCCTTGTTTTTGGCGTCTGGCCTCCTGCCTGTTTTGATCCTGTGCTACATTTCATTTTTGCTGGCTTTAGGACTTGGGCACTTTACCACTGCTGATAGGTGCTAAAGTGTAAGTGTGATATGTCTGCATGGTATTGGTGATTGATTTATCCATGACCGGCATATTTGCCTTTTTAGTAAGTCCCCAGTATAGTGTACCATGTGTGCCCAGGGCCTGTAAATCGAGTGTTACTAATAGGCCTGCAGCACTGATTGTGCCACCCACATGAGTAACCCTGTAAACATGTCTCAAACCTACCACTGAAGTGTGTGTGTGTGTGTGTGTGTGTGTGTGTGTGTGCACTTTTGAACTGCAAGTTCGACCTGGGAAGTGCACCCACTTTCCAGGCCCAAACCTTCGCTTCTACTGCAAGTAAGCCACCTCTAAGGTAGGCCTAAGACTGCCCCATGGTGGAGTGCAGTGTATTTAAAAGGTAGGGCATGTACTGGTGTTTTACATGTCTTGACAGCGAAATACTGCTGAATTCAGTTTTCACTATTGCAAGGCCTATCTCTCCCATACTGTAACATGGGGATTTCCTTGAAATATCTTTTAAGTGTATTTTCCCATTGGGAGCAGAGAGGGATTTAGAGTTTGGGGTCTCTGAAATCACACTTTAAAAATGCTTCTTTTGGTGGTGATGGTTTTTAAATTGTAAGTTTGCAAATGACACTTTTAAAAAGTGGGCATTTTCGTGCTTAACCATTCTGCGCCTCTGCCTGTCTGTGGACCACACATCTGGGACAGGATGACAGTTGGGCTGTTTGTGAATTCACTCTAGACAGTCAAACAAAGGTCTGAGGTGTGCAGTGCACATTCTGATGGGGTCTTCCTGGGCTACAGTGGTGGGATGAGCTGACGCTTGCACCTGCATAGGGCTGTGTCTGTCCTTAAATAAAGCAGTCTTCAACTATCTGGAGTGTGTCTGGGGCCAAATACTTTTCTTTCAAGTTTGCCTAATTCAAAGGCAGAATTAGTTATAAGTACTGGACCTCTGACCCACAAAGTTAGAACCCTTCTGGACTGAGGATATTCTTCCAGGAAGAAGAGTTAGAGGCTGTAGGAGGGACTCCCACCCTGCCTGTTGCTTTGCTGTGCTGGTCTGCTGCTTGCTGCTTCTGTCCTGGGAGTAAAAGGACTGGTCTTTGCTTTCTGCATCCCACTTCCAAAGGTTCTCCATGAGCTTGGACTAAGTTTGCCTCCTGTTAGAAGTCTCAGGGACATCAAAGACTTCATCTGCTAGCACCTGGGCTCTCTTGTTGTGAAGTGCTGATTCACTAAGTGGTTCCAAATCCAGTTCCTGGGCCCTTGGGAGTGAGTTGTGGTGTAACCCAGAAGAAACCAAGTACATCAACTCCTGAGAGACTTCAGAACTGGCGCCACTGGCCGACTCAGTACCGTTGTCTGCACCAGAGCTGTAGTCCCCGCTGAGTGCAGCGACCGATGCCGTAAGCCCGATGCCACACCTCTGAAGTCCCGCCACAGCGCAAGTGCTGTGTCACCAACATCCCTGACACCTGGCTCCACTGCGGCACCCGTGGCCCCCTGGTGTGATCGAAACACCACATAGTCAACGCCTCATGTCTTGACCTGCTGGATTCATTGACCCCCACCGGATCGTAAGGAACCAACACCTCGACACCAACACTGCATCAACTCGCCTGCATCCGTGAGAAACGGACGCCGCATCGGCTTCAGTGACACATCTCCTCCCAGACTCCGTGCAATGTCTTTGTTTTCTCATTTTCAAAGGTACTGTGTCTGTGCGACTCCATGGCCAGCCCGCGCTCCTTCACGAGTGGCGTAGGACTGTTGGGAACTGCTCCGTCAGGACGTTGTGATAGCCCCAGTTGGAGTTATTGTGTTTCTAAGCGATTTACAGAAATATAATCTTTGAAAATTTGTGTCTTTTCTTATGTATGTTGGATTTTTGTCATTTTGGTCTTGTTTTACTCAGATAAATATTGGATATTTTTTCTAAGCTGGTGTGGAGTACTTTTGTGGTGTTTTCACTGTTACTGTGTGTGTGTGTGTGTGTGTGTGTGTGTGTGTGTATACAAATATTTTACAGATTGCCTCTGAGATAAGCCAGACTGCTCGTGCCACGCCACCAAGGGGGTGAACAGGGGTTGTCTTAGCTGTGTGACTCCCTTACCCTGACTAGATTGAAGGTCCCTACTTGGAGAGGGTACAAACCACTGCCTACTGGAGACACCATTTGTAACAATCACACACAGGCTTGTCTAAAGATTCTGTTGAGCCTCTGGCAAAAATTGTGTTGGCTACCTCTGGTTTGTACTCCCCTCTCGCAATGAGAACAAGATATTCGCTAGGGATAAAAAGGCCAATCTTTGGTACCACCTAGTAGTAAGACAGTGTTAGCTGCATTATAAAACCTCACGTAAGGCCTGCCTTTCATAATTAAAGAAAAAATGCCTGCACTTCCCAAAAAAGTGGTGCCCTGTAGAAAGAGCTCTGGCTGCCCACCCTTGTGTTGACTCTTGTCATACAATGTGTGCAGTAGGAGAACTGAGTTAACCCCTATAACAATGTAGTATCCATTGTGAAACATTTGATACTTCTCTGCTTTTATGGTCCACGGTTCAGAGACAGTTACCTGGAATGCGAAGTGTCTTCTCAGTAGATGAATACCTTTGGTACTGAGATCACCTTTGTCCAGTTCATGTCTGATGACCCTACCTTGTTTTCCTTTTGCTAGGAGATTGCTGAGGACATAGATCGACTGACATACCCATGGATTAGGAAGGGTGGCTGCAGTTTCTGAAGCTGGACAAGGGCCTGTGACTGGTGCCCCACGTGAATGCCAGAACTGAGATATTGAATCACTGGCAGTAGCTGGATCAATCCTGCTCCAGGTGATGCCAATATAAATATCTGTACCGGCTATTGCTGTACAGGTCTTTAACCAGAAGAAACCAGATCTGAATCGGTTGCCACAGCTTGGCACTCAGGGTGTCTAATTTGGTGTTAAATGGCCACTAGGGAAAGTAGTGAAATAAAATGAATTACCAGGGCCTAATTCCACTAAATCTCTGAATGGGTAATATGTGACGAGAATGGGGCGGCTTTCTAGTGCAAACTCCAGAATCAAAAGGCTAGTAATAGTTATTTATTTTACATTAGCAAAATAACTTAAATGATCTTTTACGTTTCCTTTCAGAAAGTTTATCTTAATAGTGTTCAAATAGTCAGGAAACATCTTCAGGGCACCAATAAAAATAAAACGTAATCATAAGCCTCTTATATGCGAAAATATGCATTTTCATTCATATTTTCACATGCATACATAATACATGTTGCTAATGTTTTAGCTCATCTATGACTATAATAGAGGGGCGCAATCAGGTTGTGACAGCCCTTCTTAAGATGAAGTGTCATGAATGCACTTCCCAGACATTGCTTTTTCCAGCTCCTTTTTTTATTAGACCTTGGTCCCTGCTTTTGAGGTTCAGTGGATGGCAAGGTTGGGTGTCCAGCACAAGTTGGTTGGCGCTACACAAAAATAATAAATAATTTGCTTTTTTACTGTTGGTTCAGGTGACTTCTTTCATCCCTGGGTCTTTTCCATGGCCATTGTGCATTTGAGAATGGGCATCCTCCATGGAACGCTTTGCATTTCGCATCCATGGATCTTCTCATATAGCCGGGGACGCAATAGTAATTTGAAGAAGCTGGCTCCCATGGATAGCTACTTTGTCTTTTGAAATTCACCAGGAGAGGAAGGCGGGCCACCAGGAGAGGATATGGGGCACATTAAGACCACTGACACCATGTATGTGAGGAAAAGGCCGCTTTATTGAAACAAGTGCGCATTACAACCAATATCCTCAGCCTATTGCCTTACAAAACTAAAACCTCACTTAACATTTGTTAACCTACACTTCTTACCCCTCCACCCTTAAACCTCGCGCCGTAAACATAACCTTCTAAATTTGACATTGTGACATATTACCCGTTCGTACTTGTATCACCTTAAAATTCCCCTCCCACTTAACAGTGAACCAATTAACATTTGCTCAACTTGATATTCCTATGTCATAACCTTTAACTTCCAAGATTTTCGATGTGGCCTTGTTGACACCCTCCCTTTCTTACTGCCTAGCCCACGTTAACCAAAATAACCTTAAGTAAAGGTCTGCTAACTTGTGGGCAAACTGCTCCTAGAAAGATGCACCCCCTGACTTTTTCTGCCCCTCACCCACCCCTTAGTTGCTCCTTCAGTCCTGCCGCTTTAGAGTCGTGACCAAAAATTCCTTAATAATCAACAAATATAGCCCCATCCCATACTTTGATAACTGTACCCCTTCGTCCCTGAAAATGCAACAGCCTCATAACGCAGGTCAACTTGTTCAGCTCTGCCCAGTAATTTGTCCTTACAAAAACGCCTAATTTCCCTATTTACCTTGCATCGAGCTCTATCTATAGCTGCTGGCCCCTCTAACACCTTGACTCTATAAACTCTGTCCAAGCTACAAGACAACCAGCCCACTGCGATTTAAGTTCCTTTAAATCATGTTTCATGGATTTTAACAAAGCCAAACCTTTTTCGACCACCATGTCATTCTCCCCCAGATGTATTAACAGCATATCGGGACATATTATTCTGCTCATAATACCATTCAGCTTGTGCAACAGTTCCCTCCCCTGCATGCGTCCTCTACTGTATCATTCTACTGACAATGTGCTGGTGGCGAAACTAAGATTCTTCCATGCACTCTTCCTGGCCACTCAGTCAACCATTTTATTAATACCTGGCAATCCACACCAGCAAGGCAACAGCCAGCGGGCCTGGGCCTCAACCTGCAATGAAAAATGGAATCAGAAACAAAACAATGACTAAGAATCCTCCCCTTCTCCCGCCCCTCCCATGTTCCTCAGATACCTCTGAAAATAATCTGAGGACCATCTACATAAGCCATTATTTGCACCCTTGAACACCCCCTCATGCCGGCCTCCGTCACAGCCCCAATATGAAATGAATGAGTGCCGAGCTCAGTGGCCACCAAACTCATCCGTGATAATGCTTTTAGCATAATCACTAACAGTTGAAAAGCTGTTACCATGTTGGGGCTGGAATACCACACCCATGTTCCTCCGAAGCCTGCTGTCTCAGTCTTTGACTTATGGATCATCAAGTCCCCTGCCCTCAGGGAAACCTCCCAAGCCAGACCAAGATTACCCCTGCCCCCCAGTAGTTCCAAAACCCTGAAGACTCCAGAGAACATCCAAGTCATCATTGTAGAAAACAGAACTGTTTCCCATTTGGACGAGCAAACCTCCGGCAAAAGTCTAATCAGAGCCCTTAGAACCTGCACTGTAATGGGCCTTCTCTGCTGTCAGTCTCATTTCACTCCCTAGCCCACGCTACTAACATTCTCTTACCTAACTCCCCTGCGGCCGGTGCATAACCCCACAACAGCTTCCCCATAAAAGCAATCACCGCTAGCTTGCCTGCAGTCTTGGATCTTAATAAACCTTTTTCTGTCAGCCATAAAAGAAACTGAACCACGTCCTCCACTCTATCCCATTCCCCAATGCGGCGACATGCTCCTGTACTCAAAAATTCCTGCCAAGCCTGGTAATATGCCTTACGCGTGGAATTAGCCAGAGATCCAACTACCAGCTGAAACATTCTCTTTTTAGTATGGTCTAGAGCTCCGGAGACATGCAGGTTCTGTCATGTCCGCAACCGCGGCCAGAACCTGGAACTTCTCCCACTGTGAACGATACAAATCATCTGCAGCGTCATTGTCCACACCTAGTACATGCTGTGCTCTAAACAATATGTCTTGCCTCAAGCACTCCAGAACAAACACTTGCACCTACTTGCGCAGCTGCAGATCCCTAGTAAAATGCCTGTTGACAACTTGCACTACTGCCATATTGTCATTTCTGAAAAGCACCTTCTTGTGCTCCAACAACCCCGCTACTACCAGTGAAACAACTCAAGAAACGCTATACTATGTTGTAGGAAAGTGCCCTTTTTGGAAATGTTACCCCCCCACTTCTTGCCTGATACTGATGATGACTTGACTGAGTGTGTGCTGGGATCCTGCTAACGAGGCCCAGCACCAGTGTTCTTTCCCTAAAAAGATACCATTGCTTTTCCAATTGGCACACCCCTGGCACACAGTTACGTCCCTTGTAAAAGTTGCCCTTGGTACCAAGGGCCCTGTGGCCAGGGAAGGTCCCCAAGGGCTGCAGCCTGTATTATGCCACCCTTGGGACCCCTCATCAAGCACATGCACAGTGTTTGCAGCTTGTGTGTGCTGGTGGGGAGAAAAAGACCAAGTCGACATGGCATCCTTCTCAGGGTGCCATGACCACAGACCACTTCCTGTGGCATAGGTAAGTCACCCCTCAAGCAGGCCTTACAGAACAAAGGCAGGGTGCACTAATCCACAGGTGAGGGCATAGCTGCATGAGCAATATGCCCCTACAGTGTCTCAGTCCATTCTTAGACATTTTAAGTGCAGTGTGGCCATATAGAGTATATGAGCTGGGAGTTTGTCACTACGAACTCCACAGCTCCATAATGGCTTCACTGAAGACTGGGAAGTTTGGTATCAAACTTCCCAGCACAATAAACCCACACTGATGCCAGTCTTGGATTTATTGAACAATGCACCCAGAGGGCATGTTAGAGATGCTCCCTATATTTGAGCTAAACTACTATTGCAGGCCTGACCAGCCTGTGCCAGCCTTCCACTCCCAGTTGAGTTTCTGACCGCATGGGGTGAGAGCCTTTGTGCTCTGTGTGGCCGGACACAAAGCCTGCACTGGGTGGGGGTGCTTCACACCTCACTGCTGCAGGAAATGTATCACCTGTTGGTGAACCCAAAGGCTAAGGCATCTTGTTACAGTGCCCCAGGCCACTCCAGCTAGTGGAGATGGCTGCCCCCGTGACAAAGCCCCACTTTTGGCAGCAAGTCTGTCTGGATAATTAGGTAAAACAAGGAGGAGTGACCACTTCAGCTGCGACCACCCCTAAGGTGTCCAGAGCTGAAGTGACCCCGCCTTGAAAAATCTTCCATCTTGGTTTGGAGGATGGGGACTAATAGGGTTAGGTCTGTGCCCCCCTCCCCAAGGGGAGTGGACACTGGAAGGGTGTAGTCACCCTCAGGACAGTAGCCATTGGCTACTGCCCTCTGACCCCTGTAATGCCCCCAAATCCGAGATTTAAGGGCTCCCCCTGAACCTAGCTTGTCAGATTCGAGGAGGACTGCTAAGCTGACCTCAAGTAGAAAAGAATGAAGACGCAAACGGACTTGGCCCTAGCCCTATCGGCCTGTCTCCAGCTTCTAAAGCCCTGCTTATAGGTCGACACTTCCTGCAGGACCAGTGACCTCTGAAAAGCCTGAAGGGGACTACCTGCACGCCAGAGGACCAAGAACTCCAGTGGACAGTGACCCTATCCAAGAAGAAACTCCATCCAAGCACTCCAGAGCCTCCCCGGATCGGCGAGTCCCGTCCACTCTGCACCCGACGCCCACGGCCCTTGTCAAGGTGGCCCATCCAACTAGAGCTGGTCCCCAGGTGATTCTGAGCAAGTGCTCACCCTGGGTTGACTCCTCCTGTCCAACACGACGATGCCTGCAGCCTAAATCTGGAAGACTCCCCCTGACCACGACAGAACCAGACGAAGATTCCCAACTCCAAAAGATACCCCTGCACCCGGAGCCCCCTGGCCTTGGGGAATCCGACCTTCGGTGCAACAATGTCTAGCAGGTGGCCCTCCTCATTGTCCAGCCTTTGGTTTCCCAACATCGACCCCCTGGACTTCACCTGCATCATCTTTGTGAACCCCAGGGTTCCCCCTTAAGAAAGCATTGGGAGCCCAACACTGTTGTTGCACCCTCCACCGGGCCTCCCCCGTGCCATTGAGAGTGTGTTCTTGGTGCTGACCTGTTCCCCTCTGCCCCCTCCCCCCAGTGCTCCTCTAAACCCCCCCAGGTCTGCCCTCCAAAGATGCAAGTACTTACCTGCAAGTAGGCCGGATTCTGAGTGCCCAAAGTCCCCGTTGGAGCCCATGTTAAATCAACCTCAACTTTAACATTTGCACCCGGCCGGCCTGGTGTTGCTGGTGGTGGGTGTTTGGGGATAACCTTAACACCAACCTGTGGACACCCTAACTCCCGGAGACTGGAACTGTAAGTCTTGTACTTACCTCAAAACTGTGCTAACTTTTCTTCCCCCCAGAACTGATTCTGAAATTGCACTGTCAACTTTTGAAACAGATTATTGCTATTTTTTCAAAAAACACATAACTTGCCAATTTGAAACAAAGTGGTATTGATACATGTGTTGGATACTTAGGCTCGTATTTATACTTTTTTTAGCGCCACATTTGCGCCGCTTTTTGATGCAAAACGGCGCAAACCTACAAAATACAATGGCATTTTGCAAGTTTGCGCCGTTTTTTGTCAAAAAACGACGCAAATGCGGCGCAAAAAAAGTATAAATACGGGCCTTACTTTCAAAATGCCTTGCACTACCCTCTGATAAGTCTAACTGCTCGACCACACTACCACAAAAGAGAGAGCTTTGGTATTATCTATTTTAGCCTCTGTTAAGCCTCTGGGGAACCCCTGGACTCTGTGCACACTATATCAAATTTTTATATAATATATACTGAGCCAGCTTCCTACATACGTCCCTCTCTGCCTTCCAGCTACCTGGCCACTCCTCCGTGCCTCACCTTCCTTGCCAATACAGGCCAAATTCAAAACCCCCAGATGTGCCTGAGAGTGTGTGATGCTCCCAGTTTAACTCCTGCTATGTGAGAATTGAAATACCAATAAAGATTCCAGAAAAAGGCGCCACATCTGAAGACACTCTTTCGTCTCTGCTGACAACCTCATATGATGGTGTGGCATAGACAATTCTGAGACAGCTAGCCCCAAAATCTGGCAGAATGCCCTACTCACCCTCATAACCTGGCATGCAAAATTCATGTTTCCCAAAAGCTCCTGCACTTCCTGCACTGTGACTTTCTGGTTTGCGAGCATTGTGTCCAGCAACAGTTGCATCCCCACCTTTTTCTTTAACGGTAGGCAAGCATCATCTCCTCTGAGTTAAATTCTATTCCCAAAAAGTAAATGCATGTCACTGGTCCCACCATGTTCTCTGGTGCCTTAGGGACCACCACATCCTCCATGAGCTGCTGAAAACTTACAAGCAGCCGCTGGCAGTCTGCAAATCCGGAGTCTGTAACAAAGAAGTTGTCGTCCAAGTAGTGCATCACTCTGTTGTGTCCCGTCCCCTGTATGAAGAGCCACTGAAAGAAAGAGCTGAATTTTTCAAACAGAGCACATTATATGGAGCACCCCATTGGGAGCGCCTTGTCAACTTATCAATTTCCATCAAATTGAATACCCAGCAACTGAAAGTCATCTGGATGCACCGGCAGTAGCCTGAATACAGATTTAAGGTCACATTTTGCCATTTCAGAACCTGGCCCTGCTTCTTCCACCAGAGCCAAAGCCACGTCCACTGAGGAATATGACATTGACGCCACATCATCCTCAATGAAATCATTGATTGAGTAACCTTCCGGCCACGACAGGTGTTGAATTAGTCTAAATTGTCCCTTCTCTTTCCTGAGTACCACCCCTATTGGTGACACAATCAGGTTTTCTATCTGTCACTCCTCGAAATGGCCTGCCATCCTCCCCTCATTTACCTCCAGCAACTTGTATCTCACCACTGCAGGGTGGGCTTTCACAAATTTCTCGTTCTCTGACCAATGTTGCAACTGAGAACCCTTGTGACCGAACCTAGAACCCCACCAACACCCATCCTACAAAAGTAATGTGTCCTCCCTATTATGGTAGGAGCCCAATCAGAATGTGAGCTTGTTTAATTTAACCAGCATAAAAGCCTTTTCCGTTATGTCCATTTGCCCCACTACCAGCCCTTTAGATGCCTGTGTTGTGCTACCCTGCTCTCCCTGACTTCTGCAGCCATTGCAAGTTATTGGCAAGTTATTTGCCCCTGACTGGCTCCTCGCTACACCCCCGTGTTGCCATAGCATTGCATTAATGAATGCCTGACCCCTCTCACTTAGAGCATTCATGTTGGAATCGAAAATATTCTCTTGTTCACAATCCCTTGTTAAAATCCCAGCATGATCTTTGCGTGGTACCTTGACTCTTAGTTGTGGCCCACATCCCTGAGACGGCCTGAAAGGGCCTTTATACTATCGGCTAAGTACATGCTGTAAATATGGTATTCCCACTTTTCACCTGGCCTATGGTTGGTTGCCAGAAATCTGTATTGATCTCTCCCCCCGCCACCCCTCATTTCGCCTCCGGGGCCCAAGCCATCCGTGCCCTGAACTCATTGTGATACTGAGCTTAGGTGTTGGCCCCAAACAGGATTTAAGCCTTGTGGGTAGCGTCCATGTATTTGAATGATACCCTTGTTTCTGGATATTTCTTGCAGTAAACACTGGCATATATCGAAAATGCAGCTGTCCAATTTTCAATGGTCATTGGCTCCTGGGGATGCTTGACCAGCTCACACTCCTCCTACGGGCCTTCCTTGCCTCAAAGTTCCCTGTGTAGCAGTTTAAACATTTCTACATACACGTCTTTCCATATCTTTTCTTTAGTTGATAACATTAAGTGTGTCCCTGACAGCTTGGTTTCCCCCACATATGGGAGTTTATGTATCTTAAGCTCCTTACTCTCTTTTCCTTCCACTTCCTCCCCTTTTTTTCCCCAGATTTTTCTCCATTCCCCTCACCCTCTCCGGACTGTGTGTCCGCTTCTGGACCCTTCCCATGATCCTGACTGTTGCCTGTCTTCTGAATTGTGCCGTCTCTTTCTAACTCTTGCGTTGCTGTCAGCGTCTGACAAACTTCCATCCCCACCCCGTGTCTCTAACATACATACTTACCTCTCCTCAATCTCATCTCCTGTTCCCCACCAAACCCTGCATGAATCCACTATTTCACCCTCCTCAAGGGTCACCTCATCATAATCTAACTCCATCTCTCTCCATGCGCTCACCTCCTTGTCAAGTTTAACAGTAATCTTCCTTTGTCTCTTCGGTCTATCAACCTCTCGGGCAACTTACAATCATCTTCAGTGGGGCCGTACCAAACCCACTCCGATACTCTTGCTAAAGGGGCCGTTGAGAGCCAGTCGGTCCCCCAGCTAATGGTATTCTACACCATTTGTGTGACCTTCATGGCAAGGCCTCCCTGGACTTGCCTGTTCCCTGCTGTGCCGGGTCCCACAACTCAGTCCGGCTGACCTTACTGGGCCATGCGTTCCCTTCTCCCTGGGGTCTACAAGCCACACTGAGCTCTCCCTGGTCCCGAAATCGCTGCAGCTTGGAAACCTGTGAGGAAGAAGGTAGGACCGGTGTGCAGTGCCCTGACCCCTCAAGCCTGTCCCCAACTGCCCCCTTACCTACCTCCCTGTGGCTTATAGTGCTATCCCCCCAGATTCCCTTTGGCCTTATTGATGTAGACTTTAACGGGGCGAAGAGCGTGACCACTCCCTCCCATCCCGCCTTCTTCTGAGTCGCTCCATTCCAGCATGGCTGCACCAAATTGCAGAGGCCTTGCCCCTCTTAGCTGCCTGATCGGACTGGCTTACTAATAAAGTGTGTCCCCTGCATACCCCCCCACTACCTCAAAACCCACCCCTCCCACTTGCCAAGCCTACTGCATCTTCTCAACCCTCCATCAAACCAGTCCCACTCCCCCTCGGACTGCAGCTGCTGCTGCAGAACCCTCCAGGTTCTTGATCATACACCTCATTTGCCCTCATGCCCACACATTCTTCTTCATCAATCTCTGCCCCCAGACCGGGCATTGCCAATGTGTCCTGATCCTCCTTTGGCTCCAAACCTCACAGATATCTTACCCCCGGTGCCTCTAAAATCTCCCTCTTCTCTGCCAGTGCCATGCTGAAGGCCTGCCCTGCTTCCTGGCCTTCATCCAGTGCGCCTGCCTGAGCAGCTTTACGAAAATTTCTTTGAGCTGCCTTTCCCCTTCCATAGTTGCCAGATTGAGCTATTTTTCGCACAGTTGGGTGATATTTCGCCCAGTTGTGCGAGGGAAAAGCAAGTTGGGCGGATGACCAAAATTTGGGTTAGAATCAGCCCAGTGTGCGGCGGATTCAGAGAATTGTGCGACGCAGCCCTGCTCCAGCCCAGGCTGCCTCGCCACACCCCTTCTCCTGCCTTAGTTGTGTGCCTGCCCACACGAACACCTTAAGAGCCGTAATTCTTTTGGTGCGCGACGCCGCTGGAGATTCCTTTCTACAGGAATCCTGCATTAACCTCTGACTTGCCCGCTGACCTCCCTCTTAGTTTCTTTGATCCAATCGCGTGATCGTGAGGGGGGGTAGCCTCTTAGTGCTGTTAGGCTCAACTCGCTACCTTGTCTATCCAGATTGTGCCCTGCCAACCAGCGGGTCTGGGCCGCGAGTGCCGTGCTCCGCTTACTCCCCAGTCGGCCTACTTACCCTGCCGTAAGGCATCCCCAGGTAAGTAGCCTTTCTCCGGCACACCGCCCATGGGTGTGCCTCCTTTACGAACCAACGTGCCCCTTTTACCACCGTCCTCCTGTCCTCTCAGCCCTGCGACGATGCTGCTCTGCTGGTGTGGGTGGGTGGATTTTGCACTCCTGCGCGCTGTCCCTCGTGGCCCACAAAGTGATTTCTGCTTGGTCAGCAGAATCTTTTTAGTCTGCCCTCCAAACTGGGAGCGGGACGGTGTCTTCCCTTTGTAAAGTTTGTAGATTTCTTTGCTCTTGCTGAGCCCCCATTGGCCTGATGTCCTTGGGGGCTCCTCTCTCTCTCCCTTGAGGGAGATGCCGGATGTCCATTGTTGGTTTACTGCTGAGGTGGCTTTAAACTGTAATTTCCGGGTCCCCGGCGGCGGTTAATGCGCCGGACCCTGATGCCCCCTGCCGGGGTGGCCCTTTGCTACTCCAGCTGGTGTTGCGCGTTAAGGGGCAGGCGACACTGTACGTAGTGAAAGTACTTTTTCTATTTAAAGGACCACTGTGTCTCTGTGTAACGTAGCTGCTGATCGTGTAAACCACACCAGTATCTTCAGGTCGTGTTCCCGCTAGGGTGACTATACGTCCCGGATTTCCCCGGACAGTCCCGGTTTTTAGAGGACTGTCCAGGTGTCCCGACACTTCTCTTAATTTTAAACAAATGTCCCGGTTTTTGGGACAAAGGTCAAATTATTACATAAATGTCCCAGTTTTTTAGACAAAGGTCAGATTATCTAGGGAAGCATAAATTAAAGATATGCTCTCCTTTAACAGACGCCTACAAAGTATGCAATAATTAAGTAATTTATCTGTTACAGTCAGGCAACAGAGTCCCCTGTCTTCTCCCAGCAGCGAGACGGAGTGGGGGGCAGAGAGAGGTGGGTGGGGGCGGGTTGGGGGCGCAGGGGGGAGGTCAAACCATAGCTAATTTTATATGTGTAGTCTTGTAAGTGCTTGTGTGTGTTCGCAAAAAAACAGGACAAACCAGATATAAAAGTTAATGTAAAGTCGTTAGCCCTTCTTTTATGTCTGACCTGTCTCGGTTTTTGCTCCTCAAAATCTGGTCACCCTAGCTATGTATCAAATAATGCCATCAGAAACCAGAACACTCCATTTGTTTTATTCGAGACACTGATACGACGTGCCTTCGAGCGTACAAAAACACCCCAGGGTGAGTTCTGAGGGTGCACAGATCCCCACCCATAATTGCGTCCATGTAACTTGATAAGTAGCACAAGAGCCGTCTCTGGACATGAGGCAATCAGTGTGCACTGTGCGAAGGCTGTGGTGTCTTGAGTGTGTCACTGTGACCCTTTCAGCCTGCACTATCTGCTGCTGCTCTGCTAAGCACCGGTGGCTTAAAGAGCCAGGCCCTGCCGTGGCAGTCACGTGACGTGCATCCAGATCTGCACAGGCATAACTTTAAACGCGCTGCTGGCACACCTTTCTCACTTCTTGTTGCTCTACCTGTTTTCTTCTTTTAAATATTAAACACACTATTTGGACATTTAAAGTGCATTATGTTAAAGCCAGATGGGATTTGAATGAGCATTAAAAATCTCTCAGCAGTAGGAACTGTGCTGTGTGCTAGCAGTGGCGATAGGAATGCTGTGGTTTCCTAGTTGGTAATTCCACATGAGGGATGATCATCGTTCGCATTTTGGGAGGTGTCTATTGATATTATCAGATCTAATTTATGAATGGCTCTAACAGACACTGAATGTCAAACTGTTCCACCACAGGGCTGCGCGATTCCCTGGAAAACCGACCTGGGTAGCACAGCAGCGAGGAAAGGGTAAACTGTACGCCCCCCATTCTGTCACCCCTTCATTACACCTCTTCCTCTCTCTCACCCTTCCACTCACTTTTCCAACACGTTCTCCCATTTCCGTTCCTTTCACCCATTCCTCTTGCCACCTTCCTCTCTTGCAGTTTCTCTCACCTCTTTCCCTTCTGCTCCACCTCTTCTTGATCCATTTTCCCTTTTCTAGTTTTCCATCCACCTCTCCTACAGAAGAACCTTCACAGACTCCCCGAGCTCCCGAAAACCAAGGCTTTTACCAGGCAGGTTTGAATGAGCGATGAAAATATTTAGTTTTGTGCTGTGTGATACAGTGGCCCTTGTGCTAGCAGTGGCGATAGGAATGTTGTGGTTTCTTTGTTGGTAATTTCTCATGTTACGCTGTGTGGTGTACCAAATGCTGAACTAGTAGCTGGTACAAACGAAGGAGCTATTTCTTCACTAGATGAACTGACATACTTGTGTTTTGTTTATTTTTGCGAACAAAAGGTCAAGTTGTGTGCCATTATAGTGCTTTATTTGCATAACATATTACTGGAAGTATTTGAAAATACCAATATTTTTTATTAAACAACTTCAGTCACACCCAACAACACTTTTAAATGAGGTACAATTGTAAGCAATTGCAACATTTATTTCAGAACAGTTGTGTGATCACATAAAGAGAAGCTGGACAAATAAGTGAATGCTTTTTTTTTTTTTTAGTATTGCATTCCATCATGTATATAGCACATATTACGACTATGTGGGTCACTGAAGTGCTTCTATCACAAAAGGGACAAGAAAACCAGTACGTCCACCGCCCCCATGGGCGGGCGACTACCAGTGTGAAAAACTGCCCTCACCCACTCATTGCAGCATGCTTCATCATAGGGCTTCTGCTAACACACTCCTACGTAGACCCACGTTTGAGTGGAGCGGTAAGGGTGGGAAAACAGAAAACACAAACGGGGATCAGAACAACAGAACTTAAAACTATCTCAGGGTCATGTCACCTTGTGCAGATATGCCCTCACATGTAATATTTCCCACCTTGCTTTAGGGCTGTTAGGACTGCTAGAGGGGTGACTTACATATATTGCATGCAGTGTTAGGGGACATGGTACATAGGCTGTTCGCCATGTCGTGTTTTCACTTTTGTCTGCACCAAGACACGCAGCCTGCAATGGCAGCTTCTCATGTGCTTGGTGAGTGGTCCCTGAGGGTGTCACAATTCGTGCTGCAGACCTTAGGGTCCCTCTTTAGTACTCCTAAGCCCCAGCTACCAGGGTACCATTTGCTAGGGACTTACAGAGGGTGATAAAGGTGTTGCCAATTGGGGAAGCAACTGTGCAGTTTTGGGTAAATAGATCTGACACTGGGGACCTGGTTACCAGGAACCCAGTGCACTTGCAGTCAACACTACATCAGATACCAGGCAAAAAGTGGGGGCTAACCATGCCAAAAATGATTTTTTCCTACAACCGGTGATAGATATTTTGTCTCTCCCAATTGCTGGTACTTACCCTGCCGCACACCAGAGATTTTACAGTCATCTACCAAGTCCCAAGAAGCTACCAACTGAGTAATTTTGAAAATGGGCAAGTGGGCACGGTACAAGAACATGTACAGGATTCTGACCCGGAAATGAAAATTTGGATTGCATCTGTTAAAACAGATGAAGCAAAGGCAAGCTCTTCACACGCAAAACAACTGCTCTGGAGTTGGGTTTTAAAACTTTTTGGGAATTGAAATCCCTCATGAACCGCAATAGCAAAAACGTCATTTACATGATTCAATGTCCTTGCCGATTGAAATACATTGGAATGACGACCAGGAGAGTCGGAACCTGCATATGTGAACACAGAAGTACCATCCCTTGTAAACGTGATGCCACGAAAGTTTCGAGCCACTTCATCAGGAGTAATCACTCCCCTGATGACATGGAATGGTTAGTACTAGACAGACTTAACCCAATGGCAAACAACATAAACCAAAAACTCCTGTATTATGAACAAAGGTGGGTCTGGAGATTACGTACAGACACCACAGGACTTAACAACGAAATACAATGGTCCGTTTTGAACAAACAATAGATGATTAGCTTTCACTGTCTGTTATCAGCCTTCTGACTGTTTCTTCTCCCTTTCCCCTTCTCTTCCCTTCTCCTGTTTTATTCTCTTTCTTCTTTTCTCCCCCACTTCAGATCTAATCACATGTCTTTCCTCCTCCCTTTCCCATTTTCCCCATCTCATTCCCCCTTTTTCTTCTTTTGTCCCCTTCTCTTCCCCCACCCATTTTTCTCCTTCTCTTTACCCCCTCCACTTTCCCACTCCTCCTCTTTTCTCTTTCCTTCCAGCTTTTCCAACCCACACCTTTCCTTCTCTTCCCCTATTTTCCCCCACTTTCCTTTCTCCCTTTCTTGTTCTCTCGCTTCCTATCTTTTGTCCATTTCTCTCTCTTTGCACCCTCTGCCCTTCTATTCCTTCTTTTCCTTCTTTTCCTTCTTTCTCTGAATCCCCCTTCTTCCATCCTACTCCATGCGTCTTGCCTGACTGCTTTACTCAAAATGCCCACTTCTGCCGATCGCAGGAGGAATGGGACCACATATCCCATCCTCCCCAAGGACAGGCATACGCTACGTCGCTACACCCAGGTCACGTCCGTATGGCAATTTCATTTATCTTCCGCATCTCCCCAGCCGTGCTCCATTGACGGCCGGGGAAGGATCCGAACTAGGTGCGCCAGTGAACGTCACCCTTTGACGGAGTAAGTTGACGCATCCTGGGTGGCGCCTTCGTATACTACAGAGAAGAATCTCTCTTTCCTAAATTTACTGTTTGATTTTATTTCACCAGCACGGCTCCTTTACATTTAATTGCTCTTAGAGCCAGTGGGTGCATATTTCTTTGACACATTGGCACATCCTAACGATTCAGCGCGTTGTAATATAGAGAAGGGGTCTCCATTCACTTCTAGTGCTTAACTACCTAGGCTAATTCTACATAGGTGCTATAAATTACCGTTTGATTCATAGCTCCAATACATTCCAGAGCCTTTGGAGCGAGTGGGTGCACACTTTCCTGCTATTGTGTCACAGTTTCACGTTCCAGTGCATTGTGATAAAAAGGAGGGGTCTCCATTCCCTTCCATTGCTTAAATACTTAGGCTAATTCCACATAGGGGAGGATACTTATAGCCTTTTCCTGTGCCCATATCTTGCACATTTTTTAATTGCTTACAACTGTTTCACGCTTCCCTCTGCCTTACCTAACTTAGCTGCTGCCGCTGTTATACTCTTTTGTAGAGTGTGACTATGAGGGGACACTCCCCCTCCCCTAGACCAGGGGCCACTTGCCCTCCAATCACAGGGTAAGAGACTGTATTCTCCCTCCTTTCCTCAAGTAGAGGGTTATATTCTTATGTATTAGTCTGCCCAATGTGGTGAGATCTAAATGTTTTGCATGACTGTCAGCATGCAACTTCACCCTTTTTCATGTGCAGTGGTTTGCTTTGTTTAGTATCAGGTAAATGTAGTGTGCATGTAATGTATTTTTTTGTTCTCCTCTATTCTCACAGGCCTCCCGTGTTTAGTAACCCAGAGGTAGACCCGTCTTCATTACATCATTTCAGCCACCTCCTACTGAGGGAGGCCACTTTTTCTTCTTCTTAGTGTATGACCCTTTAGTGCATGACTCTAGGGATCCTGAAGCCCTGACGAATGCCCTGAGACTTCCTACGGCTTGAGTTTAGTGGGCAGAAACATGTTGGCCGTTTAATAGTAGGTGACTCTTCGAGCCATTACCCTGTAGAAGCACCCCACTTCATCTTTTTAATCTCACCAGTAATCACCACTAGGTGAGCTATCACACAGGTGATTGATTAGGTGTTTTTAGTCTGTAGTTAGCACAACTGTATCCCATCACTATCCATATAACCTTTATCTCTGCACTCCCTCCAAGTTCCTTTAACTACGAGGTTGAGTCCGTCCAGGTGGTATTATCCTACCTGAATGGGGCTAGATGTTCATATGATGAAGCATGACACTATATAATCTGTGAGACCACCTAGTCCGTAAGGAAAAATTCACCTCAACACCATCCTCGACAAACGCATAAGTGCCGAAGTTCGGGATATGTAAACAGCCTAGGCCAAATTAAATTTACTTTGCACTCATAAGATACCCCATACTCCTTGCGTATTTGTTTCTGTTTCCAGGGGAAATAGTATGGATGTTCTTCTTTTTTCACTCCCCTCCTCTCTTGTTGTGATTAAGAAGCTGTAAATACTGTCAAATACAGCTATGTGCCCACTACCATGATTTAAAGCTGAATGCATCCACAGCAAAACATTGTGCATGCTTGAATACACCTAGCCTAACCATGGCATCTTTTGCCCCACCAGCACTTGAAATGACCAAAAAAGGAGAGAACTTAAGATTGTAGTGCAAACTGCATGTATCACATCAGTTAACAACACTGACAGACTGGGAGAAATTCTAAGCAAAGAAGTACCTTCTTTCTGTGAATTAACAATATTGACAGACCAGGAGAAATTCTAAGCAAAGAAGTTCTTCCTTTCCGCATGCATCGGACAAAGTGCACAGCCTTGATAAATGGACTTTTAGGCCCCTATTTCAAATGGGCACTTCTTTGCGATATGGGCAATTCACCTTACTCTTTGTTCATTGACAAATCCACTGTCATTTCTGTAAAGAAACATCTGTGCATCTGTGTAAAATACTTCAGTCAGAAAAGTAGCAATATTGTGAGCAGTTACCTTGGGATGATAGAATTGCAAGAGACGTGCGCCCAAGGCATTTAAATGGGTTTCTGGAGTTCCACAAAGACAGCAGGCTTCAAATTGACAATTTTGTAGGTGTAGGTACAGATGGTGCAATTGTGAGGTGTGGCGAAAAACACTGTTGAGAGAAAAGCAGCCTACTTTTCAGCTTGTATGTTGTATCTGCCATTCGCTTGACATTGTTGCTAAAAAAGCAATGCAGAGTTTGCCCAGAAATGTGGAGTTCTTGGTGCGAGAAACCTTCAACTGGTTTACGCATGTTCCAAAGTGCCAGGCAGACTACAGCTCGAACCTTGGAAGCTTATTTTGCCATGCGAAACACGGTGGCTCATCATGGCGGACTGTGTGAAGCATTTGCTGGAGCAATATGATGTGCTAAAGTTGCACTTTTGAAATGCGTCATCTGTAGAACATTGCGACGCAGCTAGAATGCTGCAAAAAATGTACAATGATGAGACAAATTATCTCTTCCTTCATTTCATCAAACCTGTGTTGCAAGGAATTAAGGTAGTGAAAAAAGCATTTCAGCTTGAAACTGGTGGTGTCCTCCACATATTTCAGGATTTGAAAACTTTATATATGTCAACTCTCACAAGAATTCCAAAGCCAAGTGTTATCAGTGGCAATAGTAAGCAGCAGTTGAGCAATTTCGATTTTCAGGGTAGTGCCATTTTTCTTGCTCAAGAGGATGTTGACCTTGACTTCCGCAAGAAGCTCCAAGAAAGCAAACTGCCTGCTGCTGCCAAGGACTGAAGAGAAAAACGGTGCACAGACTTTGCCAAAGTTCTGGCAGCAGAATATCAGATGTGCCTGCCAGATTTGCTGAGCCTCCTAAGACATTTGGAACTTTTAAAGCCCTAAAATGTGCTTTCAGATCCTAAACCTTTGGTTACTGACTTGCCAAAAGATTTTTTCACACTCCTAACACACATCTTGGAATCGCTGACTTCATGTTCATTCAGTAACTCATCAGCCATGGAATCTTTCTGGATAGAATTATTCAGTTATACAGATGCTACTGGGAATCATCGGTTTCAGGAGTTGCCCATGGGTGCCATTAAACATCCGACCCTGCTCATATCAAATGCACAAGTGGAAAGCGTGTTCTCCGAAATAATGCTACTTGAAAATGAGAGCCGTAACCAAATGGGACTGAAACTACTTGCAAATAAACTTCACATAAAATTTGGACTGAAGCGCATTGGTCTCAATTCATCTATGTTCAGGCCTTCCCTGGAACTGCTGGCAAAGTTTAACAGCAATATGTACAATTAATTATTTTACTGTCTTGCTGAGAAGCTTATCCAAACCTTTGTTCTCTATAAGAGCAGTCCTGCCACTGACCACCTAGCATACTAAATTGGGCTTCAGTGTTTACCACACATCAGGGTGTGTATGTGGCAAAACACCAGCTCCAAATGCAAATTCCTCCACAGCACATGACCAGAGGAGTCATTGCTGCTGCTGCATTGTCCTCTTGCAACTGCCAGACTCTGAAGGTTGCTGCTACATTTGTCACTGCCATAGCAGTTTTGCACATCTTAACCTGGCACTGCCAGACTCTGAAGGATGCTGCTACTCTTGGCAGTGTCAGGCCCAGAAGAGCACTTTTGTGCACCTCAGCCTGCCACTGCCAGACTCTTAAGAATGCTGCTACATTTGGCAGTGTCAGAACAATTTAGCTCATCTTAACCTGCCACTGCCAGACTCTGAAGGAAACTGCTTCATTTGGATGTTTCAGACCTCAACCTGCAACTACTAGACTCTGAAGGATGCTACAGTTGGCACTGCCAGAACAGTTTTGCACATCTTAACCTGCCACTGCCAGACCCTGAAGGATGCTGCTGCACTTGGCTGTGCCAAGCCCAGAACAACACTTTGTGCAACTCAGCCTGCCGCTGCCAGACTCTGAAAGATGCTGATACTCTATACAGTGCCATGCTCAGAATAACTTTTTGGCACAATTGAGCTTCCCACTGCTCTCTTCTGATGAGTACCAAAAGTACGAAACATACGTAATTTGCCTATGTAAAGAGATGTTCAGCAATTACCCTTGACTTGCTCTTGGAGCGTTGAAATAAGTGTGATCAAATGTGAATCGCTGGCCTACATTCCCGTTACTCTATAGGGCTTGGTGGATGTATGCACAATGAACTTGATGCTGAAGAGCACATTTCCCCTGAAAAACCTTTTCTTCCAACATCAGACCCAGATCATTTTCCACAGCTTGCGCCACATCATGAGAGATAAAGTGAGTGACATTTTCCCAAATAGAAAAACTTTGATTTTAGTATACAAAATACACATAAGTTAATGGAGTGGTAACATTGGGCTAGTTTAGGCTAGTATTTGGTTGCTTTTGGGTTTGAAAGTTGTGAAAAAATCTAGCAACACTGTCCGCTTCGTGCCAGCTCCTAAGCCGCAGCCAGCTGGCCAGACCACGCTTGGTTCTCTCCCCACCCCTCCTTCCCTCTCTCTGCCTATTCACCGTGAACCCACCCTGCACCCCCCCAACACCCCCTCTTGGCCAGACAGCATGGAAGAGGCCATGTGCGAGTGGCTTCTCCCACTTACCTGAGCTTCCAGTCCCTCTATCATTAAGGACTGCAGCGGGGAGCAGCCATGTATTGCTGCTGCCATTCCGGCATCTACCATGCCGGCCGTGCCAGCTGCACAGTCGCTTTACCGCCCACTATGAGGTCCAGGCACCCAACTTCCTTTAATAGCTGGGGCGTCTCCTGCACTTTCTCCTCGGCCATCCCAACATTGAAGAACTCTGCCTGAACAAAGGCCACACACCTAAACTCGCTACCGTACGCTGAGCTCATACAAGCGCCTATATGTCTAATACAAGTGTTGCCTGAATATCGAGACACTAGAGAAAGAAAATACCCAATGCAGATAGGGGCTACCACTGTTTACACCTACCAACAAAATGGAGGGTGGAAGCCCCGTAATGGCGTCTATATAAATGTTGGGCTACATCCTTCAACGGATGTAGCCCAAGGCACACAGCTCTTTAGAACGCACCTCATAGCCCCAGTGGGAGGCAACTCCTTCTAGTTGGCTGTCCCCCAAAACCCGATTCTGGTGCCACTGTGCCCTGAACGAGAGGCAAGAGGTTGAAAGAATCGTCCTTGCCCAGAAAGGGAGATGGTCTCAACCTGATAGTGGAACACTATCTGAGTAGTAGGTTTGAAATCTGTAGTCTCTGAAGGGATATTCTGCTCCATCGCAAGATGCGTCACATCTCTGCACCTTGACAACTGTGAGTGATTGGAAGAAGTGGTTCGACCAGTCCTTTCCCCTTCCAAGGGAGCACTGGCACTCATCCCCTTTGGTCAGGGAGTGACTACTGCATGTGAGGGAAGTCAACCTTTGCGTTTTACATCTCATTTCCTCACTAACCGAAAAGTTGCTGAACATCACACCCTATTTCTGAGCAGATGTACTTAACGCACCTTTTCTATGTAAACACCAGTCTGTTTTTAAGCACAATGTAATATTTTCTGTGTTCTTTTAACTTCTCCGGAGTATGAGAATGTAGAGAATGAGAATGTTGAGGTGCGGAGTTCTGAACGAGTCAGTTGGTGTTGGCTGGCTGGGGAGGAAGTTGCGTTCGTTTCTCAACAATAAACCTCATACGCTTCGACACCAAAAACTTTGTGTGTGGCCTCCATTACTACATTTTTGCGACGAGCACCAGCCACACTTGTGGAGAACATTGCGGTTAGGGAGAGCGCGATCAAATTGGACCTGTACGCTTTGGCAGACGCGTGCTGCACACTAATTCCCTGCGTGCCGTATTGGTATCCTGTCGAAGGCTGTCGCAGCGCTGTACCGTGACGAAGACAGCTAGTGCTCCTGGATGGCGTTGATTGTAAATGAGCATGCTTGTATACCGTGGACACACGCACTCACAGTTTTGGGTGTCTCGCGCTGTCTCCACGCACTTCTGCACGACGGTCATTGTCTTCACCTTCCTTTCGATACACACATCGGTGTGGTGGTGGAAGCAAGGAACCCCACCTCCACCGTGACTAGAGGAAAGGCTGCTCATTTCTCATTGGCTAGAATAGAGGAAAAGACCTTAGTAACCACGCTGTGAAACCCTGTTTATTCCTTGCTTTGCTGGAATAGAGGAAAGGACCTTGGCAACCACTAGTAAGGGAGACAGCATTGATAAAAGTTTATACAGTGAAACCCTGTAATCATCTAGTAATTTGAGATGACTTCTGCCATCAACATTCCAACTCCATTTTTGGACCATAAATCTCAATCATCTGTCCAATCGGAGGAATGGATAGATCTTTTTGCGAACTATGTGGTAGCATTATATGGTCAAAACTTCTCTGCGCATAGGAAGAAGGTGTTATTGTTAGGTACAATTGGCAAAGAAGCTCACCATATATTAAAGTATTTACCGGAAATCTGCAATGATGATGGTCAACCGTTGGGAGATGTTTATGAAGAAGCAAAACTACGGTTGGAGAAGAGATTTGCTAAAGAAGAAAATACAGTAATGTCACAATATAAATTCTACACTAGACCACAAAAGGGGTGAGTCGTTAGAAGACTTTATTTCTAGCTTACGTGAACTATCTATGAAGTGCAAATTCGGTCCTATGACCGATGAGTTAATACGCGACCAACTCATTGTGCAGTGCAGGAGTAAGAAAACCCAGGAACGTTTGTGGGCGGCTAAGAATCCTTCTCTAAAGGATGCCATTACTATTGCAAAAATAGTGGAGGAATCAGAAATTTGCATGCGAGAGATTAACAAGAAAGGAGGTGGCAGCGCTGAAGGTGAAGAAGAAGTTGAAGTAGTAACGAAGAAATGTAATTCTTCTATGCATAGTGGTGCTACATCTAGTAAACAAGGGATCAGAAGTCCACTCTCGTCTAAATCTAAATTCTTTGCAAGGTGTGGAAGCTCAGCTCATATCAGTGATGCTAAATGGTGCTTCGCTGTGAATAAAGAATGCAGGAAATGTGGTCGTAAGGGACACTTTGCTTGGATGTGCAAGGACGTCTTCAATTCAAGGGTTGCAGTCACGGATTTGGCAGAAGAGAGCGGTGTTAGTGATCGCATCTTAGTTGTCCAGTCTCCTGTAACAGAAGGAGGAAGAGGGAACAGACCCAAAGGAGTTTTTACCATCACTGATAAAGTGGAATTAATGGTGGATTCTGGGTCACTGTATACTATCATACCAAAGTCATTGTGGATCGAGTTATGGCATGAAGTTTCTTTGTTACCTAAAGACATAAATCCCAGAGGATATCAAGGAGTAGAAATTGATGTTTTAGGTTATTTTATTTCTCGTATAGAGTTTGGTCATCAATGCGTTGAAGGGAAAATCTACGTGGCTGAGTCTGGACCACCAATCTTAGGGTGGGAGCATCAATTTGACTTAGACATTATCATTGATCATCATTCTGATAGCAAGATCTTAATGGTAGAGGATGAGTATCTGGAGAAAATTCTTGAAGACGCTAAAGCTCTTTTTGATGAAAAGTTGGGAGAACTGAAAAACGATGTTCATAAAATTGTACTAAAAAAAGATGCAGTCCCTATGAAACACAAAGTGAGGAGAGTGACGCTTGTAGTTAGGGATGAAGTAAAAAAAAATGTTGCAAGACATGATAGACCAAGGTATAATTGAACCTGTTGAGGCCTCTCCATGGATGTCACCAGTCGTTATCACAAAAAACTTCGTTTTTGTGTGGATTTACGTAGCCTAAATCAGTTTGTCGTCACAGACTCATTTCCTCTTCCAAACGTAAGTGAACTCTTGTCTCTGCTCAAAGGGGGGGAAGTACTTTTCAAAGTTGGATATGAGGAGTGCATATCACCAGATCAAATTACATGACGAGTCTCGAGCACTCACTGCCTTTATAACTATGGAGGGCACGTTTCAGTTCACTAGAATGCCTTTTGGGTTGTCTTCTGCAGCTAGTGTGTTTCAGAGAGTTATGTCAAACTTGTTTTCTGGAATTCAGAATGTGACATATTTTCAAGATGACATAATGATTTTTGGTCAGACAGTAAGTGAACATAATACTGTTCTTAAGTCAGTTTTGAACAAACTGTGTGGGGCTGGTTTGACTTTGAGGAGAGACAAGTGCAAATTTTGGTTGGAAGAAATTGACTACCTAGGTCATACTGTTTCGGGAGAAGGATTCAAACCTAAAGAAGATTTTCTGAATGCTATTCGCTCTACACCCATTCCATGTAACAAAGACCAATTGCGTTCATTTATGGGGTTGATAGAGTATTATAACAAGTTTGTTGAAAATTTGGCCCAGAAAACTGATAGTTTAAGGTTATTGCTGAGGAAAGGGTCAAATTTCAGGTGGGGAAGAGAGCAACAATTTGCTTTCGAGGCAGTCAAGAGAGACATTTGTGAGGCGGGTATTTTGTCTCTTTTTGACACTCGTCTTAAGACAGTTCTGACTGTGGATGCCAGTGCCGGTGGCTTAGGAGCAGTGCTCGCCCAAGTATGTAAAGGAAAAAAGACAACTGTAGCGTTTGCTTCCCGTTCTCTGACGGCTTGTGAACGAAATTATTCAGTGATAGAACGTGAGGCTTTGGCTGCTGTGTGGTCTGTGGAGTATTTCAGAATGTTCCTTTGGGGGTATGGATTTTACTTTGCGTTCTGATCACAAACCGTTACTCAATGTTTTGAGTCCTGGTGGGGCAGGTAAAGGTTCTGCTAGACTAGCGAGGTTAGCGGCCAGGCTACAAGAGTATCAGTTTAGTATGAGTTACATTCCAGGTTGGAAGAATGCTCGAGCAGATTGTCTATCTAGGCTACCCTTAGACTCGGTGTGTGAGGATAAGGCAGAGGATTTACTCAAAGAACAGGAAGGTGCCATAGCTTGGTTGGATGATATCGAGGACTGGGGTGAAGGTACATTTTCGGCGGATGAATGGAGAACTTCCATGGAGAAGGATTTAGTTCTCAAGGGGGTCGTGCGAATGATTGTGGAGGGTAAAAGGAGTTGTTCCGTCTTTGAGACCTTATTTAAAATTGATGGATGAGTTATCTGTGTTAGACCTGAACTTAGTGATGAGGAACGACAAATTTATTCTATTCTACAAAAAGTTGCCTATTTTGGGAGTTAGATGTTCGGAACTTGAGAATGTGTATGCAGAGTCTGTTTCTACAAATGGTGGTTGCAGCCAGAGGGCACGCAGACCACCATGTTATTTACAGGACTATGTACAATTTGTTTAGTTGTGTTTAGAAACACTGTTTTATTTTGTTTTCTTATCCAGCAAAACTTTATCTCTTCCTGTGCTAGTAGATGTTAAGTTACATTTGTGTTTTATTTCTCTGTCGTTGTTTTATGTGTGGTTAGTTCTTTTATTTGGGAAAATTGGAAAGGAAGAGAATGTGTAATATTCTCTGTATTCTTTTAACTTCTCCGGAATATGAGAATGTAGAGAATGAGAATGTTGAGGTGCGGCGTTCTGAACGAGTCTGTTGGTGTTGGCTGCCTTGGGAGAAAGTTGCGTTTGTTTCTCACCAATAAACCTCATACGCTTCGACACCAAAGACTTTGTGTGTGGCCTCCATTACTACACACACCCGTCCCATTTGTCACACAGAGGACTGTACATCAGATGGCATGCAGTAGGTTTCAGGGCACGTGTAGACACCGGGACATATTCAGCAGTGCCTGCACATTGTCTGCTTTCCATCTGAGCAACAATGTGCAGACGGCTAGGGGGTCTTTCTAATTCAGTACTCCAGCTGGGCCCTTAAAAAGGGCCGAATTTAACGGGCCATCAGCCCTCCTTTTGTTGGAGAGCCCTTGGCTGAAAGGTATTTAAAGCCTCAGACCTAGATGCGAGTGCAGTGGAGGATAAACAAAGGCACACCGCTTGTCAGCCCTTTACAGTAATAAAGAGAGGGACACTTTTGACTTTGTTCAATACCTGTAAATGAGAGATATCCATGCAATGTAAAAATGTCTAGATGTGTTGGCCTGTCCCAGTATTTACACAAAATAAATACTGCTATTTCTTATTTCTGATATAGCGCTCTTAATCCAAATGCAGGGTGTCAGAGCGCTTTAGATCATACATACTTATTACATTGACAATAAATCATACAATGTTGTAGATCAATGTTTAGGATATGTTACATAAGACAGTGAGGGTTACAACGTGTGGGAGTCACATATCGTCTTTCATAGCTCACTACACTATATTAGAAGAATTATAATTTATGAACTGCAAGTAACAAAAGTATCTTTGTTAAAAGCAGTAACCCACCTATCTACATAAAATTAAAATCTATCAGCTGCATGTTACATGATGTGCTTGGCAGGAAACACATTAATCCTCTATGCTACTTTGGGTCAAAACAGGCACTAGACAAAACAAAGATCTTTCCAGCAAATACATTAACCACCAAAGTTATCTTACCAGTATTATTATTCCCTCAGATTTACTGGAAACCCAAAGATCTGTGTCGCAGGTGCCATAAGCCCAAAAGATATTTTAAAATTCAAACTTTGCAACCAATTAAGTAGAACAGATTTACTGTCCTGTTTCTCCTTGTTGCCAATTTTTTTGTGGTCGAGATTTTACTAAACAAGGCCCATATTTTGGGGCTTTGTAGCACAGAGCAGCACAGTAAGTCACATGGAAAGGGCAGGAATGTGCTGTATTTATCCAATGTAGTGCATTCCTTTTCTTCCCCCTGCGCTAGTGCACTTTTGGCAGCCTAGCACCAACCCTGGAACCCTTTGCACCATGGTGCGAGGGTGTCTGCGTTGCATGCGCAATTTTTTGTGCAAGAAGGGGCACCTTCCTCCCCAAAAACAATACTGAGAGGCAGGGGCGTAGGAGACACAACATTTCTGGGGGGGACAGGGACAACCTTGAGGTGGGCCCCCTGCACAAAGTTTGCACCCAGAAGGGTTGCCGTGGGGGGGGGGTGTTGGGAGGAGGCGGTCGCCTCCAGTCGAGTCCTGTGCGGCCATCAATTCCCTGTCTGCTGGGCCCCTGGCTGCCTATTAGGCAGCGACAAGCTCTGTGCTGCTGTTCGCCTGTGTGAAGTCCTAAGAGGCATGTACTGCCTGCTGGGCGCAGTGCTTCCTGTCGATTCCTGTGCTGCCTGCAATGCACTGTGCTGCCTGTTAGGAGCTTTCTTTTTAGTCAGGCTGTGTCAGTCTCTGGCCCCCCGCCTGCCTGTGAAGGTCAGTAAGGCCTATGATTGCTGCTAGGTCCTTGTCTGACTGTCAAGTGGCAGTCTCTGTGCTGCCGCCTTCCTGTGAACTGCTGTGCTGTCTGACGGGGCCAGCCTCAGTGCTGGTGGCGCCCTGTGCAACATTGTTTGTTGGCATCCCCCAGTGACCACCTCTGCCACGGATTCCCTCACTACCATCCATCACCACTCTCTCTCAGATGCATTTCATTCATTTTATAGCACCACTCATACCGGGAAATATCCCTTACAAGGCAATCAATGCAATGCAATGCATTGACCACGCTGCCATTACCACAGATATGGGGCTAGCATGGTGGGGTAGGTTTTAGGGAACAGGGTGGGGGTCATGTAGTATTTAGGACAGAGCGGAGTAGGTTTTAGGGTTCAGGGGGGCAGAGGCGTGAAGGTAGTTTTTAGGGCAGTTCAGGGTAGGTTTTAGGGTTCAGACTGGGGCTGGGTAGTTTTAAGGACAGGGCAGGGTTACTTTTAGGGCTCAGGGCGGGAGGTTTAGGGTTTAGGGCAGGGGCAGTTATAAGTGATTGGGCAGGGTGGAGTATGGTATCAGATGTAAGGGGGCAGGGCGGGGAGAATTTACCACGCATGTTCCTTTACCAAACATTCTTTTACAGCAATTTGTTGTAAGGGCATGAGTAGTAAAGACACGGTTGTTGTTGAGACCGCAATGTTAAGGCATGCATGATATACGTATGTGTTGTTCCATCATTCAGCCCTCATACCAGTCTAGGGTGTCAAAGCACTTTATATCACACAGACATTACTCAGAGACAATCATCATATATGTGTAAATCAGTGTATATGAAATGTTACATAGGACAGAGGACTACAAGGTGTTGGTGTCATAGGTCATCCATACTGGTAGCAGGTATAGTTTGAGTGCTTTATCTAGAGAAGCGCAAACTCTGAATTCAAAACATAACACCATGGTTGGGGACTCTCTTTAATATTAAGAATTGATTTACGCTCAAATTTACTTGTTTTGCAACATTAAGTTAATTAAAAAGTGGGGGAAATCATAGCGCTCTAATCTATACCTTGATGTTTGCATGCAGCTCTTTGATGAGTTCATTGCTCACTGTTCTATATTCAGTTTTAATTTATAAATTGCAGGTGACCAAAAAGGAGCGGGCTCTCTGATGTAGGAAGCTGGCCTGGTGTGTGGTGAGTACCTATGGTATTATCACCTTATACCAGGTCCAGGTATCCCCTTATTAGTGAAGTGTAGACAGTGTCTGTAGCTGTGGATGAGCAGCCAAGACTTATTTACGACACATGCAAAGATCATGCAATACCACTGTAGTCACACAGCACTTACACACATGAAAGAAACGTGTGTTACGAAATTAAAGGTTCCTTATTACAGTACCACAAACACTAAAAAACTAGATAGGCAATACTCCAATAGGATGTAAGTAGCACACTGTTATATGTACAGTAGCAATCAGAAATTGGCATAAAAAGCAATAGAAAACAGTGAAAAGCAATAGGCAACACTGAAGGCCTAGAGGGGACCAGACCATATACTTAAAAAGTGGAATGCGAAAGCCGGGTCCCCATGCAAGGAAGTGTAATCAGTAGAGGAGAGCTGCGGGAACTGGGAAACCCCAAAGGTAAGTACCAGAATGCCCCCCAGCGACCATGAGAAAAGAGGTAAGTTACTGGTTTTTCCCCAACCCACCAAAAGGACTTCAGAGAAGGATATTACAAAACGCAGGCAAGACTGCAAAAAACTAGAGGTGGATCCTGGAAGAGGAAGACCTGGGAAATAAGGGGACCAAATCCAGTTTACGTAGGAGTGTCAGGTTGTGACAGGAGCCACTACCCGCCCATCTGTGGATGCAGGAGTTGGTGGACGGGGAGACGAAGACGGTCAGCAATGCAGCACTGGAGCAGATGAAGAGTTCCTAGGTGATGCAGTCGATGTCCCACGCCGAATGAAGAATTGCAGTCAGTCTGTGGTGTGGAAAACCCACCAGCAAGCCTTGGCAAAGACAAATGCCGCAGTAGGACAAAAGTGGAGCTGCCGGGGACCAGCAAGGTCCAGGGGGACTCAACCCATGGAGGGGAGTCCCAGGTGACCCTCAGCAAGGCAGAGAGTCTGGAGAAGGAGAGGCAGCCCCCACAAAAGACCTACAGGCAAGGAGCCCAGGAGCTGCAGAGAGGCCCACGCAGCACACCTGGAGAGAGGTCCTACGTCGCAGGCGAAGCGCGTTGAGGGCTGTGCTTCACAGAGAAGAGTGCTGGGGCCACATGGAGCCTGAAGATCCCTTGGAGGAGATAACAACAGGCCTTGGCAAGAGACGCGGTGCATGGGGGTACTGTCCTGCATGGTAAGGCAAGGACCTACCGACTCCAAAGTTGGACAGCTGGTAGAGATGACCAAGGAGACCACTCCAGACTACCACGCCTGATTCAGGATCCACGCAGCTCAAGAGGAGAGGAGATCCACGCAGCCTGTGGTTGTTGCAGTTGGTGCCTGCGGATGCAGCTAAGTGACTCCTTCACTCCAAGGAATTTTCCTTCTTTCTTCTCATGCAGAATGAAGACTTGCTGCCATCAGAGGAAGCACAGCTGGGCAAATGTTGCAGTTGCTGGAAGGAGCCAGAGAAACAATGTTGCAGGGCAAAGTCGTTGCTAGAGCTGGAGATTGTAGGTTCCTGTGAAGTCCAGTTGCGGTTCCAGTGGCCAGAAGTCCAACTAAACGTTGCAGAGGAGTCCTGCTGGAATCTTGCACATTGAATCTGAGGACCCACCGAAGAGGGAAATCCTAAATAGCCCAGAAAGGGGGATTGGTCACCTAGCAGGGTGACCACCTAGGAGGGGGCTGTGACGTCACCTGCCTGACCTGGCCACTCAGATGCTCACAGAGGCCTCTGCCCACCTTGGGTTCTAGATGGCAGAATCAAGTGGCCACCTGGAGGAGCTCCAGGCACCACCCCTGGGGTGGTGATGGACAGGGGAGTGGTTACGCCCATTTCCATTGTCCAGTTTGGCACCAGAGTAGGGGCTGAGGTCCCTGAACTGGTAAAGACTGGTTTATGCAAGGAGGGCACCAAATATGCAATCCAGAGCATACCGGTAGCTTGGCGAGGCTACCCTTTCCAAGCCTTGTAACACCTATTTCCAAAGGGAGAGGGTGTTGCCTCCCTCTTCCAAAGGTAATCCTTTGTTCTGCCTTCCTGGGCATGAGCTGCTCAAGCAGCAGAAGGAGGGCAGAAATCTGTCTGAGGGGTGGCAGCAGCATGGGCTGCCCGGAAAACCCTAGAAAGCTGATAGGAGCAATGCTGGGGATCATCTAAGGAGCCCCCAAAGTTCATGGAATCATACAAACAATACTGACAATAGGATTGGCGTATGAATCTGACATGTTTGTTACCAAACATACCCAGGTTTCGCAGTTGCCATTATGGAGCTGGTGGTGACCTATGTCCAGTACACGCGTAAAATGGCTTCCCCGCGCTCACGAGGTCCAGGAAAATGGAGCTGAGTTTGTGGGGGCACCTCTGCTCCTGCAGAGGTGCCCTCTCACACAGGTACTTGCACCCTGCCCTCTGGGGCTAGGAGGGCCTGCCATAGGAGTGACTTACAGTGACTTGGTGCAGTGCCTGAAGTGAAAGGGTGCAAGCACCTTTTCACGCAGGCTACAATGACAGGCCTGCAGACACAGTTTACATGGGCTCCTATGGGTGGCATAATGCATGCTGCAGCCCATGGGGCACCCCTGATCTCCCAATGCCCTGGGTACCTGGGTACCATATACTAGGGAATTATAAGGGGCACCAGTACGCCAAATGTGGGGTGTGTGTGGTCCAAGCAACCAAATGTAATGGGAGAGAGCACTGGGGTCCTGGTTAGCAGGATCCCAGTGAACACAGTCAAAACATAATGACAACAGGCAAAAAGTGGGGTAACCATGCCAAAAAGAGGGTACTTTCCTGCATCGGACAAAAGCAGTAACTCACTGACCTATTCACATTATATACACTTTGTGATCTGCATGTAGACGTTCTTTGTAGCAGGCATAGTAACCCTGTACGTTATGATGAGTCAAAACTCCGACTAGACAAAACTTCAATCTCTCTCCAGGAACACCATTAATCACCGGAATTATCTTGAGATTTTTATTGTTGCCTGAAACTGTTGGTGGCAAGGAACACCCAGCAGGTGCTTTTAAAGTCACAATATACTTGCAAACACAGCACCCCCATCCTAAGTCAGCACCCAGTGCAGCGGCACCAGTTGCATCGCCCTAGAGCTGGCCCTGCTGCCTTACCTAGCCCTGTCCATCTCTCAGGCCATCTGGTTCTTCCTGGGACCCGTGCTGTGTGCTAGTCTCTCCGCTGTCTATCCAGCAGTGCCAGGCTCTGTACCACCACAGCCTGTGAAGTCCTGTAAAGCCTGTGACCTGCTACAGTGCCGGCTTTGCATCCACAGGCCATTGGCAGGAAATGAGATTTACAGACAGCCCTTGCCCTTCAGAGCAGGCTTTCACAAATACCAGGAAGGCTGAGGGAGAGACAGGGGACCGAAATGTTGGGGGGGGGCAGGATGTCAACATAGGGGACAATAATTTGCACTGGGGCAGGCAAGCTGGAGACAGAGGAGAGAAGAGAGTGAGAGAGAGGCGGCAGAAAGGGGGGCCCTAACAAACATTGTCGCACAGGGTGCCACTAGCGCGCTAAAGCCTGCCCTGCTCATATCTCACGGTAACTCAACAATACTGTTTTCAGAAAGGGAGATACTCTGCAACACAGCACTGTATTTAAAAAGAAAGGGAGTTACTTGGCAATACTTTATTTAATTACCCAAACCTCCTTATCTTCAGAAGTCTTGCTGCTGTCTTCAGGGTTGGATCTTCAAGGGACACGAAGGGTTGGCGCAGGAGGGCTGGGATGCAGACAGCAATCAACAAAGGGCCTCTCGTCTCCCTTTGTTCTCAGAAGTGCAGACTGCAGGCGGCTGTGGGGCAAGGTGAGAAGTAATCCCTTGTGTGCTGCAGCACAACAAAAGGGAGGAGGGCGAGTGTCCTGGAGGCAGGTCTCAGGTCAAGTGCAGGGCCATTATAGGTAGCGCTTTCATGCGCTAATGGCCCTGCGAAATACAGGAGAAGGGAAAATTCTTCTGTCCCCTCGTCCCCCCCACCCTTGTCCCCCGTGTCCCCCCCACTCCAAAATCTGGGGGGGACATATCCCCCGCGTCCCCCACACTTCCTACGCCCATGCTGAGAGGCATTTTCCTCTTTCTATGTGTGCTGCAGCATGTAGCACACACAAGGAAAAAAGAGAACAAATAGATATTTTTCCTGGTTACGAATCTCTTAGGTAGGTGCAAGAGTTTGGCGCATTCCCAGGTTTACAAGTCCTTGTAAATCTGGCAATGCATCAAAATCCATGAGAGTTGTTTGGGAACACCCACAGCAATGCCCCGGGAATGCCTACTCAGGGCAGATTAAGAGAATGTCGCGTTTTGTACTGCCTGGCCTTACTCCATATTTTTTAAGCCATTCAAAGCCACACAAAGTGGCTTTGCTGACTTCAGAAATATGACTTAGTGGTTTGCACCGCACATGTACCCTGTTGCATAGTGCAGTCATGGCACAACCCATTCATAAATATGCCCCAAAATGTATGAGTTGAGGCGCAGATTTTGAATCAGAGTTGTGTCACTTTTCTGGCACAACTCTGATGCAAAATCCATTTGGGGATTTACAGTGCCACACAAATCCTGGTCGCATTGATTTGTTAAAAATAATAAAGCATGAACGCAAGGCAGCACATTGCTCCACAGTGCGTTACCTTGCATCAGGTAGGCTCTACATGCGCAGGCAGCTAACGCTATTTCATCTACACTGAAATGTGCTGCAAATGGACTGTTATGCCTGGCTGAGATAGTTTGTTCAATCCTTGGGTAAAGGAAGCACTATGTTGAAAAAGCCAACATTATTTAGTGTGTGCCTTACACAAACATAAGCCTTCTGTCTAAATCAGGCTCATGTATGCTCGTAATGCGCTCAAATGTACTCATGATAGTGCTGCTAAACATGTGTGAGGTCTTATGATCTGATGTCACTTCTTTTGATGTCACTACCAGTGAAGTCATAATTTGTGATGCCACCTCCTGTAATGCCACTCGCCATAATGACACTCCTGTGTTTTTTTAGGACTTGTGCCCTGGTAGGTTTGCAGAGAAGTTGCAGCAAACTGTGTCCTGTCACAGGCTGCACGAGTTGGAAAAAAAAGAGGTAAACAGAAGAATCCGCTCTGTGTCCCCACGCCATTGAGTGCAAGAGAAGCAGTTTCGAGTCCACACCAACCAGACGAAAATTTGGGAATCAGTAAGGGTTTGCAGCTGCGATAGGGGAATGTAGGATATACTCCGTTGTTCACGCGTGACATCAGCCTCGTAATGCTCTGGTTAGTGCGGCTTTCGGAAGCTGTTCATGGTCCGGCCACCAGATGGCGTACCATTAACACGCTGGAAGTGGGTTACATGCTCGCGAGTACTCTGAGCTATGAAAATGGAGTACTCTGGGTTTTGGGGTAAAAAGTGGAGATACTCACTTAAGTGAAGAGAACTAGAGGCGGATAACTGCAGCATTAGAAAAAAACGCTGTGAGAAAATAAGGTTCTGTTTTCCGAAAGCGATGCTCTGAAGAAATTCGACTATTGATTTTACATACCGTGAGAAGGCTGTACTTTTTTGGAAATAAACCAATAACATGAGCAGACGAACCCTTTAAGGATGATACAACACATTACTTCCCACGAGCTCACAGGCTCTGTTATACAGCCCTAGGATGGGATTATAGATGCTCCTGGATTGTTATGATTACAAATGCCGATGCACCCTCAAAGTTACAGGAAGGAAAATCCAACGTGCAACAAAATTCAGGAGTGCTGCATTTTCAGCCCCGACCGACTACTGTGCATGTTCGAAAATAGCACTGGTATGTCTGAAGATGCCCTCTGCTTGGAAGTAGCGATCTTCGGGAATATCGTAGCAGACTCCTTACCTTCTTGTAAGGCAAAATACAGTTTTGCCCCTCCCAGCCAATTATCTCGCGAGAGGGAACAGAAGAGTGGGTGTTATGAAAGTTGTGTGCCCAAAGTTTGGGCAGCATCCATGTCGGATCTCACACGTGAAGCTTCACAGCGGCTTTTAGTGGTTGTCAGGGCGCAAGTCTGCACGGTTACCTACCTCCTTCAGCAAAGCTTGCAATTAAGGGCTCCTTCATCACTGCTTAGTTATTTAAAAATGGACGCAGAGTATTTTGTCTCTTTCGAATGACCCGTTACGGTTTTGTGACTTTCAGGAGTCTTGCTTATTGAGAGGTTGTGTAGTCCCTTAACTTAACATACAGTGTGAAGGGCCAGTCCTGAGCTGGTGAGCGAGTAAATAAGTGAGTTAGTGAAATAACCGCCTATTTGAGTAGGTCATCTCCTACTGCTAATTTAACAATTATACGGCGCATTCCTGTCCTTTACTTGCGCAGGCGCCCTCTTGGCTTCCTAATGCCCTTGCGACGTGGTGCGAGGGTGCCTGCGATGCAGACAGGATCGTTTTTGTGCAGGAAGGAGTATCTTACTTAACAGAAGCAATCCTCTGAGGCATTTTCCTCTTTGTGTGCTGTAGACTGCAGCACACATATAAAGAGGAAGAAACGAGGAGAAATAAGCATACTTCTCCTCGTTAACCACTCTCTTGGCGAGGCTCAGCATTTTTACCCATTCCCAGGTCTACCGGAATGGTAAATCTGGGAATGTGCCAAAATCCATTGGTAGATGCATGGGAACACCCACGCTCCAACCATGGAACGCCTCCCTGGGCAGAGTAAGACAACAGTGCAATGTGTGTTGTGTTGCCTTACTCTAAGTTTATTAAGCCACTTAGGGACATGCAAGTGGCTTTGTGTGCCTTGATAAATCTTAGTAGTTGCGTCGCCTTTTCGTCCCTTGCTGTTTTTACATGGCAGTTCTGCACACAGAGCTAAATACCAGGGGATAATAACATTCACACACTGGTACAAGTGAAGGGAAAATCTAAATGTCTGCGGATTTAAAGTATCAGTTATAGAGTACTAGAGGATCATAAGATGCCCCATTTTCTGAGCTTGATGGACCACAAGAAGATAGAGGTATGACTTAAACACACTACATTAAAAAGGGACGAGATTTTTGTTGCTAGTTGCTGCAGGTTGTGTGTGCCTATGCAGCTTTATAAGATATCTGTAGAAGTTGTGAAGAACCCGCAGGTGTCTGGCTAGCTCAAGGCCCCCAGGTAGTTGAATATAGGGAGGTTGCAGTACCAGTGTAGTAGTACTCGTGGTGATGAGCGTACTAAAACACGTTATCCAAAGAAAAAAAGGCTGTTGCCCCTTTTGTAGCACTAAGAGTCCTGATCTACTGCCAGTGTTCAGTCTAGGAAAATTTTGAGCAGTTCTGCTTGAGATTTGCACAAGTTGAGTTGTTGTCGGTTCCTGGATACCCAGATGAAACACGTACTATGGAGGTCATTTAGATTCTGGCACACAAGGACGGCAGAGACTCAGGCCGAGGCCCTCATGGCAAATTACCTCCCACCACCCTCAAAGATCTCTTCCTTCCTCGATTTCTGTGAGAAATGTGCCTCCACTTCATTGATGGATGCAAATTTGTTAATGCTCATTGTTAGCAGGCCACCATGTTTTTTGGCTCGCTGTGCATTTTACTTTGCTTTTCAGGAACAAACCCAAGAGCATAAGTCTCTTTCGGAAGAGTTTTCACTGCTCACATTTGGCCATTGCTTGTTCTTCCTGCCCAGGCTGCAGTGGCGGCCGGCAGCTTTAAGAGGGAGAGGGGCGGGCGGGATACACACACACACACACACACACATTCTTTCACACACAGACATGCACGCACGCACATCCATTAACAACACTCATACCATTCAAACATGCAAGCACACACCAAACATTCATTTTAAAAGATTGCACACACTCAGTCTTTCACACACACGCACATCCATTAACAACACTCATAACACTCAAACATGCACGCGCGCACCAAACATTCAATTTAAAACATCACACACACACTTACCTTCAGCCTCCAGGTCCCAGGAGGGTTGGAACTGCTGCCTTAGCCAGAGGGACGGCAGCAGCCCCAGCCTCGTCACAGAGTGAGATGGGGTCAGTGAGACTGCTGACCCCACCCCACTCTGTGACGAAGTGTCACTGCTTGACACTCGCCTTGGGCACTTCAGGGCTTAAACCTGAAGCGCCCGGGAGAGTGTCAATTGGTGACGCTTTTTCTCGTCACCCAGGGGAGGACCTCGAGGCTCCTTTGCTGAGCCGAGGAGGTCACGCCCATAGGAGCTGTGACCTCCTCAGCCCAGCAAAGTTCAGCTCAGGCAGCCAGGAGTCTGCGCAAATCGTGCATGTCTGCTCCTGGCTGCCTGAGCTGAACATGGAGAGTGTCTGTCAGGCTGACCTTTGTTCAGCCTGACAGACACTCTTCATCAGGGGCAAAAGGTGGGGGGGGGGGAGCCCCTCCGCCTTAAAGGACGGGCCGCCACTGCCAGGCTGTCTGTGCCTGGCATGTCGGACACAGGCATGAAAAATCAATGGTTGTAGACTGCCCCAAAAGAAGGGGTTCCCCTATCTCCAGTGGGCCATGGGAACTGCAAATTCTGCAGGACTGAAGCCCTGCCATTTTATGCTGGCGCTCCTGCTCTGCCAATTTCTAAATGACTTGCTATATTATAATTGTTCTATGAGATGGCAGCAACGGACAATCTGGCTACAGTGTACTTTGTTTAGCTGTAATATCTATCCTTGTCAGTCATCTCCATAGCTTGGAGAAAAAAAAGAACTTTAAAGTTACGGTCCTGCTGGGGTTCACATTTAAAAACTTGGTAGTGGCCTGGCTGAAGATGGAAGAAATATGTTGAAGCTCCAGAAAATAAACACTGTTTAGGACATTGTGCATGCAGTACGTTTTTGCAGTTTTAAGCTTCTAAAGCTACCTCTCTCTTGCAGGCTCTGTCGCTGCCCCTTGTGGTGATTGTACACGGGAACCAAGATAACAACGCCAAAGCTACAATACTGTGGGATAATGCGTTTGCAGAGGGGGTAAGTAACCATTGGTGTGAAACGAAAAAGTGGGCAGTGCCAAAGGATGGCAGCGGGGTAGAGTGATGATATCTCACAGCATCTTTATGTGAGGTCTCCTCATTCGACCATGGATTAGCAGTTTCAACGTGCAGATCATAAGTGAACATGGGTGATTAAAATCAGTTTCTGTTCAAGTTAAGCAAGACGTTTTACATTACCCACCTTGAAAATATGTATCTTTTCATTGGTGCTTTGCAATCTTTGATACCAGCCTCACTGTTTCAGAGAAGTATATCAGTACATGTGCTAATGCGACTTGGGCTCTCGTTCTCTCACAGAAGTTCTGGAGGGAAAAACTGCTCAGGGAAATACCAGTACTGTATCTTATAATCCACCCCCTCTCCCCCCGTTCAGTTTTACATCCCCATTCTGAGGTTCACAGGTCAGAATGAGGGATACTTGCAAAACTGCATGTTTCCCCCCTCCCACCTGCAGCACCCAAAATGGTGCCATATGTTTCCCTTTTAATTCACCCAGGTAAAACCTGGAGGAATTTGTTAGGGGAAGAATCGCCCAAGGCAAAAGAAGACTGCCCACTGGACTTTCCGGTACCCATTTTTGTTTCCTCAACCCTTCGGTGCCATGCCATTGGAAGATTTTGACCTCAACAGCTGGTACTGAAGCATAGCCCAAGTGCCCTCACACCATCTGTATAAGGACACCCCAGCCCAGAGCCCAGGTGCTACTGGACTCAAACTCCAGCACTGGTTATAATGTCCCTATCTAGGCACCAGTCCCAGGACAATAGGTCTTCCCCTGGACACCACTGAGAGGAGCCACTGGGGGAACGAGTACAACCTCGTTTTCAGAGAGGGCACATATTTGCCTGGATTGTGGGTTTGTTTGGTTTTCCAGACCATGGTAGGTGCAATAGTGCGTGCCATACAACGCAGAGAAAATGGTACCACGCCACCTCTGGATTAGGCCTTGACTGCTCCACCCCACGGGCACTGAGAGAGCCAAGTTCTAAAAGGGAGTACTGGGGCAGTCAGTTTGAGTGCAAAAGTATTTTTTAACTCGGGACATCACAAATGACATGACCTGGTAAATAGTTACTTCAAAATAACCTGGCGACTGTCCTGGGTCCCCAAGCTGCCTTGCTTTGGCAAACAAGCACTGGATATCACGTGGATGCAGTTTCAGGAGAGCATTTAACATGTCCAGTGAGTACAGTGCAGTTGCACTCTGAATGACAGATAAGGTTTGGGGAAAACCTGAGTAAAAGGCCATGAACTGACAGAGCAAAAAATACTTTGCAAAGATAATGAGATCTTAACCGTATTGCCATTAGCAAAAAGCATCCCTCTGCAATAATCGTGGCCTCCAAGCCTGGTGGAGCCACCACATCTGATTCTGGGACTACTAGTAGTAGACAGAGGACTGAGGCCCCACTTGAAAGGGATCACGCCCTGCTTCACCCACTCATGGTCCCCCAGGGAAAATCCCTCTGATTAATTTTGTGCCGCCTTCTTTCCATTGCTCAGTCCATCCCTCAGAATGGAAGATTGTGTTGTAGATTTGTTCCGACTCCTCCCACTGTAAACAAAGAACCTCACCGATCATAGAAACCTCACAGATCATAGAACGGCGGCTGAGATCTCTTTTGAAGCCAAACTGAAAGGGACACGGCATGATTGTGATAGCTGAGTGAGAAGAATGAAAGCAATGCTTTGAATACTAAATCATCTTCTACTGGATAAATAAGCCAGGTTGCACTTTGTTCACATGAAAATCAATGATCCCAAGCAGCTAGCCACAGCTGCTAAGTGGGTAGCCAACAAGGTTGAACAGAAGAGGCAGGCATGCCATAGCTCCAAGACCAAGAGAGGCATGAGTTCCCAACAAGTTTCCAGTCGCCTGAAACTAGTGGCACTTACCCAGGCTCCCTGCAGGGAGAGAAATCTGGTTCTACGGGACAGGAAAAATCCTATGTCTGTCCTACAGCATTAGAATTTTACACTCCACCTCAGAATGCACCAATGAAAAACCAAGACACTCTCCGTGGTGGCCATGGATATCTCTCTGAGAAACTCAGATGCCTGGAAACGTGTACATCCTAAGTACATTCGATTTTTTAAGGAGCCCCATATTGATGGTAGAAAGGCCTCTGATACAAGAGATACAGGGCCTTGTAGATTTATGCTAGACACAGCACACGTGAACTCCCAGGCGATTCTTCTTTGACTCAGAGTAAATCTAATTTGTTAGTCTCTGGTCTGGTGATCTGGATTACACTTGGCTAGAGTGAAAGCCAAAGTTGGTGGCAAAAGGCAATGGTGGACACCGGAATTAGGGAGAATCCAGGCATAGCATGACTTCTGGGCAGATATGTTTTTGCACTAGGTTTGGTGTCAGGTGTGTTCACCAGAGCACAAGCTGCTCAACATCCTCCTAGTGAGACACAGTGGCCTCCAGAATGGGACTAAACGATGTACTTAAACTGTTAAAGAGTGGAACCCCTGCCCACTCCCAAAAATACTTTTTGTCCCCTTTATTTTCACAAAGAGGAAAGGGTCTCACTAGGACACGTTCCCTCTGCAAGTGAGTTTACACCTCCTTTTAAGAGTTGGTAACCTATCAGTGGTTTACCAAAACTGCATCTGCAAACCATTGATACATAACATTGTAAATGACAATTTGGGAGGGACGCATAACCCCTCCCCCCACCTAATAGTAACATGTTGCGCCTTTCTAAACCCATGTAGCAATTTTGTGTCTGTTACAAAATCGCAAAATGGGTTTAGTAGATTTAAAATATATATTTTGCGGTTGTAAACACCGTGAATTAATGAGTCTCGGGCTTTGCAACCCCTAAATGGGTTTGAACATCAGTCCATAAGAGATCTGATGGCTTTGAAACCCCTCAAATTGATGTTTTCCTCCAATTCCTCTTCACATTATGTTTTTTAATCCACTTTCAGCTGCTGCTAAACAGTACAGATATCTGGGCAGCACCATTAACATGAGGTGCTCCTCTCGCAAACAGATGTCCTCTGCAAGGGAAACTGCTGCTACTGAGACCTGGGTTTACATTACATCAAGGAACAAACATAACGTTTACAAAATCTTTAAGTGACATACACATGCACAGAATTGTGCAACAGGTACATTAATGGCCTACAGGTTACATACAGATCACCGGAATAGGCAGCCAACTTCTTAAGCTGTCTTAATTGGGATTGGAGCTGGAACCTACAGGATGCAAAACATCTCAGGACACGCACGGATGCATCCAAGGTTAAACTTTACCACTGCTGGTGGTAACTGCACTTGATTACTTGGGCGGCTCATCTAAGATGGGAGAATGCTGAGGTAATGACGAGCATAAGCATGGTGGATTAACCATCACCACATTAATGTCCCTGTTCCATATGGTGACCCTGAGGGTCTGCGTGATGGAAACAGTGCCTGGAAGAAACCCCTAATCCATGGGCAATCCCTGGCATGCTGGCAGTGCAGGGGGGAAATCCTCAACATATTCCCCAGATTCAGAGCTCCCAAGGCACACAGTTCCAAGGATTACCTTTCCTGGGCTGAGGAAACATAACTGCCTATCAAAAGGGGAATCTCTCACTAGTACTGCTCGCTGTCTGCAAGATAATTAATCCCCAGGGCTCCCTTTTTTTTTGGGGTGCTTGCACACCGGAGAGAAGGTAATACTGAGCTGTCCAGGGTTGAAAAGAGCCGCCTCTCCCCACCACAAACTGAGGGCCCCACAGGGATAAATCCCACCAAACTACACATGCATGTAAGGCCAGTGGAGCCCCAAGAATGCCCACTAGGCACTACCTCTACTTCTGAACTGTTGGGGGAGTGGTGCCTGCCTCCATCCTCCCACACAGCCAGCTGAAGTGAAAAGCAGGTCGCTATTACCGCCAGCCGCTTCTTAGGTCACAGGGGCTTGTCAGGCCGCTGGAGGTGGCGGAAGCGGGGGTTGTGTCATCTGATTGGTGCTGCCCTCCCTCCGCCGTGTAAATGGCAAGTGGGCGGAGGTTGGTGGTACTTTGTTAAGGACGGTTATTGTCACTCCATGTCAGCATTGAAAATGGCAGATTTGATGTTTTCTTGTACTCCTTTTCTAGAGCAGACGGACCCCTCAAAGCCTGAAGAATTTTGAACGTGTTTAAGAATGTTTCTATTTATTAAAATATAATTTTAAGGCCATTGATACCCCCAACAATCCATCTATCCCCAAGCACCATAATCGCCCTTGAACAGTCACCTCCTGCTTTGTTGTATCTTGTGTTATGTCACCTACAGCGTGGCGATTGGGAATCTCAGGTTCAAACCCGCCCACTCCCCCTCCCCCACCCAACCCCAGTTTTATTGAGCGAAAATGATCCCTTCCCATTTAACCATTGTTTGGCCTTTATTCAGTAGTAAACATTCCAGGGTCAGATACATACACGGGCACACGGCTAGGGCGACGCCTATGGAGTTCCGGAAGAAAAAGAGGAAAAACAGGTTGTTTTGCGAGAATGCCAACAATGTCGCTGCAGCACACGTCTGATATGTAACGCCCAGACTGGCAGTTGCGCACAACTATGAAGATGAAAACAGTGTTTAATGCTCAAGCTGATACTCCATCTTTTTTTAAGCACAGTGTATTTGTGTATGCAGGTGGCATAGATGAGTGGGTCTGTGTCCCACTGTAGCTTTGCAATCTGTAAGTCAGAGCTTTGAACCCTGGCAGATTCGCTCAGCCGGTTTATGCTTCCAAAGTTGATAAAATTCCATGGGTGTGGAGGCCCAACAAAGTGTTTCGCGTTCGGCGGCCGCACCACAGCTTGTCCCACAGCAATGCTGGAGGTAGCGCACCTGGGCGTCTTATTGTAAAAATGAGAATATTCAGCAGGCCACACCCGTCAGATCCTCCAGCACAACACACACAAGCATGCTTTGTTAACATTTCAAAATGCATCTTCATTGCAATAAGTGCGTCAGTGCTCGAGACAGTTTTCAGAACTTATTCGGACACGCTGGAAAACCTGTGTGGTTGTAGCTTGATTCTGTCTTCAATGAAACATGCCTATTCACACATCATATTTGAAGCTCAAAGTCTACGTGCATTTTGCGCTTTGTAGGAAACCTACACCACGAGGATAATCCAACCTTTTAAAGCAATAATCACCTAGGATGAAATGAAACAAAAGACGGACTAAAACAGGATGAATTGTTGGACCCGCTCGCAGTTCAATACAGTTCCATTTGTCAAAAGGAGTCGATGCTTTGCTCAGCCCTATCAAGGGTCGGTGTCAATTACACACGGGTGCGGGTTCAAGGTGGTAGCCATCATCTATGGTTTGCTTCTCGTGTCTCAAAATATTTCCAAGGCCACTTGCTTGTCTTGTCAAATCACCTGCTTTGAGAATGGCCATGGTAGATTAGCACGCTGGTGGCCCTTTGCCAAACTGCCTCAGAAGAGCTGCAAATTAGTGGACTGGATTGCGGACCATGAGTTGTCATCAGTTGTTAAGAATTCCGCATTCTGTCCATCCCTTTTTCAGTTTCCACCAATTTGGCTGTCTTCGGTGGTCACCACGAATGCCAATAAAAAGCTGGACAGTCAAGACAGGGTGACAAACGCATGAACGAAGAGATCTACGCTTCGAAAACTGATTTCAAAACTATATACGCAAAAACATCAGCCATAGTTGACGAGATTCATTGCCCAAAAAATATTTATGAGGGATTGGGCCAGTGTTCTAAGTAGTATTATAATTAATAATTAAGGCAAGAAATAATAGACAGAAACACTTACATTAGTGGGACAGAACATTCTTTGTTTGTTCAACTTACAGTTACTCTAGGCCTGGATGAAATTTGCATTACCCTGGCATATTTAGCGTAATTTTGTATTGCTCCCATTATGTGACATTTTCAGAATTACGCTATTATGGCAAACTGTGTAGTTATTTGTCATTCGCTGTAAAAAAAAAGTTGCTGCAAATGTATAGGAACAGCATGAATGACAGTGACAGCAGCTGTTCTTGGTGATTTTTTGTTTTTGGTGTTTTCTGCACAAAATGTGTTCTCCCATTTAAACTAGACACAATACGAATTTGGTGCTTAAGATATAGCGCCAGCTACTAGTTTTACATTTCACATAATTATGTGTAATTTCACTTAATTTTGCAGGAATTTCCACTAATTATGCAACAGCAAATATGTGAATTTTGCTCACACATAGGGGGTCATTCTAACCCTGGCAGTCCAAGACCGCCAGGGCTAAAATGACGGGGGCACCGCCAACAGGCTGGCGGTGCCCCGCTGGGCATTCTGACCACGGCGGTTCGGCCGCGGTCAGAAGTGGAAAACCGTCGGTCTCCCGCCGGTTTTCCGCTGCCCAAATGAATCCTCCGTGGCGGCGCAGCGACACCCCATACCGCCATCCTGTTCCTGGCGGTTCTCCCGCCAGGAACAGGATGGCGGTATGGGGTATCGCGGGGCCCCTGGGGGCCCCAAAAAGAATTTCAGTGTCTGCTTTGCAGACACTGAAATTCGCGACGGGTGCAACTGCACCCGTCGCACCTTCCCACTCCGCCGGCTCAATTCTGAGCGTCCTCGTGGGAAGGGTGTTTTGCACTGGGCTGGCGGGCGGCCTTTTGGCGGTCGCCTGCCAGCCCAGTGCAAAACCCAAAATACCCTCAGCGGTCTTTCGACCGCGGAGCGGTATTTTGGAGGGGGAAGTCATCCCCATAGTTTTCTACACATATCATTGTATAGGTTGGTAACAGTGAATAACTGGGATGTTTTCACTTAGGGGTTCTGAGTGACATCATATAGACAATAAGAGCGACGGTCAAGTATTAGGAGGTCACTCAGAACCCTGAGGTGAAAAATAACCCTTTTATTCACTTTTTACCCATATATAGTTTTATGTTCTCTTTGGCTCCCAAAACATCTGCCCATAAATTTAGCTGCTAGCCAAACATACCATTTCTTCTCCTTGTCCTAAATGTTAAAAAAAAAAAAAAAAGTAACTGGCTCTCAGCCACCCAACCCAAAAACCTCTATGCCATTCCACTCCATCACTCTTGAAGCTGTATCCTCTGCTCTCCATCAGAGAAAAGAGCCAGCGCTGCAGTAACAGGCTGTAAGAGAGGCCTGTCAGAGCAGTCTGGAATGTCTTTATGATGCATCAACAGTGCGTAATAACTATGTCATAGAACTGAATAACCAGACTTAGAATCTAGCGTTGATGCTAGTGGCTCTCAGTGCGAGCCATGCATAGCACTTGCTTATTTCCCTCCTCCACCCCACCCCCTAACTCTTCTTGCCTGTGCTTGCCTTTAGGAACGACTCCCTTTTATAGTCTCAGAAAGGGTGCCATGGCCTAAGATGTGCGAGACTTTGAACCTGAGATTTGTTTCAGAGGTGGGAACCAGCCAGGGTCTCCTGTCTGAACATTTCATCTTCCTGGCCCAGAAAGTCTTCAACGACAACAGCTTGAATGCAGAGGATTTCCAGCATCGGAGCGTCTCTTGGTCCCAGTTCAATAAGGTGAGCTTATATGTCTGCGCCAACTGACATCGGACAGGATGTTGAATTGAGTATCCTTTCCATCCACAGGAAAGCTACTTTTCTATTTGCCATGCCATTAAAGCTCTCCCGCCCTCCAATTGTCATTCTTGCGGTCCCTTGCTCTAGAGAATTAAATGTTTTTGTGAGAGCTGTAATACATTTTTATGTTGGACAATCTGTTACAAGTGGTGCAAAATGCAAAGGGGGGACATGTACAATATGGTCTTCTGGCAGAATGTCCACCAGTTCTGCCAAAAGTAATACTGCTATATACTGTCAGTGTACGCAAAATTAAAAAAATATAAATATATACACAGACCGACTAACTTTTATATTTTAATAATAAGTACAATAAACCTCAAAATGATGGCCTCACAAAGTACAAGCAAATCACTAGGGCCATCCGCAAGGCTTGAAAAGTGTATGTGAGCCCATCATTGGACAAAGTAAGCCACTGTGCACTCTGCCTCTTTCCTGTGCGTGCGAGATCAACCTAGAGTTGAATGATAAATGTGCAACACTTTGTGCCAGAAGGAGCTTCTAGGGGGTGGAAGACCCTGGAAAACTGAGCACGGTAGATTACACAAATGTCGTACTCTTAAAGTGCTGAAATGCATGCGGTTTGCCCTTTTCTCTTTACACTCTCCTTTTGGCTCCGAACTTCTAGATTTTAATAGTGATAATGTTCACCTGAGGGAAGTGACAAATATATATTCATTGAGCCTCATAACGAGTCCCCCTGGTATTTATTTCCCACCTCCTCCTCCATCCTCTGGGAGTAAGTGACCGCTGGGAGTGCAAACATACTCAGGATTACCGGCGAGATCCTAAGACTCTAATGAGAAAATAAAGAATTACTGGGGGAATCTGGATTATGGTGTCCTATTCCACTGGTAAATCTCCATGCTCCCATGGCGTTTCACCTGGTCATTTTGACCTCTTTCAGCAAACACCTAGGGCCTGATTACTAAATTGGCGGATGGGATACTCCATCACAAACGTGACAGATATCCCACCTGCTGTATTGTAAATTCCATTATATCCTATGGAACTTGTAAAACGGTGGGTGGGATATTTGTCACATTTGTGACGGAGTAACCCATCCGCCAAGGTCGTAATTGGGCCATTAATCCTGATAGGGTGGTAAACTTCCAGTTTACCAGTCCAATTTGACAATGAGCATGGATTGCATAGACTGTACCATCACTGCAAGAGTTCTTGTGTTTTCCCGCCAGTGCCCTGGAAGAACATAGAGGTGGAACTTGCTGCCATTTTGGAATTTTGACATCTTGCAGAGATATTCCAGGACAGACTGATGCTGTAGTGGAAAAGCTACCTGTGAGGCCTAACATTGGAATCCGAAAGTCCTGCTGTGGTTTAAGGTTGGGGTGGGCCGGTCTGGCAGATCTTTTTTGGGCACTTGATCTGAAATACCTGGGGGTGCTGCAGCGCAGGATTTAGGTGTAACAGTGGTACAACTTGCTGGCTTCTAAATATGGAAATCCATGAGGGAAGGAATAGCCGCACTGTGTGCCTTTCCAGAGATGGATAGTTGTAACACTTTTGTTCAATCTTGATGTGAAGCAGGCTATTTCTAAGTGATATTGCTAGGATCAGTCTGCTTCCCCAATTCCCTCCTCCAATTCTTCCCTGTCACTCATCTCTATTTCATTTGTTCACTGACAGGAACTGTTGCCCGGGCGCAGCTTCACCTTTTGGCAGTGGTTTGATGGTGTGGTGGAGCTCAGCAAAAAGTGCCTGAAAAACTACTGGTCAGACAAGTAAGTTAAGAGCTTCTTATATCTTAGTCCTCAGGTGTGTTTGTGCGAATGTATCTCTGTTGAGATGTGTAGGATTTATTGTGCTTCATGATTTGTGGGGATTGTAAAATCTCCTTTATTTCGCCCCTTTTACGTAATCCAGATACTAGGCACTAGCTAGTGGCTACTGAACCACTCCTGTTGGGACCACAGTTTTCACTACAACCATAGCAGACAGTAAACACTCTCTTTTGGAACAGGCAGTGACTTCTGCAGGTTATGCTGACCAATCACTGTGCTCTAAAAACACCACAAAGTCATAGCAAAATCTTCCTTTCTACAACTCTGAATCGTGTTAAACGCTAAGGCTTCACCAGCAAAACCGAATTTGACCCCACAGCTTTTACACTGATGCTGCTTGGCCCATTTCAGTCATGTTATGTTACACACACTGCCTGTCAGCTGGCACTGCTAACCAATTACACCGTTTAGTTTGACTCTTTTAAACAGAAAACCTCAATGAGTTTTTAAATAAATCATTATGCTTCTGCTAACCATGTACCATTCTCATTTATGAATGTTCCAGAAGAAATTATCATTCCACTATTCCAACTTGGGGTGCGTAAAGTGGTCAGTGGCACATATATATAAATGCCCCTAGAAATGTTAATGGTGATGAACCTTTCGGGGATTCAGTGTGTGTGCTAAACAAGCTACCTAAATAAAGTAGTCGGGCCTGTGAGGCGGGAGCTATACACATTGACTGCAAACAATTGAAGGTGTATTACTGTCATTATGTAGGTTGTGTAAGAAATAAAAAAGATTTGCTAAAATAATAATGGCACCCTGACTGAGAGCAGAGGAAATTACATTTATTCAATAACGTTTATAACTCATTGTTGAAGTGGGCCAGCTTTGTAAACAAGTGTTATTCTAATATCTGACTGCCACTCCATACGTAGATGCTAGAATGCAGAACTGAATCAGTGAGCCTTAAAGTAGTGAATGTTGTTTCCCATTGCGCTATAAAGTTAACAAATCCTGAATTTTCCCGCAGGCTCATTATTGGATTTATCAGCAAGCAGTATGTCCATAAGCTCCTCTGCTCGCAGCCAGATGGCACCTTCATTCTCCGGTTTAGTGATTCGGAAATTGGGGGAATCACTATTGCCCACATCTTGAGGAACCAAGAGGGTAAGCTTGAGTCTTGACTACTCACAGGGTGAACTGTGGCAGTGGGGAGTGATGCATATATACAGATGTCCGGATAACAGAGGGCACCATTTTTCATAACTCCCAGATCCTGGTTTGGAAGGGTCCAAATCATGTAAAAAGTGATTCTAAATTTGCCTAAAGTTTTCAAAAATCTCTATAGGTCTGGAAAAAGTATGTGTTGAGAAACGTCATTCTTCATATGTATCCAAGCTCTTTAGATTCCAATAAAAAGTCCCCGGAAAGTGGTCTCGGGGTTCACCAATAATCAATTGAATTTCCTTAAGCCATGGCATAAATGATTAGTCGCTCAATAAATCACTGTATGCGGGATCAGATATCATTCTCATTCTTTCTCATATTTTCTGTCCACTGGCAAACTAGTGTAGTGACTAGAATTCTCTCTTCAACGTACTGATTTCTACACCTAGCATCTTTGATTCCTGTAGTGACTGGTAGCTATCTCAGGATTCCATTTCACAAACTAGCACCAACCATTTATAATGTAGAATCTAGCACACTTCAATCTGGCATGATGGCTCAGTGAACTAATGTATCAACCGCAGAGACCCGTGCGTGGACTGAGGGCCACGTGATCAAGCCCCTGCATGTTAAATTATTCTTCTGAGCCCAGTAAAGTGAACACAGTTTAGCCAGGTTCCAACAGCATCTTTTATTTGCTTTTGGAGACAATTTAGTGTACTACAGATGTGTGGTCCTTAAACATTAATGTTTAATTTTAGGCAGCATAGTCCTTGTCTTCCTGCTCCTCGTTTGCAGTGCCCTAACCATCAACTCAATCATACTCTCGTACTCTCACATATAGCATTGTTTCCAAGGGACTTTGCTAAGTCTCATGCCCAAGGCACCCCTATATATTTCCCTCAGGATCAATGGATTGTTGTCCCTGAGTTAAGCTTCTTTTGCCTGTGTGCCAGGCACTATCCAGGTCTAACAGAATGCTTACAGCTGCGTTTCAATTAAAGAATCACCCTTGATTTTTAACTACAAAATGCCACTGGTGTGCACTCTCCAGACATATATGTCCAGGAGACTAACACAATACAGTGCACACATGGTTTAATTAGTCCATCCATTAGTAGATCCATAATTTGGACACTCGCTTTCAGAAAGGGGCTTTTGGATCGCCACTTCCTCCTGGCCACAGCCAGCACCAAAGAACTGCTTCGGACACCCCGCCCGGCTCTCCGTTGAAGAAGCCTTCCAAGCCGATCACTTCAGGTCCTACAACACTGGCATCAGCCTGACCCTTGACATCGAGCCATTCTCTGGTGTCGATTTCAACCACCTCAGCACCAAGCGGACCATTGGCACCGAAGCAAAAGTCTTCTTCAGATCTGAAGATTTCAGAGTCGACCTCCAAGTCTGACATTGGCTGAGTTTATCAAGCCCATTCTTCGTAAGCCCCAGGAACAGCTTGATGCGTGGCAAAAACATCTGAACATCCACCCTTACACAGGCCTCGCATTCTTATCCACCTTTCGGCCTCTGCCTCTCCACCCTCCAAACTGTAGTTATCATTCCAGGAAGCCTTGGAAACTCCAGGTCCTGCAAAAATATGCAGGAAGGCAGATGAGGCTTACCACCACCCATTTTTGTGCCTTTGTCTTCGACCTCCCTGCCTCATTCTCCAGGGTATTCCCTTGATATTACACCCTAGGGGTTTCAAATTTATGACCCAGGTGAGCGTCTTTTGGGTGGGGGGCTGATACTTTTGATATTTTTCCACAGGATGACCCATGGGATTCATATGATTTTGACCCACCAAGGGACACAGACCCTACTCTTTACCCTGCTTGTCCCTCTACCCAATATCTCCCACTGCTAAAGGACATATGCTTTGTCACACCTTGGGTGGATAAGCCTCCCCATCTGATTTTTATCTATATTTGTGGGTCAGCTTCCACCAGACTCACCTTTTATTGCCCGTAAGCAAGTAAACTCCCTGGCCAGCGGAGATGCCCCACAGCAAGATAAAGACCCCCATAGACAGATAAAGAAAGCAAACACATTAATGAGGCGAGGAAAGAAGTAGCAGTGCAAACAGCCAACCATTGGTGCATTTCGAATTCCATGGGCCTCCAAGAAATATATGACCGTGCCCACTGGGATGAAACGGAGCACCTGCTCCAGTACCTCAGTAAGGAGCACAGAAAACAGAGGCAAGAAATTGTGTTGGGGGCAAGCTCATTTCAAACACATCCATTCGATGTGCCCTAGACTCAGCTAATGCTGCTGGGGGGGTGGGGGGTGGGGGTTGTGGTATGAGTTAAACACTAACATTCTCTTCCAAAGAAATGCACGGCTCCATTTCTCTGGCTTTAAGCAAGAGGTTCAACAAAATCTGCTGAACATGCCTTTTGATGGTGACCACCTTTTTGGTGCCTAGGTTGATTAAACTTTAGAAATGATAAAGGAGGACACAGAGACAGCAAAAGCAATTGGGGCACTACAGGCACCAGCTTCCCGCAGCTCCTTTCACTGAGCCTCAAAGACCACCTCCTCTGATACTTCCACCTCTTACCAATGCCACCAGGGCCAGCACTCCTCTCCCAGGGGTTATTTTAGATAGTCCCACAGGGGCAACAGCTCCATAGAAAAGAGTAGTTCCTCGAAAGGAGCTACACCCACCACCAAGCCCTGACTTTCCTTTTCTTCCTCCTGACTACGCAACACCTGTCAGGGGACGTCTACAAGGTTTTTTCCCCAGATAGCAAACTATCACTTCAGACTAGTGGGTGTTGGGTATTATATAACAGCGTTATTGTCTGGAGTTCACTTCCATGCCTCTCTCCATTCCACCTCACACACACAGACTATCAGCAGAACATCAAACACTACTCAAAGAGTAGGACAAAAAACGCCTCCTCAAAGGGGCTACAGACCCCATACCCAACCCTCAGCAAGGTACAGGAGTATACTCACTATACTTTCTCATACCCAAAAATGGCTGAACCCTCAAGCACATACTGGACCATAGGCCCCTAAACTAATATATTGTATCAGAGCAGCATCAAAGCCAGCTCTAACCACAGCAAGGAATTCTTCAAAATCATCAGAGTTCTACAACCCCTCAGCCACTGAAAACATCATCACCAATTCTCAGGAACTATGCAAGACACCTGTGAACTTGTTCCATGATATCCACCATCTACAAAAACTTCGAACCCCACCTCCACCAACATCCTGAGTCTCCTTGTCCCCACGGATGCAAACCGGGATGCAGACTCCAACCACCTGCTCACCACCTGGAATCAGCATACCACATCCATCATGAACTCAGTCCACTCAGTAGCACCCAGGGACCCCTGTCCCCACCACATTTTCAACCTGAGGAATAAGGTGATCAGTAACAAGCCCACCGCCTTTTTCAACTCATCCATAACCACGGCCACCTTCCCCGCAGAATGGAAACATGCAGAAGCCACACCCCTTCTGAAGAAACCATCCGCAGACCCCTGCAAACTCAAGAACTACATCCCATTTTTGCTCCACTTTCCCACCAAAGTCCTCAAAAAGGCCATCAGCTGCCAACTCATAGAGCACCTGGAGAATAACAATCTTCTGGACTCCTCCCAATCTGGATTCTGGACCAACCACAGTTCCAATAGCACCCTGTACGCTGCCCCTGATGACATCAGAACCCTCCTTGACCGGGGAGAAACAGCAGCCCTGATTCTCCTTGACCTCCCAGTGTCATTCAACATTGTATCCCACCACACCCTTATCAAGAGGCTTCATCACTTTGGAATCCAAGGAAAACCCCTCAAATGGATCTCCTCCTTCCTCGCCTGAATAATCCAGAGAATCCGCCTACCACCCTTCACCTCACCAACCTTCACCCTTCACCAACATGTGCGATGTCCCCACAAGGTTCGTCCCTCAGCCCAACACCGTTCAACATCTACATGACTCCCTTGGCCAACATTGTCAGAGCTCACAAAATGACCATCATATCCTCCTCAGAAAACACCCAGCTCAGCCCCTCACGACAAGGGACAACTTACGCAGGTGCATGATGGGCATCACCGAATGGATAAAAAGCAGCTGCCTAAAACTCAACACAGACAAAACAGAAGTGCTGATCTTCAAGAATAACACCTCCCTGTGGAGCAACTCCTGGTGTTCTTCCAAACTAGGACCCACACCCACACCCACTCAGACAGACCATGCTCACAACCTTAGCATCATCCCAGACAGCAAGCTCACCATGAAAAAACAGATCAACACAGTTTCCTCTGCTTGCTTCCTCACTCTTCGCCTGCTCCATAAGACCTTCAACTGGCTCCCCGTCAACCCCAGATGAGCCGCCACTAAAGCCCTAATCACCAGCTGGCTGGACTATGGCAAAGCACTCTACATAGGAGTCACCACTCATCTCCTAAAGAGATTACAGACCATACAGAATACAGCGGCCAGATTCATCCTCCATAAACATCACTCGCAAGCTCAAGAAGCTCCACTGGCTCCCCATTCAGAAGAGATGTCAACTTAAAATGCTGATCCACACTTACAAGCCCTTCACAATCCTGGACAAGCATACATCAACCACGGCCTGAACTTCTACCAACACTCCAGAAACCTACGCTCTGCCTTCTTCTCCCTCGCACACACACCCTGCATTTGCCGAAGCATCACTGGAGGATATTCCTTCTACCTTCCAATGAAATTCTGGAACAACCTCTCCCTTCAACTACGGAGCTCATCCTCTCTTCTGGAATTCAGGAAGGGACTTAAGACCTGGCTGTTCAACTGAGCCCCCTTAGCAGCAATTGTCTCAGCAACCACCTCGCGGGTGACTAGCCTGAAACATTGATTGACTGATAGCACTTCCACATAGTAGCCCTTCGGGATGCCGTCCCGCTTCTGCAGCAAGCCTACTTTATGGCTGTGCTAGACTTAAAGGACACCTAGTACTACGTTCCAATACACCCTGCACATCACCGATATCTCAGGTTTGTGTTAAGCAGAAGGCACTATCAGTGCAAAGTCCTCCCTTTTGGGGACGTTACTGCACCTCAGGTATTCACCAAGTGCTTTGCAGAGGTAGCCGCTCACCTCCACAGATCAGGCATCCATGTCTTCCCATAGCTGATTGATTGGCTCATCAAAGCTGCCACCCATCAACAGTGCCAAAACCACACACCAATCACAATGGATCTGCTTCATTGCTTAGGGTTCACCATCAACTCCACTACGCTCACCTCCAACCCCTACAGATCCAGCCTTACCTAGGCACTATTCTCAGCACAGAAGTAGGCTTAGCCTTTCCAAATTCTGCAAGAATACAATCCTTTCAAGCACTGATCCCCTTCTTCCAACCACATAAGCAACTCAGTCATGCATCTTTTAGGCATGATGACCTCCTTCATAGCCGTAGTACCTCATGCCAGGCTTCACATGCCTCCAATCGCCTCAGATAGAGGGTCATTGGGATGATCTAGTGTAGATTGGCCACCACACTCATCACTCTCTGCAGTGGTGGAACACCAACAACGTTTGTGAGGGCGGCCTTTCATCGACCCTGTTCAGCAGACAGTTGTACAACCGACTCCTCCTTCATGGGGTTGGGCTCACACTTTTAAAATCTGACGTTACAAGGTCAGTGGGAGACCATATACTAGAGTCCCCACATAAACTACTTGGAGCTTTTAACCAATCACCCAGTGTTAAAGGCCTTCCTGACTCACTTGACAGGCTAGGTGGCCCTTGTCTGGATGGAAAAAATGACAGCCATGTTCTACCTTCAAAAACAAGGAGGGGCATGCTCTCTTCAGCTGTCTCAGTTATCCTACACCATTTGGCGTTTGGCTGTCTGTCACAACATTCATTTGTTAGTGGAGTCCCTTTTGGTGATGGACAACAATTTTGCCGACCTCCTGAGCAGGATGCGCAACAAGCCCATGAGTGGGAACTCCATCTGAAAGTCCTCCTCTGTTACTTTCGCATATGGGAGCTCCCTTAATTACATTACATCTATTTGCAACCACAGACAATGCCAAATGCCCAGACTTCGCCTTCAGGATCCCACACCTACAGTACAGCAACAATGCACTATGAATTAATTGGTCAGTGATATTTGCCTACTGTTTTCCTCCTCTCCCTCTTCTTTCATTTGTGGTTTGAATGCTTCGGCAAACATCTGTAACACTTATCTGGGTAGCTCCAACTTAGGCTCACCAGACATGGTTCACAATTCTGCTCGAAATCTGTCACAGCACGAAAGGCTCCCCAACAGGCCGGACCTTCTCTCCCAGAACCATGAATCGATCAGGCACCCAGATCCCAGGTCTCTCAATCTGGCAGTCTGGCTGCCGAGGTCATAGAATGTGAATATGCATGAGCATTCTCAAGGAAGCCCGCAGACCTTCTACTCGTGCCTGCTATGTGGCCAAATGGAAGAGCTTTATCAGCTACTGTCACTCCAAACAAAATGACTCCTTAACCTCTACACTACAAAACATTGTTTTCTACTTGCTTCACTTATAAACTTTTTGGCTTCCCTTCACCTCCATATGATTACATCAAGCCGCAGTTGCTGCCTATCTTCAAATCAGGCAACACATCTCCCTTTAAAATACCAGTTATTAAAGCTTACATGGAAGGTCTCAAAAGAGTGATTCCACTACAGGGTCCCACCAGCACCCTCATGGAATCTTAACATTCTACTCATACAATGTATGGGCCCTCCATTTGAGCCCTTTCATACTTGCCCCCTTCAATTCCTCTCTTAAAAGGTAGCATTTCTAGTTGCTATTGCCTCATTCAGGTTTATCAGTGAGATTCCAGCATTAACCCTGGACGAACTCTTTTTCCAAATAAAGAGGGACAGGGTTGTTCTCCGCACCAACCCTAAATTTCTCCCTAAGTTAGTGTCTCATTTGCACCTCAGTCTATTTGCCTACCTGTCTTTTTCCCCAAAAAAACAGTCTCTGTTCCAGAACAGTTCCTCCATACATTAAATGTCAAGAGAGCCCTTGCACTATATTGATAGGACAAAAAATTGTAGAACGACTCAACCACATTTTGTTGCTTTCGCCCAACCTCATAAATGAAAGGCTATATCCAAATCAGGCATTGCCAGATGGATAGTTAAATGCATTTAGACAAGTTATGCGAAAGCCAAAAGAGTTCTTCCTGCTCCCTCTAAAGCACATTCTACTCGAAAGAAAGTAGCCTCTGTGACCTTCCTGGGGAAAATCCTAGTAGTTGACATTTGCAAGCCCATCTACATGGTCCACACCACACACTTTCACTAAACATTACTGTGGGGATGTTCTAACATGCCAACAAGGTAATGTTTGTCAGACAGATCTGGACACTTTAACAAACCACTGCAACACCCACAGGCTAGCCACCACTTTTGATGAGGACTGCTTTACAGTCTATGCACATTTTGTGTTTCTACAGAGATCCATGCCCTGAACGGAAAATGTTATCCTGCAAGCATCTGTAGTGGTGTAGATTCACATGCGCCCAGCCTTCTCCCCGAATGTCTGTAGCTGTTGCAGTATCATCTACTTTCTCCTTTTCCTCTAATGCATGGACATCTGTTTACTTATCACTCCATTTCATACTCCATCTTTACTCGCTGTGCAGGAAAATAATCTAACAGTGGAGTCAATGCCCATGTGCGTTATCACAAGGAGGAGGAGTCACTCTATCTTGTGACTCAAAAGACTTCTTCCAGGAAAAACTATTTGCACACATCCAGGCCCAGCAGAAGTATGCGCATCATGTGACTCTACAGCACTACATGCCACAAACAAATATTTACAGAGTAAGTAACATTTTCCGTTAGCTTTATTTTGTAAAATTTTAATTGTTACTTACATGCCAGTCGCCTGGTGATATTATGCAGCAGGATGCGTTCCCTACATATGTGCAAGGCTAGAACAGAATTGAGTGTACGGCAAGCACACTATGTAGAAGGTGGTTTTCCCGATTGCGTTGAACACGCGGCGTACTCTTGTTGATCTGCTTAGGCAGACATCGTGGAGAAGAGTTCCCGTTCATTTCCTTTACTCTTGTGAGATGAGAATTCTTCAAAACTCTTCTACTACATGAATAACAAGGGCTTTAGCCTGGCATGAAGAGTGGAAAGTGTGCCTCAAAACAGAAACGTATGAAGCAAACCAAGAGCTGGGATAGAGAATGAGCCTGAGGAACTCATTACTATTTCTAAGACTTCAACATAAGAAGCAGTAGATTTTACAACTTGAGAAACTCATGGAAAAGGCAGAAGCTAAATACAGACAATTATACAGAATCAGAGGATGGCCCAAAAAAGGGTAGATATGTTCAAGGATGATATATCCAGGAGTTTTGGAACACATGAGAGGTTCTCAACTTCAAAGAAACAGCAAGATGCAGATATATTTCCTCAATACATGGCCTCTCAAACACATTCATTACATTTCCATGATGTGGTTAAGAACTTACTATTGAAAGAATAGAAAGAAATTGACAAAGCATCCTTTCCTCAATTTCTATCAAATCAATATATTTTAGAAGATTTCGATGAAGAGTTTCAGCAAACACCAAAAATATGTTCTATATGAGCCAGCATAGCGTCTTCCTCATCTCTGGCCTCTGAGGAGTCAACACTAGCAGAAGTAGTGGTACAGAAGGTGGAGACAGCATTAAAAGATCATGGGCCAGATGTAGCAAACTTGGAAATTGCGACTTGCAATTTCCAATGCAGAACGGTGTCTCAGACACCGTCTGCGAGTCGGTATGGGGTCGCAAAGACCCACCTCATTAATATTAATGAGGTGGGTCGCAAATTGCAGCCCCATACCGACTATGGGCACTCGCAAACATGGAGGCCTGCTGTAGTCAGCAGACCTCCATGTTCGTGACTGCTTTTAAATAAAGCATTTTTTTTTTTTAAGTGTAGCCCGTTTTCCTTAAAGAAAAACGAGCTGCACTTAAAAAAAAAACCGAAACCTTTAGTTTCGGTATTTTTTCAGGGCAACCCTGGGCCTACCCTGAAAAAATAATTTGTGGTCCATTCACAAAGGGGAAGGGGTCCCATGGGGACCCCTTCCAATTTGCAAGTGGGTTACCATCCACTTGAAGTGGATGGTAACTGCGACACCATTTGCGACCGCATATGCGATCGCAAATGTTATTGCATACCACTCCGAATCGCAAATAGGAAGGGAACACCCCTTCCTATTTGCGATTCTGAAATGCATTTTGCGAGTCGGTCCCGACTCGCAAAATGCATTTCTGCATTGGAAACTGGAATTTGCGACTCGCAAACAGCATTTTTTGCCGTTTGCGACTTGCAAATAGTTTCCTGCATCTGGCCCCATATGCAGCAGCATATTTTATTATTCCATGCAAACACTTATGCGGTTACACACCTCAGACATTGGTTAAAGTCTTTCGGACTCTGTTTGATTACTTGGCTGAATACAGAGATCCAGGTAAAATTTTTGTGAAAATAGAATTTTTGGCTCAATTCTTACTCGATTCTAACTTTGATTCTTTATGGGAAGCAGCCACAGAATCTGGAGCAGCCATAGTTGAAAAAGACTCCTATAGTTAAAACTTTGTAAAATAGACCATACACAAAGATCACTAGTCCATAAACTACTATTACTATTCCACAATGGTTTCTTTCCGTCCTCCTATGCAGATGACTCTCATCTTATCATCCCAGTTAAACAGCCTTGGGAGGAGGTTGCGGACCGGTTCAGCAATTGTATGCTAGCAGTGAGCAATTGGATGAATACTAATTGGCTTAAAATGAATGCCACCAAAACCGAAATTCTCTGTTTCGGGTTAGGAAAAGAGTTATGGAGCTCACGTTGGTGGCCTTCTGAATGCGGCACGCTTCCTGCACCCACCACTGTTAGTAGGAACAGGGCCATTCTGTTTGAGGATCATTTATCCTTTAAAAAACAGGTTAACCATACTTTAAAGACTAGCCTCTGGTTCATCAAAATGCTCAGGAAAATCTTCCCTTATCTTTCGCATGAATGGAGAGTCTCTGCCATCTTAGCGCTGGTGATGTCAAAGGTAGACTGTTGTAATGCCTTATTCCTTAATTTGGATAAGGCTCTGATCAACAAATTACAATTGGTCCAGAATTCTGCCGCCAGAGCGGTTCTTAATCTCCCGCAGCGGGTATCCGTTAGCGAGAGCCTCAAACAATTACATTGGCTGGCGGTGGCTCAGCGTATTATCTTCAAATCGCTTTGTCTAACATATAAGGCAGCTCCTGGGATCGGACCACGATATCTCACCACCAGGCTTTGTTGGTATGTGCCTAAGAGAAACTTGAGGGCTTCTAATGCTTACCGGATTCAGGTTCCCTGAACTTATAAAGCCAAATGGGGGGACAAAGCCTTCACTGTGGCTGCTACCAAAAGTTGGAACTCGCTTCCCTTGAACATCAGGCAAGAACCCTGTTATCTGAAATTCAGGAAATTGGTTAAAACATGGATTTTCCCCCGATAATATCTTTTTTATTATACCTCTTGTATATCGCCTTTTACTTTTAAATATTTTTCTGCTCTCTCTCTAATCATTATCTGTTTCCTGGGTGGTGTCTTTGCATTACTGCATCCTTCCTCTGCTCTCTCTTCTTTGCTCTAGCGCTTCGATGTTCTTTGTGAGTAGGAATGCGCTTTATAAATATGGCATACATACATACATACAAACTATTTGGCACAGAGCTCAGTGACATGGTCAAAACGTCTGCGAAGGAATGGAAAATGTTATTTACATATACAACAGCACCTGGGATATCATATTTTCTGCAGAAAAAGCTACTGACTGACCGAGATTTGAAGTGTCCCTTTAAAAGCAAGGCTCGAGGCCAGGGAGCTTGCTTTTTGACAATTCCTGGTCCCAGCACACAGCAGGACCTCAAACTCAAAAGTCCTAGCTATATGGAAGACCATGTCAGTGTCAGACTCAAAATTCCCCTCAGAATTGGAGAAGATAGTCCAAGATGAATGGGTTCTGAACATAGTTCGAGAAGGATATTCTATAGAGTTTACAGACGTGCCTCCAGTGACTCATTACATCAAAACACCTTTACCCTAAGTGGAATCAAGGATGCAGTTATGCTATCAAATCCTGGTACAGAAAGGAGCAGTTTTGCAAGTTCCACCTGCACAGAGTGGGTCCGGCTTCTACTCCATAATCTTCTTGGTGCCAACACTAGAAGGAATATACAGACTGGTGTTGGATTTAAAAGCATTTAACAAATTTGTCCTTTACATCGCATTCAGGATGCTAACTTTACAGGTCATGATACCTCTTCTTTCATAAGGAGATTTTATGGCTGGATTTGCAGGTGTGTACTTTCATATACCAATTCATCCTTGCAGTCACGAATACCTAAGGTTTGCTGTACAACAAGATTATTAGCAGTACATAGCCCTGCCCTTAAGCATCTCATCCTCTCTGAGGATATTTACAAAGGTACTGCACCAGTTGTTGCATATCTCCAATTACAGGACATACAATGTTTTTCCTACTTAGGCGACTGGCTTATTTTTGGTCCTTCTTTCTTTAAGGTTCAGTCGGCGTCAAAACACTGTATATGACTGCATCTTCTGGGATTTATGGTGAATTATCAAAAATCAAGCCTCCAACCCACAAGGAAGAAGAGCTTCATATAAGCGTTGCTTGATACAGAGCAAAGAAAGAATTCCTGCCAAACTCAGATAGTCTATCTGCATCAGCAGTTGACAAACCTCCTATTGTTACCCAAAGCATCTGTAAGCATGTAGTTGAAAGTCCAGAGCTTACTGTTTGCAACAGCAATATTAGTTCTATAGGCATGAAATCATTTGAAACCTCTGGTCTACCACTGAGCTCTAGTACCAGTGTTACGAGAAGTTAATTCCAGTCACGAAAAAACTGTCAAGCTTTCCAACATCTTTCTAATCTCACCTCATCATGGAGGCATTTAGGTTGGTGGTGGATTGGTTTGGCATGTCGTGACTGGATATTTTCGCAGCCCGGACCACTGCTCTCCTACCTCTCTACTGTTTGGACCAATGGTACCTGGATTTGTGGCAGTCAATACTCTTTCCATTCAGCAGCCAAAGGATTGTTTATACTTTCACACTGATACCGTTAATACAAAAAGTGTTGAGAAAAATCCATTCAGAGAATGTGGAAGTGATTGTAATAGTGCCATTCTGGCCACAACAGTCATGATATCTCTCGCTGAAAAGGCTCTTGATAGTTCAGTGTCATGAACTCCCATACGAACCTCCGCCTTTTCAGTTTCCATTCCTAACTCAGAAGCAATTGTGCCATTGGATCACTGACACAATATCATGGTAAACTTTACTGTTGACAAAAATATTGTGTCAAAATATTGTTTACCACAATATTGTGCTTTGGTAAGTACCAAAATATTGGAATAAATATATAGTTTAAACTAATATTGTCCACAAATATACAAAAATCTAGTTGTTTTTTTTAAATATAAATGGAGGTTAAAGTAGTGAATTCTAAATATTTTAATATATACATTTGATATAATATAAATTAAATAAATCCCACTAATAACAATCACGGGTTTATATATATATATATATATATATATATATATATATATATATATGTTCGATGGCATCTGTAGCTGCAGATACACATGCTGTGCACTGTTCCTGCCATCTAGTGTTGGGCTCGGAGTGTTACAAGTTGTTTTTCTTCGAAGAAGTCTTTTCGAGTCACGAGACCGAGTGACTCCTCCCTTTCGGCTCCATTGCGCATGGGCGTCGACTCCATTGTTAGCTTGTTTTCTTTCTGCCGTCGGGTTCGGACGTGTTTCCTCTCGCACCGAGATTTCGATTTGGAAAACTTTGAAAACACTTTCTTTTCGTCGGTATTGTATCGATCGGTTTTACATCTTCCATCGACACATCGGTACCGTCGGAGAAGTCAACTTTACTCGCCCTTCGGGCAGACCGCGTGGAAGCCTCATGGAAAAGACTCCATTCCGGTTCTGTCCTCGGTGCCACACGAAATATCCGTATACGGACCAGCATCTCGTTTGCAATCTATGCCTTTCCCCGGATCATTGGTAAGAAAATTGAGGCCTGTCGATCCTTCCATTCCAAAATGACTCTTCAAGACAGAAGGGCACGAAGACTCGAAATGGCGTTGAGAAGCAGTGAACATCTCGACGTGGAGGATGAAGAAATCATGCAGACAGCGGTCTCGGTTCGAGGTTCCGACTCTGAACAGGAATCAGAAGACGACAGACCGGTCACAGCGGGACAACATGTGAGTACGCCAGCCCCTGTGCCCTCTTAAAAGCAAAAACATTAGGCCTTGGGTACGCCACTGCCGGAAGGCCATGGCTCGGCCTGAAAAAAAGACTACCGGTGCCCAACTTACCAGTTCGGCACCCTAAAAGGAAACTCCTCCCAAAACATCGGAGGCAACAAAAAGCTCCGTGTCCGACTCCAGCAAACATAATTTATCGGAGTCGAAAATCTCTTTCGGACCGAGAGCATCAACCTTATCATCTTTTTCCATCCCGAAAAATCCTGCTTTGGAGCTGAAAAGGCCAGCATACACAGAGGACCATGGACTTTAAAAAGACTTAAAGAAAGCCACAAAACCTCTGAAGAGGAGTATCAAGTACAACCAATACTTGAAGTTATGGATGAAAGGCAATCCAGGATTCACATCCATAATGAAACAGGCATAATTCAGACAGCACCTCCTCTAAGACCAAAGAGAAAGCTAGCCTTTCGGGAGGAATTGGACACTATGCAGCCTCCAGCAAAAGTGCCAAAGCAGAAGGAGAAACCACCACCTCCTCAATCTTCTCATCCTCATTCTCCTCACTCTCCACACCTGCCTACCTGTCCTCCTACTAGTCCTACACCAGTGCAGTCAAACACTCACTCTTTCCACTCACAACAGGACATTGTGGATCCATGGGACCTTTATGATCCAGATCCCATTCCTAGCAATGACCCAGACATCTATCTCTCTAAACCTTCACCACATGAGGATAGCACTGTGTACAATCAAGTTTTAGCTAGGGATGCAGCATACCATGGAGTCACCATGCATACGGAACCACTGCAAGAGGATTTCTTGTTTAACACCCTATCCTCAACACACTCAAAATACCAATGCCTTCCCATGCTCCCAGGCATGTTAAAACACGCCGATCAAATATTTAGTGAGCCTGTTAAGTCACGTATAATAACACCCAGGAGAGAGAAGTATAAACCTCCACCCTCCATAAAGTTCCTCCAGATTCTGTGGTAGTTGGTGCTGCCAGAAAAAGAGCGAACAGTCAGTCATCAGGAGATGCGCCCCCACCTGACAGAGAGCAGAAAATTTGATGCTGCAGGGAAGCGAGTTGCATCCCATGCAGCAAATCAGTGAAGAATAGCTAACTCACAAGCACTGTTAGCTCGAGATGACAGGCCCCATTGGGACGAGATGCAAGACATAATCCAGCATCTCCCCAAAGAACACCAAAAGAGGGCACAACAAGTAGTGGAAGAAGGGCAAGCCATTACTAATAAATAAATTAGATGTGCCCTGGATTCAGCAGACACCGCTGCTAGAAGTGGCAATACTGCAGTGACAATACATAGGCATGCATGGCTCGGATCTTCAGGTTTTAAACTTGAAATACAGCAGGCTGTGTTAAATATGCCATTCAATAAAAAACAACTTTTTGGGCCAAAGTTTGACACAGCCATAGAAAAATTAAGGAAAGATTCAGACACTGCAAAGGCAATGGGTGCACTATACTCGACACCATACAGGGGATCATTTCAGAAACCTCAGTTTCGAGGTGGGTTCAGACAACAGACGCATCCACATCACAGGCAAAACCAACCTACCAACCACAATACCATTGAGGTGGTTTTAGGGGCACATATAGAGAACAGTACCCCAGAAATAGAGGGAAATTTCAGACCTCTAAGCAACCTCCACAGCACACTAAACAGTGACTTGTCTCATTCCCTTCCACTCCACACCTCTCCGGGGGGAGGTGGGGGCGGAGACTACAACAGTTCCACACAAATTGGCAAAACATTACCACAGACAATTGGGTACTATCAATTATCTGCAATGGCTATTGCCTAGAATTGATACACACTCCTCCAAATATACCACCAAGGTCACATAAACTATCCACAGAACACATCAGTCTGTTACAGGAAGAGGTCCAATCTCTATTACTCAAACAAGCAATAGAATTGATACCATAATCTCAAATGGGGACAGGAGTTTACTCACTATTTCCTAATTCCCCAAAAAGGTGGCACCCTCAGACCAATATTAGATCTCAGGACCCTCAATCTTTACATCCTTTCAGAACATTTTCACATGGTAACTCTACATGATGTTATCCCACTACTCCAAAAACACAATTTCATGACAGCATTAGACCTCAAAGAATCATATTTTCATATAACCATCCATCCTTCGCACAGAAAATATCTCAGGTTTGTCATTCAAGGAAAGCACTATCAGTTCAAAGTGTTACCCTTTGGAATAACAACAGCTCCAAGGGTATAGTCGCAGCCTACCTAAGAAGACAACATATACATGTCTTTCCATATCTAGACGATTGGCTAATAAAATCAAACAGTCATATGCAATACCAAAACCATACGAATTACATAATACAAACCTTGCACACACTATGGTTCTCAATAAACTACCAAAAGTCACATCTGCAACCTGCACAAATCCAACAATATTTGGGTGCAATACTAAATACTCAGAAAGCGCTATCATGTCCAAATACACAAAGAATACAAGCATTCCAAAATGTAATGACACAAATACAAACAAATCAACGGTACATTGTCAGATTTGCTATGAAGATTTTAGGGATGATGGCATCATGTACTGCAATTGTTCCACACGCAAGACTAAACATGCGGCCCTTACAACAGTGCCTTGCACAACAATGGTCACGGGCACATGGTCAAATTCAAGATCTAGTGTTGATTGACCGCCAAACATGCATGCTCCTTCAGTGGTGGTATTCCACAAATTTAAGCAAAGGGCGGCCATTTCAAGACCCTGTGCCTCAGACCATAATTACAACAGATGCATCAATGATTGGTTGGGGAGCTCACCTCAACAATCACAACATCCAAGGACAATGGGATGCCAAACACAAACAGCTAAACATAAATCACTTGGAGTTATTAGCTGTCTTCCTAGCACTCAAAGCTTTTCAACCTCTTCTCACACAGAAGAATGTTCTTATCAAAACAGACAACATGACAACCATGTATTACCCACATTCATCCCAACTCTCCCTTCTAGCCCCCAAAATTTGGAAACTGGCAATCCACAACCATATTCACGTGTTTGGACAATACATTCCAGGGATAGACAATTAATTGACAGATATCCTCAGCAGAAATCACCAACAAATACACAAATGGGAGATTCTTCCTCAAGTACTTCAAAAATACTTTTAACAATGGGGAATGCCAAACGTAGATTTGTTCGCCACAAGCGAAAACACAAAATGCCAAAACTTCGCATCCAGACACCCACATCCCCTATCCAAGGGCAATGCTCTATGGAGCAGTTGGTCAGGAATATTTGCTTACGCTTTTCCCCCTCTCCCACTCATTCCGTTTCTAGTCAACAAGTTGCGTCAAACTTCACTCAACATGATACTCATTGCACCAACATGGGCACGTCAACCGTGGTACAGAACATTGTTAGACATGTCAGTAGTACCACACTCCAAACTTCCAGACCGACCAGATCTGTTGACACAAAACAAAGGCCAAATCAGGCACCCGAATCCCAAGACACTCAGGGCCTCACCGCCGCCCGCCAAAGTACCGCCGTCAGAATACTGCTGCGCGGTCAAAAGACCACCGCGGTAATTCTGAGTTTCCCGCTGGTCTGGCGGGCGACCGCCAGAAGGCCGCCCGCCAGCCCAGCGGGAAACCCCCTTCCATGAGGATGCCGGCTCCGAATGGAGCCGGCGGAGTGGAAGGTGTGCGACGGGTGCAGTTGCACCCGTCGCGATTTTCAGTGTCTGCTTGGCAGACACTGAAAATCTTGGTGGGGCCCTGTTAGGGGGCCCCACGACACCCGTTACCGCCAGCCAGGTTCTGGCGGTCAAAACCGCCAGAACCAGGCTGGCGGTAAGGGGGTCGGAATCCCCATGCGCCGCCATGGAGGATTCCCTAGGGCGGCGGGAAACCAGCGGGACACCGCCGGTTTCCCGTTTCTGACCGCAGCTGTACCGCCGCGGTCAGAATGCCCATGGATGCACCGCCAGCCTGTTGGCGGTGCATCCGCGGTCGTTGGCCTGGCGGTAGTCTACCGCCAGGGTCAGAATGACCCCCTCAGTCTAGCAATTTGGCTCCTGAGGTCATAGAGTTTGGATATTTACAACTCCCATCAGAACGGATGGAAGTTATTAAGCAAGAGAACCCACTACTAGACAGTGCTATGCAAACAAATGGAAAAGATTTGTATATTACTGTCAATCTAAACATATTGACACTATTACAGCATCAATACAAGACATTGTATGCTATTTACTTCATTTAAAAAAATCTAATTTAGCATTCTATTCCATAAAAATTCATCTTACTGCAATCTCAGCATATTTACAAAATATACAGCACAGCTCCTTATTTAGAGTTCCTGTCATTAAAGCTTTCATGGAAGGTTTAAAACGCATCATTCCACCCAGGACACCTCCAGTCGCCTCTTGTAACTTAAACATAGTGCTTACACGACTTATGGGCCCACCATTTGAACCCATGCACTCCTGCCAAATGCAACTTCCAACATGGAAGGTTGCCTTTCTAGTAGCAATTACATCTTTAAGAAGAGTAAGTGAAATTCATGCCTTTACTATTGAAGAACCGTTCTTCCTGGCACACAAGCATAAAGTTGTACTAAGAACAAACCCACAATTTCTTCCGAAGGTCGTATCACCATTTCAGATCAATCAATCACAGTGAAACTACTAGTCTTCTTCCCACAGCCAGATTCTGTGTCAGAAAGAGCTCTACATACATTAGACATCAAAAGAGCTTTAATGTACTATATAGACAGAACAACACCATAAGAAAGACTAAACAACTGTTTGTAGCCTTCCAAAAACCTCATACAGGCAACCCCATATCAAAACAAGGTTTAGCAAGATGGATTGTAAGATGCATCCAAACATGCTGCGTTAAAGCCAAAAGACAACTCTTAGTTACTCCTAAAGCACATTTTACAAGGAAAAAAGGTGCTGCAATGGCTTTTTTAGGCAATATACCCATGGCTGAAATATGTAAAGCAGCTACTTGGTCAACACCACATACATTCACTAAACACTACTGTGTAGATGTTTTATCACAACAAGAAGCCACAGTAGGCCAAGCTGTACTCAGAACATTATTTCAAACACCTTCAACTCCTACAGGCTAACCACCGCGATTTTTATGGGAGGACAAACTCCTTTGTAGTCTATGCACAGCATGTGTATCTGCAGCTACACATGCCACCGAACGGAAAATGTCACTTACCCAGTGTACATCTGTTTGTGGCATGTTCCGCTGCAGATTCACATGCACCCTCCCACCTCCCAGGGAGCCTGTAGTCGTTTAAGTTACAAACATTTGTACATATGTATATATATATATATATCTATATATGCATTAGCATGGACATCTCTTTTCTTTTCTTTTACCTATATACACTATCACTCCTACCTTACCCTCTGCGGGAAAACAATCTAACAATGGAGTCGATGCCCATGCGAAATGGAACCGAAGAGGAGGAGTCACTCGATCTCGTGACTCGAAAGCACTTCTTCGAAGAAAAACAACTTGTAACACTCCGAGTCCAATACTAGATGGCAGAAGTAATGCACAGCATGTGAATCTGCAGCGGAACATGCCACGAACAGATGTACACTGGGTAAGTGACATTTTCCATATATATATATATATATATGTGTTCGATGGGATGTGTGGCTGTAGATACACATACTCTGCATACTCATGCCATCTAGTGTTGGGTCCGAAGTGGTGCAAGTTGTTTTTCTTTGAAGAAGCGTTTTGAGTCTCTGGATCGAGTGACTCCTCCTCTCTCTGATAGTGTGACTAAGCATCAACTCCTTTGTTAGATTGCTTTCTCTCCGCTGTCTAGTTCGCACATGTGTGTCTTCTCTCTGTCTTTTGACTCGCTCCTGTTCAAAATCTTTTTTTCCGTCTTCTCTTTTTTGACAGTATTGTATCTCGATCACGTTTGTCTCGAATTGTCTATCCGGGCGCCCGCCTCCAGGGTGTCTTCGTCCATCTCAGGCCTACCTCACCTTGTGGCACCGACCATTATGCTTAACTGATGCATTGAACGTTGTTCCATTACTGTCCTTGGTGCCATGTCAAATTTTCGCACACCTACAAACATTTGGTGTGTTACCTGTGCCTCTCACCGTTCACCAGGGAGCTACCTGTGACACCTGCAGATCTTTGCGGTCAAAGATGTTGCTTCGGGACAGAAGAGCTCATTGACTGGAGATGGCGCGCAGGACTCCAGATGACACCCCAGACATTTTTGGGGAAGAACATGCCCAAGAGGAACCTGAACAACAGGAGGAGGCCTTCTCAATCTAGGATGTGCCGTTGGACATCAAAAACCACGAGGTAACATCCGGACAACCCGTGAGTACCGCGGCCCCCCAGCCCACCCTAAGATTGATTAAAAGCCCTTTTTAGAGGTCGCCAGGCCACCATTGCCACCAGGCCATGGCCGGATCAGAAAATCTGTTTCGGCTGCTCCACGCTCTGGCTCAGCTCCCAAAACAGCCAAGATAAAAGACATCGGCTTCGACCTCTGGCACCTCGGTCTGAGACATCGCATTCATCTCCATCCAAACCTTGGCTCCGAGCCAACCATCCACCATCTCTACCTCGGTGCAGATGGAATTGCACCAACCGAAGACCTCAGTGCCAAAAAAGACTAACCCAAAAACCTCGGAGCAGAAAGTCAGTCTTCGGCTACACCTTCTCCCGTGGAACCCATTTAGGAAACTATGGATGCTTGTCAGCGCCACCTCCATATTCAAGAGGGTACAGGGCACGTTATTGTTTCTCCCCCTGTACTGATCAAAAGAAAGCTGTCTTTTCAAGAAGCTTTTAACACTTCTTCACCTCCAGAGAAGACTAGGAAGGAAAGGGCCACCAGCACACGTCACAAGCCTTCTCCACCTGCTCCTCCTCCTGTTGTATCTTCTCCATCTCCTCCACCCCCTTCTTCTCCTCCACCTCCCTCCCCGCCACATTCACCAACTGCAGGAGATTGTACCCCTCAAGGATCCTCTTCATATGTTGGGGAAGATTTGGGCGGGACACAACATACCCCGGATCCATGGGACACGTATGACCCTGACCCTATTCTGTCTAGTGATACAGATTTGTACCCCACACACACCTCACCACCAAAGGATAGTACATTGCAGGTAGTGGCAAGGGCAGCTGCTTTCCACAATGTGAAGCTAAATAGGAACGGTATTGAATAGGACTTCCTGTTAGATATGCTTATAGCTACACAGAGGGATAATCCAATTTCTCCAGATGCTACCTGGTATGATTCGTCATGCTGAACAAATTTCAAGGAGCCCGTCAGCACTATGGCTATCAGCCCTAGAGTAGACAAACAATATGTCTGCTCCCTCAGACCCTTTATACATTAGGTCTCAGGTCCCTCCAGATTCCATAATACTGCACAAAAACTGTCACGACTCACGTGCTGCTTGCGCCTGGAATTTGCAGATCTGGTGGCGTGAATCTTCAATGTTCGGCTTTGGCCCAAAAAGGGGCGACTCTTTCTGGTAGCCACGGTGCTGTAGGCAATGGAGACACCAAGAACAGACCGTGCCCTTCAGAAAGTAGCGCCAGAGGGAAAAACCCCTTCCAAAGGGGAAAAACCTCCAAACAGGAAAAGTCCTGGAGAAAAACAAGAACAAACAAACAGGAATCCAAAAGGAGCAAAATTCAGAAAACACAGAATGCTGAGTCCAAAACCAAAAGGCAAGGAAATCAGGAGCGAAGACACCAACTGAGCAGAAAGTGTTGCAGCGCAAGGAAAGAGGAAAAACACAGCCCTTATATACCAACAAACAGGAAGTGACCCACAGGAAGTAAAAGGACACCATCTTAGATAGGGAAACAATATATAGAACAGAATAGTAGAGGAACCATAGAGAATAGGGAACAAGGAATGCTGGGAAAGCACAGGAATCTGGGAAGGAGGAAAAGACATAAAGAAAGGCACACAACAGACTGCAAACAGAAGAAAGGACAAGGAAACGAAGAAAAACAGGTAAGAGGGTTCAGAGACCCCTGGGACAGTGAAAGGCAGAAGGAAGAACGAGGCCCCAAGCAAATCTGGGGCCTCGAAACGCGCAGGAGAGGCTGGGGGCGCGCCGCGTCTTAATAACGCGGTGCGCGGCCCGAGCCGAACGCCCGGCCGAAGTCGAGCTCTCGGCTCGCGCCGCACCGCGCGGCGCGACAGTAGGTCCCCCTCCCGAAGGCCCAGGTTTAAGAGGGAATAAACAGTGAAAGCGTTGAGTCAGGAGAGGAGCGTGAACGGAAGAGGCATCTTCCCATGAACATTCACTGAGAGGATAACCCTTCCAATGAATCAGATACTGAAGTCGTTTATGAAAAAGACGAGAGTCACAGATTTCCTGCACTTCATATTCAGGAGCATCATTCACAAGGACAGGAGGTGGACAAGGAAACTGACGTGAGTAAGGATCAGGCACATAAGGTTTAAGCTGAGAAACATGAAAAACCGGATGGATCTTCCATGTATGGGGTAAGTGAAGACGGACAGTGACAGGATTGACCAACTGGAGAATACGGAAAGGCCCATAGTAACGAGGTGTGAACTTGTTTTGAGAGAGACGTGAGGGCAAGAATTTGGAGGAGAGCCAGACTTTATCTTGCAGATGATAATTTGGATTGGTTGTACGTCTCTTGTCTGCAGCCTTCTTCATATACCTCTTGGTATGTAACAAATTAGATCGAATTAGTTTATGGAGTTGGAGAAGGCGTTTGGAGAAATAGTTAATAGCAGGTAGAGGAGAGTTGGATTGTGGAGAAGTAGGGAAAGAGGTAGGATGAAAACCATAGGAACAGAAAAAGGGAGTGACCTTGGAGGCACTATGGACTGAGTTATTGTAGGAAAATTCAGCTAAAGAGAGGTAAGTGCTCCAGTTACTTTGGGTAGAATTGCAAAAGCATCGAAGATATTGCTCTAGTCCTTGGTTCAGACGCTCAGTCTGTCCGTTGGTCTGAGGATGGAACCCTGAAGACAGGGCTCTATTCATATTCAGTGTTTTACAAAAATGCTTCCAAAATCGGGAGATGTACTGAGGTCCTCTATCAGAGATTATGGTATGTGGAAGTCCATGGAGACGGAAGACATGATCTATGAATATTTGACCTAGTTCTTGGGAAGTAGGCAGCTTTTTTAGGCCAGTGAAATGAGCCATCTTTGTGAAAGAATCCACTGTGACCATGATAACCCGGTTTCCTGCTGATGGTGGGAGCGAACACATAAAATCAGTAGAGATAGTATGCCATGGGGCCGATGGAACAGGCAAAGGTTGTAGTAATCCTGCCGGTCTGGTGTGAGGTATTTTGACTTGGGCACATATGGGACAGGCCTGAACGTATCTTTCCACATCCAGTTTCCAGGTAGGCCACCAAAAAAATCGTGAAAGTAATTCTTGTGTGGCCTTGATGCCTCTGTGACCAGCTACAGGGGAATCATGGCACATTTGTAATGCTTTCTTTTGCACCTTGTTTGTAGGGAGGAATATCAGGTCTTGGTAATAAAAATATCCTTGTCTTTTGTACAATAATGGTCTTAGTTCTTCTATGTCATGGTCCGATAGGTTGGCGTATTCTTGTTGTACTTCTTCCAGGAAAGACTGAGCCACTCCAATGATCTTACTGGGTTCTAGAAGATACTGGGATGAGGAAGGAGAACACTCTGGATATCGGCGAGACAGAGCATCAGCCAGAATGTTTTGAGATCCTGGAATATATGTAATATAAAAATCGTACTGACTGAAGAAAAAGGCCCAGCGGGCCTGACGACTATTCTGGCATACAAAATTTCTTAAACATTGTAAATTACGGTGGTCTGTCCTCACCTCAAATGGTTCCTTGGAACCCATCAGAAACTGCCTCCACTCAAGGCAGGCTGTTTTCAGAGCCAATAATTCCCTTTCAAGTACGGAATAATGTTGTTCAGCTGTGGAAAGGATATGAGACAAATAGAAAACAGGATGTTCAAGGCCATCATCCTCTTGTCGTTGGAGTAAGACAGCTCCGATGGCTCTCTCAGAAGCATCAGTTACTACTATAAATTGCTTGGTGGTATCTGGATGTCTTAAGATGGGGGCTTGGGTGAAGGCTCTCTTTAAGCTTTGAAAGGCTGCTTCAGCAGCCTCAGTCCAGACAAACCCCTTCTTTAAATTGTCCTTCTTTAAGGTGTGAGTTATGTGGCTAGTCTGACTGGCAAAGTCTAGAATGAATTGTCGATAGAAGTTTGCTAAACCTAGGAAACATTGTGTTTCTTTTATGGTAGAAGGAGAAGGCCACTCTAGGATAGCTTGTACCTTTTCTTGATCCATAGCTATGCCGGTGGGACTTAAATGATAGCCCAGATATTTGACTTCCGTTATGTCGAACTCACATTTCTCTGGTTTGCAAAATAGTTGATGATCACGAAGTCTTTGAAGAACTTGTTTCACATGGGAAGTATGGAGTTCAGGATTTCTAGAATAAATAAGAATGTCATCTAGGTAGATCACGACTGTCTGATTAAGTAGGTCTGAAAACACTGAGTCCATAAATCTCTGGAAGATTGCCGGGGCGTTAGTAAGACCAAACGGCATAACCCTATATTCAAAATGGCCAAATGGGGTCCTGAATGCTGTCTTCCATTCGTCGCCTTCTCTTATGCGTAAAAGGTGGTAGGCTCCTCGTAAATCCAATTTAGTAAAACGTTGGGCCCCTCTGATTGCTTCCAGTATGTCCCTGATGAGAGGCAAAGGATAACGATCCTTAATGGTGATTTTATTCAGACCTCGAAAATCCAGGCACGGACGAAGATCCTTAGTCTTCTTGGGCACAAAAAAGAGAGGGGCCCCAGCCGGAGACGACGATGGAACAATAAGACCACTCTGTATATTTTCGTCCAGATACTCCTTTAGAACTTCCCTTTCGGGTTCCGTGAGGGAGTACATCCTCCCAAAAGGAACAATTGTGCCGGGTTCTAATGGAATTGCACAATCATATTCTCGATGTGGAGGTAGCACAGGTTTTGACGGTTTTTGGAAAATATCCTGAAACTCCAAATAGTGGTCTGGGACCCCTTGGACCGTATTAATGGACATACCAGTGGCACCTTCAGTAGCTAAGGATCTTTTCGGAGACCAATACTTGTCGGAAGTAAAACAGTTCTCGTGACAAAATTGCGAAGACAAAGAGACTGTCCGGGTAACCCAATTTATATATGGGTTATGTCTAATGAGCCACGGAATTCCAAGAATGATGGTATGGTTAGGGGACGTAATAAGATCGAAGGAGATGTGTTCTTGATGGTTTCCCACCTGTAGACTTAACATCAGGGTAGTGGTGTCTACAGGACCAGAGGATATCAAAGATCCATCCACAGTGTGTACCTGTTCGGGTACTTCTTTTGCTTGAGTAGGAACTAGGTTAGCAGCAGCCCATGTCTTGTCCATGTATATACCACTAGCACCACAGTCTAGTAATGCCATAGTCTTTTCTTGACGACCGTCAGGAAGTTGTAACAGGACAGGAAAGATGAACAAGGCAGTTGTATTGTCATTAAAGGAGCTGATGGAAGGTATAGCTGTAGATCCCGTCCCCTCCCTTCTTACAGAGGACGGGAGGTGGCGTTTCCCGAAGGTCTGGACGGACGTACTGGACAGGTACGGAGTATGTGACCAGCAGAACCACAATACAGGCACAACCCTCTCTTGCGTCTGTCTTCTCGTTCACTAGCAGAGAGCGGACCTCGGGTAGTATCCACCTGCATGGGTTCCCCTTCGATGTCTCTAGCAGGAGTGCGAGGTTCCTCGGAACGCTGCAGGTATGCACGTGAGCTACTTGGCTGGGTAAACCCTCTACTCCTTTTCTTTTCCGATCTCCGTTCCTGAAGACGATATTCGATGGACAGTGCTTGATCCATCAGGCCACGAAGATCTTCCGCTCTGGTAGAATGCACTAGTTCATCCTTTATTTCTTCTTTGAGTCCTCTACGAAATAATGTTACCAGAGTACGTTCCACCCAAGTGGTCTCTGCCGCCAGCTGACGAAAACGGGTTATATATTGCAGGACGTCTTGGGAGCCTTGTTGGATGTCGCACAAGGCTTCTTCAGCGGAGGCTTCCAATCCAGGACGGCTAAACATTTGTTTGAAGCGACTCACAAAGGCGGAATAGTCTGACAATACAGGGTCGTCGGAGGACACCATCGGGGTTGCCCAGGCCAAGGCTGGGCCGGATAAGGCACTGATAAGGTAACCCACCTTGGTCTTGTCGTGGGAGAATTGAGTAGGTCGGAAGGCGAAATACACCGTTAAAGCATCCAAGAACTCGCGAAGCTTGGTTGGTTCACCAGAGAAACAAGGGGTAGAAGCGGAGATTGTCGGAACATCACTGGTGCGGAGGGCCAAAGCCTGTCGTAACGCAGCATTTTCATTACGCAGTTGTTGCAACTCCTGGGCTTGTTGCTGAATCGTGGTTAACAGAGATTGCTCCGGATCTGCAGCAGCCGCCACTGTATTATCCATGGTGTTTGAGGACGTCGGAATGGTTGTGCGCTGCAATCTGTCACGACTCACGTGCTGCTTGCGCCTGGAATTTGCAGATCTGGTGGCGTGAATCTTCAATGTTCGGCTTTGGCCCAAAAAGGGGCGACTCTTTCTGGTAGCCACGGTGCTGTAGGCAATGGAGACACCAAGAACAGACCGTGCCCTTCAGAAAGTAGCGCCAGAGGGAAAAACCCCTTCCAAAGGGGAAAAACCTCCAAACAGGAAAAGTCCTGGAGAAAAACAAGAACAAACAAACAGGAATCCAAAAGGAGCAAAATTCAGAAAACACAGAATGCTGAGTCCAAAACCAAAAGGCAAGGAAATCAGGAGCGAAGACACCAACTGAGCAGAAAGTGTTGCAGCGCAAGGAAAGAGGAAAAACACAGCCCTTATATACCAACAAACAGGAAGTGACCCACAGGAAGTAAAAGGACACCATCTTAGATAGGGAAACAATATATAGAACAGAATAGTAGAGGAACCATAGAGAATAGGGAACAAGGAATGCTGGGAAAGCACAGGAATCTGGGAAGGAGGAAAAGACATAAAGAAAGGCACACAACAGACTGCAAACAGAAGAAAGGACAAGGAAACGAAGAAAAACAGGTAAGAGGGTTCAGAGACCCCTGGGACAGTGAAAGGCAGAAGGAAGAACGAGGCCCCAAGCAAATCTGGGGCCTCGAAACGCGCAGGAGAGGCTGGGGGCGCGCCGCGTCTTAATAACGCGGTGCGCGGCCCGAGCCGAACGCCCGGCCGAAGTCGAGCTCTCGGCTCGCGCCGCACCGCGCGGCGCGACAAAAACGTGCCAGTAGCCAGGCCACAGGGGACTCTCCTCCTCCTGAGGAGAGTAAGAAAATAGATGGTGCCAGCAAGAGAGTGGCTGCACAGGCAGCTTACCATTGGCGTAATCCAGTTCACAGGCTTTACTGGCTACAAAAGACTGGACTTCTCTGGGGCAGAGCTCCTCCAATTTCTCCCAGAGGAGCACCGCAAGAGATGGCAGCAAATTGTTGCAGAGGGTCAAAGAGTAACTACTAATTCTATACGCTGTGCACTAGACGCCACTGATACAGTTGCATCCCGGCATCAATACAAGTGTCCTAATAAGAAGGCACATGTGGCTTCAATGTTCTGGTTTCAAACCAGAAGTACAGCAAGCAGTCCTTAACATGTCCTTTGATAAGGAGCAGATGTTTGGTCCTCAAGTCGTTACTACCATTCAGAATCAGAAAAATAGACAGACACAGCTAAGGCCATGGGTGCTGTACAGTCCCCCCCCCACACAAATGGGCTTTTTTCATCCAGCTTTCAGAGGTGCTTCCAAATCCACATCCTCCAAGACGTCTACATCCCAAACCAGACAGCCTCCATCCTCCTTTTCATGGGGGGTTTATAAGGGGTTCCCACAGAGGCAACAACAACAAGGGCAGATGTAAGAGCACTGCCTCCTGAGGCTCTTACTCCACTGCAAAGCTGTGACTATCTCCGTCTTACCCCCTACTCACTCCACACCTGCCGGTGGACAGTTTCAAGATTTTTATTTCAAGATTTTTATTCAGAATAGTTCAACATCACAACGGACCAATGGGTCCTTTCCATTATCCAACATGGTTATTGTCTGGAGCTTATTACCATCCCTCCAAACATTCTCCTCGCACTCACAGGCTGTCCCATGAGCTCCTCACCCTTCTCAAACAAGAGGTTCAATCACTTCTTCTCCAAGGGGCCATCAAGCCTGTTCCCTTACAACACAGCATACCCCAATCTGACCCTCATTAAGAGTTTTCAGTCTCTTCTCCCCCGACTTCACCTATACACAGTCAGGACTATTATGCGCCTGTTGGGGATGATGGCATCCTGCGTTGCCATCACTCCCCATGCCAAATTCCACATGCACCCCTACAGTAGTGTCTGTCTCATCAGTGGTCTCAGTCACAGGGTCACCTGGAAGATTTAGGGGGTCATTCTGACCCCGGCGGGCGGCGGGAGGCGCCCGCCTGGAGGGAGCCGCCATATGGCCGCTCCGCGGTCGAAAGACCGCGGAGGCCATTCTGGCTTTCCCGCTGGGCTGGCGGGCGACCGCCAGAAGGCCGCCCGCCAGCCCAGCGGGAAACCCCTCCCCACGAGGAAGCCGGCTCCGAATGGAGCCAGCGGAGTGGAGGATGTGCGACGGGTGCAGTGGCACCCGTCGCGAATTCCAGTGTCTGCAAAGCAGACACTGGAATTCAAAGTGGGGCCCTCTTACGGGGGCCCCTGTAGTGCCCATGCCATTGGCATGGGCACTTCAGGGGCCCCCAGGGGCCCCACAACACCCCTCACCGCCATCCTGTTCCTGGCGGTCGGAACCGCCAGGAACAGGATGGCGGTGAGGGGGTCGGAATCCCCCATGGCGGCGCAGCAAGCTGCGCCGCCGTGGGGGATTCCCAGGGCAGCGGAAAACCGGCGGGAGACCGCCGGTTTTCCTGGTCTGACCGCGGCCAAACCGCCGCGGTCAGAATGCCCTGCGGGGCACCGCCAGCCTGTTGGCGGTGCTCCCGCATCCCCGGCCCCGGCGGTCCTTGACCGCCGGGGTCGGAATGACCCCCTTAGTGTTGTTAGACTGCCAACCTCACCGCTCTCTGCAATGGTGGAACACTATGAAACCTGTTAAAAGGGTGGCCTTTTCTGGACCCTGGGCCTCAGGTCATTCGGGTCACTGACTGGTTGGAGCGGTCACCTTCAAGACCTCACAGTATAGCACCTCTGGGATTTCAGTCCCCAATCCCTGCAAATCGGTTGCCTCGAGCTTCAGGCAGCATTTCTAGCCCCAAAAGCATTTCTTCATCATTTGTCTCACAAGATTGCTTTGTCAATACAGACAACATGACAGCCATGTTTCATGCACAGAAACAGGGGGGGGACACGGTCGTCCCAATTGTCACAACTCTCTCAGACAGTATGGAAGTGGGCTCTCCACCTCCGCAGTCATCTGATGGCAGAGTATCTCCCATGGACGGACAATGACTTTGCAGACCTGCTCAGCAGGATGCAGCAAGAAGTCCACAATTGGGAAATTGACCCACCAATCCTTCAAACATACGTCGCAAAGTAGGGAACTGCTCAGGTTGACCTTTTCGCCACAGCAGAAAACCTAAAATGACCATGCTTCACCTCCAGGTATCCACACCCTCTATCCAAGGGGAATGCTCTATGGATGAACTGGTCATGGATATTTGCTTACGCTTTTCCACCTCTCCCTCTCATTCCATTTCTGTTCAGCGTATCAGGCAAACATCTAATCCTTATAGCTCCCACTTGCGAGTGGCAGCCATGGTTCACCACACTTCTGGACCCATCAGTAATCCCCCACGAGAAGCTTTCCTACAGGCTGGACCTCCTCACTCAAAATCAAGGACGAATCAGACATCCAGACCCCAGGTCACTCACCCTTGCGATATCGCTTCTGAAGTCAGAGTTTCGTTACCTAGGATTGCATGCGGAATGCATGGACATTCTCAGTGGAGCCCACAGACCCACAACTGGAGCATGTTATGCTGCAAAATGGAAACGGTTTTTATGCTACTGCCATCCCAAACCTATTGATCTCATTAAAGCTACTGTTAAAGACAACGTTTATTTGCTCCATTTACAAAAAAATCTAATTTATCTTATGCTTCCATTTGCCTACAACTTGCAGCTATAGCTACATAGCTGCATAGCTACAGAACAGACAACATAGTTCCTTGTTCAGTATCCCAGTCATTAAAGCTTTCATGGAAGGCCTTAAAAGAGTTATTCTATCCAGGATGCCTCAGTAGCATCCTGGAACCTCAATTTTGTGCTTACCAGGCTCACAGGCCCTGATTTCTGAGCCACCTCATTCATGTCCTCTTACACACCTTTTTGGAAGGTGGCTTTCTTAGTTGCCATCACATCACTCAGGCATGTCAGTGAGCTCCAGGCCATAACCTTGGAATAACCTTTCTTCCACCTTCATAGAGACAAGGTGGTCCTTGGCATAAATCTGGAGTCCCTTCCTAAGGTGCTTTCACAGTTCCATATAAACCAGTCCATTGGGCTACCAGTCTGCTTTCCGCAGCCTGACTCTCCACACTCTAAATGTTAAACAAGCACTTATGTTTTACATTGACAGAACCAAAGACTTTAGGAAAACTAAACAGCTTTTTGTAGCCTTGTCACTACCTCATAAGGGGAGTTAAATATCCAAAACGGCATAGCTAGATGGATAGCTAAGTGTATACAAATGTGCTATGTTAGAGCAAAGAGACAGTTACCTTTTACTCCTAGAGCACATTCTGCTAAGGAAAAAGGTGCCACTTTGGCTTTCCTTAGAAACAGCCCATAGCTGACATTTGTAAGGCAGCTACATGGTCTCCACCACATACATTCACAAATCATTACTGTGTGAATGTACTATCACACCAGCAAGCCACCATAGTAGGTCATGCTGTGCTGCGAATACTTTTCCAGTCAACTTCAACTCCCACAGGCTAGCCACAGCTTTTATGGAGGGACTGCTTTACAGTCTATGCAGAGCATTTATATCTACAGCCCCATGTGCCATCGAACAGAAAATGTACTTACCCTGTAAGCATCTATTTGTGGCATGTAGTGCTGTAGATTCACATGCACCCTCCTTCCTCCCTGGACGCCTGTGGCCGTTAGTTATTATATTTGTATATATATAACTATATTTGGATGGACATGCTTCTTCTACACTCCTTTTCTCATCCGCTTGCAGGAAAGCAATCTAATAAAGGAGTTGATGCCCATGTGCATTATCTCCAAGAGGAGGAATCACTCGCTGCCATGACTTGAAACGCTTCTTCAAAGAAAAACAAATTGCACCACTCCAGCCCCAACACTAGATGGCAGGAGTATGCAGAGCATGCGAATCAACAGCACTACGTGCCACGAACAACTGCTTACTGGGTAAGTAACATATGTATATATATATATATGTTTGGTGGCATGTATAGCTGCAGATACACATGCTGTGCATTATCCTGCCATTTAGTGTTGGGCTCGGAGTGTTGCAAGTTGTTTTTCTTCGAAGAAGTCTTTTCGATTCACAAGACCGAGGGACTCCTCCCTTTTGGCTCCATTGCGCATGGGCGTCGACTCCATCTTAGATTGTTTTCTTTCCGCCATCGTGTTCGGACGTGTTCCTCTTCGCTCTGTATTTCAAATCGGGAAAGTTAGCTAAATATCAAAAATTAGACGGTATTGTTCTCGCTCGGTACCGGGTTATTGTTATCGTATCGGCACCGATCGCAGAAGCGCTCCGGCGGCCCTTCGGGGCTTCCGCTCTTCAGTGGGGCCTGGTCGGCCCGAACACATCCATCGACGAAGACTAATGGATCGGACCCCCTTCTGCTTCTGTCCGAAGTGCCACTTGAAGTATCCTTATACAGACCAACACCTGGTCTGTAATCTGTGTTTATCACCAGAACACAGGGAGGATACTTGTGAGGCTTGTCGAGCGTTTCGATCTAAAAAGACCCTACGAGTGAGAAGGCTACAAATGGCGTCGACACCGAGAGAACAACTCTACGCCGAGGAGGAGGAAAGAATTTCCATCCAGGGAACGGACCATGATGATTCCAAAAGTGAGCGAACCACGACGATGCAGAAAACAGTGAGTAAAACTGCCCCGTCCAAAACTCACACAAAGATAATTAAGGCCAAGGGGACGCCACCGCCAGCAGGCCATGGCTTAACCCATCGAAAAGAAGGTGACCAGACATCGGCACAGAAAAAGGCCAGAGATTTGCCGAAGACTTCTGAGTCCGGTCGAGATTCCGGCACCGAACGATCTCGACACCGAGAGTTTGACTCACCCAAGGTGAGAAAAATAACGTCGGAACCGAAAAAGACTTTATCGGAGACATCGGTACCAAAAAAAAGCGGCTTCGGAGCCGAAAAGAAGCTCTTACACAGAAGAGCAAGGACTTTCCAGCCAAATGCATGAAAAACACAGATTTGAGCAGGAAATAAGTATGGTTGAGCCAGACCATACGCAAAGGAGGTTGAATATCCAGAAGGAAACTGGAAAAATACAGACTCTTCCTCCAATTAAAACAAAAAGAAAACGGGCATTTCAAGAGTCAGAAATGCAGCCCAAGGCGAAGGTGGCCAGAGAAAAAACACCACCACCAAGTTTTTCTCCACAACCTTCCCCACTACACTCACCACAGTTGTCTCCGGTGGGAACACCTCCTATGCAGTCACCTACGCATTCAGGGATGACGCAGGATGATCCTGATGCATGGGACTTGTATGATGCACCAGTATCAGACAACAGTCCGGACTGTTACCCTACAAAGCTGTCACCTCCAGAGGACAGTACTGCATATACGCAAGTACTATCGAGGGCAGCTACGTTCCACAATGTAGCAATGCAACTGAGCCAATAGAGGATGATTTCCTGTTCGACACCCTGGCATCCACCCACACTTCCTACCAGAGTCTGCCAATGCTCCCGGGCATGCTCAAACATGCAAAACAGGTATTCCAGGAGCCAGTTAAAGAAAGGGCTATCACGCCTAGGGTGGAGAAAAAATACAAGCCTCCCCCAACGGATCCTGTGTTTATAACACAGCAACTTACACCAGACTCGGTGGTTGTAGGAGCAGCAAGAAAGAGGGCAAACTCTCAATCGTCAGGAGACGCTACACTGCCTGACAAAGAGAGTAGGAAGTTTGACACAGCGGGCAAACGAGTGGCAGCACAGGCAGCCAATCAATGGCGGATCGCAAACTCACAAGCCCTACTTGCTCGCTACGACAGGGCACACTGGGACAAGATGCAACACATTATACAACACTTGCCTAAAGAACACCAGAAACGTGCCAACAGGTTGTGGAAGAAGGACAAGCAATATCCAACAACCAAATAAGGTCTGCATTAGACTCGGCAGACACGGCAGCACGAACAGTCAACACTGCGGTAACCATTCGCAGGCATACATGGTTACAAAGCTCTGGATTCAAGCGAGAAATCCAACAAGCAGTGTTGAACATGCCTTTTAACCAGGAACAATTGTTTGGGCCGGAAGTGGACACAGCAATTGAAAAATTAAAGAAGGACACGGACACGGCCAAAGCCATGGGCGCGCTCTACTCCCCACAGGGCAGAGGCACACTTAGAAAGCCACAATTTAGAGGGGGGTTTCGAATGCAAACACCAGAGCCTTCCACCTCGCAAACCAGACCCACCTATCAGGCACAGTACCAGAGGGGAGGGCTTCATGGCTCATATAGAGGTGGACAATTCCCAAGAGGAAGGGGAAAGTTCCAGACACCTAAAACAAGCCAAACCAAACAGTGACTTCAATGTCACAGAACCCCAACACTTAACACCAGTGGGGGGGAGACTTACTGCATACTATCAAAACTGGACACACATTACTACAGACGCATGGGTCCTAGCCATTATCCAACATGGTTATTGCATAGAATTCACATATTTCCTGCCAGATGTGCCCCCAAGGGCACACAATATGTCCAAACAACACTTAGACCTATTACAAATAGAGGTCCAAGCATTATTACAAAAACAAGCAATAGAGTTAGTACCCAACCATCAGAAAGGAACAGGCGTCTACTCACTATATTTCCTAATTCCAAAGAAGGACAAAACGTTAAGACCTATATTAGACCTCAGAACACTGAGGGGGTTATTCTAACTTTGGAGGAGGTGTTAATCCGTCCCAAAAGTGACGGAAAAGTGACGGATTTACCACCAGCCGTATTACGAGTCCATTATATCCTATGGAACTCGTAATACGGCTGGTGGTATATCAGTCACTTTACCGTCACTTTTGGGACGGATTAACACTCCTCCAAAGTTAGAATAACCCCCTGAATCTCTTCATCAAGTCGGACCACTTCCACATGGTAACACTTCAAGACGTGGTTCCCTTACTAAAATAGGAGGACTACATGTCAACATTAGATCTCAAGGATGCCTGCTTTCACATACCCATCCATTCTTCTCACAGAAAATACTTAAGGTTTGTAATACACGGCGTACACTATCAATTCAAAGTGTTACCGTTCGGGATAACAACAGCCCCAAGGGTATTCACAAAATGCCTTGCAGTGGTAGCCGCTCACATAAGGAGACAGCAGATGCATGTATTCCCATACTTAGACGACTGGCTAATAAAAACCAACACTCAACAACAGTGTGTTCTTCACACGCAATACGTTATAGAAACTCTACACAAACTAGGGTTTTCTATAAATTACCAGAAATCACATCTGCAGCCATCCCAAATACAACAATACTTGGGAGCAACACTCAACACACAAAAAGCGATTGCCACTCCAAGTCCACAAAGGGTCCAAGCGTTCCAAAATATAACATCAAGCATACAGCCAAACCAACACTACCCAGTAAGGTTTGTAATGAAACTTCTAGGCATGATGTCTTCATGCATAGCCATTGTCCCAAATGCAAGATTACACATGCGGCCCTTACAACAATGCCTAGCAAAACAATGGACACAAGCACAGGGTCAACTCCAGGATCTAGTGTTGATAGACCGCAGACACACATCTCGCTTCAATGGTGGAACCCTATAAATTTAAACAAAGGGTGGCCATTCCAAGACCCAGTGCCTCAAGCTGTTATCACAACAGATGCTTCCATGATGGGGTGGGGAGCACACCTCAACAAGCACAGCATACGGGGTCAATGGGACAATCAACAAAAACAACTTCACATAAATCATTTGGAACTGCTAGCAGTGTTTCTAGCATTAAAAGCATTTCAACCACTGGTAGCCCACAAACACATTCTTGTCAAAACCGACAACAATGTATTATCTCAACAAACAAGGGGGGACACACTCGTCACAACTGGGTCTCTCAGCACAAAAGGTTTGGCATTGGGCAATTCACAATCACATTCGCCTGATAGCACAATATATACCAGGCATTCAGAACCAGTTAGCCGACAATCTCAGTCGAGATCACCAGCAAACTCACAAATGGGAAATTCATCCCCAGATCCTACATGATCACTTCCTCCGCTGGGGAACACCAAACATAGACCTATTCGCAACAAAAGAAAACGCAAAATGCCAAAACTTCGCGTCCAGGTACCCACACCCTCAATCCAAGGGCAATGCACTATGGATCAGTTGGTCAGGGATATTTGCTTACACTTTTACCCCTCTCCCACTCATTCCTTATCTGATCAACAAACTAAGTCAAAACAAACTCAAACTAATACTCATAGCACCAACCTGGGCTCGCCAACCGTGGTACACAACAGTGTTGGACTTATCAGTAGTACCTCACATCAAGTTACCAAACATACCAGATCTGTTAACACAACACAAACAACAGATCAGACACCCGAATCCAGCATCGCTCAATCTAGCAATCTGGCTCCTGAAGTCTTAGAATTCGGACATTTAAACCTTACACAAGAGTGTATGGAGGTCATTAAATAAGCTAGAAAACCTACGACGAGACATTGTTACGCAAACAAATGGAAAAGATTTGTTTACTACTGCCAAACTAATCAGATTCAGCCACTACATGCCTCCACAAAGGATATTGTAAGCTACTTATTACACTTACAAAAGTCTAATCTAGCATTCTCTTCCATTAAAATACATCTCACTGCAATATCTGCCTATCTGCAGATTACACATGCAACATCGCTTTTTAGAATCCCAGTCATCAAAGCATTTATGAAGGGACTAAAAAAAATCATACCCCCAAGGACACCACCAGTACCTTCGTGGAACCTTAATATTGTATTAACACAACTCATGGGACCACCATTCGAACCCATGCACTCTTGTGAGATGCAATACTTAACTTGGAAAGTAGCCTTCCTAATAGCTATCACATCACTTAGAAGAGTAAGTGAGATACAAGCATTTACTATTCAAGAATCCTTTATACAAATACATAAACATAAAGTGGTTCTCCGTACAAATCCCAAATTCCTACCAAAGGTCATATCACCATTCCACCTAAACCAAACAGTGGAACTCCCAGTATTCTTTCTGTAACCAGACTCAGGGGGTCATTCTGACTCCCGCCGGGCGCGGTCACCGCGCGCCCGGCGGGAGCCGCCAAAATACCGTACCGCGGTCGGAAGACCGCAGTGGGTATTTTGAGGTTTCCCCTGGGCTGGCGGGCGGCCTCCAAAAGGCCACCCGCCAGCCCAGGGGAAACCGTCCTTCCCACGATGAAGCCGGCTCGTAATCGAGCCGGCGGAGTAGGAAGGTGCGACGGGTGCTACTGCACCCGTCGCATATTTCACTGTCTGCTAAGCAGACAGTGAAATACAAGCGGGGCCCTCTTACAGGGGCCCCTGCAGTGCCCATGCCATTGGCATGGGCACTGCAGGGGCCCCCAGGGGCCCCGCGACACCCCCTACCGCCATCCTGTTCCTGGCGGCCGAACCGCCAGGAACAGGATGGCGGTAGGGGGTGTCAGAATCCCCTCGGCGGCGCAGCAAGCTGCGCCGCCTTGGAGGATTCCAACGGGCAGTGGTAAACCGGCGGGAGACCGCCGGTTTACCCTTTCTGACCGCGGCTGAACCGCCGCGGTCAGAATGCCCTCGGGAGCACCGCCAGCCTGTTGGCGGTGCTCCCGTGGTCGGTGGCCCTGGCGGCCACCGGCCGCCAGGGTCAGAATGACCCCCTCAGTAGCCGAAAGAGCCTTACATACATTAGACATAAAGAGAGCACTAATGTATTACATTGACAGAACAAAAAATTTCGTAAAACAAAACAATTGTTTGTAGCCTTCCAAAAACCTCATGCAGGTAATCCTATATCCAAACAAGGCATCGCCAGATGGATAGTTAAATGTATTCAAATGTGCTATATTAAAGCAAAAAGAGATCTACCTATTACACCAAGAGCACATTCCACTAGGAAGAAAGGCGCCACAATGGCTTTTCTTGGGAATATACCTATGACGGAAATTTGTAAGGCAGCCACCTGGTCTATGCCTCATTCATTCACTGAGCATTACTGTGTAGATGTGTTAGCAACGCAACAAGCCACAGTAGGACAGGCTGTATTAAGAACATTATTTCAAACAACTTCAACTCCTACAGGCTAAGCCACCGCTTTTTTGGGGAGATTACTGCTTATTAGTCTATGCACAGCATGTGTATCTGCAGCTACACATGCCACCGAATGGAAAATGTCACTTACCCAGTGTACATCTGTTCGTGGCATGGGACGCTGCAGATTCACATGTGCCCTCCCACCTTCCCGGGAGCCTGTAGCAGTTATTAGTTGAATGAAAATTGTAAATTTGTAAATAACTATTATTTTAATACACATTATGTACATACATACCTACTCGATTGCATGGGCACATCTAGTATACTCACAACTCCTACCTCACCCTCTGCGGGGAAAACAATCTAAGATGGAGTCGACGCCCATGCGCAATGGAGCCGAAAGGGAGGAGTACCTTGGTCTTGTGACTCGAAAAGACTTCTTCGGAGAAAAACAACTTGTAACATTCCGAGCCCAACACAATATGGCAGGATAATGCACAGCATGTGAATCTGCAGCGTCCCATGCCACGAACAGATGTACACTGGGTAAGTGACATTTTCCATATATGTGTGTTCGATGGCATGTGTAGCTGCAAATACACATACTGTGCATATGGATTCCGACATCTGGCGTTGGGCTCGGAGTGTTACAAGTTGTTTTTCTTCAAAGAAGTCTTTTCGAGTCACGGGATCGAGTGACTCCTCCTCTTAGGTTCCATTGCGGATGGGCATCGACTCCATTGTTTGTTTTCTTTCCACCTTCGGGTTCGGACATGTTTCCTATCGCTCCAAGATTTCTATTTGGAAAACTTGCAAAATGTTCTTTTCATCTGTATTGTATCGATCGGGTTAGTAATCTTCCATCGACACAGCAGTACCGTTGGGAAACAACTTTGTTCGCTCTTCGGGCGCGCGCCCAACTCAGACCTATTCGGGCCGACCGCGTTGAGAGCCTCATGGATCGGACTCCTTTCCGATTCTGCCCTCGGTGCCACACAAAGTACCCATACACAGACCAGCATCTGGTTTGCAATTTCTGCCTTTCTCCAGACCATCAGGAGGAAAACTACCAGGCCTGTCTATCCTTCCGATCGAAAAAGACTCTAAGAGACAGAAGAGCAAGAATGCTCGAAATGGCATGAAAGAGTGGAGAAAATTTCGACGTAGAAGAAGAACTACTGCAGACAGCGGTCTCAGTCCGAGATTCGGAGTCGGAGCAGGAATCTGAGGAAGACAGACCCGTCACAGCCAAGACAGCATGTGAGTACGTCTGCCCCTGCACCCTCACATAGGAAAAAACAGAAGGCCTTGAGTACGCCACTGCCGGAAGGCCATGGCTTGGCCCGAAAAAAGACTGGTGACCGAATCTCCAGGTCTGCACTGAAAAAGGCCACCCCTCCGAAAACCTCGGAGTTGGCAAAAAGCTCAGTTTCAGACTCCAATAAACAGCAATTTTCGGAGTCGAAAATAAGAAAACCTGTTTCGGAGCCGAGACCTTCCTCATCTTTTTCGATCCCTAAAAAACACATTTCAGAGCCGAAAAAACAGGCATACACAAAGGAACACAGACTTTCTAAAAGACTTAAAGAAAGCCACAAAACCTCTGAGTAGGAGTCAGAGGTCGAACCAGTACTTCAAATTATGGATGAGAGGCAGTCCAGGATCCACATCCATAAGGATACAGGGAGAATTATCACAGCACCTCCTTTAAAAACAAAGAGGAAGCTAGCATTTCAGGAGAAATTGGACACTTTGCAGCCCCTGGTTAAAGTGCCAAAACAGAAAGAGAAGCCAGCACCTCCTCAGTCTTCTCCTCCTCATTCTCCGCACCTACCTACCTCTCCTCACACTAGCCCTACACCAATGCATTTGTCAACTCATTCCTATGACTCACAGTAGGACACTGTTGATCCATGGGATCTTTATGACCCTGATCTCATCCCAAGCAATGATCCAGACAGCTACCCCTCTAAACAATCGCCACCTGAGGATACTACTGTATATAACCAGGTCATAGCTAGGGCTGCAGCATATCATGGGGTTACAATGCATACAGAACCACTAGAAGAGGATTTTTTATTCAACACATTATTCTCAACTCGTTCGAGATACCAATGCCTCCCAATGCTCCCAGACATGGTAAAACATGCAGATCAAATTTTTAACAAGCCGGTAAAAGCACGCATTATAACACCTAGAATAGAATAGAAGTACAAACCTGCACCTTCTGATCATGATTATATCATCCATCAGGTACCACCTGATTCTATTGTGGGTAGTACTGCCAGGAAGAGAGCAAATAGTCAGTCCTCAGGAGATGCACCCCCTCCTGATAAGGAAAGCAGGAAATTTGATGCTGCGGGGAAAAGGGTTGCATCTCAAGCGGCAAACCAATGGAGAATAGCAAACTCACAAGCACTACTAGCTCGTTATGATAGACCCCATTGGGACGCAATGCAAGATATAATACAGCATCTCCCCAAAGAACACTAAAAAAGGGCTCAACAGGTAGTGGAAGAAGGGCAAGCTATCACAAATAACCAAATAAGATCTGCCCTAGACGCAGCAGATACAGCTGCAAGGAGTGTCAACACAGCAGTCACTATTCGTAGGCATGCATTGCTCCGATCTTCTGGATTCAAGCCAGAAATACCACAGGCTGTGTTAAACATGCCCTTTGATAAAAAACATCTTTTTGGGCCAGAGGTAGACACAGCAATAGAAAAGCTACAAAAAGACTCTGACACTGCAAAAGCAATGGGTGCACTCCACACCATAGAGAGGGTCATTTCTTAAACCTTAATTTCAAGGTGGTTTCAGACCACAGCTCTCAGAGGCATCAAACTCCCAAACAAAACCAACCTACCAAACACAGTACCAGCGAGGTGGATTTAGAGGCACATATAGAGGACAATACTCCAAAAATATAGGAAAATTCCAGGCCTCTAAGCAGCCTGCAACACACCCACAACAGTGACTTCCCTCACTCCCTTCCACTCCACACCTCTCCTGTGGGGGAAAGAGTACAGCAGTTCCACACACATTGGTAAAATATCACCACAGACAACTGGGTGCTATCAATTATCCGCATTGGTTATTACCTAGAATTGATAAACACTCCTCCAACTATTCCACCAAGGTTTCACAAACTAACCACAGAACACACAATTCTGTTACAAGAAGAGGTCCAATCTCTACTACTCAAACAAGCAATAGAGTTAGTTCCACAGTCTCAGATAGGAACTGGAGTTTATTCACTATACTTTCTCATTCCCAAAAAAGATGGCACCCTCAGGCCAATATTAGACCTCAGGCCCCTCAATCTTTACATCCAGTCAGAGCATTTTCACATGGTAACTTTACAGGATGTTACTACACTGCTACAAAAACACGATTTTATGACAGCTTTAGACCTCAAGGATGCATATTTCCACATACTCAACCATTCTGCCAACAGAAAATACCTCAGGTTTGTCATTCAAGGAAAACACTACCAATTCGAAGTGTTACCCTTTGGAATAACAACAGCGCCAAGGGTATTCACAAAGTGCTTGGCAGTAGTGGCAGCTTACCTAAGAAGACAACATATACATGTCTTTCCATATCTAGACGATTGGCTAAAAAAATCAAGCAGTCGTACACAATGCCAAAATCATACACATTATGTAATACAAACCTTACACACACTCGGTTTCTCAATAAACTACCAAAAATCACAACTACAACCGTATTTAGGTGCAATACTAAATACTCAACAAGCTCTAGCATATCCAAACACACAAAAGATACAAGCTTTCCAAAATCTAATTCAACAAATACAACCAAATCAACAGTACACTGTAAGATTTGTCATGAAAATTCTAGGAATGATGGCATCCTGCATTGCGATTGTTCCACATGCAAGATTAAACATGCGGCCCTCACAACAGTGCCTTGCACAACAATGGTCACAGGCACATGCTCAACCCAAAGATCTAGTGTTGATAAACCGCCAAACATATTTGTCCCTTCAGTGGTGGAATTCTACCAATCTAATCAAGGGGCGGTCATTTCAAGACCCTGTGCCTCAGACAATAATTACAACAGACGCATCAATGATTGGTGGGGAGCTCACCTAAACAATCACAACATTCAAAGACAATGGGATGTCAAACGGAAACAGATGCACATAAACCACTGGGAGTTATTAGCTGTCTTTCTAGCCCTCAGAGCTTTTCAACCTCTTCTCACACAGAAGAATGTTCTTAACAAAACAGACAACATGACAACCATGTATGATCTCAACAAACAGGGAGGGGCACATTCATCCCAACTGTCCCTTCTAGCCCAATAAATTTGGAACTGGGCAATCCACAACCAAATTAATCTATTAGCATAGTACATCCCAGGGATAGACAATCGGTTGGCAGATATCCTCAGCAAAAATCACCAACAAACTCACAAATGGGAGATTCATCCTCATGTACTTCAAAAGTGGGGAACACCAGACATAGACCTGTTCGCAACAAGCGAAAACACAAAATGCAAAAACTTTGCATCCAGACACCCATATCCCCTATCCAAGGGCAATGCTCTATGGATCAATTGGTCAGGGATATTTGCATACGCTTTTCCCCCCTCTCCCACTCCTTCCGTTTTTAGTCAACAAGTTGCGTCAAACGTCACTGAACATGATACTCAGAACCAACATGGGCAGGTCAGCCGTGGTACACAACATTACTAGATCTATCTGTAGTACCACACTCCAAACTCCCATGCAGACCGGATCTGTTGACACAAAACAAATGGCAAATCAGACATCAAATCCCAAAGCTCTCAATCTAGCAGTTTGGCTCCTGAGGTCCTAGAGTTTGGATATTTACAACTCCCATCAGAATGTATGGAAGGTATTAAACAAGCAAGAAAACCCACTACTAGACAGTGCTATGCCAACAAATGAAAAAAGGTTTGTATATTACTGTCAATCTAAAAATATAGACTCTCTTACAGCATCAATACAAGATATTGTATGCTATTTACTTCATTTACAAAAATCTAATTTAGCATTCTCTTCAATAAAAATACATTTTACTGCTATTTCTGCATATTTACAAAATATACAACATAGCTCTTTATTTAAAGTTCCTGTCATCAAAGCTTTCATGGAAGGCTTAAAATGCATCATTCCACCCAGAACACCGCCAGTTCCATCTTGGAATCTAAATATAATGCTTACAAGACTTATGGGTCCACCATTTGAGCCCATGCACTTGTGTCAAATTCAACTTCTAACATGGAAAGTTGCTTTCCTAGTGGCAATTACTTCTTTAAGAAGAGTAAGTGAAATCCAAGCCTTTACTCTTGAGGAACCTTTCTTCCAAGTACACAAACATAAAGTTGTACTAAGAACAAATCCAGAGTTTGTACCAAAAGTTGTACCACCATTTCATATTAATCAAACAGTGGTACTGCCAGTCTTCTTTCCACAGCCAGATTCTGTGGCAGAAAGAGGTCTACATACATTAGACATCAAAAGAGCTGTAATGTACTATATAGACAGAACTAAACCATTTATAAAGATTAAACAACTCTTTGTAGCTTTCCAACAACCACATACAGGCAATCCTATATCAAAACAAGGTTTAGCAAGATGGATTGTAAGGTGCATCCAAATATGTTATATCAAAGCAAAAAGACAGCTCTTAATTACTCCCAAAGCACATTCTACACGAAAGAAAGGTGCAACAATGGCTTTTTTAGGGAATGTATCAATGGCTCAAATATGTAAAGCAGCTACATGGTCAACACCACATACATTTACTAAACAATACTGTGTAGACGTATTATCACAACAACAAGCCACAGTAGGTCAAGCTGTTCTAAGAACATTATTTCAAACAACTTCAACTCCTACAGGCTAGCGACCGCTATTTTTTGGGAGGACAAACTGCTTTGTAATCTATGCACAGCATGTATATCTGCAGCTACACATGCCATCGAATGGAAAATATCACTTACCCAGTGTACATCTGTTTGTGGCATGTTCTGCTGCAGATTCACATGCACCTTCCCTCCTCCCCGGAAGCCTGTAGTTGTTTAAGTTAACACATTTGTATATACATTTACATTTGCATGGACATCTCTTACTTTATACCTGTATACTCTATCACTTCTTCCTTTACCCTCTGCGGGAAAACAATCTTAACAATGGAGTCGATGCCCTTGCGCAAGGGAACTGGAGAGGAGGAGTCACTCAATCCTGTGTCTCGAAAAAACTTCTTTGAAGAAAAACAACTTGTAACACACCGAGTCCAACACTAGATGTCGGAATCCATATGCACAGCATGTGAATCTGCAGCAGAACGTGCCACAAACAGATGTACACTGGGTAAGTGACATTTTCCATATAGATACACAGACAGTGTGGTTCTGAATTTACTAATACAAAACCATAGAAATTCACCTTTTATAGTTAGTTATCTAAAGCAACTATACCTCGCACAATAAGGTAACCATAACTTGGGCCCTAGCTGGGTACTGCTCATTACTCCACAAATTACAACACTGATGCTTTCTTTGATTACATCATTGATAAAGTTGCTGCAGTAAAATTATTGATCACATACCTGTGCATGGCAGGGTCACAATTTATAGTCATACCTTATGGCACGAGTTATAGTTACTTTAGATAACTAACTACAAGTGAATTTCTATGGTTTTGTATAAGTAAATCAGAACCTAACTATAACATCCCTGTGTCCTGTTTTGTTCAGTGAATTTCTAAGGTTTTTTAAATTCTATTTCCTAACTAGAACGTCTCTGTAACCTTAGGATTTTTCAGTGATCATACATATATATAGATATATATATATGTTTGTGTGTGTGTCGTGTGAGAGTGGATGTGTCTCTAGGTGTGTAAGTGGATGTTTGGGTGTTTGAATAGATGTATGAATTTATACTTTTTTTTTTTTTTGCGTTTCATGAAATCTGCCGATCCAACCACAGATTTACACCGAGGGCCGCACTGAGCCCCACGGATGGATCCGCATATGTCGGAAACCGTCACAAAAAATATGTTTTAAGACATATGAATACCACTTTCCCTATTTTTACACAGCTTTGTAACCCCCATGGGATTAGGGTACTGAAGTAAATCCATAAGAAAAATACCAATTCAAAAAGTAGAACACTTGTTTATTTGTTCAAGTCCTGAATAATGAAAGACCCCAGCCGCTCCTGCTCAGCTCCTTCTTTAACTGCCTCCAATCCCCACATTCCAGGCAGTACCGTTCTAAGAGCAGGAAGATACCATTTCACATAACATAAATAAACGAAGCGTAAAGGGGCAAGATATAATTACCTGAACCTTGAATTACAATTTGCATACATAAATGTTTCCCCAACAAACAGAATACCACACCATCTTTCCCCTTCAAACAAATAACTATAAACATATATACATAATATTATTTTGACATTCCTATTGAGATTCCTAAATAACTATTAATATATACACATTATTTTATTTTGACAATTCTATTGAGATTCCATACACGTCCATCATCCAATTTAACCGCTCCTTTATAGACTTTAATAATTTTAAAAACTCTACTAAAGTGAGACTGCCCTCCACCAGTTCTCCCTGGTAATTTGACTTTAACTAACTCCCCTACCCCAAAATGCATCTCCTTTACAGATTTTCTCGCATCATACACAAGTTTTCTTTTCTCCTGACAGGACAAATGCTTACTCCTTGCTGAAACTCTCCTGCCCTCATAATTGAGATGTTCCTTGGTATAATTTTTAACCCACGGTGGATTTATCACAGTGTGAGGTATACGTTTCCTGAACATGATGAACGGAGATTGACCAGTGCTAGTGTGAGGGGTGAACCTATATTCCTCAACCTTCTTCTTCACCATATACTCCCAATCACAATTTAAATGATTAGCTAACTGGATAGTCTCTTTTAATGTTCTGTTGAAGCGTTCTACCATGCCATTGGTTTCTGGATGATATAATGCACTCTTTTTGTGTAAAATCCCTCTTTTCCTCAAGAACTCACACATAAGTTTGGATGTGAATTGAACTCCATTATCGATCAAAATAGACTTAGGATTACCCTCTCTACTAAACACTTCAGTGAGGAATTCTAAAACAGTCAAAGAAGACACCTCAGAGACAATCTTGACTTCCGGCCATCTAGATAACTCATCCATGAGGACCACCACATACTTCGAATGAGATTTATAATTCAAAGGCCCCAAAATGTCAATAGATACAGAATCCCACACCTCACTGGAATTTTTTTTTGAGTATCATGTGTTGAGTTCTGACTTTCAACGATTTATCTGCAACATTACACTCCACACAATCACGCACCCTTCTCTCGATAGATAAATCCATCCCTGGCCACCAATACACTCCCCTAAGTCTTTCTTTAGTTTTGCAGATCCCATGATGACCACTGTGAGCAAGATCCATAATACGTTCACGCAAATTGCACGGCGGGATCAACCTTTCCCCTCTTAACACAATTCCATTTTGAATGGACAATTCATGCCAAATCTTACCAAAACCATCACCTATACTCTCACTTTTATCTAAAACCTTACCAACAGAAAGTAAATCTCTCACACGGGAAAGTTCAACATCATCATCCACTCCTTGTTTCCATTCTTCCTCAGTAACACATCCATCCGTTACAGCACATACTTTCACCTCCTCATCTACCCACCAGGAACTTTCAGGGTCATCTTCTCCCACTCCTTTATTTCTGAGTCTGGATAAACAGTCTGCAGCTTTATTCTCACAACCTGACACATACTTTACGTCGAAAAAATAATCCTGTAGGCCCACAATCCATTTACAAATACGACCTGAAACATTATCCAAACCCTTCTTCTCAAAAATCTCACGTAGTGGTTTGTGATCAGTGCACACCACAAATTTAGTTCCCCATAGAAATTGTTTGAATTTCTTTATAGCCCAAAAAATTGCCAAAGCCTCTTTTTCAATGGTAGAGTATTTATACTCCGCTCCACGTAAACTCCTTGACGCAAAAGCAATGGTTTTGTTCTCATCACCACTAAGTTGTTTCAAAACACAACCTAACCCTTTCTCAGATGCATCCGTAGTGATAGAGCACGGAAGGCCAGGTTGGAAACTATTTAAGGATTGCGCCGATGACAAGCTCTCTTTCAAGTCATCAAATTCCCTTTGACATTCTGAGTCCCACATGAATACAGATCGACTTTTAAGTAAGTTTCTGATAGCACAAGTTCTTTTAGCTAGATCAGGAATGAACCTAGAATAATATTCCACCATTCCCAAGAACGTCTGCACATCAGACTTACTTTCAGGTACAGTAAGCTTGATAATAGATTTCACTAGATCATCTTTCGGCTTTACACCTTCTGCAGTAATCATGTGTCCAAGGTAAGAGATTTCATTTTTTTTAAACTTACACTTATCCCCTTTAAGAGTTATACCTTTGTTCTGGAAAATGTTGAGCACACTCCTCACAGATGTTCTGTGTTGTTCAAGAGTACTGGAGAATATGAGAACATCATCTTGAAAAAATTTCACGAAAGGCAACTCACCAAGAAGCTCATTCATGAGTCTTTGGAAGACCGAAGCCGCAGAACATAGACCAAACGGCATCCGGTTGAATTTATAAACACCAAAAGGAGTGATAAAGGAAGTCAACACTTTAGATTCTTCACAAAGCTGAACCTGGTGATAAGCCGAGCTGAGATCCAAAGTAGTGAAAAATCTAGCATTACCTAACGAACTTATCATTTCAGTTATGTTGGGTAAGGGAAACCTGTCTTCAACTACTGCCTTATTTAAATTGCGCAAGTCCACACACAATCTTATGTCTCCATTGGCCTTAGAGGCAACCACAATGGGTGCAATCCATTCCGCAGCCTCAACTTTTTCAATGATACTTTCTGATTCTAATCTCTGAAGTTCCTTTCTCACATTGTCCCTTACACTAAAGGGTATACTTCTAACTTTGCACATTACAGGTATTGCTCCTTTCTTAAGTACAATGCGATGCTTGTAGCCCTTAACACACCCAATTTTGTTGGAAAATACCTCAGGAAATTCATTCTTGAGATCTTCACCCTCCATACATACCTTCTGCACTTGAACTTGAGGGTTAGCATTAGGATTCAATATAATATTAAGTAATTTTTGATGAGGCCATCCCAAAATCGTGTCACCCACAACAGGAATATATATTTTTCCTTCAATTACGTTTCCCTTGAACGTGATCTTAGCCTCAAAGTACCCTCTTAACTTAATAGGTTTCCCACCATAACTAAACAGCATAACATCCGGAGGGAGAAGAGTCACATTGTTGACAAAGTATTTCAAATAATCTGACTCCGAAATCAGGGTTAACTTTGCGCCTGAATCCATCATCATGGAAACCTTGATCCCATTTACATCAACCTCATCAATGGGATAATCACAATTTACCCTGGCAATACAATTTACATCATTAACAACCTGTAACACAAACGACTTCTCTTCCTCTTCATCACTGCAAGCATACTCAATTTCATTCACTTTCACCATTTTCTTCTCACTTGACTTGCAACATCTAGCAAAATGCCCTCTTTTACCACATTTTTTACATAACATGTTAATTGCTGGACAATCCTTGCTATTGGCTAAGTGTGATGAAGAATTACACCTATAGCATAACAGTTTAGATTTGAGTGACCCAGTCGGTTTCTTTGTTGCCACCTTGGTTTCAACTAACTGGATATCCCTCAAGGCATTTTTAGATTTTCTTAAGTTTTCCATGCAAAGTTCAGAATGTTCAATTTGTTTTGCCACCATTATAACTTCATCCAAATTTGGATCACCTTTGGACCACAAGGCTTCTCTAATCTTGTCGCTCTTACATTCCAGCATAAATTGGTCCCTAATGCGCTCCTCCAAAGTGTCACCAAATTTACATTGGGCAGCCAATTTACGCAAAGCAGTCACAAAATCCTCCACTGTCTGTTTCACTTTGCTTACATTTACCAAAGTAGTACCTTTGTAAAATAATGGACACTTTAGGGAGATAATGTCTATCCAACCTGAGCAAAGTTAATTCAAACTCATTCAAATTTGTGTCGCCTTCCGCTCCATCTGGTGAATCAATTACCGGTAAATTCTCCAAAATCTCCTGACCTTCTGCACCCAGACAATGTTGGAGAATAGAAGTTTTCCGGTCTGCAGATAAATTGCTGCCACAAACTCGAATGTATGTAAGAAAAACCTTTTTCCATTTACTCCATGGTATAGGTGGATCACCAGGTAAAGACAAGAAAAAGGGGGGCGGTGTTATATTCTGCATTCTCTCAGATATACTCTTACTTAAATGCAACCCTTTGAAATGTAAAACTGCCTTAAATGTTAATAATCATGTGTAACAAAGCAGAGCATATCAAAAGAATACATAGTTGAAAACAAAGAGGAAAAAAAAAACAATAGTCTTACAGCACTTGCTAGTGAGGTTGCTAAAGCTTGTGCGTTGCCTAGCAACAAAACCTTAATGCTGAGATAGAAGCATTGGCCCAAAGCCAAGATAAATACCCAACTTTTCTTAAACACAATGAAGCAAGGTAATTATCAAGTTCAGCTGAACACTTCAAGACTCATGTTGGCAGGCATCCAAAGTAAATACCAAGCTCCACAATCTTCTTAGAAGCACAGCAGCTCTAATAATTGTGAAATGTAAACATTGGCTGGGAGCCAAAACGGGTTAAATCCTTTCTTCGATAGTTTCAGCTGAACACTCTTTTGTTGGCAGGCAGCCAAAATCAATACCGAGCTCCAATGAGCTAATTCTGTTTGAAGCAGGGATAGCACAATGTGTTAAGCTTCAAAGTAAATATTGGCAGGTGGCCAAGATGAAATGAAACTCATCCGAATTCGCCAAAATGAAGTAAATCCATAAGAAAAATACCAATTAAAAAAGTAGAACACTTGTTTATTTGTTCAAGTCCTGAATAATGAAAGACCCCAGCCGCTCCTGCTCAGCTCCTTCTTTAACTGCCTCCAATCCCCACATTCCAGGCAGTACCGTTCTAAGAGCAGGGAGAGCAGGAAGATACCATTTCACATAACATAAATAAACGAAGCGTAAAGGGGCAAGATATAATTACCTGAACCTTGAATTACAATTTGCATACATAAATGTTTCCCCAACAAACAGAATACCACAGGTACCTCTACCCTAACCCCATCATCTACATTCACCCAAGATTTCAGACCCAGGGACCTTTTCCTGATGAAATAAAATGGCAGCTACAACATTCATATCAGGTTCTGGTCAGCCAACCAGATTCCCCCTGTGGCACGTGGATCCGTGGAAAATCCGCAGATATAGATATCTATATTTCTTGGCCTTAAATTACTCCAAAACGACTAAGCAGATTTACACCAAACCACAGTCTGTTAAACAAGATCTAGCTTCATGCCAAATTTGGTATAATCCAGCGGTTTGGGCTATAGGCGTGCAGAATGAATGCAAAATTCCCATAGACATAGAATGGAGAAACTGTTTTGGGACCCCCTCCTTTTTTTAATCCCACTCTTCACAGATCACTCCAAAACTTTCAAGACAGCAGCTGTGCTGACCAAAGTACGTTTTGAAAATTTCATGAAGATTCACCAAATTCAATTACTGGCAAAATATCGCTCAGGAGTGGATAATCAGTTTGCAGACCTCCTCAGCAGGATGCAACAACAAGTCCACGAATGGGAACTTCATCCACACACACTTCACCAAGACCTTCAACTGTGGGGAACGCCAAAAAGACCTCTTTGCCACTGCATAAAATTAAAAATGCCACAACTTTGCATACAGATACCCACATGCTCAGTCCATGGGCAAAGCTCTATGGATGAATTGGTCAGGGATATTTGCTTACACTTTTTCTGCTCCCACTCATTCCATGTCTAGTTTGCAAAATGAGACAAACATCACTCACCATGATTCTTGTAGCTCCCACATGGGCATGTCAACCTTGGTTCACAACACTATTGGATCTGTCTGTAGTTCTCACAAGAAACTCCCCAGCAGGCCAGATCTTCTGACTCAAAGGCAAGGTCAAATCAGACATACAGCCTCCAAAACACTCAATCTTGTGATATGGCTCCTGAAGTCTTAGAATTTGGGTATTTGAATCTCCCCTCAGAATGTATGGGAATTCTTAAAGGGGCACGTAAACCTACAACTAGACAGTGTTATGCTGCAAAATTAAAACATGTTGTCTGCTACTGTCAACCTAAACACATTGATCCACGCAAAGCTTCAGTTCAAGGCATTATTTATCTGATACATCTACAAAAGACAAATTTAGCATATTTATCCATTAGACTTTATTTGGCAGCTATAGCTGCTTACCTCCAAAATAGGCAACATATCTCTCTATTCAGAATTACAGTTATCGGAGTTTTCCTGGAAGTTCTCAAAAGAGTAATACCACCCAGGGTTCCTTCAGCCCCATCATGGAACCTTTATATTGTAGTTACAAGACTCATGGAACCACCCTTTGAGCCCATGCATTCCTGTTCTTTGCAATTTCTTTTATGGAAGGTAGCCTTTTTAGTAGCTATCACTTCTCTTAGAAGTGTAAGTGATACTACAAGCTCTAACTTTAAAAGAACCAGGATTCCAGTTACACAAAGATAAGGTAGTTCTTAGGACAAGCCCTAAATTCCTTCCAAAAGTAATTTCACATTAATCATTCACTTGTGTTACCTGATTGTTTTTTCCACAGCCAGACTCGGTTGCAAAGAGAGCACTTCACACACTAGATGTTAAAAGGGCTCTTATGTATGACATTGATAGGACTAAAACCTTTAGGAAATCTAGACAACTTTGTAGCATTTTCTATGCCTCATATAGGCAATACAATTTCCAAAATTGGCATAGCCAGATGGTTAGTCAAATGTATTCAAACTTGCTATCTTAAAGCCAAAAGGCAGTTACCTATTGCTCCCAGAGCACATTCTACCAGGAAAATGGCACTTCTGTGGCTTTTTAGGTAACATTCCAATAGCAGACATGTGTAAGGCTGCTACCTGGTCTACACCACATACATTGCACTTAAGCCTTGGACCCTAAAATCTGTGATCAGTTTCAAATTTTGGAATACTTTAGGTATGCATTCCTTCTGAGTTTAGTTCCTGTTACATTGTCAACCCTGAGGGTAGCCACAAGATTGTTTAAAAAATCTTCTTCAGATATCTTGTATATTATTGATTTCATAATAAAATTGCTAAAAAGTTTCACTTTGAGAATACCAGTTGTCCCAAATCAGATTGCAGAATGGGATTTGTCAGTTTTGTTGATAGGTTTACAAGAGCCATGGTTTGAACCATTAGAATCAACCTGAATAACTGTCTTTATATGCTAGAAACTTCTAGCCACAGATGACATGCCTTTGAATATCCCCGGTGTCAAACTGGATCTGGAGTGGACCATGCCAGCGTGTTCTCCATTGGCGCCAGTGGGGTCCCAAAGATTCATCTGGATCTGGTTGAGGCCAGTGGTTTGGACACCTCACCTAACACTGGCCTTATTTCCCCTGCTACTGTGGCTATGGAGGAGGGAGTCTCTTTAGCAATGGTGTGCGCAGGCAGCTGAGGTCTTGGACTTTCACCTGCCCTCTGTGGCAGTCAAGACTAATGGCTTGACAGGTGCTTCGACCAGCAGTCGCCCAGTAAGAACCTCTATTCCCAGTCAGTGATGCCCTTATGGATGTCCTACTTGGGGCCTCGTCCAAGCCCTGCATAGGGTCTCCTGTGGGTAGGATGATTGCCCATTTCCCCACTCCTGGGATCTTAGTTTTTTTACCCACCACCCCACCCCAGAGAGCTTATTGGTCCAAGCCTCCTCATCCTGCATTCACCCTGGTGCATTCCCTACCACCCCACCTGATAGGGAATCCAAAAGGATGTATACCTTCAGCAAGAGAAATGTCTTTCTTCAGCCTGGCACTGCGGTTTGTGAACACCACATTCCTGTGGAGCTGTTATTGCCATGCACTGTGGGATTCGGTTGCACAAATGATGCTTATGGTCCTGGATGAGGCCCAAACCATACACTCTCTGATGGTTACGGACAGAAGAGATATGCAGCAAAGTTCTTCATGTGCACTTGACATGACCAACTCGCTAGGTAGAGTGATTAGTCCGCCCTCAGACCGCCATGGGCACCCAGTGGGAGACCGGATATGGCCTCACCTCCCTCATTGGAAGACTGTTGGGTTCTACAGATAGTCCAAAGAAGCTACTCCCTTCCCTTTACGACACCTCCCCCACCCTTGCCACCCACCTACGATTGGCTGATGGAGGACATATATCTCAGACTGTCAAGAAGTGCAGGCTCTGTTAGCCAAGGAAGCCATAGAGAGGGTGCCTGCATCAGAAGTAGGTTGTAGTTACTAGTCCTGCTACTTTCTGGTGCCAAAGAAGAATGGAGGACTTTGTCCAATCCTAGATCTGCCCTTTTTCAACCTCTGCTTGAAGAAGGTGAAACTCAAAATGCTCACATTTTGTCTTACCTAGATCCAGGAGGCTGAATAGTATCAATAGACTTGTAGGATGCTTATTTCCATATGCCCATCATGCTGGCCCACAGACACTATTTGGTATTCACAGTAGGCCATGAGCACTTTGTTTGCTGTGCTACTTCTTGGCCCTACCAGCATCCTCTGGGTGTTCACTAAAGTGATGGCGGTGGTCGCAGCTCATCTGCGGAGGTCAGGGATTTTAGTCTTCCTCTACCTCAACAAGTGGTTGCTGATGATTGGCGCACCCCAAGCAGTTGTCAGACTCCGGCGAGCCTCCTGTACTCCCTGAGTTTCACTATCAACTTGCCAAAGTCACACCTGAATTTCTTTCAGATGCTTCCTTACCTTGGAGCTGTTCTGGACACAGTGCAGTTTCGGGCTTATCCTCCAGAGTGGCGAGTCCAGGATATTCAAACTATGATACCGATATTTCAGCCTCTAGCCTAGATTTTAGTAAAACTAACTCTGAGGCTGTTGGACCTCATGGCGCCTCCTGCATCCTAAAAGTTACACATGTCTGCTGGCATATGCAAGCTCTGCGGTGGGACCTGAAGGCCCAGGGGGCGTAGCATCAGGGAAATCTCTCCAACATGGTCCAGATCTTGGAGAAAACAGCAAAGGACCTGCAGTGGTGGCTAATGAACCGCAGTGACAGGCCCCTCTCCTTTCCCCAACCAGAGCTGACTGTAGTGACAGATGCGTCTCTTGTGGGCTGGTGTGGCAATCTCAGAGAGGTGGAGATCAGAGAACTCAGGTCTTCTGCAGAGTCCATGCTTCACATCAACCTGTTGGAAATGTGGGCGATTCACATGACATTAAAAGCTTTTCTTCCTTCAATCAAGGGGAAGCTGGTTCAGGTGTTCCCAGACAACACCACCTTGTGGTACTGCAACTAACTAGGTGGTGTTGAGGACCCTTTCTCTGGAGGCTCTGCTCCTCTGGACGTGGCTGGAATGTCACAGCGGTGCAGCATCTGGCGAACTCTCTGAACACTAGAGCGGACAAACTCATCCTAAGATGCCTTGCAGGTCACAAATGGCGTCTTCACCAGGAAGTAGAGAAAGAGCTCTTTCAGCAGTGGGGAGATCCTTGGTTAGATCTGTTCCCACTGTCTAGAATATACAGTGTCAGCAGTTCTGCGTACCTCCTGTACTCTTTTCTGCCAACACCATTCCTGCCCAGAGTCCGCAAGAAGATCAGGAACGACCGAGCCCAAGTCATTCTTGTCGCTCAAGATTGTGCATGGAGAGTCTGGTATCCCAAGCTGTTGAGCCTGGGCTGAAGTCCTCGAGTCAAGACTGCCTCTTTGAGAGGATCTTCTGTCACAGCAACAGGAAAGGGTTCTGCACCTGAACCTGCGTATCCTCAAGCTGCATGCATAGAGATTCAGCAGCAACAGTTGACAGCTTTCCACTCTCCTCCTGAATTTTGTGATGTTAGTCCTTCTACCAAATCAGTATACGTTTGCTGTTGGGACAAATTTGTGTCATGGTGTGCTGACCACCTTTCTGCTCCTTTCTCACACGTTCTCTTGCTTGAGTTGTCTATGGCATAGCAGGGCTGTGTTTTGGGCACAGCTTAGGATTATCTTTCTACCAACTTGTTATTTATGTGGGTGCCGGACCAAACCTTTCTTTTTAAGTCACATGTTATGGCTCTGTTCCTTAAAGGCCTACACCTGTCATCATGCCTTAGAGGGACCTAATCCTGGTCCTCACCTTTCTCATGTGTGTATTGTTTGAGTCTCTACACAATTGACTTTTAAGCTATTGGTCATCATAACTGCTCTTTTCATGGCCATAACATTGGCCAGAAGGATCAGTGAACTGCAAGCGCTGTTGGTGCACCCTCTTTATACCACTCTTAACCCCAACAAGCTGGTTCTCTCAAAGCGTACCTCCTTCCTTCTGAAAGTGTGACTTCCTTCCATGTAGGACAGAGCACCACACTGCCTCCTTTCTTTGCTCCATTTCATCCCTCAAAGAAGACTCCACCACCTGGACCCAAGAAGAGCGAACAAGGAGTTCCGCGTGGACGAACAATTCTTTGTGGGATTTTTAGGAACAAAGAAGGGAAAGCTGTATCAAAGAGAATCATCTCACGATGGATTGTCCTATGCATCTGCCAAGAAACAGCCCCCCATAGGGTTGCAGGCTCACTCTACCAAGCCATAGCTGCAATCACTGTGTCAGCGCACAGTGGATCTCTCCTGGACATTAGCCAGGCAGCGACATGAGCATCACTGCCCATGTTGACAAAACATTACTGCTTGGACAGTCAGATCCGTCATGGCACTTCATTTGGTCCTCCAGGACTACTTGGTTTAATCTAGTTCAAAGACCCATCTTTGGGGAGTTCTTGGATATATATTCAAAAGTAAGAAATCTGGGTCTAGGAGTCTCTATCAAATGAACAAGTTACTTACCTTCGGTAACGCTTTGTCTGGTAGAGACTCTTATCCAGCTGCAGCTCCCTTATTATCCCTCACATCCTGCCTGCTCTGCAAAATGGTTCTGGAGTAGGCGACACAACTTCTCATTGTAGTTCTGCACTTCTGGTGTGGAAAGTTGCGAAAGTAATTGACGTCTGTGCGCCAAAGTGGCACCTGTATAGGTACTACGCACGTCACTTCCGGCACGGGCACCGCTGATGTGAAGCTGTATGACACCACCTACCTGCGTGCAGGGGTACTGCTCGAAAATCTTCTGGATCCAGAGTGAAACCTAGGAATATTCAAAAGGTAAGGAATCTGTGGATAGAAAAGGTATCTACCAGAGAAGGGGCTACCAATGTTAAGTAACTTGATGATTGGGCAAAACTGGTTCATTAGTCATTAATTACGCGTACTTAACATTTTTAACTACAGGGTACTTCTTCGGCCAGATCCAAAATTTAGGCCCAAAATACAAAAGAAATTTAATCACTCGCAGGAAATATTACCAAACACAACCATGGAGTATTCAGACCCCATGCCTCTTACCCTCTTACCCTGGATGTTAAAAGAGCTCTCCAGATCTTTATACCAAGAACAAATGATTTCAGAGAGTCGAGTGGTCTTTTTTTAATCCTATGTAATACTTAACAAAGGAAAAAAAGTATAAACTCCGACAATAAGCAGATGGTTTAGACAAGCTTTATGACAAGCATACTTGTCAATAGGAGTTGAAGTGCCACAGTCAACCCAAGGCAGATCAACAAGAGCACTTGCCACTTCGTGGGTGAAATTAGCAGGAATTTCACTACAAGAGATTTACAGGGCCGCTACATGTTCTAACACTTTAATACCTCATTATCGTTTTGATTCAGGAAGATGAGTGTTAATTTTGCCTCAAGTATTCCTCAAGCTGCAATTAAGTAATTGTAAGCATTCATGGACATTGTGGCGCCGTTTCTGCTTTTGTATATCCTCAATCAGTATCAACTGGGGGACCAGGAGCACTTAAGAGGGGACAATAATTTAATTAGTTACCAGTAAACTACATTATCCTGAGATATGGTGCTCCTCGTGCGACCTTCCCTCTCTCCATAATTCACGGCACTCACAATTTGTAAAAGCTTGTAACAGATGGGAAGCCATAAATAAGGGAGGGGGAGATTTACATGCTTATCTAAAAATAGTTGAAGGTGACAAAAATAGTGCTGTCACTAGGACGTTTGTATAAAGAGATTTTGGGAGGTGGGACCGCCTCCATCAGTATCGACTAGGGCAGGGTAAGGTAGTTTACCGGTAAGTAATTAATTCATTAATGTCAGAGGTTCCAAGTATGTAGGGTGAACTGCAATTCTGTTGTGATCACAATACAGTATAGGGTGGAATAACAGTGCCATAGTTGAAAATACATTTTAAAGGAATATTGAAATGATATATATTTACATGAATGACTACAAGAGGTAAGAAATTAAAACTGTCTGGCCAAATTTAGCAGCAAAAACAAAGGTTTACAGCAGGTTCTGTGAGTGGCCTGTACTATTTTAGAATGTGCGAACACTGTGTTCCTTCAAACCCATTAACAGATTCAAGTGCAAACCCAGTAGTGGCAGACCTTCGGTGGCAAGTTTTGAGTGTGGCATTTACAAAAATAAGATCATATTAAAATTAAAGAACATTTGGTAAAGACTGATAGTTAATGAGATTCTTTTGTTGTATACCAGAGGTCTTCAAACTTTTTGATGCTGGGACCCCCCCTCAAACGTTTTTTAGGCATAAGGACCCGCTCCTTACAAAAACTTCTAGAACTTGGTACTCCTCATCATCGACAATCATAAACATCCCCAATTCCCACTGCAAATCATTTTTACGGTGACAAAATAATATGAAACAGTGTTTAGCAAACCAAAGGTCAGTGAGTGTGGGGGCGTGGTCAAGGGTGTGGCTAAAAACAAAGGTCCTCATTTATGAGGAATTGGCGTGGGGCAGCGCCGCAAGTCTTCTGGGTACACTGCCCTATGCCAATATAAAAGGGCAGGAATGCACAGTATTTATGAAATACAGTGCATTCATGCCCTTTCCCCCTGCGCTGGCGCACAAATTGCTGCGTAGCGCCAATGTAGGCAGGGTTGTTTTTGTGCATGAAGAGGCACCTTCCTGAACAAAAGCAATCCTGAGAGGTATTTTCCTTTTTCCATGTGTGCAGCAGAGTGCAACACACACGGAAAGAGAGAAAAAATGAGGAGAAATGAAAACATTAGGGCACTAAAAATGCACAAAAAGGTTAAAGATAAAATTTCCACAATGTAGATTTAAGTAATACCAGACCATATGTAATTATTTGGTTTTATAGCTGTCCCTTCAACACCTCCTCCGGGGTAGTAAGCACTACAGGGCAGATTTATGATAAGTGGTGCTGCACTTAGTGCAACTCCACTTTTCTTGTGCCCCCCCTAACGCCACAGCATAGCAACATATTTAATATACAAGCATTGCGCCACTTTGTAAATATGACGCAGCTTTTTTCCCCTTCCAATGCCACATTAGCGTAAAAAAAATGACACTAATGTGATATTGGAATGGCGCAAGGCCAGCATAAATCTGGCTCTTTGTATATACAATCACAATTAAAAGCACACACGTCTTTGCACCACCACTCAAAGAGAACAAATATTTGTCATCACAAAGCTTTGAGTGATTAGATCAATTAAAGCCAGAACCGGCTCCAAAGCATTGTTTACATTTGTTTATTTTACCATTTACATTTGCAGATCAACTCCTAACTCACATTTGTATTTCATTCAGGAAGCAAGCACAATGGCTTCTTTAGCTGTCTGTGCAGCTTCCTTTCACGGCACAGGAGACTCAATCAATAAAAGTTAACGATCGTCTGGGCCAATGCGCAACCCCCTTTCCAGGGCTCCATGGCCCCCCTGGGGGTCGCGACCCACAGATTGAAGACCTCTGTTGTATACCATATATAGATTTAGCTGTGCCCTTTGTATCCAATGAGCAGATGTTTTTATTCAGAGGATAAGGATGCATTAGTGTTAGCTTATAGGTATCTGAATGATTGATCCTTACTGGTCTCAGACCAAGCCAGTTCACACCAATGTCTATTTAAAATATTCCTCTTCATTATCTTATCCTCATCTGCACCACCAGGCGCTGCCCAGATACAGAATATCCAACCATTCACTGCGCATGACTTGGGCATCCGTACCCTGGGCGATCGCATCAAGGATTTGACACAACTGAAATATTTATACAAACAGAAGCTGAAAGATGAAGCCTTCCAGAAGCACTACACAAGTGAGTATGCAGGAGTGTCATCATAGATTGAGTGCACGCCATTTGCTTCCCATGTCCAATAGGAAAACACAATTTTATGCTGGGCACCATACTTCTGGGGCAGCAGTTTCATCTGATGCCCAACTTGACTAAGAGCGGGAAAAGCAGCCATGATGCACAGGGCCAATTAATATTATGTGACAATTGAAGACAAATTATGGGGGTCTTTATGACCCTGGCGGTGAGTGGTAATTTGGCAGCAGTACCGCCAACAGACTGGCGGTACATACCGCCACATTATGGGAATGCAGGTTGGCTGCAGCCAGCCCGCCACTTCTCCACTCGGACTGCCATGGTGATAGCAGCCGCCGGGCTGGAGATATCAATCTCCAGCCCGGCGTCTGCTATAGTACCGCTGGTGGCATTTTGAGCCCGCCTACCACCATGGTTTTAAAACCATGGCGGTAGGCCCTACCAGTGACAAGGAATGCCTTCTCTGTCGCTGGTAGGGGTTCCCCCCCCCAACACTTCCCAGACACCCCCCCATCCACACTCCCCCCTTCCTATCCCCTCACCCCCCCCATACACACACGCAGACATGCACCACGCATACACTCACTCACTCACACTGGCCTGCACGCATTCATACATGCATACATCCAGTCATGCTCGCACACATTCATACACACATTCACACGACATGCATACACGCACTCACATAACCATTGTTACACGCATTCACAAACATGCATACACCCACGCAAACAACACTACACACACAGACACATTCATTGCTAACTCCAGCAGTAACATGGAGTGTTACACACAAGTGTGCATGTCAGCTGGTTTCTGTTGTGTGCAGGATTGTTGTTGTGCTCAGCAGAAACTAAGCATACCAGTGCAAATATCCTTTCATAAAAGGTTGTGCCACTTTTATTATGCTTATACTTGTTGTGTTTAAAGACAATTCTTGATGTGTAGGTTTATGCTGTCTCCATAGTATGGGCTTTTAGAAGCTCCTCTTTCCTTTAAGCAGACGCCATGCAGATCTCTATTTTACATTGGGTATGTCCAAAGAAAGTGTCTCGCTGGGCAGTGATATTTGACCTTAAACGAAAAAAAACAAATTCAGGTAGTTTCTGTACACTCTGTTCCCTCTTGAAATAAGGGATTATTTACAAAAAAATATTTCAAAACATTTTTTCAACTCCATTCTATAGGCAATAATGAAGTAAAGTAGATCATATTGTTCGAACAAGTGTCCCAATAGGAGACCATATGAAACAATATATAAATGGCAATATGAAGAGAGAATGCATTTTTAAAAACGGCGTATATAATGATACGGTTGAAAACCAATCTATTTAAAAGTGCATAGGAAACAAAGGGGTACACAAGAGACCATTTCCAAAGGTACACACACACTGTATCATCACAGTCCAGTACAGTTGGAAGTAACAAAGAACCATGTGTGGATGTCCACCATGATTATTATATAATATTGATCTTCAGTGAAGAACAAATAGTTAACAGGTGAAGAAAAAAAATTGTAAGGGAGGAGAGATGAATGTATCGTTGACATTTCGGTCTCAAATTAAATGAATCCATGAGATCTTCCTGAGGACAAGTTTGATGTAGGAGGAATTATAACAAGGGACCCCAAACTAACTATATAAATATCAAACAACATAAAACGTATCTGTCAATAATTACAAACTTGTATGAAAACCTCTTTGTGACACACAGGAATGTGTGTTAAAAGGTGACCAAAGTAATGAATAGAAAATAGTCAAAATAACCAAGATCGTAAAGTGCAAACCTTGCACTGGACATATAAAGAATTATGTGGAGACTGGGATGAGATTATATCAGATTGTGAATCTCAGGAACTGTGGGTCATACTAAAAGAATGTATGCAACCCATCAGTGCATATTCATTTAAGGAATATTGATCACAAAAAAAAAACATGCTTACGTCCAGATGTATGCCAATTATACACCAAAAACACTATCCAGTGATAAACATAGTGGGAGAGTCTGAGGATACCAGAGGCTACTATCAGTCTCAGAGTATAATGTCGAAAGGTGCCCATGTATATGGAAGGAGACTCACCACAAACTGTAAATGCAGGCTAGAGCTTTGTTCAAATAGCAGCGCACCCAGAAAATAATTGTAATGGTTCATAATGATGGAAGGGTAATACACAATCTCCAGTAATGTAACTATGTTCCTTGCAAGGCGGAACAGTCCGGTCAGTAAGTGAGTCTAAGGCTTCTAAGTGAAACAGATACTCGCGCCCAAACAGAACGTAAAAAGGTTAGACCTTGGCAGTTGGCCGCCATATTGGGAGCGGAAAAAACGACCTCCATAATAGAACCTGAAAAAACAAGGAATTGATGCCACTTGGTGTGGCGGTAATTATGGGAATCTCTAAAAAGGAAGTGGGTATGATGACTGAGCTAAACCTGTGAGAGAGTGAAACAGGTGGACCAGACATGGTCAGCTGCCTTATTGGGACTCATTATTGGAATCTGAGAACCCCCCACTGAGCCACTACTGGGGACCCCGGCCCAAGCATTTTCAATCATTTAAACTGCAAAACAATGCACAAACAAATGCAGAAACAAACATTCCTCATACAAATACACCAATTATGTTTTCTTTAATTTACTTCAGAAACAATTTTTTTTAAAAAATCTAATTTTTAATACGAGTGTTGGAGCATTTCTAAATTCAGTTGAGGCTACGAGTCATCCATACTATATCTTGTTTGATGCACTAGCACTGCACTCACAAATCACTCTGGGAATACTAACCTAATTGTTTGCCTCCAATTTTACACTTTGCTGGTTTATTTATACACAAATTCCTAATCTGTTAATATTTTTGATTTTTCTAAGCAGTCGTGGACCACCTGAGAATGCTTCACGGACCCTGACCGGTGGTGCTAACCACAGGTTAAGCACCACTGGTCTATACATTTGAGTTGAAAAGATATTTTGAAATAGTCTTTTGAAAAACAATCCCTTGTTGTCCCTTCTTATTTCCATAACCTGCACCCAAGTTCACAAGGTGTAACTGGGTTACCCATTTTTTTGCCTTTTTCTTGAAATAAAAGCAACTTCAGGAACTGTATCTCTGGTGTACCACGAACTTTGCAGAAAATGCAGCAGCCAAATGACATAATTCCAGTGGTCCAATTATGCAAAATATATAGTCAGTCAGTACATGTCACTAGCTTAGGACTTTAAATGAACACAGACAATCAGCAGTGGTACATACCTAAATAAAGCACTGCTTAAAAGTTTCAGCAGCAAAACTTTCTTGGCAGTTAAAGTGTATGCATGGCTGAGATATTGGGGTTTATACTGCCTGCCTTTAAACTATGTAGGCCCTCATTATGAGTGGCCTAGTAAATGGTCAAAATTTACCCCACCCTTGAATCTAAAGATATCTCAGTGAGTGAGAAAAATCTGGCCATTAAAAAGTTGGACCATGAGAGTCCACTAGGAAATAAGGAATAACGGGAGAATCCGTAATTCACGATCAGATTCCCCATTTCCTCAGGTATTTTTGCATGGAAATTTCAGCTGTTTTTAGCAGCTGCAGTTTCTCGATTAAAGTAAAGATATCCGTGGTGCTCCCAAAGATGATCTAATACCAGTGGAGCCGGTAATTGCTGTTACCGTCCCCATCAGAATTAAGAGGCCACTTGTAATGAGGGCCGTAGAGCTACTGCGCTGTTCTTATTGCATTATGAGGAAAACAGTACAGTGGCATGATAAAGATGGCCAGTTAGTATCACTCACATTGACTCCAGGAGTCCAGGCCAATCTAGATTTAGTGCTTGCAGATAATGGTGTGGTTAAATATTATTTGAAAAACGTATAAGTGCAGATTGTAACTGTTTATTATCTCCTATTTCGCTTTCATTATCATTCTCTCTCCTTTGTCTCCCATTCTTACTCACCATCCTTCTCTTACATATTTACCTTTTTTGTCACGTGCTCCCTTTTCTCCATGATTCTCTTCACATCTCCCTGACCTCTTTATTTCCCCCGGTTTTCTCTGATCTCTCTCCTTGTTATACACCCTCTTGATCTAACTACGTCTGCTGGGTGCCTCTCTTCTCGGTCTTGTTTTTGTCTTCCACTGCTGTTTCCTTCTGTCTTTGTCTTTCTGCATCTGCCATTCTATCTCTCTCTCTCTGTCTCTCATACCCTATTTGCTTTATTCTCTTTTCCTGTCCCTCTGCTTCCACCTTTCTTTTCTTTCTCCTCTCGCTCCCTCTTGGCTTGATTCTCTTCATCTCTCTATACTTCTGCAAATCTTTCTGTCACTTGCTCTTTCCCTATCTCCCTTCGGCTTGCTCTCCCACCCTCTTAATTTCAGAAGAACAACCTACAACGAAGACTGATGGATATACACCGGCATCAATCATAATGGCAGTCAACAAGTACGTACTAACAATTTTATTTAAACATTTAAGACATGGAATTATTGAAATTACTGCCTCCATACTAAATACAATAATATTATGGAAAAGGCTTCTAACTGCAGATTCTTTACTCTATAAAATAACCCATGTGTCAGACTGGATCCAGAAACTCTTGAGCAGTACTTCTTTGCGCCGGTATCTGGCACCAAAAGCTCCTCGTCTTCACCGGGAGTTGATGGACGGTAGACTCTTCCAAGAATGGAGAGAAGCTTGGCTCAATCTATTTGTCACCACAGAGAATATGCAGTCAGCGTTACTGCATGTTGGATTTTCCAATATGGTTCTCGATTGAAGACGCATTGCGGCGCTTGAAGCGTACTTCAAGACTCATATACACCTTCCTGCCAATACCACTCCTGCCTTGACTTTTCAAAAAAATAATCAACTGGGTTTAAGTCATATTGTTTACTCTGGACTGGGCACAGAGGGTATGGTTTCCCAAACTCCTGGTCCTGGGTATCTGTCCTCCGATGAGGCTGCCTCTTAGGGAGAAAATCCTGTCGCAGCAGCAGGACAGAGTCCTGCATCCAAACCTGTGGATGCCCCATCTTCTTGCTTGGAGATTGTTTTGATTTTCCTTCCAAGATTGTTGTCATTCTGACAGCCAGCCAGGCACCCCACAATGCAATCTGTAAATGCCTGCCATTAGGAAAGGTTTGTGGCTTAGTATTCGGCCAAGCTTGTTGACCCACTTCATCCCAAACTGTCATTGGCACGGAGGGTGAGCGAGTTTCAGGTTCTTTCAGTTCACCTGCCATGTATAGGCTTCTACCTGGACAAACTGTTTTTTCTAACTCATGCCTCCTTTTTTCCCGAAAGTGGTCACCCGCTTTCACATTGGTCGGTCTGTCACCCTCCAGTCATTCTTTGCTCCCTTCACCCCTCAAAATAGGAGGAGAAGTTACATCACTTGGCCCAAAAAGGAGAGCTCTTAGTTTTTATATTGATCGTACCAAAAAAACAACTGGACATTCACCTTTTCATTTATTTCACTGCAGCTAATGGAAAGGCAGTGCAGAAAAGGACCATCTCTCAGTGGATTATACTCTGCATTAAAATCTGCTACATTTTAACAAAAAAACAGTCTCCAGATGGCTTGAGGGCTCACTCTACCAAAGCTGAGGCTGCTACTACTGTATTGGCACGCTGGCCTTTCCTGGACATAAGCCAGGTGGCTACCTGGGTGTGGCTTGATACATTCACAAAGCAATATTGTCTGGAAAGTCGAGTGTCGAGATGGGCATTTTCCCTACTTGGTCCTGCAGGGCTTTTTGACATGAGTCAGTTTGCAGTCCTTCCTCCAGGAGGTTATCGCTTTGGAACCTATTTGAAGATTAGAAATCTGTAGTTAGTAGAACAAGTTACTTACCTTTGGTAATGCCTTTTGTGGTAGAAACTGTATTCAGCCACAGATTCCTTACCGACCGTACCTTCCTCTTCGCTCTTCGAACTAGCCCTTTCTCCTGAAGTTCCTTAGATTCTGCACAGTGATCATAAACATTCTGACGAGGCTTGCGTCTGTGTACGCAGGATATGTTACAAAAGAAACTGATCTCAGTGCGCTGATGTGGCCCCTATATGGGCACCGCTCATGTCATATCTGGTGCTGACGACATTGACAGGGAGCCACCTATCCCCACACTGAGGTACTGCTCAAGGTCTTCGATATCCAGTCTGACACCTGGGGAATTGTTAGGCCTGGCAGCTTTTTGGCGTGTCTCCCCTGTCTTCTTGCCATCTGACCTCCTGTTTTTATGGTTTACTAGACTCTGTTTTTGCTGGTTTATTGTCTCTGCACACTTTACCACTGCAGATCAGTGCTAGAGTGCAAGTGCTCCCTAGGTAAATTGTACTGTTGATTGGTTTATCCATAATTTTCATATTTGATTTACTGGTAAGTACCTGGTAAAGTGCACCAGAGGTGCCAAGGGCCTGTAAATCAAATGCTACTAGTGGGCCTGCAGCACCGATTGGGCCACCAACATAAGTAGCCCTGTAAACATGGCTCAGGCCTACCACTACAGTGTTTGTGTGTGCAGTTGTAAACTGCCAACTCTAACTGGAAAGTGTACCCACTTGCCAGGACCAAACCTTCCCTTTTGGTACATGTAAGGCACCCCTAATGTAGGCCCTAGGTAGCCCCTTGGGCAGGGTGCAGTGTATTTAAAAGGTAGGACATGTACTGTTGTGTTGTACATGTCCTAACAGTGAAATACTGCCTAATTCAGGTTTCACTGTTGCAAGGCCTATCTCCCTCACAAGTTAACATGGGAGCAGCCTTTAAATAACTTAAATCGCAGATTCCCTTTGAGGGCAGATAGAAATATGGAGTTTGGGGTCTCTGAACTCACAATTGAAAAATACATCTTTTAGTGAAAGGTGGTTTTTAGATTGTGTGTTTGAAAATACCACTTTTAGAAAGTAGGCGTTTTGTTGCTTAGACCATTGTGTGACTGCCTGTTTGTGGATTCCCCGTGTGGGTTAGTTTGAGAGTTGAGCTGTTGTGAATTCCCTCAAGACAGTGACACAAAGGGGTCTGGGGTGTAGTCTGCATATCCCGATGGGCCATCTGAGCTAGAGTGGAGGGAGGAGTGGTTGCCTACACCTGAAAGGACTGTGCCTGCCCTCACACAATGCAGTCTCCAACCCCCTGGTGTGTCTGTGGCCTGGCCTGGACAAGGAAGGATCTTGCAAACACTTGAGACTTTGCTTTGAAGTTTGCCAACTTCAAAGGCGGAAAGGGGTGTAAGAAAACCACCCAAAACCCCAGACTTTTAGAATCTTTCTGGAATTAAGAGGAACCTCTGCCCAGGAGAAGAGCTGAAGGAGGACTACTGTCCCTTTGCTGTGTTGCTTTGCTGGACTGGCCTGCAGTTGCTGTTTCTGCCTGAAAAGAGTGCAAAGGGTGATGTTTGCTGGGTGTCCTGCTTGAAAGAGTTCTCCAAGGGCTTGAAGTAAAGATTGCCTCCTGGTGGAAGTCTCAGGGACACCAAAGACTTCAGTTTCCTCGACCTGCAGTACTGGGAACTGTGTGTTTTGTGCTGTTCAAAAGAGAAGACACCACCAACAAAGCCGCTGGCCTGCACCATGACCTGCCAACGCCGCAGGGAGCTCCATTGTCCCACTTCACACTGTGACCCTGGTCTCACCAACGCTGTCATCAGACGACTTCACCGCTCATGAGGGTCATGAAGCACTGTCCTGCACCGCTTGCGGGGGCCTACTGACGACAGCGCTTCAGCAACGACGATGCCACTGCCTGCACTGTGACTTGGTGACACCGAACATTGCACCGCCCCGCTTGACACTGCAGCATTGGTCTCACCAAAGCCGCTGGACACCGTCACTGAGCCGCTGCCTGCATCATGACCTATGGGCACCGCACGTCGCATTATCCCACTTCGCACCACAGCCCCAACGCCATCTACGCCAGCACTCCTGACTTCATCAACCCGGAGTTCAATCCGCAATGCATGTGATTTCAAGGGCCTGACAAACCCCGCACTGACACCGTGACGCCAGCGACGCCACACCGTGACGCCAGCGACGCCACTCTCTGGAGCTCACCACGAGGATCACAACGCCCTGCAATTCCAAAGGTACTGTTTATGGGTCTTCCCGACACCGTAGCTGGCCCCTGACGTCGCTGCTGGCCTGAACTGTTGGTTTTGTTGATCACGAATCCATGATAGCCCCAGGTGGAACTATCGAGTTCAAGGAACTGTATTTTTGAGTAAATCTTGTGGCATTCATATATTTATTACTGTATGGTGGTTTTTTATCGTATTTGGTCTTGTTTTATATAGATAAATATTGGCTATTTTTCTAAAAATGGTGTGGTCTCCTTTTGTAGTGTTCATCTATTACTGTGTGTTATGTGCAAATGCTTTACGCATTGCTTCTGAGATAAGCCTGACTACTCGTGCCAGGCTACCAAGGGTGTGAGCAGTGATTATCTGAGCGGGTATCTCCCTTATCCCCACCAGCGTGAGGGTCCCTACTTGGACAGGATTCAAACCGACTGACAACTAGAGACCCCATTTCTAACAGGAATATTCTAAGGAATCTGTGTTTAGATAGTTTCTAATAGGAAAGGTGTTACCAAAGGTAAGTAACGTGTTGTACTCTATATTTTGTAAACATAGTTGCTTGTCATCAACTTCAAGTTGGTGATCACATAACGTTTCCGTCAGTAATATTGCAACCAAGAACAAACACCTAAAACTCGAGTACTTCTCAGCATTCAGTTTATTCGCACATGTAGTCTCAGGACTACTGCAATCTTTGACCTTGCTTGTAGTTTGTATTGGTTTGACCTTCCTGGAACTTCTGTTTCAGCAATATTACAACAAAGTATCTGGGGCCACAGCAAGTCTCTTGCAGTCCCTGTTAGCTGCACATAAGGGAATTTACAGGAATGTATTATTAGTAATATTGCATTTGAGTTCACTTTAATCAAGTAACTCTCAAGAGCTCTTTGCTTATCAGTAAACTCGAACATTTGTGCAAAACAGCTGGCAAGCTGAAAGCCTAGAACACCCCATTAGATCTGTACACAGCCAGCATAATAAAAGACTAATTTAAATAAATCCAGGATTTTCAAAGCGCTGCAAATCACCCTTGAGGGTCTAAAGGCTTTGATTTGTAGGTACGGGGAGATTAAATGATTTGCCCAGAGTCACAGGGTGTTAAGCCAACACAGAGACCCCCAGCTTACAAAGAGGGTTGCTCAAGCCATTAAGCCACATAATTTGTGTCACCTGCCATAAGTGCCTTTGCTCAACAATGCGTGGTCCCCAGGGCTATGAGACACGCTATAATCACTTTATTACTAGGAAACACCCTGGCCAAGCCACTGAATCCTGTGAAGTACAGTCCTATCTCTAGCCAAACCCCGCCCCCCCTCAATACATCCCACCCCAACCCTTGTTTAGTAGCAAGGACTGGGGTAAGATAATTCTGTTTTATGCCATTAGAAGAGGAAAGGATCCCACAAGACATCAAGAAATATCAGATGTCCTCCTTGGGCAAAGATTCTACAATGAATTTGATCCTCCTTAATATGCAGCTTATGTCATAACGGACAGTAACACTTTTTTTTCAAGTGCTTGGAGAAATGGATCGGTATATATATTTATGTAGAACTACAGTCAGCAAATCAAAACTGGCTCTTCATTGTCAATGGTAAATCCATTTTAGGCGAAGTCCCACCGATATCCTAGTAATCCGGCCATTTTCTTCAAAATGGCTGACAGCTGGGACAACAATATCAACCACAGTTCCAAATATACGCTGAGGACATCCAGCTTCATATCCGTGTGGGCACTTAACAAATATCATTCTGAAAACCTGCCTGGAAAATGTTCCTCATTGGATGAAGGAGAGATTTTTTCTGAAAGGAAATCCTCAAATGCAGAAGTACATTGTGTGACAATTTTTCTCTCACGTGGCCAGAGTATCCGCTACTTCAGTGATTCCCATCAAAGAAATAAAAAACCTCGAGCATGGCAGAACTGAGTTGTTTTGTTATCATATCACAGCAGTACCTGAAAAACAAAAGTACATCTCTTGTTGCAGAGAATGATCCACCAGGTAATACTGTTGCCTCACTGCATTAAACTGACATTTCTCCTGGTTGACCACGGCAGATCTCCACACGAAGAAGTGTGTCTTGGTGAACAGGGACCGTGTGTCTTTGGCCAAGCTTGACATGAGGGAAATACAGCCGGCTACCGCCAAAGCCGTTAATGCTGCGTGAATATACGTCTCTGAATGATTCGAATTCTACCTCGTTCTCTGCCGCAAACATTTGGTACTTTCACTGCTGTATTTTCTGATACTGTTTGGCTAATGTTTTTGTGCAGTGCACAATGCGTCTTCGAATACTGAGAAGCATTTTTAAAGGTTTTACACGTAAATACACGACGAGTGTCACAATTAGTTTGAGAATTTCACTTGTTGTCAACTGCAGACTTGGAAAACGAAGATTCTGAAACATTCGCTTTCCTTCCTAAAGAAATCACACACAATGCACCCCTCTTTGCATTTGAGGAATATATGTAGCCAGACGCAAGGAGGAACGCTATATTAATCCGAGGATTTCCTGCAGATTTTTCTCCTACCACAACACTGGAAGTTAAACAGTGAGCATAGGAAGCATAGGAACTAGAGTATAAACACTGATTCTAGTCTCAAAATCGTCAGCACACGCCCGTTCTCTGATCAATGAAGTAATATTTACCTAACCTGCCTTTACATAGGTTGCCCAGAAGATTCCGAAATTGTACTAAATTAGATATTTAACCTAGACCAAGCACATGCACTTTGCAGCAGTGTCACGCAGGCTGAGGTATCCAGACATTATGAATGTCCATGCCTCAGCCTGTGGGGTTGGACAAACTCCAGATGGCCCTCTGGCATGGGCCTTGGCGCCCTCGGTGGCTTCAAATTGTCCTCGCAGGGAACAGAAAACAGCAGGGTTAACATGCTTCAGTCCTATCACAGGCGTGACAGAAGCGGAGCCATCCTTCTGGGACAGTTAGGAGGGTGCAAACGAACTGGTTGCTACTGGTAGCTATGCTACTGATACAGCAAACTATATAATCTGAGTGTTAATCTTGGAGGATATGTAATCATCTGATAACGTACGCATCAAAGTGCAGGTGTGTGCAATTAAATGCTTGGCCGAGCTTGGATGTGCGTTTTGAGTGTAATGGGTTGTTAGTATCTGATAGAAATTGGATATATTTGATGTGGTTATGTACATGTGTCATACAGTCGGTAACTGTTACAATTCACTGGAGTGTAAACGTGTTTGGATGCAGAAGTTTGTTTGAACTTTTGTGTTTGAGTATAGATGAGTAATGATGTGAGAGTAGTGTCATCTATGTAGCCCTCCAATGTACTTGGAGCTGAGAAGAACAGAACTTTGAAATAACACGGGGCCAGGAAGCTTGAAGTAGTGTACATGCTTTTTAGTTAGGCATGTGTACCATCAGTGCTATAAATAAAAGGCAGTGTCCACTGACTTGAAGGTAGCTGTGGATTGGAAGACCACTGTGTACACTTCCCTTTTCTACTAAACCCAAGAAATCACATTGACCAATAGTCGATCAGAATGCAGCTACGAGGTTGTCGTTTTCTGTTAGTCTGTCATGTGACCACGCAGAAACTCAACTCCCTCTAGCAACTCAGTGCTCCCTAGGTTTACCCACCTTCTAGCTACAAGGAATTAGTAAGCTTGGACCAAAGCAACACACTCCTGATTTTCTGTCTCTCATATGCCTAGTCTCCACTCCAACCACAGGGACCACAAATATGGCCGTAAAGCCAAGCAACACTAGGCAGGGGCCAAGCTAATGATACACATTAGAAAGAGCTTTATTGTGTTCTTTATGTGTGATGGGTTCTTTATCAATAAATGTTTCTACTTGCAGTGCTCAAGGCCAGTCGAAGCCCAGTGACACCAGTATATCGCCAAAACCTGAAATGGGAGCCCACCAACAGGACAGTCCTGTGGCACAGTAAGCTGAAATATTAATGTCCAAATCATTTTTACCTCTTTTCAATCTCATCTTACCCTTGCTCTCAGTCCTTTTATTTCTGTGTTTTTCTTCAATTTTCCTACAGCAGCCATTTATTGCCTTCGTGCACTATGCCCTGTAAGTCCTCCCTGTTACATTCAAAATATTTTTGAATCCTTTATTCCTTTTTTAGTGCAGTTTGCTCCACGTTTCTTAAGTTTATAAATCCCTCTTTATAAATATCTCTCTCTCCCTTTGTCTCTTTCATTTTTATTCATTAACACCTTCTTCGCCTGTAATTGGTCAGGAACTCAAAATATACCTTCGCTGAGTGTTGGTCTTAGTCATCTTGATGATATTGTTGCACTCATGCATCGGTTGTTGCCCCACGTAGACGTCTATACATTCAGGCTCAAAGATTGATCTTGTTCTTTAATGCCATCTTTCTTTCTCTTTAAATATGGCACCTATTTTTTTATAGCGTTTTTTTCATGATCAGCAGAATGTTGTAAGCTGCATTACAGTTGACATTTGCAGCATTTTGGTATGGCTGTTTCTAAAAGCACCGCTGCCAGACATTCTTTGGATGATTCTTTACATTATAGAAGTGATGGTGATAACAAGTGTTTTTCAAAAGAGTAACTTAAGCTGTTGTCCAGCATGTGAAATGGTAATATGGGAAACCAGATTGCTATGGTCATTAGAAACACTGGGTTAAAGAATCCTTCTTTTTCTCACTTATGGTGCAAAGCCTTAGTTTGGGTTCCAAGGCCAGTCAGAATTGCCTTGACATTAACTGTAACATTTAATAACATAGGCCTCTATACTGTAGCATTCCAGCTGGATGACCAAATACACCATTTCTTTCTTAGGGTAGCAATGAAGACTTTCTACAGCAGACACTGAGAAACAGTACAACTAAAACAGAGCCAGTAACAGATAATAGCTTCATTGTCTAAACAGACCCTATATTTGTTTTAAAAAACGAGTTTGCAGTTGTGTCGTTCTAGATCACATTCTGTGTACTGTCCTACCATCTGGTGTGGAGTTAGAGTATTCTAAATTGCTTAAATCAATATTTAAGATTTCGGAATGACTGATGATGGTGTACACTTACACTGTACCTCCGACACTACTGATTGGTGTAGAGATTTTGTGATGGAAGAGGGTCATTCGAGACCCCTGGTCTGTGGTCAAAGTTAAGCTTCTTCAGGACTTCCATAGGTCATCACAAGATGTAAGGACAGTCACCCAAGGACACTGGAAGGCTAGGAGACCGAACAGACGCACATATCTTGATATTTAAGGGCAGTGCACTGTTTCATGGACCCAGATGTTATCATGCTTGGTGTCACTTCTTTTGAACATCTGGAGTATAGCAATCATCGCAGACTCATCCTAGGCAGATCCTTTCAACAGTGAGGCCTTGGTGGGCTTAGAGGAAGTTCACATCATCCTGGCAAGGGTACTTTAAGTCTTTAGCAGGGAGACGAGCTTTCCATTCACCATAGCTCAGCATGGCAGACCATGTGTGCATCTTACACTGCACAGTGTGGAGGGTTTACAAATTCTTCCCTTCCGGGTCTGGTGTAATGTTAACTGAAAACTGGCTGGGGAGCTCATTACTCAGTTTCCAGTGATTAACAAGATTTGATGATCGCGAATAATCACTTTAAAGTCCTGTAGGTAGATCTGGATGTGTCTGCCAATAGTCATTTATACACGGACAGTCGTTTTGATTGTCAACAATCAGGTTACATGTTTCAGCGTAATTTTCACATAGTGAATAAGTGTTAATTAACATATCCCATCGTCCCCATCAGGATGCGAGCTGGGAGGGCAGTCTTATAGAATCCTCTTATTGGACTTATGAATGAAGCAACACTACCAAGGACACCACCGCCATGTTTTATATAAAGCTCTCTAATACCTTGTAATGAGGTAGCACCATATACAAAAAAGCTAAATAAATGGACTGAATAGAGCCCAGGAAGAGGTAGATGGTTAAAGGTGGTGGGATACTTGAAACGTCTGGTTTAATTTGTGGCTATGATAGGGAGAAGCCTGTGCTATATATTCAATTGTAACAGTGCTGGTGTTCAGGACAGTGAGCTTTGAGATGAATAAGGAGCACGAGAATAACCGTTGTGGCAAAGGTACAGTCAATGAGAATATTTCTGAGATGTCCATTTATCCTTATGAAGAACAGTAAGTGCTCTTCCAGTCTTGCCTAACTCCAATAATAAATACCTGCGTGTGTGCTCAGGCAGGTGAGACTCGAACTCATCTCTTCCGTTGAAATAGAATATCACTCAGATGGATGAACGAATCTTATCTGTTCCCATTTAAGCTGGCCGTGGCGACAGTGGGTGGATGTAAAGTTGTGGGAGTTCGCATCTTGTCACATAGTAATGGTTTTTGGGGAACTTTTGGAAACTTTCTGAATCTTCAGACTTTTTGAATCTGCAATCTAGCAATGTACCGTTCTGTTAATTTCTTTGGGCAAAACAGTTGTAATAAGATATTCACTTATTTACCTGAAAAAATAAAAAAGAAAAAATCCACTTTTTGTTGCCAGACAAAAAAGAGACATCAGACCGTCCACCTTAAATAGGGTGGGGGGTCTGACGTCCTTCCTCCAATGCCCCCTACCCTACTCCTTTGAGCCATTGCTGTATGTTTTTAGACAGCTGAGCCAGAGGGGGCGCTGCTGTCATAAAACCGATAGTCCGTTCAACTCAAAACAGAGTGGGCGTACCAAAGGTTGACTGCACAGGGTACCCCATCACGTTTGTGACCGACTACCCTGTCCCCCAAACTCTAAAACAGGCCCTCTGTTTTCTTATTAATTCCTGCATGTAGTCTTTGTTTACTAAGACATAAACACTATTTGTGAATATGAGATCTAATCAAAATTTTATAAATGTTTACCCTTCAGCTTCTTGTTTTTTGTAAACCCGGACTGAAAGTCATTAATCACATTTTCCAGGGGTGTTAATGATGAAATATTGGTGACCATTTTTCTAAAAGGCAATTTGTTTTTCTCTACAGGTCTCCCGTATACCCTTCACCAATGATTTGTTCCCAGAACCCCAACATTGTGATGGGATCGCAAGTACATCTGGGAAATTTGCACCTACCTTTCCCAGGGTGAGTAGCTTTTGGCTGAGGGGTCTCGCACAAGAAGCAATCAAATGATGCTGCTTTATATGTAAAATGAGCATTGGCAAAAGCCAGCAGATCTCGTCTTTGGAAAATATTGTCTTTGCCAATGCCTTTTGGGGTTATTGCACACCATCAGCAAGGTGCTGTGCAGCATTGCCAAGACAAACATAAAGCAAAAAATTAAAAGGTTATGTTACACAGCTATGTAATCTTATAGTTGTGTGCTTGCGTCATTAGCATGCACACCTTCAAAATGACGTGGATACCATATTATTTATTTACTAATCTATCATATATTGGTACATAAAAAATGAAAAAGAAGTGATTTTTTAAGGTGGTTTGCAAGCCACTGTATGTTCTTGGTAAGCTCACAATAGGACATTTTGCAATCAGACAACTTGCTTTGTCTGGTATCCTAGAACTAAAAAGAGGGTAGGTTAATTTGGAACTGCATTCCTTATTTGCATGTTCTGTGTAAGGAAGTGGCACTCAGAGGCATGAAATCACTCAGCGGCAAAAATAAATAAATCAATGTACAAGACCTTGTGTGGTGTACAAAAGTAAACACATTCCTCGGTGCCAAGCAGCAGTCTAGCTCCCTTAGCAGTTCAATAATGAAGCAGTCTCTTAGGCCACAACAGAATGAAGCGGCGATAAGGGGCCCTTTGCTGAACATACGTTTAAATGATAATGCCATGATAAGAAGTCGGAAGGTTGAGTTTGTGTTATAAGGTGTGAACCTGAAAGGCATACACTGCAAAATATTGTATAGTAAATACTTTTGACAAAGCGAGCGTATTTTTGTTAGCATCTTTAGGAAAGCCTAGGTTCACACATCTACATACTTCATGAAAAAAACAGATGTAAATCCAGTAACATGTTAACAGGACACGAATGTAAAACAAAAATGAACCTGCAATGGTGATTTGTGTATAGCACTTTCCTTATTACAGGCTAAGGCAACCAAGCAGCACGCACCTCCAAAACACAAAAGCCATAAACCAGCGATGAAAATACTGTTGTCTGCAAAGTAAACACATCAGAAGATACACATGGTATCTTTTTACAAGCTACATGTTATGCCTTATTTTCTACACTCTCCTTGTAATCTTTTATATGTACGTGTTTAAAGAATTGTTGTCATGAGATCTTATAGACAGTTAAACTTATATGCAGCCAAACATGCAGGAAAGGAACATTTAAAACAGGGTGAGAAAACACTGCGTCCAAGAAAAATGCAGAATAAAAACAAAAGCGTGCTTTTGTTCCTAGGTCAGCCAAACATAGAACTCAGGGAAAATGTTTTCTTTGAAACTGCCGTGTGAGAGAAGTATGATACGTTGACTTTAAAAATAAAATGTACAGGGTCAGTCATTATTTTCTCTATGTGCTGTAGCTTAAACCAATTGTTCACAAGCTTTTCATTTTGAGAAATGTTTTTGTAGAAAGTGGAAATATTTTTAGAGAGGAGATTTTATTTTTGTAAGTATCATGTAGTTTATTTTTCTGAGGTGCAGAGTGGTGGCTTAAATTAATCTAAATTTATTAATCCGGGGAACACCCTGGTAAATTATAGGCTGTCTAAGAAATTCAGTCAACTAATTCTTGGTGATCCCCAAGTGTATTGTTCTGAGGAGCACTTCTGTAGTAATGTATCCATTCTGAAGACGATACCTTGAGTAACAACTTCCAGATGATACCGAGTTGTAGAAGGAAGTTCCCCTTTCCATCTTGAGCCAGTTATTCAGCATCGTCTCTCAAGACCCATGCTCCATTAAGCTCCATTTTATGTTATAAACATTTTGTAAAGTGATTTAACACATTCGCATCCTGTGCCAGTGGAGCACTAATTAGAAGAAACTTGAAGGACATCAAAACTGTCAAAAGAGAACAGGAGCTGAGCTTCTGTAAACTTATTTGATTTCAGTATGCAATACCCACTACTAATCTGAAACATGATATACATTCATTGAGGGAAGAACTCAGGAGGTACTGTGGGGTGGTCTTTGAATCTGGGGAACATAATTTCTGTAGTGCCTTGCATGAAGCATCTAAGCAAAAATGTTTTTGCAGGTATTGGTACTTGATTGCTTGCAAATTAGTTACCTAGATTTCTTGATCAAATGTAGCTTCATCAGAAGGGGTTTAGTGTGATGATATAAAAGGTCTATATGCACCTAACACTCCTGATCAGAAAGTAGTTTAAAAAACTCCTGCAGAGCTCAATACAAGTGGTGAAACATCTGGGCCAAAGAAAATCACTAGCCTTAAAAATGTCGCCAGAAACTCAAATATTTAAGGACCAGTAGAGATCCCCATCTTTGATCTTAAAACAGAATACTAAAAGCTGGAATACCTTTTTAGCCCATCATTTTATGGAATGTTCACTTATCTAATGTCAAGATCCTAGAGAGAAAGTCGTTTTATTATCAAACAATAGAGGCCAAAAGTAAATTCAAAAACTCCTTGTCAGATAGCCCTCCTGGACGATAAACTATTGTAGAATACTTTCAGGATTTGGTCACAGGAAATATTATCTTACCACTGGGCCAGGCAGGAATTTCTCAACACTTGTCTAGATAACTTAACAGTACTTAGAATTGCCTTGAATAAATAAGTAAAAGCAAAAAGTGAAGCCTGTTTATGTAGCTTTCATGGATTATTCGAAAGCCTTTGGTCTGGTTGATGGACCTACACTAAGACACAAACTGTTGTCTTTAAAATTGATGATTGGTTTCTTAAAATAATAATAGCCCTTGCATCCAGAAACATGTTGCCAACTTACAGTGTGTTCAAAAGGTGACTTAACATATAAATTCAGGTGGAGAGGAATTTGAAGCATGGCTACATATGCCACCACTGCTGTTTTTTTTCTTTGATTTACCTTTATAATTTAGCAAATTCTATGATAAGACTGGTAGGTATCCACTATATATACCCCGTTGGATGCATATGATGTAATGATCTTCAGCCAAACACCCATACATCCAATGGGCTTTAAAGGGGCCTTGAAAAATGACTTAGCTACTCTTAAAATCACTTTTTGAAAATACGTGTTGCTGAGTTTAAAGCGACATTTGCTGCTTTATGCATAAAGGACCAATAAAATATGTTGTGCTCTACACATTAAAAAACATAATTAATATCTGAAGCCAGATAATTAGTTGTTGGAGTTAAAAACATGATAGCGGTGGTGTGTCTGTTCAAGAGATTGTAGTTTCTTGGAACACGAGTTTGTGACATTATATTTGTTGGAATTTGGCACAGAGTTCACCTTAGGTACATCTTCTAAGCAAGGAGACTGGCATTATTCACATTTCAGCAGGAGTGAGAAGGAGACACTGAAAAAAGAACCAAGTTGGAGCAGTCATGGGCTAGGCAAAAGGCAACAGCAGTGTTATGCTTCAGCTTAACCAAAGTCTCTATGGAATTGGGTCCCACGATGCCAGACGCAGTTTAGAGATTGGCTCTTGGTATGCATGGTTTTCACCATAGGCACGTTCGTTGCAATCCAAATCTGCACTAACATTTTTTTTGGGCCAGGGGCTTGATCAGTATAACAGTTATGGTGTTTTTTCAGGTCTTACCCTGACATCCAAGTGCCGGTGGCCCACATGACCTCTCCCAGTCACTTAACAGGGACCTGCGACACCATGTTAAGGTGAGAAATGTGTGGCTTGGGTCTGAAAATGTTTTCGCTCTTAGGCAAAAGCAAGATATGTGCTCGAGGTACTTAATTTGAGCTGATGGTTGCACGTGGGGCCTACCAGCAACTAATTTCTGGGGACCAGCACTTATTTTTCCTTATCGGTCTTCCACCCAGAGAGTGAAAGAGAAAACACAAAACGGTAAGGATGGAGGAAGAGAAAGATCGAAACAGCGACAAAGAAAGAGCAGTTGAAAAATATTGAAAGATAAACGGACAGTGAGCGTCTGATGAAAAAAGAAAGAGGCCTGAGGTGAAATCAAGACTACATAACTTTAATATTCGACACCCTCGACATTCAGTAGTGCTGGCCACGGGATTCTCAAATCAAATCAAATCATTAACTTTTATAAAGGGCGCTACTCACCCGTGCAGGTCTCAAGGCGCTAGGGGAAAAAGGGGGAGGTTATCGCTATTCGAACAGCCAGGTCTTTAGGAGTCTCCGGAAAGCGGAGTGGTCCTGAGGCTGGTGGGGAGGGAGTTCCAGGTCTTGGCCGCCAGGAAGGAGAAAGATCTCCCACCCGCCGTGGAGCGGCGGATGCGAGGGACAGCAGCGAGTGCGAGGCCAGAGGAGCGGAGGAGGCGGGTGGGGACGTAGAAGCTGAGGCGTCTGTTGAGGTATTCCGGTCCCTTGTCGTAGAGGGCTTTGTGTGCGTGGGTGAGAAGTCGGAAGGTGATCCTTTTGCTGACAGGGAGCCAATGCAGGTGTCTCAGGTGTGCGGAGATGTGGCTGCTGCGGGGTATGTCGAGGATGAGGTGGGCCGATGCGTTTTGAATGCGTTGCAGGCGATTTTGGAGTTTGGCTGTGGTCCCGGCGTAGAGGGTGTAAAATATTGTGTAAATATTCTGCACAAAACTTTGATTCCCTGTACTTATTCTTTTACAAATGAAGTACTGGTGCAGGGCTGCAGTTACCAGCTGGAATCTGTGATTCAGCACCAGGAACTTTGAGCACTTCTCCACTGTCCACCTTGTAATTGGAGCATTATTTGGAAGTTCAGTAAGGTTAGGATGCACTGAGTACAACTGACTAAAGTAAGCACTGGCTCACAAGCAGGTTTATCAATCCTTCCGTACAGCAAACACACAGAGTCCTGTCTGGAGATTTACACATTTTTTTTCACATACTTCTGTGTGATAAACGGGCTGCAAAAGCTGGCTGTAGCCTCAATTCACTCACTGTCGAGACAAAGCATTCATAGAGTGAGACAGTGCAGGCATGATAGGCACTAATGTATGGTGTGAAAAGCTGCTTTATTTAGAACTGGTCATAACACCTAGCAATTAATCCCTGGCATATTGCCTCACAATTAATAAAATCTCACTATACGATCATCAATGAATACTCCCCTAAAGAATTGAAGCACCCTTGCCAGGATGATGTGAACTTCCTCTAAGCCCACCAAGGCCCCACTGTTGAAAGGATCTGCCTAGGATGAGTCTGCCCCTAGGATGATCCCTTTTTTTGGTTATTTAGGGGTAGTTTGCGCTTAGGGCGCTACAACTTGTTCCACCTAACGTATCCACCCCAAATTAGCTTCCTTTTTTCCAACATCCTGGGGGTTCTAAAGTTACCCATGGTTTGTGCATTTCCCTGGACAGGACCAAGAAAATAGGCTAAATACAGCAAAATATTGAATTTATTTAGACAACAAGGGAAAAAGTGTTCCAAATAAGTGTCTGTGTTTTTTCCTTAAAATGGCATCTACGAACAGTTTGCTGTACTGAAGTCACCAGCTTTCAGGAACATGCACTGTTGAATCCAAAAAAAACCTTTTTGTTTTCACTGTTTTGGCATTTTTCAAAGAGGTAGACTATTTTTCCTATTTTTTGTGCCTTCAACTTAGTACCAGTTTGTGGTGGAAACCACTGTGAAATCAAAGGGTGATCCAGGAAAGCTGTGGACAATATTCAGTGGGCAACATTCCAATTTCAGCAAGGGGTCATATGTGTAGTTGCCTCAGGGCTTTCCGAAAGAAACTGAGGGTTGAAATAAAATTGAAAACAAGCAGAAAAAAACTGTCATTTGTGACAGTGTTTTCGTCTGTAACCTATTGTCAGAGTGGCCAATTTACAACTGCAATGTACCATTACATTGGTTAGACCATTTTGGTTGTGAGACTATATAGGGTTTGTGGGTTCGCTAAGAACCAGAGATACCTAGAACCAACAACTGAGCTGCACCGTACATTGTTTTTTTTTATTGACAACTTCATTTGCTGAAATATGTAGAGTGAAAAATAGATATCAAGGTAACCAATGTATTTCTGAAAAGAGCACAGGATTTGCAATTTAGGAGCAGAGGCTATTTGTGTATCTCTGAAGTTGTGGATACCTGCAGGAGGATTTAGAGGGTATTTTTCAAAATGTCTTCTTTCTTACACACTGCCTTAGATTTGGAAGGCACAAATGCAGGAATATCCAATTTGTTATAACAAATGTCCTACTAGTCTATGCTCCCACATGCCTTCCGATAAAAGTGTACCCCACTTGTGTGGAGAGGTCTACTGCCTGCAACATGAAATGGCCTAAAACACAACATGGGCACATCACATTTTTGCACCCAGAACTGGCCTGTTTTTGCAAAATGGATAGCTGTAGATTTTGGGCCCTAGCTGAGCCAGGAACTAGGGAAACCTAGCAAACCTGTACATGTTTGAAAACTGGACACTTAGGGGAACTCCAGGTTGGGGTGACTTGCATTGGCTCTCACCTGGTCGTTTCACTCAGAATCCCTTGCAAACCTGAAAGACACATTTTCCTCATATTTTTCTGAAGGAAAGTTCTCGAATCTGCAGGGAGCCACACTCTTCCCTCCACCCTGCAATCACTTAAGTCTTCCAATAAAAATGTTACCTCACTGGTGTGGGTAGGCTTTGTGCCTGCAGCAAAAAACAGACCAAAACGCAACATGGGTGCATCCCATTTTTCCACTGAAAGCAGACCCTTTTTGTCCCCAATGTGACTAGTTATAGATTTTGGACTGTAGCTCAGCCAGAACCTAGGAAAACCTAGCAAATCTGCACATTTTAAAAAACTAGACACATAGGAAAATCCAGGATTGGGTGATTTGATTACCCACAGTTCCCGGCAAACTTCAAAATTCACCTGAAATCACGCATATTCCTTACATTTCTGCTATGCAAACTTCCCGAACCCACAGAAATCCACAAAATTCCTACCACCCAGCATTTCCCCATGTGTGCAGATAAAAACGCTGCCCCACTTCTGTGGCTGGGCATAGTGCTTGTGGCAGGAACAGAACAAACCAAGGTCAATGGGAGTCCTTGCGTGGGGACTCCTGTTTACCTCAGTTGGATCAGTTCCTGTTGCTGGCACTAGGCCCAACCATACAAGTGGCACAGCATTTTTATCCGCACAAGTGGGGCAATGCTGTGTGGTAGGAACACTGGATTCCTGCAGATTCCGGAAGTTTCCATCACAGAAATGTAGGGAAAATGCTTGATTTCAGGCAAAGTTTGAGGTTTGCAGGGCCTTGTGGGTAAGAAAACCTCATGGGATTCACACAAGGCGCACCAACCTGCAGTCCCTTTAAAAAATGTCTGCGGTTTGTAGTTTTTCATGGGTGGCTGTGTAGTGTTTCCCCAAATCCCGCAGCTACCTCTCTTGCTGATCTCTCCACAAAGCACTTTAGTGCCTTTTGTGTCAAGGTCTCTTGGCCCACCGACACAAGTGAGGTACTATTTTTATCAGGAGACTTGTGGGAATGCTGTGGGGTAGGACATTTGTGGCTCCCTAAAGCTTCCAGAAGGTGTCCTCACAAAAATATAAGGAAAATGTGTATTTTTAGTTAACGTTTGAGGTTTGCAAGGCATTGTGGGTATGGAAATGGTGTGGGATGCATGCGAAGCACACCACCCTGGACTCCTCCAGATGTCTAGTTTTCAGAAATGTCTGGGTCTGATAGGTTTTCCTGGTGGCAGCCTAACCACGCCCAAAAAGTGCAACTTAAGAAGTTAAACTTACCTTCTCACATTGTTATGAACCTATTAAAAACACATAACTATCCTCTTTACCTCTGCCTACTCTTACCTTTTTCCTGGAGCCTTCCTCTTCCTAAATCTTGCAGGAACTCAGGGCTTACAGAACATGCCCCCACTCCCAACACCACAAGAGCTGCCTCGTCCTTCTCCAAAATTGACAACAATCTGGGTTAAAAGCTAAACCTCTCCCAACCAACGGCAAAACAATGACTGCCACCTGTCCTAAAAATAACTGACCATTTGCAAGAAAAACTGTAGTAACTTCTCATTTTCTTTGTCATCCCATCTCTTACTTAATGCCTTTCTTACTGCATGAGAAAAAAAGGCAAAGAAACATTTTTGTTTTTATATATCTGTTCATGGCAGTATACGTATATTTCTATTTCTGTAAGTTTATTATTTGTGTCTGAAATTATATATAAATACTTTGAGACAAATTTTACAGCCTTTTTGAAGTCAACTATTTGAGGCCCATATGTCCATATTTACCCCCTTTCTGAGGTTTTTACTTGGTGTCTGTTGGGCTTCCGAAGTGACAAGTAGAAATACATAAACTGCCTTAATCTGATACCAAAAAAAAACATTTTTCTGCTCTTTTTTTCACCTCAGCAAAAAGGGCGTCACATAATGTAAGTACTGGGAGGAGGAAGAGAGAATTGGAGTAATGAAGATTACTGGTAATTAACTCAGGAAGTACCCTCACCCCAAGCCTCAACTAGAAGGAGGCCGGGAGACAGGGCAAACTTTATTTGTGCCCAGGACAAGACTAGAAGGAGGAAGGCACTCAACCCAAAAATAAAACCCTACTAACCCACCTTCCCACCCAGTGTGGCATTCGACCACTGAGACCCCTGTCGGCCGCCACCACCTGCCCAGAGGGAGAATGCATAAATCCATTCCATGGTCTCCACAGTTACAAAAATCAATACGAACATATTGAACTAGCAGTGTTTATCAATGACAAAAATTACTCAGAATCCGGATCAATTTATGGAATATTTAATCTAACTTGGATTAGCGATGAATACTTCTTCAGTTTGCTTTCTGACTTTGAGCTATTTTTGTTTTACTTTATGAATAAGCACCACCTGGCACTGCTACTGTCCTCTGAAATATTGTATCTGTTATAGTAATTAGTCATTTCACAAGAGTTAACAGTGAGGTGTCTCACGACCTATCAACCCGATTTTTGTTAGTGAATCTGGGTCGTCCCTGTTTGGTGGTATGCTGTGACGGTTTGGGTTATTCAACCCTGTACCCGACCAGTGTCAGTGGATTATTACTCGTCACAAATGTGATTCAGATGGTAAGTGTTATATTTTTCTAATGGTTGTGTACAGCTGAAGTGGGTAGCTGTACTGTGGTAGTTATACTGACTGATGTAATCTAGGAAGGAAGTATCCTTGCGAGGGATTATCAGCTAATGTTGTCCCATGTCCATTACAATAGGTTGAAGGGTAGTTTTAGACCACCTTTGATGTCATAAGGGTAAGTTATTATTTTTTTGTGGTTGTGTCCTCTCCCTTGTCTCCGACTCCTGAGCTTCCCCACTTATCATTTATCAGAGTGCCAAATTCCTCTTGCAAATACCCATAAATCTTGGTTAAAACAGTTTGGTATTTGAGACCAATTTATCTTCTGCATTAGGAGTGCTTGAATTATGAGATGTAATTCATAGGGTTGAACACTGTGATGTGTAAGGTTGGTTGGTTGTGTAGGAGTTAAGCCATGGGCTGTGCAGAGAGAGGTTAAAGGACTTCAATCTAATTGCAAATTTCACCTGCTCTAATCTGTTTACAGGGATCTCTTTTGGATGGGACAGTTATTGTGAAATTGACATTGACTGGTTTGTGAAGAGGAAACAAAGGAGTTTATAATTTGTGTGGTATGGTGTCATGATTTGTTGTATACTGAGAAGTGGGCACATGGAATTGGGTTGGTAGCTGTTATGTATATAATTGGGGTTTAAGGTTCTGGGATTGAGGGGTCTATGAGGATCCACAAGAGATGTATTTGTACATAGGTCAGTTAGGAAAATCAATTACTGGACGTGAATTGCAATCAGTATTTTTCAAGCAGTAAATAGTACATCTGCTTCCCTAGTTCCTCACCCAGGAGGCTAAGTATTGCGCTTGTATGTCTAACTTCTCGGGTACTTATGGGTTGCAAATCCGTTCTGATGCATAGGAGAAGAATCACCGCAAAGGAAAGAGTCACAGATAGGAAGGAAAAATAAAAAAATAAACTGATCTTCAACTTATTTACCCATGTGCCAGCCTTATTTAATTCAAAATAATTTGTTTTCTTCTGCAGTGGATCACCTTCCCCTGCTTACTCTCCTGTGGGCAGCATGAACCCCAATACTGCATCCCCACTCTGCTCACAATATCCGGATTTGATGCAGGTGGATCCTCCACAGTTCCAGACATCCATGATGCTTTCTGAGATGGGGTTCAATGGAATGCCTCTCTCGAATTCCATAAGGTGAGCCATATACACTTTCCCAAACCTTACACCAAAATGCTTTTCCTTTCACCAACTACAGCGGATCTATAAAAAGTGTGCATATATCTTGATTGTGACTTTGTTGTTCGACTCTCACACCTACCTCCTGCATCTCATTAATAACCTTTCATTACTGGCATCACTTATTGAAGGAGTGCAAACTGAAGATTTTCACACCGGGTACCAATGTAACACGTATATGGGTGAGTATCATAATTAAGTTTGCCATTTCCTCGTAAGGTTCTGCCCCCCTCTCCATTTACCTTCGTAAACAAAGTCTTTCCATATTTTGTTTTCATCCAAGGACTAAGGGATCGCAGGAGGATTTTGACAATGCGAGAGTGGCTAGTGCCTTGAAATACCTATGTCACTGTGAAACAGGAGCCTCTAAGAGCTCTAATGTTCCATTAAAAATCATGCCAAGCTACTAACTAATATTGTTGGTCTTGCAATTGTGACCACATCTAACAAAACATGATTACTGAACACCTCACACAGAATTAACAGCAGTGACCACTTATGAGGATCAAGTAGAGTAACCAGCAGTTATGTCAAAAAGCTGTAGCAATGTTAAACATCTCTGTATGACTAATGGCACACAAATGCCCGCTAGTAACAAGAAGATAAGATCACAAGTCATTCAACTTTCAGATTAAATATACTTTGAAAACTGAACACCTTAGGCACCAAACATCAATTTACAAGAATGTGAAAATACACCAGTGTTACCCACAAATACTCACCCTTCAGTTTTTGGAAAACATGCATAGTTTGTGGGGCGCCAGAGAGCCAGCAAGCAAGATGGCCTCACTTCTGCGAGGCTCCGGCAGTCAGGGACATAAAAACCCATCATCCTACCTCATCTCACTGTTTTTTATGGGTTGTGGGCAGTAAACTTATCTCTGCCGCATATTTTCTGCTTGAACCAATGCTTGACTCGCCAGTCCCCTGGGCAATTGTGCATGAAGAACTGACATCATGCGGTCTGTGCTGGAATCCTAAGATGGTGGCGGCCTGAGCACCTTGGTCGAACTGGCACAGTGGTGTAGCGATCCTGCCTTGCCACTCATGGAAGTGTTGAAATAAACGCTCAGCTCCTAGGCAGGAGATGTCCGGAGCAACCTGTGATCCCCCAAACCAGTGGTGTCTCGTCGGACGAGCTGGGCCGATGTCAACCCTGAGGCTGCCAGAGACCCCCGTTCTGTCTGGCGAGGCTGCTTCTGCTTGTGCATCTGGGCGGGCTGTGAGATTTCCAACCTTGGCTTGAAGCCTGCTGGGACTCCGGAGAGACTTTCTTACAGTGGCATGCATGGTGAGTGCATATTGTGGGCACTTACTCGCCTCCCTGCACAGTGCACAGTCCAAATAATGCAGACCTAAAATGAGCAAGAGATACTAATCCTACAACCATGCGCCAAGCCCACGTTAATCATGGCCGCTATGACAATGTAGTAATGCTTTAATCTGAATTCATTATAAGAGCTATTGACATTAAACAAGTCTGCATTGCTCCCCTATAACACGTAGTGCTTACACGTGCTCCAAGTGAAGCTGTGATTTCTGTACCAATATACTTGCTAGCTGGAGGCATGGTGCCTTGAAACTTGCTCCTGGAACATATAAGCATTACTGGATGAGATTAACGCTGTAACTGGAGACCATTCGCACCCGCACAGAGATGTACACATGATCACCCACTCCATGAGGCGCACTGGGGTGAAAATCTGGGTGCTTGCGGAGGCCTCATTGCATGACTAACCAGACGCAGTCCCACAGGCACGACCGCCTCTCGCTAGTCAAACCTGAGTCTGATTGTGCAGCCCCAGGTTAAGACCCCAGGGTGAGGTGGGACCAGGTTGGTGGACACTTGAATGAGAGTCATTGTGGGACCCCAATTAAATCCCGACATATTTCAGCGACAAACCAAAGTGGCAGCTGCACTCAGCACCATGTGCACCTCCCATAACATCTATATAGACTCATTGTGCCCCTTAGATACCCGAGTGGTGTGCATCAAAGCAGTGACTTTCTCTGCATCCCCACACAGCACACATCTCCTGTGGGAGGAAGACTGCAACATTTCTACCAGCAGTGGCACAAAATTACATCAGATCACTGGGTACTGTCAATTATCCACAATGGTTATTGCCTAGAACTCATCTCCACTCCACAAAATATTCCCTCTCGCTCACACAGGCTTTCTCAGGAACACATTGTTCTTCTGAAACAAGAGTTAGAATCTCTTCTACTCAAAGGTGCAAAAGAGGTAGTACCTATCACTCAATGAACAGGAGTATATTATCTATACTTCCTCATACCAAAAAAGGATTGCACTCTAAGACCTCTCAATCAGTACATTCTCTCAGAGCATTTTCACATGGTCACTCTACGGGATGTCATCCCCTTGTTACAAAAACAAGACTACATGTCAGCATGCGATCTAAAAGATGCTTACTTCCATTATTCCCATACATCCAGCACACTGCAAATACTTGAGGTTTGTGATAGCAAGCAAGCACTGTCAGTTCAAAGTGCTACCCTTTAAAGTAACAACAGCACCAAGGTATTTACCAAATGCCTAGCAGTGGTTGGAGCATACTTCAGAAGACAATTTATACATGTCTTTTCCTATCTGGACGACTGGTTTATAAAAGCCAGCACCATTCAAACCTGTCAACAACACACACAATACACAATTGATACTCTACGCAATCCAGGGTTCCCAATCAATTACCAGAAGTCTCACCTTCAGCCAGCGCAGATACAACCATATCTGGGAGCAACTCTGAACACTCAGTCAGCATTAGCCTACCCAAACCCACAAAGAATCCAAGCGTTCCACAGTCTCTGTCTCTACTACAATACAATCAAACTTACACAGTAAGGCTTATTATGAAACTTTTGGGAATGATGGCATCCTGCTTATCAATAGTGCCCAAAGCACGTCTAAACATGAGACCTCTGCAACAGTGTCTTTCACAACAATGGTCTCAGGCACAGGGTCAACTTCACGATCTAGTGTTGTTGGACGGCCAAACTTACAACTCCCTGCAATGGTGGAATCACACCAAACTTATCAAAAGGGCGGCCAGTTCAGGACCCTGTGCCACAGACCATAATCACCACAGGTGCATCCACGACAGGTTGGGGAGCCCATCTCAACAATCTTACGGTCCAGGGAGAATGGGACTCAGTCCAGAAGACTTACCACTTAAACCACTTGGAAATGCTGGCAGTGTTCTTAGCACTCAAAGCATTCCAACCACAGATCACAAACAAAACAGTGTTAATAAGGACAGACAACATGACAACAATGTATTATATGCAGAAATGGAGGGACACATTCATCTCAATTGTGCCTTTTAGCACAGACAATTTGGAAGTGGGCAATTCACAATTGCATTCACCTATTAGCAGAGTATATCCCAGGTATACACAACCAACTTGTGGACCTCTTAAGCAGGACGCAGCAACAAATGGGAGATTCACCCACAAGTAATTCAACAGTACTTTCACATGTGGGGAACACCACACAAAGACCTTTTCGCAACAAGTGAAAATGCAAAATGCCCAAACTTCGCATCCACGTACCCATACCCTTGATCCTAGGGCAATACTCTATGGATCAATTGGTCAGGGATATTTGCTTACACTTTTCCCCCCCTCCCACTAATTCCATTTCTGGTCAACAAAATTCGTCATTCCTCTCTTACTATGATACTCATTGCTCCCACCTGGGCACGTCAACCCTGGTAAACAACACTGTTGGATCTGTTTGTAGCACCAAACAGACAAGACTTATTGAATCAAAACAAAGGTCACATCAGGCACCCCAACCCAGTAAGCTCAACCTGGCGATTTGTCTCCTGACGTCATAGAGTTTGGATATCTACAACTTCCATCAGAATGTATGGACATTCTAAAGGAAGCACGTAAACCTACAACTAGACAGTGCTATGCAGCTAAATGAAAACGTTTTGTATATTACTGTCAACCCAAAAACATGAATCCACTCAAAGCATCAGTACAGAATATTGTATGTTATTTGCTTTATTTACAAAAAATAACACTTGCATATTCATCTATTAAAATTAATTTAACAGCAATATCAGCCTACCTTCAAAACAGACAGCACACTTCTCTGTTTAGAATCCCTGTCATAAAAGCTTTTATGGAGGGCCTTAAAAGAGTTATTCCATCTAGAGCTCCACCAGCTCCATCCTGGAATCTTAACAATGTGCTTACAAGGCTTATGGGCCCAGCATTTGAACCTATGCATTCTTGCGCTCTTCAATTTCTGTCATGGAAAGTTGCTTTCTTGGTAGCAATTACAGCCTTAAGAAGAATTAGTGAAATTCAAGCATTCACTTTAGATGAAACTTTCTTCCAAATTCACAAACACAAAATAGTTAACACAAATGCAAAATTTCTACCCAAAGTGGTTTCACCATTTCACATCAGTCAATCAGTGGAATTGCCACTCTTCTTTCCACAGCCAGATTCAGTTGCTGAAAGAGCTCTGCACACTTTTGATGTCAAAAGAGCTCTCATGTATTATATAGACAGAACAAAAGATTTCAGAAATTCTAAACAACGTTTTGTGGCTTTTCAAAAGCCTCATAAGAGTAATCTTATTTCAAAACAAGGATTAACCAAATGGATAGTAAAGTGTATTTAAACTTACTATCTTAAAGCTAAATGGCAACTACTATTAACTCCTAAAGCACATTCTACTAGAAAGAAAGAAGCATCAATGGCATTCTTAGGAAATATACCAATGGCAAACATATGCAAAGCAGCCATATGGTCTACATCACACACATTTACTAAACACTACTATGTGGATGTGCTGTCTCGCCAACAAGCAAATGTTGGTCAAGCAGTGCTTAAAACACTATTTCAAACTACTCCAACTCCTACAGGCTAGCCACTGCTTATTTTAGGAGGGGACTGCTTTTCAGTCTATGCAAAGCATGTGTATCTGCAGCTACACATGCCATCAAACGGAAAATGTCACTTACCCAGTGTACATCTGTTAGTGGCATGTAGTGCTGCAGATTCACATGCACCCTCCCTCGTCCCCGGAGTAGTACTTTGTGGTACTTTCTTATGTAAATATGTATATACATTGCATGTACATCTTCTTTACTTACTATATATATGTACATATACTATTCTTCACTCCTTACTTCACCCTCCTGTGACAAAACAGTCTAACAAAGGACTCGATGACCATGCGCACTATCACTGAGAGGAGGAGTCACTCGATTTTGGGACTCGAAAAAGTTTCTTCAAAGACAAACACTTATAACACACCGAGCCCAACACTAGGTAGCGAACTTATGCAAAGCATGTGAATCTGCAGCACTACATGCCACAAACAGATGTACACTGGGTAAGTGACATTTCCCTTTCTGATAAAATACCATAGAAGAGACAATCGAGCTGAAAATAGACTGAGACTGAGACTAGAGGTGGACAGATTTCTGTCAACAGTCACATAAGTCACAAATAGACTTGTAGATGTCTTTTGTTTTATCAAGCTAAATCTTATGAACCATCATTACGTCATTAGCTTATAAAGACATTTCTGCTGACGTGTAAATGTGAGAAGAGAAATAGTTTGATTAACATAAAAATCTGAGTCCACCTTGGAAAGGAAAGAAAAGACAGATGTCCTCATGACAACAATGTTTTTGCCAAAAACTGTGTAGAGTTTCTGGGAACATAGTGCCTGAATTTCACTACCCATGTTTGCATATGTGAGGAAAGATGCGTTCCACAAAGTAAGCTGCAAGGTGTTGCCATTCATTTGTATGAGTGCGGACCATCAGTGTAGAAAGAACCAGAACCACATTGTGTTTCTTGTGGAAAAGTCTCTTCACTGGTGGGGAAACCTTTTAAATGCCTTCCTGGAAGTCCTTAATAATAGGGACCATGAAGAAAATGGGCATTTAATGTAAGCTGTAATAGCAGCAAGATGTCTCCCTTTAGTGAAGAGAACCCCAAGTCTGATTTGGCCAAATAGAGATGGTTAGAAAGTACTATTTCTTGCTGACATTTCATTGGATTTGTTTTTCCCGGTAAATCAGACGCAGAATCTCTTCCATCTGGATGAATAGGAAGTGCTAGTAGATAGGTGTTTGGCTTTGTTTACAGTCCTGAGGTACACTAAGATGCCTATGTCATATGAGTTCAAACCCATGCAGCCACATTCAAGGCTAGTAAATTGAGGTGTGGGATTTGGCCCCTAAACTTAAGGAGGAGATCTAGTGCGTACTTGATCAGCCTGTCTAAATGGCATCCCTCTCTGTTCCTTCTCGATATCACTCTATATAAAACTGTATCAGACTATAAAAATAAAAAAAATCCCAGGAATGTGTGAGAATATGGAACAAACAAAAAAAGAGAAGGTTTATATATTTTTTAAGAACCAGAAGGGGGCTTTTGCCTTCAAAAATTACAGACAGGAAATGTTCTGGTGAAAGTCGAGAACAATGCGTACCTCCACTGTACAAAGAAGGGATCCATGATATAACATATAGGGCCTCATTACAACCCTGGCGGTCAAAGACCGCCAGGGCTGTTTCGTCAATTGCACCGCCAGCTTTTTGGCGGTGCATTCTTGGGAATTACGCTGCTGTCGCACCGCCGGGACAGACGGTTTTCCGCCACGTTGGTCCCGTCGGATTTAATCCTCCAGGGCAGCGCTGCTTCCACCGCTGCCAAGGGGATTACGAGTCCCCCTCCCGCCAGCATTTTCATGGCAGTAGGAACCGCCATGAAAAAGCTGGCGGAAAGTGGAGTCGCGGGGCCCCTGGCATGGGCAGTGCAGGGGCCCCCTGGCACAGCCCCATGGAGCTTTTCACTGTCTGCATAGCAGACAGTGAAAAGAGCGTTGGGTGCAACTGCACCCGTCGCACCGCCGGCTCCATGTTGCGGCCGACATCCCCGCTGGGCCGACGGGCGGAAACTCAGTTTCTTCCCGCCGGCCCAGCGGGGATGTCAAAATGGCCACTGCGGGAGAGCGGCTGCATTGGCGGCCGCACGGCGGTTACAACTTGCCACCGCCGGCCAATGTTGTAATGAGGGCCATAATGTTCTGTTGTCCATTATTGAAAATGATACAAAGTAAATTTCTTAGACCTTTGTTTATCTTTAGGAAAGGCTGCACCACTAAAAATGCTTTGTACATATATGCTCCTATAAATGCAAAGAATTATCGTTCTTTACATTTTTTAAGTTTTTAAAACATTTAAAAAGGAGTTTTCTTTCTAACTCTGATAACTTTGTTTTAAAACATTAGCAATGTAAATAGATATTCGTAGTGTGTGTTGGGCAAAGATAAATATGCTTAGCACACTTTAGCCATCTATTGTTAAGTATTTTGAATCACAAGGTATAGTGATTCCTTCTATAATCTGTACTGCGCATGGTCATTGGCTCCTTTGTTACATTGTTTTCTTCTGCCATTGCGGTTCTGATGCCTACCTCGGAGCTCTGCAATTTAAGCTTTGACATGGTTCCACCGCCCAGTTCAGTGACCAGTACATCACCTTTCGATGAAGACCACCAAGAAAACAACTTAGTCAGGTCTGCAAATTTTTCTGCTTGCCCGTGCCAGGGTCTGGCTTGATTTCGCTCTCTGAGTTTCCAACATCCTTCACTCGCCACATGTAGAGTGATGGAAAAGATTTCTTTCAGCTAATGTCCTAGGTGTCAGGCAAAGTACTCCAGGCAAGATCACCATCCAGTCTGCAACCTCTGCCTGTTTCTGAAACATGACTAATCATCATGTGAAGTTTTCCTGGCTTTCCATTCGAAGAAGACGCTTCAACAACAAAGAGAGTGATACTGGGTCCAAAGTACGATGCAGGCACACCAAACAGAAGATGTACCTGATAACCTGATATCTTCGGGAACTAGACGCAACCAAATCGCGGACATAGCCTCCACTCTGAGGGTGACACCGGCGAAGATGCAAAGGCCCAGGGAACTCAGATAGACATCCCAGGTCTTCTTGCCAGGAGTGGGGAAGTCTCTGACTCCGAACACAAACTTGAAGTCGAACAGTTCGCTTCAGTGGGGCACGTGAGTACTGTGGCGAAAGCCTCCCAGACACCAACAAAGGTCTAGCTCAGGCTCACAGACCCTCCCTGTCCTAGGGCCATGGAGGTATCCGGCACAAGGCAAAGGAGCAGACACTTGTCCCTCCTCTTAAACAACTCTTAAAGTTCACCAAGAAAATTAAGGCACAGAAACCTCCAAAGTCAAAGCCCGTTTCGGAGGCAGCGTCGAAAAAACAAGCATCAATTCCAGAAAAGACTTCAAAGCTTTCACAGCTGAAATCTGGGCCAGAAAAATACAGGGCACCCTCAGTGTCCATACCTCTAAAAACACCCTCAGCGCCGAAAACATCTTCACATCCTAAGCTGATATCGGTGCCGAAAACCATATCCACACTGAAACATCTTCGCTTCAAAGGCTTTGACATGTAAGAAAGTCTTGGTGATAAGAATAGCACAGATTCACTCAGAACCATAAGAACGGTCTGTTTTAACTAAACTACAAGAACACCATGATGCCAGACAGAAGATTATGGTCATAAAACCAGATACAGGAAGGGTGTACCCAAACCACCTCTCCCACCTACAGATATATTCTCAAAATGCAAGAAGACCTTCATGAAACCGCAACCACAGAAGCTCCCATGCAAAAAACATGAGGACAGGAGCACCAGTCCCATCTGGTTTTCACCAAAACCTCCACCTCCTCTACCACCTACTTCTACATCACCACCTATACCTCCTCTACCCCCACCTACTCTTCTCTATTGCCAGCGCCAGCTATATCTGCACCCCTACCAACCTCACCACATCGCTCCCCTCATGCTCACCCACAAGGGTCACCTAGCACATCTTCTCGAGGGGAACACAGCACTGGAGACAATTTGACCCTACTACACTTTACTTTCCAGGTGCATAGGGTGATCCAGATAATCTTGATCAACCCTTGGGTGACTATAATGTAGATCCACAAGGGGATACAATTCTATACTCCTCCAAACTTTCTCCACCTGACGACACCACCACATACTATGAGGTACTATGCAGGTCTGCAGAATATCATAATGTTGACATGTGCACACTTCCTTGTAGAAACACTATCCAAGATGCACCACACTGTCTAATTCTTACCCATGCTACAAGGCATGTTTAAACCCACCACAGATATTTTCTTGCAACCTGGCAAATCAAGGGTCCTAACACCTGGGGTTGATAAGAAGTTTGGGGTGGTGGCGGGGTAGTTTTCAGGACGGGGAAGGTTTTAGGGTTCAGGGCAGGGCGAGTCGTTTTTTGGACATGGCAGGCAGTTTTTAGGATAGGGTAGATTGTAAGATTCAGGACGGGTGTGGTGGGGTCTGGGTAGTTTGTAGGACAGGGTGCTGTAGGTTTTAGGGATTGGGTCGGGTAGTTTTTTGGACCAGGTGGGGTAGTTTTAGGACAGGGTGGGGTAGGTTTGAGGGTTTAGGGTGGGGGTCAGGGTAGTTTTTAGGACAGGGTTGGGTAGGTTTTAGTGTTCAGGGTGGGGCAGGGTTGTTTTTATGACAAGGAAGGTTTAAGGGTTTAGAGTGAGAAGTTGGATAGTCTTTATCACAGGGTGGGGTAGTTTTTAGGACAGGGTAGGTTTAAGAGCTTAGTGCGGGGTCACTGTAGTTTTTTAGGACAGGGTAGGTTTTAGGGGTTAGGGCTGGGATCAGGGTAGTTTTTAGGACAGAGTGATGTAGTTTTTAGGACGGGTAGGGTTTAGAGCGGGGGTCTGGGTAGTTTTTAGGACAGGGCAGGGTAGCTTTTAGGGTTTAGGGAGGGGGTCAGGGTAGTTTTTAGGACTGAGCAGGGTAAGTTTTAGGGCTTAGGGTGGGGGGTCAGGGTAGTTTTAATGACAGGGTTGAATAGTTTTTAGGATATGGAAGGGTTTAGGCCGAGGGGGTAGAGGGGGAATTGTATCGCACAATCACGCATGGCGTAAACACATATACGTTTTATAAGCATGTTTTTACAACAAAATTAGTTGTGAAGGCATGCGTGGTTAAGGCATGCGAGGTAAAGACGTGGTCATGGTTCGGACCTCATTGCTAAGCCATGCATTGTTCTGCTGTCATACAACCGATTCTCTCGTGATGCACGCTACCAGAAAATGTGCGACTCACACGGCACTGGTGATGCTGCTCCTACAGACAATGAGAGCAAGAAATTTGATGCTGCAGGTAACGTGTTGCAGTGCAGGCAGCAAACCACATTAGGATCTTCATTTCTGTAGACCTCCTCTCAAGATACAACAGAGCACAGGGGGATGAGATGCTGGGATTGCTGCAACACCTTCCTCAGCAATACAAGCAAAGTGGATAAGAATTAATTGAAAAGGGGAGAATCAAGTCTAATTCAGTGCCCCTTAGATGCAGCAGACACCATTGCAAGAGACCTCCACACCAGCATTATCATCAGAAACCTGCTTGGTTGAGAATGTAAGGGTTTAAACCTGATGTCCAGCCATACCTCTTTAGTGTACCTTTTGATAGCGAAGACCTTATTGGCCCACAAGCGGACGAAATGCTGGAAAAGATTAAAAAGAACACTGACACTGCTAAAGCCATGAGTGCCCTTCAAACATCTAAACCTAGAGGGTACTTTGGGAGGGGTCACTCCCATCAAGCTGTGACTCCAGACTTAAGACCAGTGGGGGTGTGGTTACTGGAGTACCACACAGATTGTGTGCAAATTACCTCATATCAGTGGGTCCTCTCAATAATAAAAGATGGATATTATTTAGAACTCACATCTTCGCCAACCAATATCCCACCTCAAGCACAAGCTATGTCAAAATGTCAAAGCAACACCTATTAGTTCTGCTTCAAAAGGGGCCATAGAGACCGTTCCAGACCAGGGACACAGAGTGTACTCACTGTATTTACTCATTTCAGATAAAGATGGTGTCTTAAGGCCTATACTAGACTTCAGACCACTCAACACATACATCCTGTTGGAGCACTTCCACATGGTTGTGTTAAAATAAGTCATACCGCTAATGCAGCAAGGAGACTTCATGACAACCAGAGACATCAAGGATGCCTATTTTCACACACCAATACACCCAGCCTGTCGGTGCTACCTCAGTTTTCAAATAAGTAGTCAACATTATCAGTTCACAGTGATGCCATTCGGAGTAACTGCTACACCAAGAGTGTTCACAAAATGTCTTGCAGTAGTAGCCCCTCACCTCAGAAAGAGGGGCACACATATTCCCCTACCCAGACGATTGGCTTTATCAAGAGTACAAGCAAACAAAATTGTCTGCAGGGCACTCAAAAAGTCTCTTCCCAGAATGGGTTTCATGCTAAATGTTACAAAATTCCACCTACAACCCTTACAAGTGCAGCCGTTCTTAACTGCCACCCTAAACTCCACTTTAATCAATCAATCAAAATATTTATAGAGCGCGCTACTCACCCTTAAGGGTCTCAAGGCGCTGGTGTAGGTTGTTTTTTGCGGTGGTAGGGTTTCGGGTGAGGGAGATGATGAGCTGGGTGTCGTCTGCGTAGGATATGATGGTGATTCCGTGTGGTCGGAGGATGTTTGCTAGCGGGGTCATGTAAATGTTGAAAAGGGTGGGGCTGAAGGAGGACCCTTGGTGGACTCCGCAGATGATTTTGGTGGCTGTGGAGTGGAAGGGAGGGAGGCAGACTTTCTGGGTTCTTTCGGTGAGGAAGGAGGTCAGCCAGTCTAGGGCCTTGTGTCGAATACCTGCGTTGTGGAGGTGTGTGCAGTGTTTGGTGGCAGACAGTGTTGAAGGCAGCGGAGAGGTCCAGGAGGATGAGTGCGACGGTCTCGCCCTTGTCGACTCTGGTTCTGATGTCGTCAGTACATGTGATGAGGGCGGTCTCAGTGCTGTGGTTCTTGCGGAACCCAGACTGGGAGGAGTGAAATTGGGCGGTAGTTGGTGAGGTCATCAGGGTCTGCTTTGGGCTTTTTCAGGAGTGCAGTAATTTCTGCGTGCTTCCAGGGGTCTGGGAAGGTGGCAGCGTTGAAAGAGCTGTTGATTATGTCGCAAAGCTTGGGAGCGATGGTTGGGCTGGCCTTGTTGTAAATGCGGTGGGGGCAAGGGTCCGGGGGGGGAGCCTGAGTGGATGGAATTAATCGTTTTTTCAGTTTCTTTGTCATCGGTAGGGGCCCAGGTGAGTAGTAGGTTTGGGGGGGAGGGGATCATTGCTGATCGAGTTGGTGGTGTGTGTGGCAGGTGCGTGTGGTGTGAAGCTGTTGTATATGTCTACGATTTTGCGGTAGAAATGGTTGGAGAGGGAGTCGCAGAGGAGTTGTGTGTGCGTGGGGTCGATGTTGCTGGCTTTGGGTTTGGAGAGCTCTTTGATGATGGTAAAGAGTTCCTTGCTGTTGTGAGAGTTTCCTTGTAGTATGCTCTTTTGGTGGTGCGTATGAGTTGGTGGTGTTTGCGAATGGTGGTATTGAGGGTGGAGAAGTTGGTGGTTGAGGGTTCCTGTCGCCAAGCTTTCTCTGTTTTGCGGCATTCACGCTTGGAGGCTTGGAGTTCAGTGGTAAACCAGGGGGCGTTCTTGATGCTGCGGGTGGTGATGTTTTTTCTGAGAGGGGCGAGTGAGTCTGCGCAGGTTGTGATCCATTGTGTGAGGTTTTGGGCAGCAATATTGGGGTCGTTGGTGTTGGGGGGGTTCTGCGTGAGTTGGGCGTTCAGGTGTTCTGTGGGGATCTTGTCCCACATGCGGTAGGGTGTGGTGTGTTGGTGGTGGTGTGTGGGGGGTTTGGAGAAGGAGAAGTGGACGCAGTGGTGGTCAGTCCAGTGGAGTTCGGTGGTGTGAGTGTAAGTTATGTGATTGCTCGAGGTGAAGATTGCGTCTAGTATGTGTCCTGCTGAGTGGGTGGGTGCTGTGACTAGTTGTTTGAGTCCGAGGTTCGTGAGGTTATCTAGAAGGGATGAGGAGTCATGGTCGTGGGGGTTCTCCAGGTGAAAGTTAAAGTCACTGAGGAAGATGTAGTCTGTGGAGGTGAGGGCGTGCGGGCTGATGGTGTTGGCGATGGCGTCACACAAGGGGGGCGGGGCCTTGGTGGTCTGTAGATGAGGGTTCCTCTGAGGGTGATGTTGTCGTTTATGTGAATTAGGAAGTGCATGTGTTCTGCACTGTCTAGGGTGTCGTGTGTGTTGGTGGTGACCTTAATGGTGTTTTTGTGTATAATGGCGATGCCACCTCCTGGTTTGTTTAATCGGTCTCTGCGATGGAGTTTGTATCCATCTGGGGTGGTTGTGGCTATGTCTGGCTCAGATGCGGGGTTCATCCAAGTTTCCGTGAGGAAGACAATGTCTGGTGAGTGTGATGGGATAAGGTCCCAGAGTTTAATGGCATGCTTGTGTAAGGAGCAGGTGTTTAGAAGTTTGCAGTTAAGGTAGTTGTGGGGGCTGTTGTTGTGGTGGTGCGTGATGGTGTTGGTGTGGGGGGTGTTAGTGGTGTTGTGGGGTATGTTGGTGTGGGGGTTTTGGTGTTGCTGTGGGTTGTGGTGGTGTTGTGGAGTGTGTTAGGGTTGTGGGGCTTGTTGGGGCAGGGTCTGTAGGGGTGGGTGGGGACTGTTAATCTTCTGCGTTGAGGTGTTTGTTGTGGGGAGCGTTGGGGTTGGTGCAGGTGTGTGGGTGTTTCTGGTGTTTGTGGGGGAACAGGAGAACCGGCAGGTGAAAGGTCCCTGCGTGTGTTTGGGGTTGGCTTGGGTGCAGGCGGGGAGTGGTCCTGGGTTGAGGGAGTGGATTGTGGTTGTTGAGTAGTGTTGTCTGGGGGGGTCTGGGTTAGGGGGACCAAGGGAACTGGCGCTGGGCGTGGTTCAGGCGTGGCCAGGCGCAGACGGGCTTGCCTCTGGCGCAGCCGCCATTCAGAGGGTGGGGTGGGAGGTTGGAGCAGCTGGGAGGCGGGCGGGAGGGCCAATGGGTGTGCAAAGAGCGCAGGGTCGCTGGGGAGGCAGCATCAGGGGGAACAGTGACCGGCCGGAGCCGGTAGCAAAAAAAAACGGGCAGTGAGAGACAGGTGAAGCAAAAGATATACAGGGGGGGCAGGGGGACAGAGACGCGCAGGAAACACAAAGGGTCAGGACAGATGCAAAATACACGGCGATACAAATACAAATAACAGAAGCAATATTACAGCAACACAAAGGAGTACTAACGCAGCAAAAATAAACGGCGATGCAGATAACAGAGACAGAAACAGACACATAAACAAATTACAGCAACACAGAAGGAATACTCGCGCGATGAACACAGGGAAAGCCTACCACTAGGCACCAGGGATGAGGTGCAGGCGGATGCCTGCGGGTGGAGGAGGGCCTCGAACTGCTGTCCAGGCGGCAGTCCACAGTATCGGGCACGGGGCAGGCTGGTGGAGCCAAGTGAAACTCCTGGCCAGAACCCGGTCAGGGAGTTACACGGGGCTCTGTGCAGCGGGCGCCATTAATAGGGTGGGGTGGGAGGATGGCGCAGCTGGGAGGTGGGAGGGAGGGCCAATGGGTGTGCAAGGGGGGCGGGCCGCAGGGGAGGCAGCGGCAGGGGGAACAGTGACCGGCCGGAGCCGGTAGCAAAAAACGGGCGGTGAGAGACAGGTGAAGCGAAAGATATACGGGGCAGGGGGACAGAGACGCGCAGGAAACACAAAGGGTCAGGACAGATGCAAAATTCACGGCGATACAAATACAAATAACAAGCAATATTACAGCAACACAAAGGAATAGTCACGCAGCAAAAATAAACGGCGATGCAGATAACGGAGACAGACTTTAGCAAAAGCTTATCCTGGTCCTGCAAGTGTATAAAAGATACAGCTTGCATTTCTTCTTTTTCAACCACATAGTCACGTCACAGTCAAGACAATGATGAGCCTTATAGGTATGATGGCCTCATGTCTCTCCATAGTAACACATGCACAACTTCATATGTAGCCATTACAGCAATGCATACAATCACAATGGTCTCAAGCGGAAGGACATCTACAAGACCTAGTTTGATAGGCAGCATCAGGGGGAACAGTGACCGGCCGGAGCCGGTAGCCAAAAAAACGGGCAGTGAGAGACAGGTGAAGCAAAAGATATACAGGGGGGGTATGGGGGGCAGAGACGTGCAGGAAACACAAAGGGTCAGGACAGATGCAAAATACACGGCAATACAAATACAAATAACAGAAGCAATATTACAGCAACACAAAGGAATACTAATGCAGCAAAAATAAACGGCGATGCAGATAACGGAGACAGACTTTAGCAAAAGCTTATCCCAGTCCTGCAAGTGTATAAAAGATACAGCTTGCACTTCTTCTTTTTCAACCACATAGTCACGTCACAGTCAAGACAATGATGAGCCTTATAGGTATGATGGCCTCATGTCTCTCCATAGGAACACATGCACAACTTCAGATGTGGCCATTACAGCAATGCGTACAATCACAATGGTCTCAAGCGGAAGGACATCTACAAGACCTAGTTTGATAGGGCCAGTGATCCTTCGATCTCTGCAGTGGTAGAACAATAACAGTCTGTTGCAGGGTCATCCCTTTAAAGCCAGTGTTCCACAAGTGACCATTATAATAGACGCATCCTTACACAGTTGGGTGGCACGCATGCAAGATCTCACAGTGAAGGGGGCAGGGGTTTCCAGTGCAGAAACATCTACACATCAATCACCTAGAGCTTCTTGCAATTCAGTTAGTCCTTGGAGCATTTCAACAACATCTTCACCACAAAGTTGTTCTAGTCCGCACCAACAACATGACAGTCATGTACTATATTAAAAAATGGTGGGTATGCACTCCATACAGGTCTTGTGGATAGCGGAGTGCAAATGGCATTGATCCATACATCACAAGAACCACCTCCTAGCAGAACACCTACCAAAGGTAGGCAACGACTTCGTAGATATGCGCAGCAGGATGCAAGTGGGAAATCGAGACAAAAACTACTCCACTTATAGGTCCAATGGTTGGGAACTCCGGAGATAGACCTCTTTGCAACACAACAGATAGTAAAATGCGAAAGCTTTGCCTCCAGGTTTTTTCACTTGAAGACCAAAGCTTTGTTTCCAGGTTTCTTCACCTCCGGTGGATCAACTGGTCAGGGATATTTGCTTACACTTTTCCTCCTCTCCCAATAATTTCTTACCTGGTTCAGAGGCTCACACAAACATCACTCACAATAATTCCAATAGCCCCAACATGGGCTTGACGAGCATGGTTCACACCCCTATCACAACTGTCAGGTGTGCTATGCGAGAAACTACCAATATGGCTATGCCTTCTAACTCAGGAGTAGGGCAGAACAGTACACCCCAATCCCAAACTTCTGAATCTAGCGATCAGGATCCTGAGGGCCTAGAATTTTGATACCTGAATCTTCCACAGGAATGTATGACCATTGCGAAACAAGCCCGTAGGCCCACCAAATGGGCATGCTATGCAATAAAATGTAAAAGATTTGTGCAATATTGCCTCGCAGACAAATCCAGCTGCTCTCCCCTACTATACAAGACCTTATTTGCTATCTACTCCATTTACAAAAAGTAGGCCTAGCATACATCTGCATTCAGCTACACCTACCAGCAGTGGCTTTGTGCATGCAAAACAGGCAACACACATCTTTGTTTAAAATTCCAGTTATCAAAGTTGTTATGGACGTATTAAAAGAGTTATTCCTCTCTCCATCCCACCAGCATCTGCCTGGATTCTTAATATAGTTCTCATCAGACTTATGGGTTCTCCTTTTGAAGCACTACCTATATGTGGACTAGAGTTCCTCACATGGAAGATAGGTTTCTTAGTAGTTGTAACATATCTTTTAGATGTATCAGTGAGCTTCAAGCGCTCAATTTGGAAGAACCCTTCTTCTAGGTCAGGCCTGGTAAATTTGTACTAACAAAAAAAAAACAAATTCCCCCCTTAAGTAGTTTCTTCTTTTCGTGTAAACCATTGTGCTCCAAGTTTTCTTTCTAAAACCAGAACTAGTAGCTCAGCATACACTTAATGTTAAGAGAGCAGTAATGTATTACATTGTGAGAGCGAACCTTTTCGTAAAACCCAACAACTTTTTGTAGACTTTTGAAATCCTCATAAGAAGTCTTTCCAATTTCCGAAGCAGAAATTGCAAGGTGGCTAGTAAGATATATACAAAATTGCCACCACAAAGTCAGACATGTGCTATCTGTGGTTCCAAGAGCTAATTCCACCAGGGAAAAACTCACCTCCATGGCTTTCCAGAGAAATATTCCACTAGTGGATATCTGTAAGCCAGCCACATGGAATAGCCCACATACATTCACAAAACATCGTGTTGATGTCTTAGTTGACCAGCAGCTTAAAGTGGGTAAAGTTGTATTCTGAACACGTTTTCATGCATCTATGTCTACCTTTGGCTACCCACCGCACTTGGGGAGCACTTCTTTACATTCGATGCTAAGTATATGCATCCACAGCCAACACATGCTATGAATAAAATATGTTGCTTACCCTGTAAGCCTCTATTAGCGTGTAGTGCCATAGATTCATATGCACCCACCCTCCTTCCCAGAAGCTAATGGCTGACAGATGCACTATTCTACTTAACATTTATCTTTCTCAAACTATACCTTGTATGTTTATCTTTACTATCTAATTTCCTGCTCCTATCCTAACCTCACTTGATGAGCCAAAAACAATATAATAAAGGAGCTGATGACCATGCGTAATACACACTATGAGAATAGTCATTATACCTCATGAAGCGAAAGAATTTTCAAACAAAAACATCTTGCAATGTCTGAGTCCAACACTAGATGGCAAGAGTATCCTAAACATATTAATCTATGGCACTACACGCTACGAATAGATGCTTACAGGTTAAGTAACGTTATTCCTATATTAAATGATATGTTTGATGACCTCATTTTGACATTTTAAATCAAACAAAAAATTGAGCGTGACGCAGTCTGCTCTCCACTTCAGTATGTTGTACAAACTCTTTTTGTGGGGCCGTGTGTTGTGCCCGGAGGTAGGCCATATTGCCCTCCCCAGTCTTTCAGGGACACATCCATTGTGAATGTCTGGTCAGGAATGTCTTGATAAGTAGGAACCCTTATAAACAACGTTCTGCCTTGCACCACTAAGGTGGAGACTGTGTTGCCGTCAGGGTCATGGTTAGCTTGCATCTCCAGCTGTCAGAGTATTGGCACCACTGATCATCCTGACACTCCTGCAGCTGCCTAATGTGTAAACAAGGATAGAGTAATGGGAAAATGCAGACAAGATAGTTTGCAAGATCTGTTTATTACTGGGGTCTGTTACTTGCGATGTCTTTACTAAATCTGAGCACTTCAGGCATATGGATAAAAGTCTCTGCTCCCACCAGCGCATAGAGAGCGTCATCCCCAAGCTGTGATTAGGCTGACCTGGTTTTGTAGTGAATAGCCAGCTGCTCGTAAAAGTCTGGAGTTATCTGGAAAAGGGTCAAGAATTCTGGAGACATTGATCCTTTTATCAGTCGGTTGTCTGAAGTATGAGTGGAAGAACTTTTTTTTTCTTCTCAGCCAATCACTTGGATGCTTATTACGAGTTGGCCACTGAATTCCAATACATATTGTAACTCCTGTTACTGCACGTAGCAAAATTGCAGGTTTTCAAAATAAATTGCATCCCCCTATGCACTTGGACAGGTCAAATTTGCTGATATTTATCAGGGCTAAAAATGTCCGATAAGGACTGGGGCATACAGATTTTGATGTGTGGAAAGCAACAAAATGAACACGTTATATTCAATTTTTCAGGGATACACTTGTAAAATGCATTATTTATAAATAGTGTACCCCACGGTATGATTATGCAGTAGGTGCAATGGGACTGAATTCTTCTTTGGCGCCCTGTTTTTCGCATGAGAATGTAGCAGGAATAAATTCACTTTCTTTTTTGGAAGTTTAGGATGAGTTCCGCGGCCTGTGTTTTTTAAAAGGTTTCGGAGCTCTTGTTTAAAGCTTCTGCAGTTTGAAATGCATAGACGTCTTTAAAGGAATGGCTAGAGGAAATTATGTAAACTTCAGAAAATGCCATTGTTGCACAAATTACTGATGCTTTTCCTGTCTTATAGATGTTTCATTTTTCTTCCCCACACTGAAATTATGTATAGAAGAAGGGTAAGAGAGCACTCAGTGTTTAACTCCGGCTGCCACTGTTGATTACAGGCCTCCACTGCTGCCTGAAGATTTTCTTTTTGCTGGTATGACTTCAGATTGTGAGCCTGGTGATGCAGAGGCCACTGAAGAGTTTGAGACCCTCTTAGTGAAGTGTCGACCACCATATGGCCTGTAATATGTCATGTACTCTTTTTTTCTTTCCCAGGCCTGCAGCTTACAAAGTTTCCATCTTCGTTTTCATCCACTGCATTTCCTCATGTGCGTGGGTGCCAACAAGTGGAATACCAGAAAAGGGCAGGTTAAAATATGCTACTGTGCTTCAGGTTTTAGGCATGTGAGCCATAGCCAGGATGAACTTTGCATGGTTAGTCTCACAAATTGGAGGAACCTGCAAATGCATCAACATGCAGCTATTATTCCTTCTTCCAGTACAGCCTGAAGTTTTCTCTGACTTTGAAAGGGAGTCTCTCGGAGAAGCTTTCGAAGAAGTCCATTATGATCTATCATATCTGATAAGTAAAGCTGTAGCACTGTCGGCTTTCATGGTAGTAGAGGATATGCAGCACATCTTCTTCACAATGGAATTCAGGCTCTTGTTTTTGTCTCAGGAGGAAATGTTGATATTGGAGAAGCAAAATGTGTTTCCTTGGTGCAATTCAATTTATTTATTCGATGATTTAGAACTCCAAAGAGGTCCACATTAAAAAAACATACACACACCAATAGAATAATATAAATACAGTTCCTTATAAAATTAAGTTCTTAGAGTTACTTTCTCTTAAATTATAAAAAGAAAGTCCTCCCCTCCCACTTTTTGCCATATACCTCATTTATGGCAACCCGAGTACTATGTTTCAAAAAACAGACTCCAAAAGAAATCATTCTTATTGACTTCCCCGATGACCTTATGAGAATGTCCAGATTAAAATCAGAGTTGAACAATCACAGTATGTCCCTGGTACCAAAAGCCAAAGATCTAACATAGGCATGCTACCCTCTAACCAATCACTTGTTTATATAAAACGCATTTAAAATCAACAAATACTTATAAGATCCCTCCTCCCGGGTAAGTCGAGGGAGTCGTCCAGCACCGACCCAACATTACTGTATTGAGTCAGCGCTGGCAAACCCCCCACACTTACCAATTGAGAGGGATTTGAAATAGGTTCAAAAAGGATTTAAAGAAATAAAAAATCCTAATACAGAACATTTCATTTGGTGGTTTATATAAAGCGTACAGGGCCTCCCCAGCTGATTGAATATTTAGTCGCAAAAAGAGGCGCTTCAGCCATTTTTTCAGGTGAATGGTTAAAGCAGGGCAGACAAATAAAACGTGCTTAATACAGGGAGTGCAGAATTATTAGGCAAATGAGTATTTTGACCACATCATCCTCTTTATGCATGTTGTCTTACTCCAAGCTGTATAGGCTCGAAAGCCTACTACCAATTAAGCATATTAGGTGATGTGCATCTCTGTAATGAGAAGGGGTGTGGTCTAATGACATCAACACCCTATATCAGGTGTGCATAATTATTAGGTAACTTCCTTTCCTTTGGCAAAATGGGTCAAAAGAAGGACTTGACAGGCTCAGAAAAGTCAAAAATAGTGAGATATCTTGCAGAGGGATGCAGCACTCTTAAAATTGCAAAGCTTCTGAAGCGTGATCATCGAACAATCAAGCGTTTCATTCAAAATAGTCAACAGGGTCGCAAGAAGCGTGTGGAAAAACCAAGGCGCAAAATAACTGCCCATGAACTGAGAAAAGTCAAGCGTGCAGCTGCCACGATGCCACTTGCCACCAGTTTGGCCATATTTCAGAGCTGCAACATCACTGGAGTGCCCAAAGGCACAAGGTGTGCAATACTCAGAGACATGGCCAAGGTAAGAAAGGCTGAAAGACGACCACCACTGAACAAGACACACAAGCTGAAACATCAAGACTGGGCCAAGAAATATCTCAAGACTGATTTTTATAAGGTTTTATGGACTGATGAAATGAGAGTGAGTCTTGATGGGCCAGATGGATGGGCCCGTGGCTGGATTGGTAAAGGGCAGAGAGCTCCAGTCCGACTCAGACGCCAGCAAGGTGGAGGTGGAGTATTGGTTTGGGCTGGTATCATCAAAGATGAGCTTGTGGGGCCTTTTCGGGTTGAGGATGGAGTCAAGCTCAACTCCCAGTCCTACTGCCAGTTCCTGGAAGACACCTTCTTCAAGCAGTGGTACAGGAAGAAGTCTGCATCCTTCAAGAAAAACATGATTTTCATGCAGGACAATGCTCCATCACACGCGTCCAAGTACTCCACAGCGTGGCTGGCAAGAAAGGGTATAAAAGAAGGAAATCTAATGACATGGCCTCCTTGTTCACCTGATCTGAACCCCATTGAGAACCTGTGGTCCATCATCAAATGTGAGATTTACAAGGAGGAAAAACAGTACACCTCTCTGAACAGTGTCTGGGAGGCTGTGGTTGCTGCTGCACGCAATGTTGATGGTGAACAGATCAAAACACTGACAGAATCCATGGATGGCAGGCTTTTGAGTGTCCTTGCAAAGAAAGGTGGCTATATTGGTCACTGATTTGTTTTTGTTTTGTTTTTGAATGTCAGAAATGTATATTTGTGAATGTTGAGATGTTATATTGGTTTCACTGGTAATAATAAATAATTGAAATGGGTATATATTTTTTTTTGTTAAGTTGCCTAATAATTATGCAAAGTAATAGTCACCTGCACACACAGATATCCCCCTAACATAGCTAAAACTAAAAACAAACTAAAAACTACTTCCAAAAATATTCAGCTTTGATATTAATGAGTTTTTTGGGTTCATTGAGAACATGGTTGTTGTTCAATAATAAAATTAATCCTCAAAAATACAACTTGCCTAATAATTCTGCACTCCCTGTATTCTGTACCTCCCCCCCCCCCCCCCTTTGGCACAGGTCACAGATATTCGTGGCTTCATCGCATTTGGAGATTTATTCCCTGAGTGGCATTCTACCTGATCTAATTAAGATGAAAAGGTGCCTCACTCCATGTGGGAGATTCAACACGAGATGGGCCTGAGCACATTTGAGGGTCACGGTTTGTTACTTTCTCAAGACTCCTCTTTAGGAGACAAGACTCCTGATCCATTAAAAAACCTTTAGACCATGTCACCACCTTCCGGCTTTTTTTTTTAAGAGTAGTATGCGGTAGATCCAGATCCAGCTCTAACAGCTGAACCGCATGAGTATAATTTCTAAAAAAAAATCTGGATTTTCCTCTCAGACTATTGAAGATTTCTATAAAAGCCAGGTTTCTCAGAGTTCGTTCCTCACTATGTGCTAGACAGAGGGCCCTACGGACCACCGCCGCAAGGCCCTGGACAAAGAGATTCCTAATGCCAAACTCTAGCCTTAAAGCGGCCACTGGGGCCAAAGTATTACAGGAGGTGAAACATCTTAAAATCCGCCCTTCTATTTTATCGAGGAAGTCCCATTTTGAGATTTCGATACATTCTATCGCATACAAGAGGGTGGCCACAATCTTTGCTTGGTAGGCTCTGAGTAAATGGAGAAAGTGGCGCCGGCCAACTGCATTATAAAAAGCCACTAAACCTTGCGCTTGAGATAGGGACTTGCTGATATTATCCTGGATATGATCTTGATCACTAAGAGAGCGGGATAGAATTTTACCTAAAAAAACAATATGAGTTTACCTGCTATAGCTTATGTTGCCCAAGGGACTAAGATAGATAAGCTTTTTTCCCAACTTTTTTCCCCATGAATTGTACTACTGGAGATTTAAGTGTATTAATTTTCAAGTAGTGCTGCATAGAGTATTGATTCAGGGTGGCCAAACGGTGATTTAGACCTATATGAGTAAGGTCCATCACTACTATGTCATCCACATATAAAAGGCAGGCAAAGGAGCGGCCACCTATTCTAGGCGCATAACCATCAGCCTTCCCAATAGCAGCAGGCAAGTCGTAAATGTAAAGGGTAAATAGCAGTGGTGCCAGTATGCCACCCTGCTTCAGTCCATTTTTTGTGATGAATTTGGAGAACAGACCCTGCTCTCCTCCCAAAAGGCCTTTGCACCAGGTTGATAGGTGCAGAGCTATAACTAGGCATAGAAGGCAAGGCGGAACCCCCAACCCGAGCAGTTTCCTCCACAGGGTCTTCCTATCCACCCTATCAATCCCTGTAGAATAGTCTATAAATGCTGCAAATACTGCTCCTCCCCTAACCTGAACGTATTTTTCATTTATTGTCTGCATTAATAAGATATTATCAAGCGTATTACGTGCCTTTCTAAAGCCTGCTTGTTCCACGGGTAGAATTGCATTTTCCTTAACCCAGCTTGTTAGATGGAAAAGTATGCTTTTCGCAAATAACTTACCCACTGCATCTAACAAAGCAATTTGGCGATAATGGTATTGATCTATATCCCTTTTTAAATATAGGGACTATAACACTCCCAGTCCAAGAGTCCGGACTACTACCTTAAAGATATCAAGCATGGAAGACCAGATATAGAATCCTTGCCCAAAGTTGTGGTTCCCGTTTAATGACTGCCATCTGGACCTCGACAGGGCCCATGGATTCAGATGCCCGCATGCACTCTGAGTCCCTCGATCTCTTGCACAGAGGGTGAGCCGCAGTTGGCGAGATCTATATCCTTACTTAGAGAGGAGTCCACTTCCCCTATCTTCATTTCCCCATTTTCTGCATCGAGGGCGAGAAGGTACTCTCTCCAATCTTCCTCTGCTATTGGGGGAGCCAAAAGGGATTTACGATTTCTGCAGCCATCGGAGATAATAGCCCAAAATGTTCTAGAATTTATAGACACAGCAGCTTCCCTCAAAGCGACCCATTTCTGGTCGGCCATCTTCTGCCAGAGAACCACCTTCCTCCGAGCTCTTCTTTTTAGGAGGGTTATTTTCCTACCACTATCCTTAGACTGCCACACGTGCTGCTGTTTTACCAAATTATTAATTTAGCTGTTTAGCTTTAAGATGGAGAACTGAACTTTCTTATGGTTGGGCTTAGTACGCTCAAACTGACTACTAACAGTAATGAATCCGATGAGTTTCGAGAAATGGTTTAAAGGATCTCCCCTCCATGCATCAATGTGTCTCACCGTTTTTTCAAGCAATTCTTGCGTAATTAATATTTTAGCAGGTGTCCAGTACAATCTCCTAGTTTTTCCATTAATACTAAGATTTTCAGCCTTTAGGTTCCAGGACTTTTTCTTGGGCAACTGAATTTTTAATTTTAAATTAAGGATCTTGAGATAACTTAATGTGGTGTCAATAATTGCCATATCCTCGACTAATCGTACAATAGTATAAGAAGCCAAATAATAGTCTATGATAGAGCTATTCTGAAAAGACTTGTGAATGTAAGCTGCCGGAGAGTCTGAGGGGAAACGCCCATTTAAAATAATACACTCAAGATTCCTTAGGCCTTTCAAAAGGAGATATCCTCTTTTATCTGTTCTAGTCCTAGGGGGAAATTTAATAAGTGGAATATTAGATGCAATTTCCCTCTCTAAATCACATAAGGTGGAGTGTGTTAAATTTGGGATTTTACAGTTTAAGTCCCCCATTATCAATACCTCCAGGGCATTTAATTGCAGGTCTGAGTTTATAGCGGAGATTTGATTAAACATCTGTTGCAGAATTATATCCTACTCTCTTTCAGGGGGTATATAGACATTTACTATTAGGGGAGTTTTCCTACCATTCTCCACTATTGGGTATATTCTCACTGTCTGATAGAAATTTGTAGAAGCGGAATGGCAAACATATTCCCATTTGTGGTTGTCGCTTAACAACATGGTGATACCCCCTTTTGCATGCCCTTTGTTTTTTAGGGGAGGGGCTGGTGATTCTGGGCCCGCGAACAAAGGACCAAATAGCCAGGACAAACAAAGTTAGATAAACTCCAGGTCTCTTGAATGTAGATTAAATCTGCTTTCAAAGAGCATATCAAGTTTAGTTTTTCTGGATAATTCCCTATTCCTGCTGCATTCCAAGAGAGCATAGAGATATTAAGGTTAGTGATTGGGAAGTACAAGCTTTCCCTTCGCCTGGGTACTATTTAAGGCCTCTGCTAACAAACTCAAGTTTTCCTGTTTGGGCCCTAGAAAATGCAAAGAATCACATTCCATGAGTTTCACCGCCCTTACCCCATGTAAGAAGGAAACCTGCACATTTTCACAAGAAGATAGTTAACAGTTGCCCAATTGGGGGAAGGTACTATCAGGGGGGCACAAGGCGCAGTTTGGCTGATGCCATCTAAGTGGACTTACTATGCCCCAAACTGGGATCACATCAATGTGTTTACACTGTAGCTGCGTGCTATTAGCCAAGATCAGGTTTGCAACAGTTTTAGAACAGAACCAAACTTTTGCCTTAGTCCCTCCCATACTCTGGTCAGGATAAACCCACCTAATATCACTACTCTCAAGTAATTTGTCGCTCCTCTATCATGAGAGTAATAAAGAACGATTTAAACTTAAGTTTGAATCAAATAGAGCCCAGAACTCAAGGCATTCAGGAGTTTCATTATGTCTGTGAGAGACATTCTTCCTTCTTATTACTTCTCCACCTTTATGTAACTCGACTGGAGGATTCCGAAATTATGCATTTAGATTCGTATTATGGAATGGAATGGCAGATGGGTTTAGGTCAGACACGTCGCTTGTTGCTACAGGAGGATAGTTCTGGAGCCCTCCTCGTAATTGGGCCTTGTCAGGTAATCGTAGACTAGAAGAAGAACCATCCTTTCCAGTGTGTTTCAACTTCACCTTTGTCTGGATCAGATCAGGATCTTCCGGGCTTTCCCCGGACTCCAAGTCCTCAAACGTAACCTTTCTTAGGTTCTTTTTAGAAATTAGTCGCTTTCTCTTTTTCTCCCGTTTTTCCTTTTTTTATTGCTCATTTTCTTCCTTTTGGCAGCCTTTCCAGCCGGGGTCCCGTTCTGCTCCCTCAGCGTTGAGTTGGCATGGCCTTTGAGCAAAAGAATGGGAAAGGGAGCCACCTGAGAATTTTGAGAATTTTCCTTAGCAAGGGGTTCGAGAGCAGAGTTGCCAGCTGGAAAAGGGCTAGAGGAAAAGTTCTCCAGGGAGTAAACCATACTCTCTTGGGAAGCAGGATCACATAAGATAGCACCTTGTGTAAGCGCGTAAGGCTTGCTCAGCTGCGTTTTTTTTATCAGAATAAGAAGGCTCAAGCCTTATAGTTACTGGAGCACCAGAAAATAAGGATTGCATATCCGAGCCATAAGAGGTTATCCTCTGATTTTGATATGTCCGCGTTGCGACTCTCATTGCGTTTTCATCTACGCAGACCTTAGCGTTTTTTTTTATCTGAAAGGGCTTTCAGTATAGATAACAGAATATCTTGTATAGGATCTGAGTTTTTTATTGAGTTTTCTAGGAGGGCCAAGGTCGACAAAAGGATTCTTTCGAGAAACTTAAAGGACTCTGATAAAATTATGTGTGGATCAGTGGGGCCACTAGGTAAGTGTTCAGAGCATGCAAGGTCCGGAGTTTCTGAGTTTCTTAGAGAAGAAAGGAAATGGTCAGACGGAGTACTGCTGAATAGTCTTAGGACTGGGGAGCCATGGGCATTGATGGACCCGTTGGTGGAAGGATCCTTACCCGGTTAGCCACATTCAGATCTATATCAGGAAGAGTGAAATCCCGTATTTCAGCCAGGATGTCTACAGCATGGCCACCCCCGATCTCAAGGGAGGGGGGGTAGTTTCCAGACCCCTCCCTCCCACTGGTGGGCATGGGCAAGTCACTTGTTGGACTTAAAGCTCCCTCCATGTTCTTTCTTAGGGAATCCATGTTAGTAGAAGCAGGACAATTTATTACCTTCCCGTCTAGTGTCTCCGGAGGATCCTTTTGAACAAATGAGAGAATGGAATTTAAACTTTTTATATTCAAATGAGTGATTCCCTTATTTCTTAGGGGATTGGATTTAGTTTTTTTACAGGCCCGACTAAGAAAGGACCTATTCCTTCGCAGGTGTTTAGCAGTCATCCTTTTCCCCTTTTTTCCCCCTTTTAGTCCCCTTTGGTCTCTTCACCCTCTTTTTTCACACTTCTAGGCACTATAATGTCACTGAACTCTGGGGGGCACTCAGGTCGGTCCCACGATCTCTTACAACTGGTTCAAATTCGAGCAGAGTGACTCATAAGAGGCACATCCAGTGCCCTACCGGGAAAAAGAAACATGGAATATCCAGATGGGGAGTGACAAAGTGGCTCTAGAATTAAACAATTGCCCCCCCCACCCCCGTAACCAAAAAAGCTACCATTGGGGGTCTTGAGGGGCCCCTTCTATCCAGTGAGATACAACAAGGAAAGTGGGGGGCCCAAAGAACCAGAACCCCTTAAGAGTCTCCACACCTTCTTCTGTGCTTACCCCAAGTCCTGGTCAATGACCCACGAGCAGGCACACCTTCAAGCATCCTGCCGCTTGTGAGTCTTCTCTCACCGTGAGCCCTGCTATCCTACGCATGGCATGGCTCCTTCCCCGGCCAGGGAACCACTGCTGCTGTCACGGCTTGCCTCTTTAGGCCTTTGCCCCCTGCCTCCTCCCTCAGACTGCTAGGTAAACTTAAAAAGAAAGGGTGGCAGTCAGGGCCGGGGCTAGGGCTGTGTCCGGGTCCAATCCGAGTGGTCCGGGGGAAGAGAAACACAATACATGGCTGTGTAGCGCTCGGCTGCACCGCAAAGCTCCGCCTCCTCACGTCACATCTCATCACCACTCGTCTTGACGAACTTCCAGCACCACCGCGCACTGCCTCTGCTCACCACTTCTGGCGTCTCTCTTGATTGAATGCTTGCTGCTTTAGCACAACTAAACCTAAATTCCCCTGAATTCTGCAAGTCTTCTGTTCTTCAAAGAGGCAATGTAAGAAGAGTAAGAGGAAAAACACTCCAGGAATAAGGATGCTAAGTGATGCTTATATGCAGCCTCGTTAGTCACTTCCCAGGGAAGAATTATATTGGTGGGAAGCTGCACAACACCATGAACCAGCACACATCAGTACTGCTTTTTAGTTTCTGGATCCAGTCTAACACTTTTAAGAGATTGTTATTTCCTTACGTGACTTTCAGGCGCTTCACCCAGCTCGCAGTGGAAACGAACCAGAATGGCACAGCAGATAATGCTGGACACTTATTCTAGAAAATCTACAGCCATCAGAATGTAGCATACGAATAACGTCACCCCTCCTCATGCCTATCATCCTTGGTGCAGAAACTATGATGGAATCTGGTGGTAGTTCAGCCCTTAAGAACAGAGGATCCTGGTCTAGGGAAGTCTTGCAGGGCCATCTTGTGAGATTGTGAAAGGGTCAAGTAATCATGGTCTGGGTTCTAGTCATCCGTATGCAGTCTAGTCAGATCACTGGTCCATAGCGGTGTGATATTTATAGTGTTTGTATGATGGTTATGTGCCAGGGTCTTTGTGCTGACATTAGATGCAATGAGTAGGGCCATCTTGATAGAATGTGAACGAAATGCTGGATATTGGCAGTCTACAGTAGTCAGGGGGGAGTAATGAAAAGGAGAGGTTATCAGTGTTAGGAGGATGTAGTTGTACAGTGTGGAGAGAGAGCAGTACAAAGAGAAGTATATTCAGCACGGAGCAGATATGTCAATTATTAAATAGGTAGTGAATGTGAAGGAGAGCAGTAGAGAGAGGGGGGGCTAGGTATAGTGTGATGAAGGCTGATCCTATATAATAAGGTACTTACAAATGGCTATGAAGTAACAATTGAGTAATTCTAAATGGCAGTATGATACATTTAAAGGTTTAAAGTGTATCGCTTATTTCAGAGTGAGTACTGTTTGAGAAGAGCAGGAGGCTATAGGAGAATTGACCATTTTAAGTGTACGGATCAGAGACTTTTTAAGGCATGGGCAAAGTGGGCTCTGGCCCAGGCACCCAGTTTGACAGATTGTTTTAAATACCGTTTTCTTTTAATTTGTTTTTAATGTGGGTGATGTGTGGGAGTCTATTACAGACATTTTGCAGAGAAGTGTTGGGTTTGTTTCATGCAAATTCTATACAAAAAGTTTCTTTTAGATCAAACGAGGGCCTCGCATATGAGAAGGGTGTCACAGAGATTTTCTGTAGTAATATTAGTGAGCTGCTGCTGTGATAAATATTGAAAATACGCTGTCCCTGAAAATTAGACGTAAACACATTTAGAATTTTATCCAGTGTGCCTGGGCACTTTGAGTAACCAAGCCAAAGAGGGCATGAAAGAGCTGAAATTGGATCATAAATTCAAGCCTGTTCCTAACGGGGGCCCCCCAAATACATTTTGCCCAGGGCACCAAAAATTCATAAGATGTCCCTGGTAAGGATGTCAATTGTAAGATTTACTTAGTATGCTAACAGTATAATATAGGTATATACATAAAAAGGAGATTGTGTACATAAACGCTCAAGGGAAAGTTTGGAGACAGATTAAAAAAAAGCCCATCAACAAGTTTCAGCCTCATCGGAATCCAAGTTGGGGCATGGGTGGGTTGACATCACTAATTAGTGGATTACTGTGTAGGAGATGCCACAGCTTTTTGGGTACTTTGCGAATATGATGGTGTCCCTGTGGAATTTGTTTATGCATCTGATTGATTCATTATCCAGTTTTCGTTTCTTGGCCGTGGTTAGAAAGGGGAGTATGTTTATTTCATTGGCAGTATATTTTTAAAGTTTCTTTATCGTATCCTCTTGCAGAAAGCCTCTGTATTATTTCTTGTGTTTGACAGCATAGGTTTCGTCTTCCTCTCAATTTTGCCAGGCTCAGAGAAACTTTCCTTTGGGGATATTTTATTTGTGGCTGGAGAATGACAGCTGCTGGCAACAAGAGTAGAGTTGGTTGCAGTGAATTTGTTGGTGGAATTTTGTTTATATTTTGCTTTTGTGCTCATATTTTGTGAGGTGTAGTAAGTCAGTCTGGGTCCTATATGTTTGATGTGAGTTTAATGCTCATGTCAGTTTGATGCATCTGGGCAATGTATCTTGAGTGGAGGGTCGTTGTCTTTGCCATATCAGTAGGAGTTTGTCAACATATTGGTCCCAATATATTACATGAGGCTTATATTTGGAAAAGTCATCATATCACAGCAGTTATCTCTGCCTTACCCACAACAATATAAGCATACAGAGGGGCGGGTGAGCTCTTCACATTCCCTCTTATCTGAAGGAAATGTTCTTTGTTAAAATTATTGATCTGTTGAGGAACGAGAATTTCCACATTTCAATTTAAAACTAAAGATCCATCGTGGAGGCAGAATCTCAACATTTCAAGTATAATTTTATTCATGGTATAGTAATGGGAAGATCTGGTAGCAAGAGCCTTTCTGGTTGCCCTGAGGCTAACCTCATGTTTGAGAGTGGTTCAAACTTTTGACTTCCATAGCAATCAGGAAGTCATGTTGCCATTAAATGTCTTTGAGTTTATAAAGTACATCTTTTGTGTCTCTTATGAAGGGGGTGGGAATCAATATTGTATATGTAGGCACTTGTATACATTTGAGTTTTGCTGTCCCTCTCATCAAACCTTCATGAAATGTATTCATGTTGTTAACAGGCGATACCCAAGATTGTGACAAATCAGTTTAAGTTGGAAAAAAATATTGTGGAACGAAGAAGAAACAGAATATCTAAAAAAGATGTCAGTCACAGGAGCATAACCTTTGTCTGAAATGCCTTGAGTACCTGAAAATATGTTGGTGACACTGGAATAGAGTGCGTGACTGTCTTGCAGGCACTGTAACACTTAATAATATAGCTTGAGAAGAATGTGCTGGAGGTCGTTCTTGAAGCTCAAATGACTTGTATCTGGGAGAGGAAATAGGGATGATGGAGAAGTGGTGATACTTCATGAGAAGGAGTATGCACAGAAATTCTACGAACATGAAGTATCAGGATCCACGGCCTTTTAAGATTCCTGACCCACTTCGCAGACAAGCTCAATCAATTAAGCAGCCTAGGTGTTATGCAGTGTTGCAACTTACAGAACTCTTTCAGCTTTAATAGACTTGGACTTCGAATGCCTTGAGGGACTTCATGCCGATGTTGCTTTTGTCGGTGAACATGTGGCAACTATCACAGTCCTAAAACGTGCTTGGAAGTGATGATGTTTCCTTGCCAAGACCTTTCTGAATCTCTCTATGGAGGAGTCCATAGAGAAGGAGCAAACTATGGTTGAGGGGCTCCCTTTACCATTCTTCTCAGGCCTCCCAAATACTAACCGTTGTCACCTACACCAGTATTCTTGAAGTCCATTGAGATGAAGCTTATCCCTGTCTTTGAAGGTCCTTATTGACATCTTCTGACAGGTGAACACTTGTCCGAATTATTGAAATCTTGTAGACAGAGTTTACAGAGGTTACATGGAATAGAATGTGTAACCTTCCTGCTACAGCAATGCATTTCATGAAGAAAGACGGCATTTCTCTGTGGATAGAAAAATATTTTCTGTCAAGAAACAGAAAATAAATACAATTACTAAAACACGTTGAATGAAGAGCTCAGTGATCGTTTGTAGAATTTTTTTCACACACAAAAAATATATAAACAGTGCTCAGCACTCCAGGATCTTGTTGCTAGGAGATGGAAAAAAGAATGGGAGCAACTATCACTGACAGGCCATGATGGGATGCTGGTAAAGTGTGCCTCCTTGAAAAAGTAGTGCCAATGTTCATGCTTCTTTATGCTCTATTGCCCTCGTTTTCTCTCACTTTTATTTCAAAAATGTTTATGAAGAAGTTTCTTGGTTTTTTAAAATTAAAATTGGCTGTTCTTTAAAAGAAATTGAGTAATTTAGCCTTTGATGTGCTGTCAAATTTGTTGGAATTTCAAGAAGAGAAATGTATTTTTCGGAGAAAAGTATATATTTTGATTTGTAAAGTGCTCCAGGATCCTGCAAATGGGTCGGACTATGCAGTACTTGTGATTATCAAACAAAATGCCCTGTAGGAGAAAGTGCTATACTTGTGGGATCTTCTGTTCGTTCAACGTTTTACTCACTTTGAACTTAATGAAGAGATCCCGTTGGAGCTAGCGATATATACATATATATAATGTTTATTTAGTGACAGTTCAGTCTGTGAGACATTTAGGGGATCTGGGACCCTTGGTATGCTTGAAGCCTTGTCTCAGGGTGTAGAATGATGCCCTCACTTGGGAACCTTGGCCACTGTGCAACCCATTGCCAGGGCACCGGTAATCCTGTTTCACCCACATACTCCTGCACTCACCTAAAACTGGATTACAAGTGGCCAAGTATTTCTCACACCCATCTCCCTGCTAAGAGCAGGTGGAATATATGCGCATAAAAAGCCAATAGGATTCAGGAAAAAATTTGAAAACTGATCCGCATCCTGCATGTTATTCCCCTTTCCGGCACGAAATAGAGAATGACCTAATAATGGTGTGGTAGTAACCGACTAGTAACGGCAATCCCAGGTACAGTATTGGTACAGCATTGTTATCTGTTCACATGTTATGAGTCTGAAAGACCTTTCAACTTTTCACCTTGATTACAAAGTAGTTTTAGGATTTTACAAAGAACTGTGATTCTCAGCTTTGAAGGGTCTTGGATGAGTGTTAATCTGTTTTTGCGTACATGACTCAGATGATGGAGTTTTGAAATTTGTGAGTTTTTGCCCTAACAGGAAAGGTTAAACACAGTCAGTCCAACCCTCAATGGGTGTATTGAGCCTGATTATTAAATGATATTGCTAAACTGAAGGCAAGATGACTCCAGTGGTGCAGAGACTTTTAGCCCCAGCAGTGGCAGCCATTTTTAGCCCTGGCAGGGGATAAACATTTATAGGGCTTTTACAATGGCTATGTGGGCTTCTCCATTTAGAACTGTGACTGGTTACAGCCTGGAGCTTGAGGATGCAGCAGCTGTTCCAGCACAGAGATCAGTGCTGCGCTCTGTCTCCTTCAAAGACAATATTTGTGTCTTCATATAAATCGCTGATGATGTTACTCTAGTTGGTCTGTTCTCTAATGACACAGTCTATGTTAAGAATGGTTTGGTATATGCTCACGTGAAAATAATGTGATCAACGAATATGAATGATGAATGCATAGATTGCTTACCAGTAGCGCCAACTACACTGCATATTCTGTTCCTAGACACTTTCCTTCCATCCCTTTGTCCCAAGGATGGAGGCTCTGACAAGGAAGAAATGGAGAAATTTGTGGAAATGGCTTTGAGTGGTTCTAGGTATTGTGGGTGTGTGAGAATGTAGGTGCCTGAGTAGGTGAGGCAAACCAGAGAAGAATACAGCTGTTATGGGAAGAATGTAGTTGTATCCCTCCGAAGGTTTGGCATACGTCGGAATGAAGGACAGTGACAAGAAGGACGATGACCCTTTTAAGCGGATTCACATGAGTTACATCATCCGTAGCAATACTATTGCCTGACTGTCAAGCCTACATATTTCAAGTCACATGCTTGGCAGATGTTAACATCTGAAAGGATGATGTCAATGGATATCTTCTTTATCCTCCCAGACGCCACATAGTCTGTCTCCAGTAGTATCCATAGGAAACAAGAGTGTGATAGTTCTCAATATATTGTAAGTTTATCTCTAAATAATTTGCCAGTCTGGACCCACACAATAATAAGCATTATTACCCTTCCCACTAGTAGTCAGTAATCCATATATCATATACCACCACGTAATACAGCTGAACCTTTAGATTTTTACTTCTGAAACGGAAAAACTACTGGCTTCTGATGCACCATCCAGCTTAAAATACCACAAATGAGGTATTCCCACTGCCGAATTATTCCGTGGTAAAAATCCAGGCCTCCACTGCATCCCTCCAGCTCAACAAAATACAGTTAAAAGTATTTGATTGTTTGGCATTCTCATTCATAGCTGTGCACAACCTCTCATTTCGGAATCACATTAAAGGTAAAGATCTGCAGCTGCCTGTGATTTAGACCTGACTCTGAATGCCCTCTTGCCTCTTACACCTGAAAAAACCCAACTTCGGTCAGTGTGCCATTCTCACTAAATGCAACAGAGAAAGGTAAAGATTGAGCCAGGTACCATGGGCTGCCCAGGGCATCTACAGAATGGATGCCCCACTGTTTGCCTGTCTCTATATGTCATGGTTCGCCACACTGTTTACGGGTACCGGGCTCAGGTTCTAGTGCTCCTGTGTCATCTGAATCTTCAAATGTTGTGGTTTAAAACATTGCTTTGTACATTTACTTAAATGAAGGCATTTTTTAAAATAACATTTAGATACTAATTTATTCAATATTCTCCATTATACAAATGCTTAATTGACACAGACGTCTTTTCTTCTTTCCTTGGGCAGTGAGACCACACTGAATCTCGACGATATTATTGACGACCTAATTGATATGGCGGCATTCCCGGGAGTCCATTGCACCATGCCATCAAGTATAGAACCTACGGGAGAAAGGCTACAACTTTGAGATGGGTGGGAGTGGGTCCTGGTGCTGCCTGAGAATTGAATAGAGTGGGTCAGGTGAGACAGTGTTTGAGCTGGCCACTGGACTCTCCAGTCACCCCTGCTGTGACTACCAGTACTTGCAGCAAGACCATTCGTCAGCTATAAATGCTAGCTAGCTTCTAAGCAGACTTAGAATTGCAGTAGATTCGGATTCCGTGGAGACTTCAAGTAAAAGAGGAAGGCCTGCAGCCATACTCAGCGGCAAGCCAAAGGCAAACCATCCAAATTTCTGTTGTCGCCCATTTCTGGGTACCGGGTTCAGGATTACTGTTGCACCGTCTGGATCTAGCAAGTAGGAACTATTTGTATCAAATGTTCTCTGCAGATGCGTGAGGATAACCTTTTCCCAGATGCTTCTAATGAGCTTCTTCAGCAACCAACGATCAGCTCAGCAAATGTTTTTCTCAGTGGCGTAACAAAGGCCCCCGCAGCTCTCGCGGTGCTGGGAGAAGGGGGACGACCTGCTCCTGGCCTGAATGAGTCCGAAGGGGGGGAGCCTCCATGTTCCTTGCATGGGAGCCCCCTCCAGTTTCGTTATGCCACTGGTTAGTCTGCAGTACATCACTGTACATTGGACAATGCGCAATTACTTTTACGTTTTGACTATACACATATGTTTGTATACATTCCGTTTAAGATGATTTATTGCTAATACCTGAACATTCCGGTTCACAACTCTATTCTGTAAATGTTTAATAACTTTTACTTTATGGAATTCTAGATGCAATGCGTTTTCCACTGTTTACCTATCCCTCGCCTTTCCACAGGATAATCCGTTTTCCCCTAATCTGTATGCATAGGATCCGATAAGAACTTGTACTTCCTCCAGCACCTATGCTAACTGTATAAATGTATATAAAATTTACCCACTGATTATGCTCGGCTCAGGTGTGTACACTGTAAAATTTGTAACATATATTTAGCTGTTTTAATTTCTTCTGGATCCCCATGCTGTGTATTATTCTGCTATCTACTGGCTGGGTCTGAAAATGTATCAACTTTAAATGTTTTCTGTTTTTTTAAACATCGATGTATTTTATGCCTTGATTTCGTGGGATTTATTGTTAATCCTGTTGGAAAATACAAACATCGGAATAGCTAATTCAGCATCCTCCTTTGATAGTGATGTCTGCAGTGTTTCATGTTCTCAAACCGATTTGGGGCAATGAAAGAGAGGGAACTTGTCTTTTTTTTTTTGTTTTGGGGGGAAAAAAAGTGATGAGACAGCCTGGCTCCCCAAACGCCAGCGAGAATCCATTATTGACTCGGATTTGGTTTCGACTGCACATCCTCGGTTGAAGTTTTTATAAAAATGTATTTTAAAAAGGCTGTGTCAGAGGCTCGTCTTATATGTGTAGTTTGTATAAGCGGTTCTGAATAATCTAACATACATGCCAACATTTGAGATCACCTAGAAGGAAGTTTTATAGATACCGAAATTACACATGGATCGCCCCGTTTAAAGAGTAGAGGAAACAACGTTTTTACCCTGCAGAGCTGGGAGCCTGTGCCTAAATCAGGAGAGGTTACATATATGGAATAGAACACAATAAAAGTAACCAACACATCTCATAGATATGGGTACAAATAGTCATGTGAAAATAATATCTAAGTTCCTCATGTAGTGGCCCATTTTACGATGTCTCCCTTAGATCAGTTTGACTTGCCTGAAACTGTTGGGCTAAAAACAAATAATCATCCTTTGTCTTTGTAATGTTTGTAGAATCCAGGAGCAATTGGGACTAACGCAGGACGAGGCAAACTTCTCTTGCTTCTTCAGCTAGAGGTTTTTAAATGAAGAGCCTCATTTACTAGTTGTTGCTGCAGGGCAGCGTAGTAAGTCACTTTGCTGCGCTGCCCTGCGTCTAAAGGGAAAGGCACGAATACACTGTATTAATAAAAAGTGGTGCATTCCTCCCCCTTCTGTGTGCACCGGCACACAACTTGGTGCCTAGCGCTAACGCAGGCACCCTTGCACCATGGTGCAAGGGCGTCTGCTTTTGTTGGAACGATTGTTGTTGTGCAGGAAGGTGTCAATCAGTGGAGGCGTTTTCCCTTTCTTAGTGTGCTGCAGAATGCAGCACACACCGAGGAATCAAGCATATACAATGCAATAGTTCTCACATTTGCGAGAGTTAGAGCTATTGGCATTGTAAATGCACAATTGGACTTATTTTGCACCATAAATTGGTCAACACTGCCTCGCAATTTGGTCCTTTTGTGACACATAATTCCTGTGGCCCTGCATATAATAAAACACTTCCGTTTACCTTTTTATGTTTTCCTTTATTTAAGCAACATGTCAGAAATGCTTCCTGAACAGTGTAGTGTAGCAAATAAAGTTAATGCTATGCTGTGTTCTTTAAAAAGGCTTTGGTAAGTCAAAACCATTTTACCTGCCTCTTTGTGCTGGGCATCAGGAATGAACTTGCCTACCACAGAGCCCAGCAAAAGGCTATAAATTCATAACAGTCCTTGTAGTGGTTTTAGCGGAGAGAAAAACGACATTTTAAAATTGGGAGAACAAACCTAGTTGAGCAATACTAGTGACAAAGAATGCCTAATGTGGTGCGGCGCATAAGCACTACCACTTAAAAGTAGGAGGTAAACCAAAGAAATCAGAAGACTGTAGTTTTCTTAAACACAGAACCAGTTATAAACATATATCTGCCTACAAGAAACAACTGCTATGTTCACCCTAGGTATGTTTTTGTAATAATAAATCAAATGCAAATGGAAAGGAGAACTATATAAAGAAGTCAAAAGGCAAGAATTTACTCCTTCCAAAAGAAAAATAGCTAAATGGTGTGCCCGAACTGACATACCTCTACCCCACCTTTACACTGATTATCATATCAAACTCAAATTAAATTGAATGAATGCGTACAGTTCTTTCCTAGAGCGCATAACTAAGAAAACTGGACTAACCATCTAATCTTGGCTTCTGGAGCAGCTCGATGCAAGGCACTTCAACTCCTTTGTCTGGCGTAGTGAGTGCTATATAAAAGCAATAATAACTTCAGCAAGCTCGTGCACAGAAACAAGGCATATAGACAAAATACTTTTGCGGAAACATTGAGCGGGGAAGTTGCCATATTCGTGGTGATTTGGTCCGATATTGTGTGAGTGTAGGTGACTCTAGTGGAAAAACTGAAGTTTAAGGTGAGTTATGCGCCCCTCCGGATGGCAGAACCCTAACTATTTGCAACAATTTCACGTCTAAGACTACAAAAGTTCCCACTTTTTCAGGGTCCTGCTTTTCCCACAGGAAAGAGAAAAAGGGCTGTACAACTGTGGAAAACATGAATGAGTCATGACACAGTGACTTCTCCCTAAAGAACTGCTGTACGTAAACTACAACTTCCATGGATCACTGATCCATCTCAAGTCCGAGCTTGGCCTCTCTCTGTGGGATTATTCGATGTGTATGCCTGCAGCTGGGGCCCATATGATCAGTATGCACGATGTCTGCGCATGGATATAGCTTGAAGCATTAACTTTAGGATGTGAACGAAAACAGAGTAGACCAAAGTTCTGCACCTTAGCCATTGGCCATGTTAAGATCAGGCAGAAAGGTGATGGGTCGACAGTTCCTTGGAAAAAAAATAAGCGGTTCTCGTAAAGCCATTGCTGCCTTGTCCTGTAAGCAAAGTCCTCCAATACCTCTGATCAAGTTTGCGCTGTATGAAACTTCAAATCGCCAAGTAGCACAAAGGGGAGCGACGAAAGAAAAAAGTAGTTTGCCCACACTAAAGTATATGAGCTTTACAGGCTCAGGAACAAATTAAAGTGATGGGTGTGAGATGGGCATGGGTAAAGCCCACAGAATAGATTACAACGGGTCGAAAAGCAGCACTTGCGACGGCTACACTCAGTCTAAAAACGGAGAGAAAGAAAGTGATTTCTCCTTTTACGCCTCCCTTGGGAGGCATACAGGTTTCACACATTCCCAAGTTTACAGATCCTCGTAAATCTGGGGATGTATCAAGACCCAGGGGTGTTCAATGGAAAAACCCACTGCAACGCCCATTGGAATGCCTCTGTGACGTAGAGTAAGGCAATGCAGAGCTTTGATCTTCCTTGCTTTGCCTTAATCCATATCTAGGAGGCCATGCACACCTTATTGTTATAATTGAGAGGCCCACAACACCGGAGAGTCATAAGAAGTGAGGCCCTGGCTGCGCAGGCCTCTTGTTAATGAGGCCCTTAATGTCTCATTTTAATGACGCACTTATCCACGCACAGTCTAGCTCACGTGTAAATGCATCCCTGAAGGACATTTGGGGTTCACTGCCATACGTGTCATGAGCTATTCACAACGGTTTTCATAATCGAATTTATTTTGATCCGAGTCAAAAGCGTTGCTGTTACATCGATTTTGAAAGTGTACATTTACAGAAAAAAACATGAATTGCCAACAAAATCATAGTAAAACACATTGACATGTCAGCATAAATAGCCTAAAATTGCTTCATTAATTAGGATGAAGTTGCCCCGCAATCAGTAAGACATGCTCTTCCTCAAAAAATATTCCCATCATTGTGCTACAGTGTCTGTCATCGCCACACGATAAACATGTCTCCCCAAACTCAGTGGAATCACCCTCGTTTACTTAAAAATAGATTGTTTGCCTTGCTTTACGTAACAAATGACTTCAGGAAGTAGTGCAATTAATACTCCTATCAACTTCGAAAAGAGAATGGTTGTTTAGTGTGCCAGTATTCAAACTAGTGGCCTCCTAGTTGCTCAAGAATGCACGCAAACACGGCGATCAACGTAGCAGAGTATAAGAAACACCTTAAAAGTACCTCGTGTACCATTAAAATCTGTTTCACTAGCCCACAAACCCGGAAGTAGATGAAAACATTGAAGATTAGTATAACACTCTAACATGCCTTCCTAAAATCAATTTAAAGATGGGTTGTCGAGGAAAGAATGCACTTCTCTCTTGGAAAATCCTACCATATAATTATATTTGTGCTTTCCAGGCAACGTAGGGATGTTTTAACAGATTACATAGTTTGTTATGTAGATTATTATTTTGGCCTGCTGAGACAATTGAGTGGTGGCTCATACTCGTGCACCTCAGGTTTAAAAGAAGCAAAGCCCAAGTTACAAGATATGATGTTTTTATAATGTCTTGTGTGTATTTTCATACATTTGACATACCTCCTAATTAACCCTGATTAGCATCGCAGTCATCGTTTTGAGAGCTGGGATAGTAACTTTTTATGTTTTCTTCTTACACCCGGCCTCCTCTAAGTCCATTTCAATTGGTAGCTGTTCCGCTTTCTGGCCCCTTATTTCGTCTTTCTATCTTTCTATTACAGATAGGTATGTTGCCAGTGCCCATATATTCTTTGGTTTAACATAACAAGGCATGCTTGTAAACTGTCTTAAATTATTCTTTACTTACCTTTTCTGAAAGAAATGCAGTTATTGGATACAAATATATACATTAGGACACTATAATAGATAAGTTTCGCAAACTTTTCAGAAGAAAGTAAATCCTTTGTCGAATATGTAGCCCGTCTTTGGGGAAGACAGAATGAAGATGGGGGATCAGTAATGCGGGAAAGAGATATAGGGAAGGAGTGAACAACACCACGACTTGTTGGTTGTGTGTAAAAGGCCGCTTTATTGGAACAGGTGCACCTAACAATTAACCAGCCTTGGTCTTTGCCTCACAAAACTAAAGCCTCACTAGACATGTAAAAACCTATCCAATCTCCTTCCCCTACTCCACCCTCCCCCACCCTACTCTTGTCCTGCCTTCCCTTTTACCCCTCTCATCTACCTAATTTTTCCCATCCTACCCGCTTCTTTTGAACCTGTCCGCTAATGTGAAGTTCCCTGCCTGTCCATCTTTCACTAATGCTCCTTCCCCCCTATAATACCTGAATTTCCCTGCCATCTCCGTCCTCCACATGAGCTTTTATTACCTGCCCTGCAGCTCTCACTGCCGCGGCCTGACCTGCCCCAAGCAACAACCATACCCCCGAAAGCGTGCACCTGCTCCAAAAAAGCCAACCTGTTTTAAAAACATCCCCTATCCAGCCGAAATGGGAAAAGGTGGGGGAGGGGGAAAAACTGGCATCCTGCTACTGACGCTGTTGCCACCAGGTCACCTTCCACAAAATGGTGGCCAGGAGCTCAAAATGTCCGCTTATATATGACCCCCCACCCCACAGCTTAAGGACACCCGGGACGTACAACCGCGTCGCGGGCTGTACCACCCTTCCCAAAAAATCCCGGGGGGGGGGAAACTCCTCGTTCCTCCTCCTCCCCCCTGGGACCCCATTGGGAAGGAGTGAACAACACCACGACTTGTTTGTTGTGTGTAAAAGGCCGCTTTATTGGACCTGGTGCACCTAACAATTAACCAGCCTTGGCCTTTGCCTCACAAAACTAAAGCCTCACTAGACATGGAAAAACCTATCCAATCTCCTTCCCCCTCTCCTACCCCATCCCCCCTCCCGTCCTGTCTTCCCTTTTACCCCTCTCGTCTACCAAACTTTTCCCGTTCTACCGCTTCTTTTGAACCTGTCCGCTAATCTGAAGTTCCCTGCCTGTCCCTCTCCAACTAATGCTCCTTCCCCCCTATAATACCTGAATTGCCCTGCCATCTCCGTCCTCCACATGAGCTTTTATTACCTGCCCTGCAGCTCTCACCGCCACCAGAAAAAAGACCTTGCCTTTTTCTCCCCCCCCCCCGGCTCCTTCAACAACGCTTTCAGTTGTTCCTTCAACTGTAACAGATGGAGCTCCATTCCCGTAAATGAAAGATGCACACCGTCATCCCTAAAAAATTCCGCATCTTCAAAGCGCAAATCCGTGTGCTCCAAAAATGGCAAAACCCTTTCACTACAAAAACACCTCATTTCTTTGCTCAGCTTGCACCTCGCCCTCTCTACAGCCCCTGGCTTCCTGGCCCCCCTCCAAAACTGACGCGGGACAAAAGCCGTAAGAACCACATGGCATCCCTTCCACTGAGTCGCCAGGACCTGTAAATCCCTCTTCATGGCTTTCATGAGGTTAAGTCCAGTTGTAGCCACTAAATTATTCTCCCCCAAATGGATACACTACAAATCCGGGCACTGTCCCCTCCCTGCCGCTCTTTGCGGGCGAGGCAAATGCTCACTGCAGCGCAACCCCCCTTTTCCAAACCAGCGGACCTGATACCGGGCTGGGTCAAAACCTAAATTCTCCCCAATAACAGTCCTCTGGGTCTGGTGCTCGGCCCATTTTACAAAGGAGTGTCCAACCAACCAAATGGAAAGGTACGCCGCCTCCGGACCCAGCACCACACCTGAAAAAGAAAAGAAAAATGAATACACATATACCGAATTAATACCCCAACTATCTTCCTATGCCCACAACTCCCGCCCTCTCACGTAGCGTTTAAAACAATCTGACCTCCAACTCCCCAGTGCCATCAGCTCCTCTCTGCCCCACCCTTTATTTCCCGCTTCCGTCGCGACACCGATCTGAAAGGAATGAGTAGCAAACTGTGTGGCATCCACCCCCAAGTACGCCAACCCCCTGCGCAGAACTGCTAACAACTGCAAAGCTGTCACTCCCCTCCCATCAGCGTGCCGAAAGACCGCGCCCGCACCAATCCCTGTCTCCTTCCGCAACTGTTCCTCCAAGATCCCTGGGCAAATGGACCTATCAGGGTAGCGACGAAGAAAAACCAGAACACCAACACCCTTTTGGTCCGTCTTGGAACTCCTGATTAGCAGTGCCACTCCTTTGGCGCTAGAGCGCACCTCGTGCCACTGGATGCCCGAATGTCCTGCCAAACCCAACAGTTCGGAAACCCGCAGCACCCCAAAAAACAGCCAAGACATTAACATCCGAAAAAGTAACGCTTCCCCTGCATCGAAGCAAATCACTCCCAATACCGCTAACAGCCTTGTCAATAAACTTAAAGACAACGGTCGCCTAATGCCACCCCTTCGCCCCATTTCCTTCGCTCACCCTTCTAGGATCCTGTGACCCAACTCCCCCGCAGATGGTGGGTAACCCCAAAGAAGCTTACCCATAAATCCCAATGCCGCTAACTTTCCCGCTATTGTAACCCTGGACTGACCTTTCTTGATCAAAACCATAATGAATTGTATCACATATTCCACCATGTCCTCCTGTCTTACCCTTCTTCGCGCCCGGAGCCTACAAACTCCTCCCAAGCCTTTGCATATGCCCGCCTGGTGGATGGTGCTAAAGAATTCAATACCAGCCGTAGCATCCTCTTGTGCCTATTCTCCAGAGCTCCCCCGGCATTGTTGTCCTGCACAGGTCCGCACCCAGGACTAATCCATGGAATCGATCCCACTGAGAATGAGACAAAGCATCAGCGATATCATTGTTGACCCCCGGCACATGTCTCGCTCTAAAAAATATATCATTCTCTAAGCATTGCAGCACAAACACCTGCAGAAGCTGTAAAACCTGGCCATCCCGCGCCGATTACCGATTCACCAAGTGCACCACCGCCATGTTGTCCACCTGAAAGAGTACCTGTGTATGCTGGAGTTCCTTACCTCACAGGCACACCGCTACCACCAGTGGAAAAAGCTCCAAAAACTCTATGCTGCGTCCCCCCATTCTTCCAGTCAATCTGCCATTCCTCCACACACCATCGCCCCTCCCAATAGATACCAAACCCCGTCACCCCCGCGGCATCCGAAAAGATCTGTACATCCCACTCGCAATCCTGCCAGGCCTTTAAAGGAATTCCATTGAAAGTGTCCAAAAATGTGCCCCACATCCACAAGTCCTCACGCACACCTACTTTCAAACGCACATGATGATGCGGAAGCAACTGGCCTGCCAACGCCAATCTCCTGCAAAATGTCCTGCCCGCTTTCACCACTCGACAGGCAAAATTCAAGTGCCCCAACAGTACCTGAATGTCACGCACAGTGACCTTACGTCTCCGCAACATGTCGTAAATTCTTTGCAGCATGTAGAGCTTCTTGTCCGCTGGCAATCGGGCTGTACCCATTACCGTATCCAGCTGAATACCCAAAAAGGACAGCACCATACATGCCCCACTGTCTTGTGGGGAGCCAAGGGCACGCCAAGGTCTCCCATAATCTCCACAAACTGTCCCAGCACCGCCGCACAACGCGGGCTGCCCGCTGGAGCTGCGAAGGAAAGTCATCCAAATAATGCGTCACCTGCTGGTGACCTGTTATCCGTGAGAATATCCATTGCAAGGCAATACTAAAGCACTCAAATAACGCACAAGAACTGGAGCAACCCATTGGGAGCGCCTTGTCTACATACCAGGACCCCTGAAACTGGATCCCCAGCAGCTCAAAATCCTCTGGATTCACCGGCAGCAGCCGAAAAGCTGACTTGATGTCAGTCTTAGCCATCATTGCTCCTTGCCCCAGCTGCTCCACCATTTCGATGGCTACATCCACTGACGTGTAGGACACTTTGGCTAAGTCATCTGGAATGAAGTCATTGACCGACGATCCCTTCAGCCACGACAGGTGATGTATCAACCTAAATTGCCGGCGCTCCTTCTTGGGCACGACACCGATGGGAGACACTATGAGGTTCTGCATCGGCCAATCAGAAAAAGGGCCAGCCATGCGACCTTCCCGCACCTCCTTCTCCAACTTTTGACGCACCACTTCCTCTTTACCGTACACCGACCGAAGATTCTCCGCCCACCGCCGTGCCTTCGGGCCCTCATATCCCAAACGAAAACCGCATCGGAAACCCCGTATGAGCAAGTCAGCGTCTGTCTCATTGTCATAGTCTGCTAACCGAAACGCTAATCTGTCCACCTCAACCGGAGTACGTGCTTTTTCCTGCAACGGCTTGTCTAGATCTCTGGCCACCCCTACCCGCGTAGCTAGTCGACTGTCCCCCGCCACCAACCTGACCTTGTGCACCTCCTGAATTGGTGGCATTCTGTGTCCCTGTACAATGCGTGAGGGGGTGACGGCCAGCGCACTTGGAGCATTCATGCCCGAACTTACAGTATTCCCAGGTACATATTCCGTTGTAGTAATCCCAGAAAGGCACCGGAGTGTCCAGTCCCGGCAGGGCTGGAGGTAGCTGGGCTGGAGCCCCCGGACCCCACCCTTTGGGTGGGGCGCTCACGAAAGGGCCGATATGTGATGGGCAGACCACTGGCTGTGAAAACCGTCTTCCCGAACTTCGCCGGGCCCATGGTGTGCTGCCATAGATCAGAATCGATCTCACCCCATTTCACCTCAGGGTCCGCGGCCATGCGGGCGCTAAACTCCTCATCATATTGTCTCCATGCATACCCCCCCATAGTTAAGCAGAGCCTTACGAATGATGTCCATGTACTTAAACAACGCCACTGCCCACTCCGGAAATCGCTCGCAATATATGCTAATGAAGATCAAATAGGCCGACGTCCAGTTTTCAATGTTAACCGGTACCTTTGGCCTCCTAAAAAGCTCCCATTCCTCCTCCTTGGAGCCCCCTTCACCCTGACCTCACGGTGCAGCAACTTCAAAATGTCAACATACTCCCCTTTCCAAATATTGTCCTTTCCTGCATCAAATGGGGCCCCAACGGCTTTGCAGTTCCAATATAAGGCAACTTAACCCGCTTGGAGGCCGGCCCCCCCTCCTTTTCCCCTTTTGTGTCAACTGACGTCTGCAACCCTTGTTGCCCGTCGCCTTCCCGCCCATAGCTCCGACCAACTTAAGAGCGTCCCCTGCACCGCTTTGAACTTCCCCGGTCTCAGTGGCCAATCCTGTGTCTTGCACATACACTCCTTTGACCAAACACACTGTATCCTCTCTCGCCTAAGTCGCTAATGTAACATTACCCACTACTCGCTAGAAATAGCTACTAAGCCACACCAGAAAACAGGAAAAACTGCGGAACAACTGGCACCCTGCTACTGACGCTCCGGCCACCAGGTCACCTCCCGCAAAATGGTGGCCAGGAGCTCAAAATGTCCGCTTATATATGACCCCCACCCCACAGCTAAAGGACACCCGGGACGCCCAACCGCGCCGCAGGCTGTACCACCCATCCCAAAAAACCGGGGGGGGGAACTCCTCGTTCCTCCTCTTCCCCCCCCCCGGGACCCCAATAAAGTAAAGAGATATTGGACGTGCGCTAAAGAAAGCTGTGAAAAACCAAACCTGCAAATCATTTTCATAAATTTTTGTCGGTCCACTGGTCATATAAGACAGACATTAGTCTTTGTTTTCAATGACATTCTTTTCAAGTGTTACGGACTAATTAAACCAATTTCAGGTACTAGCTTTAGAGCTGACATGATGGGCCACACAGCACTGAAAATCCCCCGAGACGGGGAGCAGAGCATTTCGTCACTGCATGTGCTTCAACACTGCTGCTGTATCCGAAAACACAGATATCAGAGCTCTCGCAGCTTCATGAGTGAGCAGCTAATCACCATGGACATCTTTTAGGGGGAGCCAGGTGTTGTGGTTACGGTCCTTGACTTTCCCCTTGCGACCCCTGGCACTGTCTTTGCGACCTGTGGCCTCAGAAGTGGCAAAATTAGTGCTAAAAATACTGGCGGCTCCACAGCCCTTGTTTTCTGTTAATTTTTCATCATACTAATAGTGAATGATATTCAATAATTCACTTTTAGTGTAACAAAAAAGGACAATTAAGTGGAACAGGACATTTGGTGCCAGCTAAGGTAGGTTAAAAATGTTTTGAAACTGTTTGCTTGCCTGTAGTTGAGAATGTGTTTATTTCAGAGGCGTGTGTGTATATGTGAGCATGTGTGTCTGCCTGAGTATGTGTGTGTGTATGAGTGAAAGTGAGTAAGAACCAGTGACATGAAATGAGTGAGAATGAGTGTAAAAGAATGTTGGAGTGCAATTAAGCAAATGTGAGTAAGAATGTGGGGTCATGCTTGTGAGCCTGTTAGCTCTGGAATACTGAGGGTGACTCTTGTCTTACAGAAAAACCCATGGCAAACAAATGGTGGTGTTATACTTGGGGCAATTCTTAACATGGCAGACACGTGTGGCAAAAGATTGGCAGTGATTCTTGGCATAATGGGCACATGTGTTAAAATACTGGTACTAGCATACTAGAGGTAATTATTGCATATGGCGCAGCTGTAGAAAACTACTGGCACATTTGAGTAAATTCTTGTTATGGGGCAGTCATGACAGGCAGCTGGTACTATCACATCAGAGGTAATTCCTGGCATAAAGGAGGACAACCGGACATATGGTAGGATGGCACCATGCCAGAATTCTGCGTAGCTATATGTAGATTTTTTGCTCGTGCATGATTTTTCGGCAGTACGTCTTGGGATGCATTTACTTGACTCAAACACCCTTAACAGTGAGGGTGAGCACAAGGTGACTGTATTGGGGCTTCATTTACTACTAGGTAATCATGCACCAGATTTCCACATGGTGATAACATAGTTGAATCCTTGGTACTGACGCAAACCTATTGATGCCTTGAATTGATTGCATGACATTAAGGTGGGGACCATTTTGAGTGTTGATTCACTCACACAGAGCATTTTGAGTGTGTATATTCAGTAGCCAAGGGACACTGAATATTGTTTAATTTGGGGCAAAGCATAGGTCTCTTTTCAGCTATAGGTACATTAGTCAGATGACAATTGATCTGATGAGACCGGACAAGCTGGCACGGGTTGAACTATCAACACCCCATCCCTTGTGTTTTTTTAGCGCTTTGAAATGCACTGAGAGATTTGTATGCAAATAGATATTATCTCTGTCAATCATTTTTCAACCTTGGGCTTTGTACAGTGTCTTGTTCCATGTTTTTGTTTATTTGTTCACTGTCTGAGCACTGCGTATTCTGCATTAGTATTATCTTGTACAGAGACTTGTTTTACCTTGTTTGTGCAAAGCATATAAATGAATTGTGTAAAAGAGAGCAAGTGTCCTGTACTCAGCTTTTGGCAGTATCAAGTATTTAATGAATGACTAAATTCAATTTAAATACCCAGAAAGGATATGAGAGTTGTTGACAAATTAGTCCCACGGAACAATTGAGTTACTATCAAACCTTCTGACCCAGACATAAGGAGGTCATTTTTTAATAAGGGTTACCTATGAGATATGAACAGCATAAATAGCACTGGCTTATTGAAGTCACTCAAGGCAAATGGGACAACCCTGACAAAATACAAGCCTGGCACAATGGTAGTAATTGTTTGACATATGGGGTACCCATAGTACATTTTGAAAAATGGGGTGAACTCCTAGTGAGCATCATGTTTCATTGCCCTGGCATACCCTGAAAGGAGTTGAATATATAAATACATTTTCTTTCAAAGCCTATGGTATGTTGACAAATGTATGTGAAAATTGTGCTTTAGAATGCACAATTAAATCCATTTCTTTTCAACAATTTCTAGGGGATTAAAACCACTTAGAAGAGCTCAGCTTATTTGTTTTGCTTCAGGGCAGTTATTATGCCCAAGAACCTTCAAAGACGAAGTCAGCACCATAATATAGGTGTTATTTTAATTACACACGAGTCTGTGTTGTGTTGTTACCTTAAGGGCGCAGTTATTATGGAATGTCAATGTTGTAAGTTATTGGGATGTCATCAAGGTGAGGGTCAGGTGACATGATTTACTGAAAGAATCAGTTGTCATGATGTCACTTCCTATGATGTCATTATTGTCAAAGGGTATGTGATGTCTCTTCCTCTACCCCTGGCATTTTTGTAAATCGAAGTCCATGTTTGTCACATTATAGGTGGTGCATTATGTAATGGGCATACTGTCCCTGTTTGAGTTGCAGCACACCTTTAACTAGGCGTTCTAGGAGCTAACAGGGACTGTGCACTCTGTTGCATATATTATGTGCTCACCCCAGGGCAGATGCAAGCTCGCAGCTGCCATAGGAGCAGTGAAATACTGAAAGACAGCGCTGCTCTTTGAAGGAGTTGTTCCGTCTTTCACAGTACAAGCATACCCGGCCTGCTCTGTAAAGTGGGACTGGGATCCACCTGCGGGTGGGTACATTGAGTGACTGCAACCACCTATAAAGGCATGCCTTCGGCATCTATGGGATCATCTTGCCCCCTTTCAGAGGATGTTTTAAGGGGTGCACTAGTTGTGTGCCACCTGTTAGTGGTGGATAGTCAGTGTGTCCTCTGATGTAATCTTTGCCTCTACACCCGAATCCATAATATGGCATGGGCCCACAGTCAGAGTTTCTCTCATCTGCATGAGGCTACACCCCTTTCAAATGAGTGAATGCCCCTTTAGGATCGAGCCACTGCTACTTGTGCACCAGCGCTATCTGTAATACTGAGAGGGGCAAAGTAATCATTTCTTTCCCCTTCTGTAATACCAAAGTGCTTTGAGACACAAAACATGGGCACATGTTTCCTATCAAAGGGGCTTCAATGGTTTGAAAGATATTGTGATGCAGTTGTAAATGCATTTTCTATTTGCTTTGTCCATAAAATTGATTGCAGGCTTGAAGGCAACAATGAGGAGTGCTTGCAACAAATCTTCACTTTCTAGTCAACAGAACTTGTATTCTGGAATGTCAGGTTAGTATTTTTCAAAAACAAGTATGGATTTCAAAATCCCAACTTGCAAAGTACTGAAAAGTCAGGACTGGATGAAGATGTGACATGGAACAACTTGGCAGCCAACTGGTCCAAATTGCTGAATGAAACTTTCTAATTTGCCAGGAGCCTTCACAGACCTTTGCACACATAAACCTGCTTTTTATGGTCTGGAATGACAGCACAGCTGTTGCCAGACAAATATGTGAGAACCACCAGGAAAAGGGAATTGGCTCCGCCCACATGTCTGAAACCAGGATTACATGTTTTGATTAGGCAGACGTTGTGTGCTTCCACAAAGTGCTTTCCCTTCACACAGCTGTGATCATTTTGCTTATTTATCCAGCTGCCTCATCTTGAACTTTAAAGGACAAACACATGACATTGCAATCTTATTAAAGTATCTTAGATAATTTATGGTGTTTTTCTCTGGCAGCAACACACACAGGACAAAGCAGTCATTAACATGGATTTTTAGGTCTGGTTTGACAGTGCATTCATGCGCCAGACCTGTTGGCATTGCCAATTTTTGTTATGGTCAGGCCTGACAGCTCAGCTGTCGCCAGATAATTTTGTGAAAACCACCAGAACAAGGGACTTTGACTCCGTCCATATGTTGGGAGCCAGGAGTACATGTTTTGATTTGGCTGAAGTTGTGTGCGTCCACAAAAAAGTGCTAGCCCTCAACACAGCTGTGATCATTTTGTTTATTTATCCAGCTGCCTGAGCTTGAACTTTAAGGGGCACACACATGCTGTTATGTTGCTATCAAAGCGTCTCAGATAACTAGAGAATTTATGGTGTTTTTCTCTGGCAGCAGCACAGATAGGTGGAGGCAGTCATTAACGTACATGGATTTTTATGCATGGCTTAACAGTTCATTCATAATTGTGGTGTTGCTAAGGCTTGTTCTACTATGTTCTCAAACCAAGAAGTAGATCCTTGTTGATTATGCATGTTGCGTTCTGGTATAGCCTTCTGAATGCAATTAAGTAATACAGGATCCATCCTGCTTCTGAAAGCTCTGTAAGTACATTCTACACTTTTGTCAGTTTAGGCTTGCATATTTCATTATTCAATCCAATCAGGAAAAACAAAATATTCCTTATACCCAAATCATGTAAATCATTTCATAATCATAGTAGTATAACTGGTGCCATCATTTCAAGTAAAATGTGCCATTTAATACAATATGTATATTTGGTTACATTAAAGGGTGCACATCCTATTGTAAGGAGGAAGCAGTGCTTGAGTGGTGACAAATGTGCCACAGAAAATGGACGATGCAAGAGGGTAGAACACAAACTATAATAAGCTTTTGCAATGTAATAGGTCTCGCATTTGCTTGAGTTAGAGCTATTGGCATTGTAAATTCATAAATGGACTTTTCTTGCCACATAGATTGGTCAAACCTGCTTATATTTTTGTCTTTTCCTGCCATATAATTCCAGTGGCTCTGCATATAGCTAAAGCACCTCCATTTACCTCCTTCCTCTGTCTGCAGCAAAAAATTCAAATGTTGCCATTTAGCATCCTAATTTAAATCTGCCATGCTAATTCCAATAGAATACACTTTCACCACCCCACCATCAGAGTTGCTGGCTGGCTAATACAATTCCCCAAAAAAGACTCAAGACAGCCACAGAGGAGAAATAAACTATAAGGGTTACCCAAACATATCAAGAGTGTTCAAACAGATGTGGTGTAATAAGGATGTTAAATTGGCCTGAATTATGGTTATAATTGCAATAAGGAGAGATTATTAAAACATATACATATATCATATAAACCTTTATCAGAAATAAACTTTTGGCATTAGAATATAATGCTCAAAAGAGCTCCCAGAGGGAACCATAATAAAAATATCACTTGTAAGAAGCATGGTCATGTAACCTTACTGTTAGCCCATGGGGGGGGGCCATAATCCCATGAAGAAAAACAGGAGAAAGTAATGCAAGTGTAACCATGTACTTAGCCCGTGGATGTGTTTTTAGGCATAACCAGCCTTCTACAATGATGTTACAAACAAGGCCTTCAAAACAAAACTTTTCTCAGCTGTAAAACAAAAGTTCTGTTCATGTGAAAGCTTAAAAGACACTGAATGGTGGGAGCGGTTATTATTTTGGGGTCCCCACCACTGTAGTGTGGGGTCCCAGAGATGATGTAGACAGAAGGAGCACATTGTGGTCAATGTTTTGAAAGTGGTCCCATTGTCCTAGGACAACCACAGGCTCAGTTACAAGCAAAAAGTTTTGGAAAAGTAATGCTCTGCAAAGCATTATGGAGCAATTTTCCATGCCACTAATATTTTAGTATGTTGATATGACTATAGAGCAGTCCTAGAGAACACCACAAAGAAAATAGCATTTGCAAGAAACATGGCCATGTAACTATATATTTAGTCCCTTGAGTGAACAACCACCCAAAAAGAAAATGGCATTAAATATTACAGGGTAGCCTTATATTTCACTCTTAGAGAACATAGGGCCAGATGTAGTAAAGTCCCAAATTGCGACTTGCAATTTGCGAGTCCCTGCGACTCGCAAATTGCAAGTCGCAATTTGGGATGCAGAAAGGTGTCTCAGACACCTTCTGCGAGTCGCTATGGGGTCGCAAAGACCCACCTCATTAATATTAATGAGGTGGGTCGCAATTTGCGACCCCATAGCGATTCAGGGCACTCATGGACATGGAGGCCTGCTGGGAACAGCAGACCTCCATGTCCGTGACTGCTTTTAAATAAAGCAGTCTTTTTTTTCAAAGTGCAAAACGTTTTCCTTAAAGGAAAACGAGCAAAACCTTTTGTTTCGGTATTTTTCAGGGCAGGTAGTGGTCCATTTGAACACTGCCTGCTCTGAAAAATTATTTTTTAGGCCAGACACAAAGGGGAAGGGGTCCCATGGGTACCCCTTTCCATTTGCGACTGGGTTACCATCCACTTCAAGTGGATGGTAACTGCGAGCGGTCGCAAATGGAATTGCATACCTGCAACTCGGAAATACATTTTGCGAGTCGCTTCCGACTCGCAAAATGCATTTCTACATACCAGATGGGCTTTAGCGACTCACAAAGGCGTTTTTCGACGTTTGCGAGTCACTAAAGCTTTCCTACATCTGGCCCTAAGTCCCTTAAACATTTTCAGGTCTAGCAGGCCTATAGCAACTATATTAGAAACAAGGCCCTCAAAATACAAACTATCTTCAGCTATAAAACTAAAGTTCCAGCCATGAAAGCACTTAACCCCTTCGCTGCCAGGCCTTTTCCCCCTCCTGTGCCGGGCCTTTTTTTGCCTATTTGGGGCAGTTCGCGCTTAGGCCCTCATAACTTTTTGTCCACATAAGCTAACCAAGCCAAATTTGCGTCCTTTTTTTCCAACATCCTAGGGATTCTAGAGGTACCCAGACTTTGTGGGTTCCCTTGAAGGAGGCCAAGAAATTGGCCAAAATACAGTGAAAATTTCGTTTTTTTCAAAAAAATTGGAAAAAGTGGCTGCAGAAGAAGGCTTGTGGTTTTTCCCCTGAAAATGGCATCAACAAAGGGTTTGCGGTGCTAAACTCAGCAGCTTCCCAGCTTTCAGGAACAGGCAGACTTGAATCAGAAAACCCAATTTTTCAACACAATTTTGGCATTTTACTGGGGCATACCCCATTTGTGCAATTTTTTGTGCTTTCAGCCTCCTTCCAGTCAGTGACAGGAATGGTCATGAAACCAATGCTGGATCCCAGAAACCTAAACATTTCTGAAAAGTAGACAAAATTCTGAATTCAGCAAGGGGTCATTTGTGTAGATCCTACAAGGGTTTCCTACAGAAAATAACAGCTGAAAAAGAAAAATATTGAAATTGAGGTGAAAAAACCATCAATTTTTCTCTACGTTTTACTCTGTAACTTTTCCCTGCAATGTCAGATTATCGAAAGCAATATACCGTTACGTCTGCTGGACTCCTCTGGTTGCGGGGATATATAGGGCTTGTAGGTTCATCAAGAACCCGAGGAACCCAGAGCCAATAAATGAGCTGCACCCTGCAGTGTGTTTTCATTCTATACCGGGTATACAGCAATTCATTTGCTGAAATATAAGGAGTAAAAAATTGCTATCAAGAAAACCTTTGCATTTCCAAAAAGGGCACAAGATAAGGTGTTGAGGAGCAGTGGTTATTTGCACATCTCTGAATTCCGGGGTGACCATAGTAGCACGTGAATTACAGGGAATTTCTCAAATAGATGTCTTTTTTACACACACTCCTATATTTGGAAGGAAAAAATGTAGAGAAAGACAAGGGGCAATAGTACTTGTTTTGCTAATCTATGTTCCCCCAAGTCTCCCGATAAAAATGGTACCTCACTTGTGTGGGTAGGCCTAGCACCCGCGACAGGATATGCCCCAAAACACAACATGGACACATCACAGAAAACAGAGCTGTTTTTAGCAAAGTGACTACCTGTAGATTTTGGCCTCTAGCTCAGCCGCCACCTAGGGAAACCTACCAAACCTGTGCATTTCTGAAAACTAGAGACCTAGGGGAATCCAAGGAGGGGTGACTTGTGTGGCTCGGACCAGGTTCTGTTACCCAGAATCCTTTGCAAACCTCAAAATTTGGCTAAAAAAACACATGTTCCTCACATTTCTGTGGCAGAAAGTTATGGAATCTGAGAGGAGCCACAAATTTCCTTCCACCCAGCGTTCCCCCACGTCTCCCGATAAAAATGATACCTCACTTGTGTGGGTAGGCCTAGCACCCGCAACAGGATATGCCCCAAAACACAACGTGGACACATCACAGAAAACAGAGCTGTTTTTAGCAAAGTGACTACCTGTAGATTTTGGCCTCTAGCTCAGCCGCCACCTAGGGAAACCTACCAAACCTGTGCATTTCTGAAAACTAGAGACCTAGGGGAATCCAAGGAGGGGTGACTTGTGTGGCTCGGACCAGGTTCTGTTACCCAGACTCCTTTGCAAACCTCAAAATTTGGCTAAAAAAACACATGTTCCTCACATTTCTGTGGCAGAAAGTTCTGGAATCTGAGAGGAGCCACAAATTTCCTTCCACCCAGCGTTCCACCACGTCTCCCGATAAAAATGATACCTCACTTGTGTGGGTAGGCCTAGCGCCCGCGACAGGATATACCCCAAAACACAACGTGGACATATCACAGAAAACAGAGCTGTTTTTAGCAAAGTGACTACCTGTAGATTTTGGCCTCTAGCTCAGCCGCCACCTAGGGAAACCTACCAAACCTGTGCATTTCTGAAAACTAGAGACCTAGGGGAATCCAAGGAGGGGTGACTTGCGGGGCTCGGACCAGGTTCTGTTACCCAGAATCCTTTGCAAACCTCAAAATTTCGCTAAAAAAACACATGTTCCTCACATTTCTGTGGCAGAAAGTTCTGGAATCTGAGAGGAGCCACAAATTTCCTTCCACCCAGCGTTCCCCCACGTCTCCCGATAAAAATGATACCTCACTTGTGTGGGTAGGCCTAGCGCCCGCGACAGGATATGCCCCAAAACACAACGTGGACATATCACAGAAAACAGAGCTGTTTTTAGCAAAGTGACTACCTGTAGATTTTGGCCTCTAGCTCAGCCGCCACCTAGGGAAACCTACCAAACCTGTGCATTTCTGAAAACTAGAGACCTAGGGGAATCCAAGGAGGGGTGACTTGCGGGGCTCGGACCAGGTTCTGTTACCCAGAATCCTTTGCAAACCTCAAAATTTGGCTAAAAAAACACATGTTCCTCACATTTCTGTGGCAGAAAGTTCTGGAATCTGAGAGGAGCCACAAATTTCCTTCCACCCAGCGTTCCCCCACGTCTCCCGATAAAAATGATACCTCACTTGTGTGGGTAGGCCTAGCGCCCGCGACAGGATATGCCCCAAAACACAACGTGGACATATCACAGAAAACAGAGCTGTTTTTAGCAAAGTGACTACCTGTAGATTTTGGCCTCTAGCTCAGCCGCCACCTAGGGAAACCTACCAAACCTGTGCATTTCTGAAAACTAGAGACCTAGGGGAATCCAAGGAGGGGTGACTTGCGGGGCTCGGACCAGGTTCTGTTACCCAGAATCCTTTGCAAACCTCAAAATTTGGCTAAAAAAACACATGTTCCTCACATTTCTGTGGCAGAAAGTTCTGGAATCTGAGAGGAGCCACAAATTTCCTTCCACCCAGCGTTCCCCCACGTCTCCCGATAAAAATGATACCTCACTTGTGTGGGTAGGCCTAGCGCCCGCGACAGGATATGCCCCAAAACACAACGTGGACATATCACAGAAAACAGAGCTGTTTTTAGCAAAGTGACTACCTGTAGATTTTGGCCTCTAGCTCAGCCGCCACCTAGGGAAACCTACCGAACCTGTGCATTTCTGAAAACTAGAGACCTAGGGGAATCCAAGGAGGGGTGACTTGCGGGGCTCGGACCAGGTTCTGTTACCCAGAATCCTTTGCAAATCTCAAAATTTGGCTAAAAAAACACATGTTCCTCACATTTCTGTGGCAGAAAGTTCTGGAATCTGAGAGGAGCCACAAATTTCCTTCCACCCAGCGTTCCCCCACGTCTCCCGATAAAAATGATACCTCACTTGTGTGGGTAGGCCTAGCGCCCGCGACAGGATATGCCCCAAAACACAACGTGGACATATCACAGAAAACAGAGCTGTTTTTAGCAAAGTGACTACCTGTAGATTTTGGCCTCTAGCTCAGCCGGCACCTAGGGAAACCTACCAAACCTGTACATTTCTGAAAGCTAGAGACCTAGGGGAATCCAAGGAGGGGTGACTTGTGTGGCTCGGACCAGGTTCTGTTACCCAGAATCCTTTGCAAACCTCAAAATTTGGCTAAAAAAACATGTTCCTCACATTTCTGTGGCAGAAAGTTCTGGAATCTGAGAGGAGCCACAAATTTCCTTCCACCCAGCGTTCCCCCACGTCTCCCGATAAAAATGATACCTCACTTGTGTGGGTAGGCCTAGCGCCCGCGACAGGATATGCCCCAAAACACAACGTGGACATATCACAGAAAACAGAGCTGTTTTTAGCAAAGTGACTACCTGTAGATTTTGGCCTCTAGCTCAGCCGCCACCTAGGGAAACCTACCAAACCTGTGCATTTCTGAAAGCTAGAGACCTAGGGGAATCCAAGGAGGGGTGACTTGCGGGGCTTGGACCAGGTTCTGTTACCCAGAATCCTTTGCAAATCTCAAAATTTGGCTAAAAAAACACATGTTCCTCATATTTCTGTGGCAGAAAGTTCTGGAATCTGAGAGGAGCCACAAATTTCCTTCCACCCAGCGTTCCCCCACGTCTCCCGATAAAAATGATACCTCACTTGTGTGGGTAGGCCTAGCGCCCGCGACAGGATATGCCCCAAAACACAACGTGGACATATCACAGAAAACAGAGCTGTTTTTAGCAAAGTGACTACCTGTAGATTTTGGCCTCTAGCTCAGCCGCCACCTAGGGAAACCTACCAAACCTGTGCATTTCTGAAAACTAGAGACCTAGGGGAATCCAAGGAGGGGTGACTTGCGGGGCTCGGACCAGGTTCTGTTACCCAGAATCCTTTGCAAATCTCAAAATTTGGCTAAAAAAACACATGTTCCTCACATTTCTGTGGCAGAAAGTTCTGGAATCTGAGAGGAGCCACAAATTTCCTTCCACCCAGTGTTCCCCCACGTCTCCCGATAAAAATGATACCTCACTTGTGTGGGTAGGCCTAGCGCCCGCGACAGGATATGCCCCAAAACACAACGTGGACATATAACAGAAAACAGAGCTGTTTTTAGCAAAGTGACTACCTGTAGATTTTGGCCTCTAGCTCAGCCGGCACCTAGGGAAACCTACCAAACCTGTACATTTCTGAAAACTAGAGACCTAGGGGAATCCAAGGAGGGGTGACTTGTGTGGCTCGGACCAGGTTCTGTTACCCAGAATCCTTTGCAAACCTCAAAATTTGGCTAAAAAAACACATGTTCCTCACATTTCTGTGGCAGAAAGTTCTGGAATCTGAGAGGAGCCACAAATTTCCTTCCACTCAGCGTTCCCCCACGTCTCCCGATAAAAATGATACCTCACTTGTGTGGGTAGGCCTAGCGCCCGCGACAGGATATGCCCCAAAACACAACGTGGACATATCACAGAAAACAGAGCTGTTTTTAGCAAAGTGACTACCTGTAGATTTTGGCCTCTAGCTCAGCCGCCACCTAGGGAAACCTACCAAACCTGTGCATTCCTGAAAACTAGAGACCTAGGGGAATCCAAGGAGGGGTGACTTGCGGGGCTTGGACCAGGTTCTGTTACCCAGAATCCTTTGCAAATCTCAAAATTTGGCTAAAAAAAACACATGTTCCTCACATTTCTGTGGCAGAAAGTTCTGGAATCTGAGAGGAGCCACAAATTTCCTTCCACCCAGCGTTCCCCCACATCTCCCGATAAAAATGATACCTCACTTGTGTGGGTAGGCCTAGCGCCCGCGACAGGATATGCCCCAAAACACAACGTGGACATATCACAGAAAACAGAGCTGTTTTTAGCAAAGTGACTACCTGTAGATTTTGGCCTCTAGCTCAGCCGGCACGTAGGGAAACCTACCAAACCTGTACATTTCTGAAAACTAGAGACCTAGGGGAATCCAAGGAGGGGTGACTTGTGTGGCTCGGACCAGGTTCTGTTACCCAGAATCCTTTGCAAACCTCAAAATTTGGCTAAAAAAACACATGTTCCTCACATTTCTGTGGCAGAAAGTTCTGGAATCTGAGAGGAGCCACAAATGTCCTTCCACCCAGCGTTCCCCCACGTCTCCCGATAAAAATGATACCTCACTTGTGTGGGTAGGCCTAGCGCCCGCGACAGGATATGCCCCAAAACACAACGTGGACATATCACAGAAAACAGAGCTGTTTTTAGCAAAGTGACTACCTGTAGATTTTGGCCTCTAGCTCAGCCGGCACCTAGGGAAACCTACCAAACCTGTACATTTCTGAAAACTAGAGACCTAGGGGAATCCAAGGAGGGGTGACTTGTGTGGCTCGGACCAGGTTCTGTTACCCAGAATCCTTTGCAAACCTCAAAATTTGGCTAAAAAAACACATGTTCCTCACATTTCTGTGGCAGAAAGTTATGGAATCTGAGAGGAGCCACAAATTTCCTTCCACCCAGCGTTCCCCCACGTCTCCCGATAAAAATGATACCTCACTTGTGTGGGTAGGCCTAGCGCCCGCGACAGGATATGCCCCAAAACACAACGTGGACACATCACAGAAAACAGAGCTGTTTTTAGCAAAGTGACTACCTGGAGATTTTGGCCTCTAGCTCAGCCGCCACCTAGGGAAACCTACCAAACCTGTGCATTTCTGAAAGCTAGAGACCTAGGGGAATCCAAGGAGGGGTGACTTGCGGGGCTTGGACCAGGTTCTGTTACCCAGAATCCTTTGCAAATCTCAAAATTTGGCTAAAAAAACACATGTTCCTCATATTTCTGTGGCAGAAAGTTCTGGAATCTGAGAGGAGCCACAAATTTCCTTCCACCCAGCGTTCCCCCACGTCTCCCGATAAAAATGATACCTCACTTGTGTGGGTAGGCCTAGCGCCCGCGACAGGATATGCCCCAAAACACAACGTGGACATATCACAGAAAACAGAGCTGTTTTTAGCAAAGTGACTACCTGTAGATTGTGGCCTCTAGCTCAGCCGCCACCTAGGGAAACCTACCAAACCTGTGCATTTCTGAAAACTAGGGACCTAGGGGAATCCAAGGAGGGGTGACTTGCGGGGCTCGGACCTGGTTCTGTTACCCAGAATCCTTTGCAAACCTCAAAATTTGGCTAAAAAAACACGTTCCTCACATTTCTGTGGCAGAAAGTTCTGGAATCTGAGAGGAGCCACAAATTTCCTTCCACCCAGCGTTCCCCCACGTCTCCCGATAAAAATGATACCTCACTTGTGTGGGTAGGCCTAGCGCCCGCGACAGGATATGCCCCAAAACACAACGTGGACATATCACAGAAAACAGAGCTGTTTTTAGCAAAGTGACTACCTGTAGATTTTGGCCTCTAGCTCAGCCGCCACCTAGGGAAACCTACCAAACCTGTGCATTTCTGAAAACTAGAGACCTAGGGGAATCCAAGGAGGGGTGACTTGCGGGGCTCGGACCAGGTTCTGTTACCCAGAATCCTTTGCAAATCTCAAAATTTGGCTAAAAAAACACATGTTCCTCACATTTCTGTAGCAGAAAGTTCTGGAATCTGAGAGGAGCCACAAATTTCCTTCCACCCAGCGTTCCCCCACGTCTCCCGATAAAAATGATACCTCACTTCTGTGGGTAGGCCTAGCGCCCGCGACAGGATATGCCCCAAAACACAACGTGGACATATCACAGAAAACAGAGCTGTTTTTAGCAAAGTGACTACCTGTAGATTTTGGCCTCTAGCTCAGCCGGCACCTAGGGAAACCTACCAAACCTGTACATTTCTGAAAACTAGAGACCTAGGGGAATCCAAGGAGGGGTGACTTGTGTGGCTCGGACCAGGTTCTGTTACCCAGAATCCTTTGCAAACCTCAAAATTTGGCTAAAAAAACACATGTTCCTCACATTTCTGTGGCAGAAAGTTCTGGAATCTGAGAGGAGCCACAAATTTCCTTCCACCCAGCGTTCCCCCACGTCTCCCGATAAAAATGATACCTCACTTGTGTGGGTAGGCCTAGCGCCCGCGACAGGATATGCCCCAAAACACAACGTGGACATATCACAGAAAACAGAGCTGTTTTTAGCAAAGTGACTACCTGTAGATTTTGGCCTCTAGCTCAGCCGGCACCTAGGGAAACCTACCAAACCTGTACATTTCTGAAAACTAGAGACCTAGGGGAATCCAAGGAGGGGTGACTTGTGTGGCTCGGACCAGGTTCTGTTACCCAGAATCCTTTGCAAACCTCAAAATTTGGCTAAAAAAAACACATGTTCCTCACATTTCTGTGGCAGAAAGTTCTGGAATCTGAGAGGAGCCACAAATTTCCTTCCACCCAGCGTTCCCCCACGTCTCCCGATAAAAATGATACCTCACTTGTGTGGGTAGGCCTAGCGCCCGCGACAGGATATGCCCCAAAACACAACGTGGACACATCACAGAAAACAGAGCTGTTTTTAGCAAAGTGACTACCTGGAGATTTTGGCCTCTAGCTCAGCCGCCACCTAGGGAAACCTACCAAACCTGTACATTTCTGAAAACTAGAGACCTAGGGGAATCCAAGGAGGGGTGACTTGTGTGGCTCGGACCAGGTTCTGTTACCCAGAATCCTTTGCAAACCTCAAAATTTGGCTAAAAAAACACATGTCCCTCACATTTCTGTGGCAGAAAGTTCTGGAATCTGAGAGGAGCTACAAATTTCCTTCCACCCAGCGTTCCCCCAAGTCTCCCAATAAAAATGATACCTCACTTGCGTGGGTAGGCCTAGCGCCGGCGACAGGAAACACCCCAAAGCGCAACGTGGACACATCCTAAATTTTGGAAAAAAACAGAGGTGTTTTTTGCGAAGTGCCTACCTGTAGATTTTGGCCTCTAGCTCAGCCGGCACCTAGGGAAACCTACCAAACCTGTGCATTTCTGAAAACTAGAGACCTAGGGGAATCCAAGGAGGGGTGACTTGCGGGGCTCGGACCAGGTTCTGTTACCCAGAATCCTTTGCAAACCTCAAAATTTGGCTAAAAATACACATGTTACTCACATTTCTGTGGCAGAAAGTTCTGGAATCTGAGAGGAGCCACAAATTTCCTTCTACCCAGCGTTCCCCCAAGTCTCCCGATAAAAATGATACCTCACTTGTGTGGGTAGGACTAGGGCCCACGAAAGGAAAGGGCCCAAAACACAACGTGGACACATCACATTTTTTTATAAAAAGCAGTGCCCTACCTGTGGATTTTGGCCTGTAGCTCAGCCGACACCTGAGGAAACCTAGCAAACCAGTGCATTTTTGAAAACTAGAAACCCAGGGGAATCCAAGATGGGGTGACTTGCGGGGCTCTGACCAGGTTATGTTACCCAGAATCCTTTGCAAACATCAAAATTTGGCCCAAAAAACAGTTTTTTCCTCTCATTTCGGTGACAGAAAGTTCTGGAATCTGAGAGGAGCCACAAATTTCCTTCCACCCAGCGTTCCCCTAAGTCTCTCGATAAAAATGGTACATCACTTCTGTGGGTAGGCCTAGCGCCCACAAAAGGAAATGGCCCAAAACACAACGTGGACACAACATATTTTTTCACAGAAAACAGAGGTGTTTTTTGCAAGGTGCCTACCTGTGGTGTTTGGCCTGTAGCTCAGCCGGCCCCAGGGGGGGGGGGGGCAGAAATGCCCTAAAAATAAATTTGCCCCCCCAACCCCCACCCTCCCCCGCCGGGAGCGACCCTTGCCTACGGGGTCGCTCCCCCTGTGTGACATTGGCACCAAAAAACAAATCCCCGGTGCCTAGTGGTTTCTGCCCCCTTGGGGGCAGGTTGACCTAAACTCAGCCAATCTGCCCCCAAGGGGGGCAGAAATGGCCTAAATACAATTTGTCCCCAGGGGAGCGACTTTTACCTGATGGGTCGCTCCCCATCTCTAAAAAAAAAAAAACAAAGAAAAAAAAAAAGAAAAAAAAGAAAAATTCCCCTGGCGCCTAGAGGTTTCTGCCCCCCCTCCCCCCCGGGGGCAGTTCGGCCTAATAATAGGCCGATCTGTCCCCCGGGGGGGGCAGAAATGGCCTAAAATAAATTTGCCCCCCCAACCCCCACCACCCCCCCGGGAGCGACCCTTGCCTACGGGGTCGCTCCCCCTGCGTGACATTGGCGCCAAAAAACAAATCCCCGGTGCCTAGTGGTTTCTGCCCCCTTGGGGGCAGATTGACCTAAAATTTGCCAATCTGCCCCCAGGGGGGCAGAAATGGTCTAAATACAATTTGCCCCCCCCAGGGGAGCGACCCTTGCCTGATGGGTCGCTCCCCATCTCTAAAAAAAGAAACAACAAAAAAAAAAAAACATAAAAAAAAAATTGCCCTGGTGCCTAGAGTGTTCTGCCCCCCCCCCCCCAGGGGCAGTTCGGCCTAATAATAGGCCGATCTGTCCCCCGGGGGGGCAGAAATGGCCTAAAATAAATTTGCCCCCCCAACCCCTATCCCCCCCCCGGGAGCGACCCTTGCCTACGGGGTCGCTCCCCCTGCGTGACATTGGCGCCAAAAAACAAATCCCCGGTGCCTAGTGGTTTCTGCCCCCTTGGGGGCAGATTGAACCTAAAATTGGCCAATCTGCCCCCAGGGGGGCAGAAATGGTCTAAATACAATTTGCCCCCCCAGGGGAGCGACCCTTGCCTGATGGGTCGCTCCCCATCTCTAAAAAAAGAAACAACAAAAAAAAAACACACAAAAAAAAAAATTGCCCTGGTGCCTAGAGTGTTCTGCCCCCCCCCCCGGGGGCAGTTCGGCCTAATAATAGGCCGATCTGTCCCCCGGGGGGGCAGAAATGGCCTAAAATAAATTTGCCCCCCCATCCCCCCCCCGGGAGCGACCCTTGCCTACGGGGTCGCTCCCCCTGCGTTACATTGGCGCTAAAAAACAAATCCCCGGTGCCTAGTGGTTTCTGCCCCCTTGGGGGCAGATTGACCTAAAATTGGCCAATCTGCCCCCAGGGGGGCAGAAATGGTCTAAATACAATTTGCCCCCCCAGGGGAGCGACCCTTGCCTGATGGGTCGCTCCCCATCTCTAAAAAAAGAAACAACAAAAAAAAAAAACACAAAAAAAAAATTGCCCTGGCGCCTAGAGTGTTCTGCCCCCCCCCCGGGGGCAGTTCGGCCTAATAATAGGCCGATCTGTCCCCCGGGGGGGCAGAAATGGCCTAAAATAAATTTGCCCCCCCAACCCCCACCACCCCCCCGGGAGCGACCCTTGCCTACGGGGTCGCTCCCCCTGCGTGACATTGGCGCCAAAAAACAAATCCCCGGTGCCTAGTGGTTTCTGCCCCCTTGGGGGCAGATTGACCTAAAATTTGCCAATCTGCCCCCAGGGGGGCAGAAATGGTCTAAATACAATTTGCCCCCCCAGGGGAGCGACCCTTGCCTGATGGGTC